>NC_091954.1:113262072-113862072 GCF_031021105.1 Erythrolamprus reginae | reverse complement strand
ACACAACGATCAGATAATCGTCCACAATGGCCAAACCCACAGGCTGCTATTTATAGCAGCCTCACTAATGACCACAGCCCCACCCAACCACAGGTGGCCTCATTTTCTTTGATAATAATCTCTCAGTTGTTGTTGCCTATGCATCGCTCTCTGCATGTGTGGCTGTATCATTAACTCTTGTTCTGAATCCAAGGAGGAGCTAGATAATTGATCTCCTTCTGAGCTGTCTGCCACTCTCCTCCTCCCTGTCACTCATGTCTTCTTGGTCAGAGGAGCCTTCATCAGAAGATTCCACCGGGGGCAAAACAGGCCTGCAGCATGTGGATGTCTCCCCCACATCCACAGTCCTTGGGGCAGGAGCTGGGCCAGAGCTAACCATAACATCACTTATCAATTTAAATATTAACACTGGGCTACACAGCCCTAATTTTTTTAGGATTAATAAAAATCTCCAGTACCATCTGTTTTATGTATTAAGCTCTGTTGAGAAGTTTAATAGATTAACAGAGTTGGAAAGGTACCTTGGAGGTCATCTAGTCCAACCTCTGCCTAAGCAGGAGAGCCTACATCTGCCTCTACCTGGGATCGAACTCACAATCTCCTGATTGTAAGGAGAAAACCCCACCTCTAGGCCACAGCAGTTCTGTTCCTTATCTTGTGAATAGATTGGGAGTATAATACAGTGGCCAAGAATCCCTCCTCCGAAGCGACAATGCCGTACAACGGTTGGAATTGAGGCTCCATAACTCTGAATATCTTGGACTTCAGCTTTGTTTTGTTCAACCGATCCCTAGGAGATAAAGGACCTCACCTCGACTTTCCATGAAGACAATTTGGTTCAAGTTATCGTCGACTTGTTCCTCGCAGGCACGGGCACAATAGCGGTCACCCTTTCGTGGGCTCTGTTTTTAATGGGGGTTCATCCCAATATTCAAGGTGAGCAAAGCTTGTGGTGAGAACTCTGGGCTCTCCTCCCTCCTTTTTTCAACCTTTACCGTTAAGATCTTCCAGTTCTGGGCTGTCCGTGGGAGGCTGTTGAGGTTCTGTCCTCAGGGCCTGGAGGCCGTTGTGGGTTTGAAGGGGGAGAAACTCTCACGCCTGTTAGTCAAGGACCCCCTCCTTCTGCCATGCCATGTTGGTCTCCACGTCAAGTCTTCCACCCCATTTCTTTTCTTTTTGGTCCATCTGGGTTCTTCCACACCTGTCTCCATGGGTGGACTGTGGGGCGTTTTCAGGAGTTCGGGAGAACCTCTAGCTAAGATTCTGTGCAGTTCGGAGATCCCCAAATCCTTAACCACTGAGCACGTTGTTATATGTTGTGTGTATGTTCTATTATTATTGATATTATAAAAATTAATAATTATTTTTATTATTATTATTTATTGGATTTGTATGCCGCCCCTCTCCGGAGACTTGGGGCGGCTAACAGCAATAATAAAACAGTGCACAGTAATAATCCAATACTAAAAATGATTAAAAACCCATTAATATAAAAAACCAAACATACATACAGACATACCTATATAATATAGTATAGTATAGTATAGTATAGTATAGTATAGTATAGTATAGTATAGTATAGTATAGTATAGTATCTTATTGTATCGTATAATATAATAATATTATATATTATATTATAAATATTATAAATATTATAATATTTATAAAAAAATAACAACCCCCAAATTCCACCCCTGGCTGCCCCTCCCTCGGGAATCTCCACTCCAGGGATGGGTTGCTACTGGTGCGGTAGGCGATTGCTCACCAGTAGTAGCTGCCAGATTGTGCAACTTCTACACAACCGCTCTGATGCCAGTTCTTTGGCCGCCGCCATCTTTTTTCTTTAATTTTTTGTATTTTTTGCTTTGTGTGCACGTGCAGAAGCAAAATCTTGTGCAAGGGGACAATCGCGTGAATGAAATTCCGGCAATTTTTTTTGCTTCCATGCATGTGCAGAAGCAAAAAAAAAATCACCAAAATTTCACACATGTGTAAATCCCCTCACAAGATTTTGGCATGGTTTTGCTTCCTGCGCATGCACGGAAGCAAGATTATGCTGGGGATGCATGCACATATGCGTGTATAGCGCACACATGAGAAGACTCAAGCTGCGTCCGCAGCACATCAGTAGCAGCAGATAAGAGGAATCTGCCTCTGCTCCATGTAGCCTGTTTTGGATGTAAGTAAGTGTAGGGTGTGTGTGTAGGCTTGGGGAGGGGGGAAAATGGGCCTGCTGGAAGTTTGGGAAGGCTGGGAATGGGCCTGTTTCCAACCTTCAGAGGGCATTTCCAACCTTCAGAGGGTCGTTTTCACCCTCCCGGAGGCTGTTTTCACCCTTCCAGAGTCTGTTTTTGCCCTCCCGGAGGCTGTTTTCGCCTTCCCGGAGGCTGTTTTCGCCTTCCCGGAGGCTGTTTTCACCCTCCCGGAGGCTGTTTTCACCCTTCCAGAGTCTGTTTTTGCCCTCCCGGAGGCTGTTTTCGCCTTCCCGGAGGCTGTTTTCACCCTCCCGGAGGCAGTTTTTGCCTTCCCAGAGGCTGTTTTTACCTTCTCAGAGGCTGTTTTCACCCTCCCGGAGGCTGTTTTTGCCTTCCCCGAGGCTGTTTTCACTTTCCCAGAGTCTGTTTTCGCCCTCCTGGAGGCTGTTTTCGCCCTCCCGGAGGCTGTTTTCGCCTTCCCGGAGGCTGTTTTCACCCTCCCAGGGTCTGTTTTTGTCCTCCCAGACTCTGTTTTCACCTACTCGGAGGCTGTTTTCACCTTCCTGGAAGGTAAAATCCCCACCCCCAATCGTGTGTTGCAGGAAGCTGAAAAGACCAAGCTCACCAAGGTCACCCCCACCCAGTAACCAGGCAGAGAACCCCTTGCTAACATTTTAGAAGCCCACCACCTGCCTGTCTCCTCCAGTTGAAGCACAGTCCAGATGGATTTCTGGAGACAAGCTGTTCCACTGATTAATTGTTAGGAAATTTCTCCCTAGTTCCAAGTTGCTTCTCTCTGCTTGATTAGTTTCCAGCATACCTGACCAAAATTTTCTACTGGTTCTGTGTACCTGACTGTACCCGTAGGAGCCCATCACTGACTACCCCTCTTCTATTTCATTTATCTAAGTATTCATAATAGCATTAATTTCCCCCCTTAGTTAGAGTTCTTGCCGGCTTAGCTAGTAACTGAAATTTAACCTGAGCTTCAGTTATGTAGAGACCACATTTCTTGAGACTTCCCTAAAGAGGTTATTCACTTGGTTGTCAATCGGAGCCGCCCCGAGTCCTCGGAGAGGGCTGGCATATAAATCTAATCAATCAATCAATCAATTTCTTTTATTCTCAGAGAAAGTACAGAAGGAGATCGAAAGCGCACTGGATCCCCACAAAACAATCTGCTACGAAGATCGGAAGAAACTGCCTTATTCCTATGCCGTCATTCACGAAACCCAGCGTCTCAGCAGCATCGCATTTTCCAACCACTTTCGGTTGTGCAACATAGATTTGAATATACTTGATTTTTACATCCCAAAGGTACAGAATAAAAGCACAGCAATGCCAAACAAGCAAAAAAAAAAAGTTCCCAATGTCAGTTTAAAACGATAAAAAATCTTAGGGGGAGACAGTGTTAGCAGCACACAACTTGCCCAAGTGTAATTCATCTTTTCTGCAACACAGGGCCAGCAGTTGTACAGGAGAGCACTAAACCCAGGATTAAAAATAAAAACAGGACCAGTGGTTTTGAGTCCATGTCATAACGGACTCAAGTAAAACTGGTAATTTGTCAGAAGTAGTATAGGGACTCCTGCTTTAACAGGGGGTTGGACTAAGTGACCTTCAAGGTCCTTTCCAACTCTCTTATTGGGTATTGGATATCAGGTTTTATGGACAATATAGATTAGATTATTAATTGCAGGGAAAACCCAAAGCCATGGGGTGGCATACAGTTCATTTTGGTGTAGTGGTGTGACTTGTAGCCCTGGGCTGCCAAATTTTTTACTGTGGGCATGGCTTATTTTGTGGGGGGTGGCTTGATGATCATGTGACCAGATAGGAGTGGCTTGCCAGTCATGTGACCAGGCGGGAGTGGCTTGACAATCATGTGACCGGGGTGGGAGTGGCTTACTGACCAAGATAAGTTTTCAAATAGATGCTTGGACTCTTTTTCAGTTGATTCAGTCACATTATTGGAATAGCCACAATAAGGACAAATGGCAGACGGCATTATTGGTTGAGGAGCACAGTAACATTTAAGGTTTTGTAAGGTTCGGTATGATAACTGATTAGGCAAGTAGCTCAATTTTCTTTAATTGCTATAAAAGTTCAGTTCTAGAGAATGATGAAAATGATCACAGCGTTACTATTTACTATTTTAAAAACATACTATTTAATTATTTCCTATTTCAAAAAGCAATTCAGGATCATACTAAGGTAGTTGAGAGGAAGGACAATAAAAAAACTATTAAGGATTCAGTAAATAGTGCATAAATTTACTAACCCCCCCTGTGCCCCCTACCCTGTGGGGGCAGCAACCCATTACTGCAGTTGGGTGACCTTGGGCCAAGCCATCTCTCTCTGCCCTAGGAAAGAAGCAATGGAAAACTTCTTAAGTGGAAGGCACACACATGGGGAGAGAGAGAGAGGGGGAGAGAAAGGGAGGGAGAGAGGGAGAAAGAGTGAGGGAGAGAGAGGGGGAGGGAGAAAGGAAGGAAGGAATATCTGCGAGACCGCCTTCTGCCGCACGAATCCCAGCGGCCGGTTAGGTCCCACAGAGTTGGTCTTCTCCGGGTCCCGTTGAATAAACAATGTCGTCTGGCGGGACCCAGGGGAAGAGCCTTCTCTGTGGTGGCTCCGACCCTCTGGAATCAACTCCCCCCCTTGCCTTTCGTAAACTCCTTAAAACCCACTTCTGTCATCAGGCTTGGGGGAACTGAGACATTCCCCCTCCCCTTGCCTATGTAACTTTGTGCATGATATGACTGTGTGTATGCATTTTATCTATTGGTGGTTTTTTTTGTAATGTAAAACTGTTATTTTAGAGTTTAATTATTAGATTTGTTACCATGCATTGTTTTTATCACTGTTGTGAGCCGCCCCGAGTCTACGGAGAGGGCCGGCATACAAATCTAATAAATAATAATAATAAATAATAAAAGGAAGGAAGGGAGGGAGGGGGGAGAGGAGGGAGAGAGAAAAAGGGGGAGGGGATGAGAGAGAGGGGGAGGAGAGAAAGATAGAAAGGAAGAGAGAAATGGAGAAAGAGAGAAAGGGAGAGAGAGGGGAGAGAGTGAGGGCAGAGAGGCAGCAAGTGAGAAAGAGAAAGAGAGAATTAATTGGGATATCAGGCTAAGTTAAGCACGCTCTGTGAAAACAGCAGTTAATGTTTTATCCGTTTCCAGGGTAGCCTGGTGATCCCTGATCTCTGCTCTGTTCTGCTGGATCCCAAACAATGGGAGATGCCTCGACAGTTCAACCCTAACCACTTTTTGGATCAAGATGGGAAATTTGTATCCAGAGAAGATTACTGTACCTTTGGAGCAGGTAAATACAATCACAATATAACTGATCTATCCTCAAACTGTAGTAGTAGCCTTGAACTAGTTTTGGCACTTGGGCAACCTGTAAGTTTTGCAAGAGTTCTGTAATGGGTTTCTACAGCTAAAAGTTTTAATACAGTAATTCTGAATTTTATTCACAGTGATCACATGACTTAGAAGGGCGGCATATTTATTTATTTATTTATTAGATTTGTATGCCGCCCCTCTCCATAGGCATAGAAAGCCGAACAAACAAACAAACAAAAGGACCCCAGTTATTTGTTTAACAATCGCTGCACAAAAGCCGTTAAATCAGGGTTAGTGACATGACCCACCCATTTAATAACTATTGTGGCATAAGATCATAATGGCCTGGCTTCATATCAAGGACTAATTGTAGCTGCATGGAACTTTTCACATTTTTTTTCTTAACATGCTCATTCCAATGTTTCAAAATGTTTAATGTTTCCAAATGTAAAATAATGCACTTGGGGCAAAGGAATCCTCAATCTGAGAAATATTGTACTGGCAGTTCTGTGTTAGCAAAAACTTCAGAAGAGAAGGATTTAGGGGTAGTGATTTCTGACAGGCTCAAAATGGGTGAACAATGCGGTCAGGCAGTAGGGAAAGCAAGTAGAATGCTTGGCTGCATAGCTAGAGGTATAACAAGCAGGGAGATTGATCCCGCTGTATAGAGCGCTGGTGAGACCATATTTGGAATCCTGTGTCCAGTTCTGCAGATCTCACCTACAAAAAGATATTGATAAAATTGAATGGGTCCAAGGCTACAAAAATGGTGGAAGGTCTTAAGCATTTGCCTTTCGTAAGCTGCTTAAAACCCACCTCTGCCGTCAGCCATGGGGGAATTGAGACCCTCTTCCCCCTAGGCCTTTACAATTCTATGCATGGTATGTATGTATGTATGTTTGGTTTTTTATATTAATGGGTTTTTAATTGTTTCTAACATCAGACTACTATTGTACACTGCTTTATTGTTGCTGTTAGCCGCCCCAAGTCTCCGGAGAGGGGCGGCATACAAATCCAATCAATCAATCAATCAATCAATCAAAAAAACTGATCAGGAAAGACTTCATGAACTCAATCTGTATAGTCTGGAGGACAGAAGAGAAAGGGGGGACATGATCAAAACATTTAAATATGTTAAGGGGTTAAATAAGGTTCAGGAGGGGAAGTGTTTTTAATGTTCCAACAGGGGTTGCACTAGAAGACCTCCAAGGTCCCTTCCAACTCTTGTTAACATTCTATCTCACAATCTTCCCTGTATTATTTTTAGGTTCCCGTGAATGCTTGGGGAAGACTTTGGCTCAGATGGAGCTCTTCATTTTCTTCACCAACCTTATGAAAACATTTACCTTCCAGCATCCAGAAGGACTAAAAGAACTTAACATGGAGCAAATAATAGGGGCCGGGATGCAGTTTTATCCGTTGAAGATCTGTGCAGTTCCTCGTTAATCTCCAGCGTTGGCAGAGCACGATGTGTCACGATGAATGTTGACCCTCCTGTAGCTTGTTTTTATTAGTTACTTTTCATGTCTCCTTTTTCATAGTTTTGCTCAGTGACATAGGTTTATGAAGTCTTTATATATGCGTGATCATATTTACCTAAAATGAAGGACTCAGAATTGAAGATGATTCCTGAAAATGGGACGAGGTGGCTAGAAAAATAACAAACAGCTGAAAACAACAACAACACAGTTTATTTGGGAACACTTGAAATCGTTGGTGTTGTGTGACTTCCTTGCTCCTACTACTGCATTGCTGGATTCTGTTGCTGAGCTGGCAATAGAGTTTCCTTAATCTGCTCAGGTCTTGGCAGCATAAAATCTGGAGTGACCCACGGCAACCGAGAACCTGTCCCAAGTTATCAATATCCCAATGCATAACAGGGGTTCCATGCTAGATTTGGGTATCTGTAGGGGGTTCAGAGGAAGATTGGGCAGAGACAGGCATGGCATTCTGGCTATCTGGCAGATACTCAGATCCACTCCAACCTGGATTCTATCTGGAAACAGTTGAGGCACCCAAATTTGACCTTTTGCCTCTTGATGAAGTGGACAGTGTTCTCTGTGCTGTTAGCTTAGCCACCTCTGTGCTGGATCTTCCTATACCTGGTTTCATGCTCCAGTGTCTGCTTCTTTGTGGGAGGTTATGGTCAGGAGTGGGTTCTATTTTTTTTCTATTACCACTCTGTCGGGCGTGGTTTAATTTTGTGGGTGTGGCTTAATTTTGTGCGGTTTGCTTGACAGTCATGTGATTGGGTGGGACAGAGGTCTTCAGAGCTGGTTGGAGAATTCTGGGAGTTGAAATTCATAAGTTGCCAAGTTTGGGGACTCCTGCTCTAGAAAATAAAATGAATACAGTAGTACCTTTAGATACGAGCTGCTCCACATGCGAGTATTCCAAGTTACGAGCCACGACGCGAGCGAAATTTCTGTTCAACACCTGAGTTCAAATTCGGGATACGAGCCGAGCTTCCACTAGGTGGCGCAAGAATCTCCTTGCTTCCGGTTATCTCAGCGCGAAAAACAAAGTCTAAAGGCATTCGTTCGAGATGCGAGTTGATCGACTTACGAGCTTGGGGTCTGGAACGAATTAAACTCGTATGTCGAGGTACCACTGTAATGCTAATGTTTTGAATAAACCTAATGTTTTGCCAGAAACCTTGATTTTGTTTGGTAGTCTGCAGGAAGGAGGGTTAAGACTGTTATGTGGAATGGAGCATTTTGGGATGTTCACTTAGGCTGTGAAAATAGCAACGAACACTTTAGACTGTTGCGTAAGTGATTATTTTGTGAGAGGCCATTTTAATCATGAAGGCACCTTTTATGACAATTAATTCAATTTAATTTATTAGATTTGCATACTGCCCCTCTCCGGAGACTCGGAGCAGCTCACAACAATAACACCAATGTAAACAAATCTAATACATTAAAAAAAAACATCTAAAACCCATTATTAAAACCATACAACACATACCATACATAAATAATATAAACAACGCTCAAAATGTGTTTTCCAAATTCTAAGTGAGATGTTTCTGTCATTTCACTGTTCTTTAGCAGCTCACTTCTAGGATGTGGGTAAATCCGACCACCTGCTTGTTCTGAGTCCATTGATATGGGTATTGTTCTGAGGTTCTTGGAAAATCCTTGGTCAGGTCACATGATTGTCAAGCCACTCCCATCTGGTCACATGGCTGGCAAGCCACTCCTACCTGGTCACATGACCATCAAGCCACACTTACAAAATAAGCCACGCCCACAATGTGGTAGTAAAAATTTTGGTAGCCCTTCACTGATAATGGGGCATGATTGAATCAAAGGTGTGGGGGGAAAAGGATAATTTCCAGACATAAGGACAGCAGGATTAAGGCATAGATAAAGATAAAATGCTAGCAGTAATACAGTGGTACCTCATCTTACGAACGCCTCTTCTAACGAACTTTTCAAGATACGAACCCGGTGTTTAAGATTTTTTTGCCTCTTCTTCCAAACTATTTTCACCTTACGAACCCAAGCAGCTGCTGCTGGGATAAAGGGTTCCCCCCCCCTTTTTTGAAGAAAGAAAAGGGAGGGGCAGCTTGGAGGAGGAAAGATTTTGCAGAGAACAAGGTGCTTGCAAAGGCACTGAAAGGGTGTCTTTTGAACAAAGAAAAGGGAGGGGCGCCGCCCTTGCCTTTCTTCCTTCCCACTCACCCTTTAGCCTAGCCTTGCTTCTTCCACCCGCCCCCTTAGCTGCTCCTCCCTGCCCTCTTTTCGCCTCCCTTCTAAAGTTTGGGATTTTCCTGAAGGATTTGCACGCATTATTTGCTTTTACATTGATTCCTGTGGGAAACATTGTTTCATCTTACAAACTTTTCACCTTACGAACCTCCTCCTGGAACCAATTAAGTTTGTATGATGAGATACCACTGTATATGTTTGTATATAATCATAGATGAAAGTCACAGTCTGGGAGTTCACTTTTGTAAAATTTCCTTGTGTAAAATGAAAAGTCTCCTCCAACCATGGCAAGGAGATTCTTACTGGATAGAAACATCCGAACAAGACGTAGTTTCATTCTATTTGGTGCTTTTATTCTGTTTGGTTTTTGTTCTGTTTCATTCCTTGAAGAATTAAAAAAAAAATAAATATTAGAGTTATTGTGGTTGGCATCTTTGCTCGGTCTTCCTTCTTTCCTGTGTTTGGAAGAAATATCCAATTTGATTCAGTTCCAAGCTGGGATAAAAATCACTGAAAGCATGGAGGTTCATTGGAAAGATGGATTATTGATGAAGCAGAACCACCAAGCACATGGTTCTGGGCTGCTGATGGAGTTGAGAGTGGGTGGCTTTTATATCTTCTCTTGGGCTTTGCACTTGAACTTCCTGTTCGTGTGCAAGAACATGTATTTTATTATCAGACCCCTATGGGGCAGTGAGTTATCAGACTCCTATGGGGCAATGGAGTGAAATCCAGCAGGTTGACAGTTTCTGCAGAACCGGTAGCGGAAATTTTGAGTACCACATTTTCCGGAATATACGACGCACCGGAGTATAAGACGCACCTTAGTTTTTGAGGAGGAAAATAGGGAAAAGAATTTGCTTACCAGGTATTCATCTGGCTAGCGTCCTTAGTCTGATCAGTTTCAGCACATTATTTTATCCCCTGATTAAGGGCTTAAAAAAAACTTTTTTCTGAGACAGTAACAATGAAAGAGCTTCCAAGCCAATAAGAGCTGGGAACCTCATTAGCACCTGGAAAGAAACAGTCGGAGCAAGTAGAGCAACGGAAAAAACCCGTTAAGGCTTGGAAAACATTCTTCTTAGCAGAAAGTAACAATGAAAGAGCTTGCAAGCCGGTAAGAGCCTGGAACATTGTTAGCATCTGGTTAGAGCTGGAGCAAGTAAAGCAAGGTTTAGACAGGGTTTAGAAATCATTCCTTACAGAGAGTAACAATGAAAGAGCTTGTAAGCGGGTAAGAGCTGGGAACATCATTAGCACTGGTTGGGGCTGGAAAGAAACATTTAGAGCAAGTTAGACCAATAGTAAAAAAAAACCTGCAAAGACTTAAGGCTTGGAAAACATTCCTCACAGACAGTAACAATGAAATAGCTTGGGAACATTAATAGCACCTGGTTAGGGCTGGAAATAAACATCTGGAGCAAGTAATGCAACCCTACAAAGTGAAAAACAACCCTACAAAGACAGGGTCTGGAAAACATTTTTCTTCTCAGAGAGTAACGATGAAAGAGCTTGCAAGCCGGTAAAAGCTGAGTACATTGATAGCACCTGGTTAGCGCTGGAAAGAAACTTCTTTGGAGCAAGTTAGAGTAATGGAAAAAAATCCTGCAAAGACTTAGGGCTTGGAAAACATTCTTCACAGAGAGAAACAATGAAAGAGCCTGCAAGATAAGAGCTGGGGAGATCGTTAGCAGCTAGTTCGGGCTGGGAAAAAAGCTACATTCAGAGTATAAGATGCACCCTAATTATTAATTATCAGCCTATTTTAGGGCGGAAAAAGGTGCGTCTTATACACCGAAAAATATAGTAGTTCAGAAAAACAGTAGCGGAAATTTTGAGTAGTTCAAAGAACACAGCAAATGCCATCTCTGCCTGGCTCTATAGTGCGGTTGGAATGGAGATTTTGCAATATCCCTTCCCCAGGAGTGGGAGGGAATTTGCAATAGCCTTCCCCTGCCACGCCCACCAAGCCACACCCACAGGACCCATAGTAATTTTTTTTGGATTTCACCACTGCTATGAGGCTATGCAGGGGTCATAACTGAGGTTGTCTGAGCTTCCAGGCTTGTTTGAAACTTTCTGGGTGATGATGTAATGAATTGCTATTGCGTCTTAATGGTTTTATCCTGGTTTGGATCATGAGTGAGTAATAATCCCATTGCCCTGAGGCTGAAGGCCTTTTATCTTGTAGATAGGCTGGCCCAGTCTTTCTTAATAGGCACCTGTTGTGGTTAGCTCGGGCCCAAATATCCACATGCCACAGGCCTGTTTTGCTCCCGAAAGAGTCTGCCAGCGAAGTATCCTCTGACGAAGGAAGTGTGGGTGTGAGGGAAGAGGGGGGCTTGGCTGACAGCCCAGGAGGAGATCAATCTTCCTTATCTTCTTTGGATTCAGAGGAGGAACGTATGACTGACCCACGCATGCGTAGAGTTATGCATAGGAGAGAACAACATAAGAAGTATTACAGCAGATAAGAGAGGCCATCTGTGTTTGAATGGGGCTCCAGTAATTAGAGCTGTTGATAAAAGAGCAACGTGCTAGTTTGGCCATTGTGGAGGATTATCAGATCGTAGTTTCGTCAAGACTGCGGATTGTTGTTTCCTGTTTGTATTCAAGACTATGTGTGGAATTCCTGGACACTGGATTATACTTCATTGTGAGTATTTATCACTGTTTGGAGAACATTAGTGGACTCAATTTCCCAGTTACTGGGTTAGAAACTGATTTGCATTTAAACTGTGCATTGTTTGTACAAGAAATCCCTTTGAAGTTTAAAAGGGAGTTTTTTCTTCTCTTCTGTTGATAAAGAACATTTCTTTTGCATTCAATCGTGTGTGTGTCTGCTTGGACTAATTGCCCTGTAATTACGGGTGGTTGGCACACGCCAGCAGAACAGGCACCAAATATCTGCTGGAGCTGTGGATCTTTGTCTCCCTTAGGATTTTTATTTCTAGGTAAATATTTTATCCGCCCTTTTTAATATTTCTCAAAACGTTTCATTCTTGTAGGAGGGGTGGCTTCAGAGTTGGTTTCCTTTCAGTTCAGGGGGGTTCCCCCGAACTGGTAGTGACCCGCTAGTGATGTCACAATGACATTGCAGAACCGTTTCGGTAAGTGCTGGTTGGGGGGGGGGGGCGCCACCTGTTTTTAAATTTAAAAAAAAACTTTGTAAAACTAAAAAAAAATTTTTTTTTCTTCCCTCCAAATTCCCCCCTCTCCTCGTTTTTTTCCTTCTGCACATGCATAGAAGCCAAGTTTCTGATGATGTAGACCACTGTCTGCGCAGTGCTTTCTCCAAGAGTGCATTGATTGCACATTGTGATGGACACTGCTGGTGCAGGGGCTTCAACTTTCTTTTGGGCATGACAATATGAGATCTCTAATAAAGTTGAACTTTGAGGAAACTCGAGCCTTGATTTTGTTGTGGTTAGCTCTGGCCCAGCTCCTGCCCCAAGGACTGTGGATATCGGGGAGACATCCACATGGTGCAGGCCTGTTTTGCCCCCGGTGGAATCTGCTGATGAAGGCTCCTCTGACCAAGAATACATGAGTGACAGGGAGGAGGAGAGTGAGGCAGACAGCTCAGAGGGAGATCAATTATCTAGCTCCTCCTTGGATTCAGAACAAGAATGAATGATACAGCCACGCATGCGGAGAGCGATGCATAGGCAACAACGACTGAGAGATTATTATCAAAGAAAATGAGGCCACCTGTGGTTGGGTGGGGCTGTGGTGATAAGTGAGGCTGCTATAAATAGCTGCCTGTGGGTTTGGCCATTGTGGAGGATTATCTGATTGTTGTATTTCGTGACTGCTTTACTGACTTTGACCTTTTGTGTGCTGATTTTTCCCCGCTTTGAAACTAAACCAGGGCAAAGTGTGTTTTCACAGAAGGACTGTGAATTATCTCACAGCTGCAAGCTAAGTATCACAGAACTGATAAGGGACTTGTACAAATTACCAGTTTGTTTGGAGACGAGTGCTCTTTGATATACCAAAAGAGGGCTTAGTTTAAGTGAATTTTCATTATAAAGAACATTGTTTTGAATTTTCAAACGTGTGTGTGTCTGAAATTTGTACCTGTGAATTTTTGGGAGGAGTCTACCAGAGAGCCCGACAGAACAGATTTTGCTTTTATTTATTTATCTATTTTATTAATTGCATTCCTATGCTGCCCCTCTCTGAGGACTCGGGGCGGCTCACAACATATACAGTATACAAAATCTTAAATCCAATTAATTAAGAATCTAACCCCCACCCCAAAAAAGCATAAAAAGCATTCAATCCATTTACTCCACATTCTCTCAACACATTCATTGGTCAGAGGGCAAAGATCTAATGGCCCCAGGCCTGGCGGCATAAATGAGTCTTTAGACTCTTATGGAAGGCAAGGAGGGTGGGGGCAATACGAATCTCTGGGGGGAGCTGATTCCAGAGGGCCAGGGCCCCGACAGAGAAGTCTCTTCCCCTAGGCCCCACCAAGTTGTCTAGTTGATAGAACCTGAAGAAGGCCAACTCTGTGGGATCTGACCAGTTGCTGGGATTCATGCGGCAGAAGGTGGTCTCGGAGGTATTCTGGTCCCATGCCAGGTAGGGCTTTATAGGTCATAACCAACACTTTGAATTGAGTCTGGAAACCAATTGGCAGCCAATGCAGACCGCGGAGTGTTGGAGAGAGATGCGTGTGACCGGGCAAGCGCATAACTGCTCGTGTGGCAGCATTTTGTTGGGGTAGTGGTTGTTATTTCAAACCCTGACATGTATACAAGTCTAAGTACTATTGTTATAAATTTAGTAGACGTTGATAGCAGGCCTGGGGAATAAAGAGCCACAGAGGTTATCTAAATTAAGAGCTCAAACATTCATGGATCATCACTTTCAAAAACAGGCTGACTGTTCCAATAATAAGAGCCTTACAGGCTGGTAATTTTCAAAATATCATTTCTTTTATACCTTCCACTTTGGATCTTGTCATTACAGCTCTGTCACGGAAAAATGCATTAAACTCTTACAGACTAATTTACGAAATTATAAGTCTTTCTAAATAACAAGCTGTCTACTTCAAAACATCTTCTTATCTCTGAGTCAGGTTCCCGCAGTTTATCATGAAATATAAACACTCACTTATTCGGAGAGACGACATAAATCACCATCTTGGTTTTATTCCACTTTGAAGAAAGTGTTCGTCTCTTCCATTGAATTCCAGAAGTGATGTAATTAATTAATTAATTTACACACTCTGAATAGCATATTAAAATCTCTTCCCTCCAATTTCATCCTTTCTTTTCTGCAAACTTCTGAACTTTGGATTTAACCAAGGACTGTCTTCTAAACTCCCACTGTCAGAAGAAATGTGACTTTGCATACTTTTGTTAGATGGCTGTTCAGTTTTACTTTCCTTGCTAGCTTTCCCCAAATCTCTTAAATCAGGGTAATTGACAGCTTCTACGTCATCTCCGTCTTCTGAATCTGACAATTTTAACGGCTGAGAGGGAACACGCACAACAGGGATGGGGGATGAACCTTAACCTGGGTGGAAAACTGTAGAAAAAGTAGGTGCCTAATGGACCCAGAAGGGTTCCAGAGGGAGCTAGGGGAAATACCTGGCTCTCTTACCCACAATCCAGCCAAGTCCCCAGTGGTTGCCTGGAAGAAGGTATCATTGGGGGTTCTGGACCGGATTGCGCCTTTGCCATCTCTTCACGGTGATAGACCCTGGGGAACTCCTTGGTTTACTGAGGAGCTCCGGGAGATGAAACACCAAGAGACATCTAGAGTGACTCTGGAGGTCCAGTAAATCTGAATCTGACCAAACACTGTTAAGAGCCTTCATTGGGACTTATCTAGTGGCGATACAGGTGGCAAAATGAGTGCATTTTTCTGCACTTATTGTGTCTGCAGATTCACGTCCAGCCACCCTGTTTCAGGTGACCTGCTCTCTTCTTAATGTGGAGGGAGCGATAGAGTCCCTACAGGGTCATGGTGAGGAATTTGTTCAGTTTCTGGTGGACAAAGTCACTCAGACCTGAACGGACCTGGATTCCGATTGGGCAGGGTCGACTGAGTTGATGGGGGAGGTCTGAGTCCTGTTGTGTGGGATGAATTTGAGTTTGTGACCCCTGAGGAAGTGGACAAGGCCATGGGAGCAATGAGTACCTCTACTTGCTTACTGGATCCGTGCCCCTCCTGGCTGGTTTCAGCCAGCAGGGAGGCGACATGAGGCTGGATCAATGCTTCTCTAAGAGTGGGGTCTTTTCCACAGCCTCTTAAGGAGGTTGTGGTGAGACCCCTCCTCAAGAAGCCTTCCCTGGACCCAGCAACATTGAATAACTATCGCCCAGTTTCCAACCTGCCCTTTGTGGGCAAGTTGTGGAAAAAGTGGTGGCACTCCAGCTCCTGAGGTCATTGGATGAAGCAGATTATGTAGACCCATTTCAATCAGGCTTCAGTCCCGGTCATAGCATGGAAACCACTTTGGTCATGTTAATGGAAGACCTCTGGTGAGCTCAGAATAGGCAGCATTCCTCCTCCTACCTCTCTGTTCAGTGTTAATGGGAGGACAGAGGTTGACCCCTAGGCCTTTACTCTGTCAGGTGCTACAGGGATCGGTCCTCTCTCCTCTCTTATTTAATATCTACATGAAACTGCTGGATGAGATTATCTGTCACCATGGAGTGAGATATCATCAGTCTGTCGGGAGTTGGGCGGCGTATAAGAATTACTAATACATCAATAAATAAGTTAGCATTGGGATGATTACAGTTCATAACCAACATGGCTTTGTTAATTAAATAATTTATTTGATTTGATTTGTATGCCGCCCCTCTCTGAGGATTCTGGGGATTAATAAATTGGAACTTGGAAGAAGGCCAAAGTTTGGACTATGATCTACTGCTCTCTTGTTTGGAAGACTGACATCCTGTCCTGATTTAAAGAGGTATTTAAGTAGGACATAATATAGTAGGGTGTGGTAGCAAAGACATAAAAAGAACAAACACTTTGAAGATAGAATATTCTTCCGACAAAAGCGTACGAGGCACAAGTCCTGCAACAGATGAGAGGGCTGGAGAGCGGGAAAACAGGAGGATGTTGAAGCCGCTGTTCCTTCTGATCCTTCGGATCCCATGCCGGATTCTCTCCTATCTAAAACTGATCTGGTCATGCAAACACTACCCACCGGGGCCTTTCCCACTCCCTGTAATTGGAAGCATGTGGCGGATGCTTGGGACTGGCCTTTCAGAGGCGACGTTCAGAAAGGTACGTCTTTTGCACTATTTCATCCAATCAGAAGCAAGGGGAGGGTGCAAAGCAGCTCGGTTCTTTTGTTTTGACACCCCCCCAAAAAACATTTGGGGGGTAGGTGGCCCCAAAAAGGAGTGATTGGGACAAGTCTCTCATTGCAGTTCCAAAGTTGTGGGTCTTTCTGCTCCTAATTAAGCACTTTAACCAGCAGTGAAATCTACTTACCTTCCCTACCGGTTCAGAACTGTGTGCTTTGTGCACGTGTGCCACCGTCGCACACACTTTTTAACCCTCTGTGCATGTGCAGAGTCTGCGGAGAGGGGCGGCATACAAATCCAATAAGTAAGTAAGTAAGTAAGTAAGTAAGTAAGTAAGTAAGTAAGTAAGTAAGTAAGTAAGTAAGTCAGTAAGTAAATAAATAAATAAATAAATAATAGAGTTGGGATGGTGCAGCAGGTAGAGTGCTGTGCTGCAGGCCACTGAAGCTGACTGTAGATCTGTAGGTCAGCGGTTCAGATCTGATCACCAGCTCAAGGTTGACTCAGCCTCCCGTCTTTCCAAGGTGGGTAAAATGAGGACCTGGATTTATGGGGCCAATATGCTGTCTCTGTTAAAAAGTGCTATTGCTAACATGTTGTAAGCCGCCCTGAGTCTAAGGAGAAGGGCGGCATAAAAATGGAATACACAAACAAACAAACAAACAAAATTCTCTCTTTGCTCTCTCTGTTCTTTCTGCTGTTTCACTGTGACTGATGTAGTAAGCTCTGGGTGTTTGATGATAGTTTGATATACAGTGGTACCTTGAGATACGAGTTTAATTCGTTCCGGACCTGGGCTCTTAAGTCGAGCAGCTCTTATCTCGAACGACTTTTCCCCATAGGAATTAATGTAAATAATTTTAATTGGTTCCAGCCCTCAAAAAACTCACAAAGTTAGTCTAAATTATGCAGAAAGACATGTTTTTAATGAAGAAATGTACATGTACATATAAATGAATAATGAAGTTTCTTTCACTTAACTTGTAAACTTTCTTAAACTTTTAAATTTACATATGTTCAACTTCTCTGCCACCCAATCCTGTAGGACAAAGGTCCCCAACCCTTTTTGCACCAGGGACCGGCTTTAAGCGATCAAGAGAGGAATGGGTGAATGAATGGACGGAGGGTGGGAAGGAAGGAAGGAAAGAGGGAAGGGACAGGAACAGAGGAAGGAAGCAAGGAAACTTATGAAAGGGGAGAGTAAGAGAGGAATGAGTGAAGGGAGGGAGGGAGGGAAGAAGGTGGGAAGGAGAAAGAAAAGAAGAAATAGAGGAAGGGAAGGTAAAAGAGAGAAAGAAAAAGAGCAAGAAAGAAAGAAAGAAAGAAAGAAAGAAAGAAAGAAAGGGGGAAGGGACAGGAACAGAGGAAGGAAGCAAGGAAACTTATGAAAGGGGAGAGTAAGAGAGGAATGAGTGAAGGGAGGGAGGGAGGGAAGAAGGTGGGAAGGAGAAAGAAAAGAAGAAATAGAGGAAGGGAAGGTAAAAGAGCGAAAGAAAAAGAGCAAGAAAGAAAGCTGCAAGCACCCCCCCGAGCCCCCCAGGCTGGCTGCAACCTTTTAAAACACGCGCGCCGCTTCGCAGCTGTCTCCTGAAGCCGAACGCGGAAGTTAGCGTTTGGCTTCAGGAGACAGCTCCTTGGCGCTTGTATCTCGAATTTGGGCTTGTAAGTAGAACAAAAATATCTCTCCCCTCCCAGTTCTTATCTCGAGTTGCTCTTAAGTAGAGCAGCTCTTATGTCGGGGTTCCACTGTATTTGTAAGCTGTACTGTATGCCTTATATGTAAGACAAAGACAGGTTTGTAATATTATTATTGTAGGGAGAGATATTGATTGATTTGAATGTGCATGACCAGACTGTTTAACTTGACTGTGCTATTTTTAAAGTACACACTATTATATACAATTTAGCGTACCCGTCTTGTATGACTGAATAATTACTCATATCTCCTGGATATCTGCTGGAATCCCACATTTTCCTCTGTGCATGTCCTTGATAACTCAAGGGTCATTCTGCACACTCATTAATACAAGCAACAGGATTTGATTATTAATTGTAGACTACCAACAGTGCACATGGATGAACTATTTTAGTCTAAGGAGAAGGGTGGCATAAAATTGAATAATAAATAAGTAAGTAAGTAAGTAAGTAAGTAAGTAAGTAAGTAAGTAATAATAATAATAATAATAATAATGAAGAAAATGGTGATGTCTGGGTGGGTAAGCGGAGCCATGTGCTGCTGTCGCTACTGGTTCTCTGAACCACCAGCAACCGCATTTACCAGTATGCCCGAACTGGATTGAACCTGTAGCAATTCACCCCGACTTTAACCATTACATCCAGGCGGGGAGTTCCTACTTACTGCTGCGACCAATTTAGTGTGCAGCTCCATGTTGCCGGTGTGCATGTGTGCACATCCCAGCAGGTTTTTGCAAGTGTGTGAGATTTCGGCCATTTTTTTGCTTCTGCGCATGCGCAGAAGCAAAAAATGGCCGAAATCTCACACACAGGTGTGTTCCCAAAATTACACAAATTTTCGCTGGGATGCCCATGCGCGTACACTGGCAAGGCGGAGTTGCGCGCACAGCTCCATTTTTGCTACCAATGCACAGTGTGGCGTGTACCGATACTGATTACACCACAAGTGAGAATGAAAATCCTACACGGATCCAGTTGAACGCTACTTATCACTTAGTGAACTAATTAGAAAAAATAACTTTGTCTCTTCTGAAACAGTACCAGTTCAAGGGCTCCTGGAGCTGGGTTCACCCAATGCCCAGAAACTGGTTAACAAGTAAACAGCATGGAGGCACAGACTTTAACATATCAAAACACAGTAAAAAGCAAGCTGGCGCATTAAGTTGTGTGAAAGCATCTAAGTGTCCCAATACTTTAGGGGCTGCCACAGAGAGGAGGGGGTCAGACTATTTTCCAAGGCACCAGAAGGCCAGACAAGGAATAACGGATAGAAGCTGACCAAGGGAGGGGGTTGGACTAGATAATCTACAAGGTCCCTTCCAATTCTAATAATCTAAATATTAAGCGAATCCCAGCGGCCGATAAGGTCCCACAGAGTTGGCCTTCTCTGGGTCCCGTCGACTAAACAATGTCGTCTGGCGGGCCCCAGGGGAAGAGCCTTCTCTGTGGCGGCCCTGGCCCTCTGGAATCAACTCCCCCAGGAGATTAGAAATGCTCCCACCCTCCTTGTCTTCCGTAAACTACTTAAGACCCACCTATACTGCCAGGCATGGGGGATTTGAGACACCTTTTCCCCCAGGCTTATTATAATTTATGTTTGGTATGTATGTACTGTTTGGTTTTTAATTATGATAGGGTTTTTAGTTTTTTTTAAAATATTAGATTTGTGCCAGTATAATATTGTTTTTATCATTGTTGTGAGCCGCCCCGAGTCTTCGGAGAGGGGCGGCATACAAATCTAATAAATTATTATTATTATTATTATTATTATTATTATTATTATTATTATTATAAATTAATTTATGTGAACCTGGCAGTTATCACTATTTTCATAATTTATTGCTCATTAGGTTTGGTCATGGATTCTTTTTCATATACACAGATTAACGGGCTCAAAAACTGCAAAGAGACAACAGGTGTGTTACCTGACTTCTAGGCAACACACCTACGAATACTGAAAAGCCTGTACTCACTGTTTACTATAACACTCTTCTCTAATTCTAATACAACTCCTCTTCTTCCATTACATCTCTTCGTGAGTCCTATTTCTGGAGAACCATAACTCTTCTCATATTCACTTACCTTCTCTACCGGTTCACAAATGTGAGCGCCACGTGACCTCTGTGCATGTGCAAAGCCTTTTGCGCATGCCCACAGCCTCAAAAACATGACATGCTTATGTCCAGGTGGGTGGATGGAGCCACCCGCAGTCAGCACTACCAGTTTGCGCGATCCAGATAGAACCGGCTGAATACCACCACTGACTCTTCTCATGAATGAAGGCAAAATATACACGTCCTAGGACAGTGGTGGCAAACTTTTTTTCCTCTGGTGCAAAACGAGAGTGTGTGTGTGCTATCAATGTGGTTGGCGGGCCCTAGGGGAAGAGCCTTTTCTGTGGCAGCCCCGGCTTTCTGGAACCCAGAGTTCCCCCCAGAGATTAGAACTGCCCCTACCCTCCTTGTCTTTCGTAAACTCCTCAAAGCCCACCTTTGTCGTCAGGCATGGGGGAATTGAGATATCCCCCCCTGGGCCTATATAATTTATGTATGGTATGTTTGTAGGTATGTCTGTTTAAAAATGGGGTTTTCTTAACTATTTTAAATTTTAAATTGTAAATTATTAGATTTGTCATGAATTGTTTTATTGTGTTGTGAGTCGCCCCGAGTCTACGGAAAGGGGCGGCATACAAATCAAATCAAATCAAATCAAATCAATAAATAATGCAAGCATGAGTGCCCACACCCATAATTCAATGCCTGGGGAGGGCGAAAACAGTTCCCCCCCCACAGGAGGCCCTCTGGAGGCCAGAAAAGACCTGTTTTCCAACTTCTGGTGAGCCCAGTAGGCTTGTGTTTTGCTCTCCCCAGGCTCCAAAGTCTTCCCTGGAGCCAGGGGAGGGTAAAAACGCCTTCCCCCATCCCCCTGGAGGCTCTCTGGAAGCCAAAAATGCGTTCCCACAGCCTCTGTGTGAGCCAAAAATCAGCTGGCCAGCACATACATGCACATTGGAGCTGAGCCAAGGCAATGGCTCGTGTGCCAACAGATATAGCTCTGCGTGCCGCCTGTGGCACCCGTGCCATAGTTTTGCCATCACTGCCTTAGAATATATCAGTAATATACACAATGATACATTTTTATCAATCATCCTTAAATCAGTATCCTATTTTACATCTATTTTATATCTCTGTTCATCAGTCTGTTATTCTTCTTCTATTTACACTCCCCTCCCTCATTCTCCATCTCTTCCCTCTACCTTCTTACTCCTTCTCTCTCCCTTCTCTCTACTTCCTTTCTCGTTCTTTACCTTCCCCTAAGTGATTATTATCCTCATTCATCTCGTATGTGACCGACTAATAACTAGTTCCCCTACGCTTTGAAAGTTAATTTTAATAATTAACTAATTGCTATCGTAGATAGATTATCTGCTAACCGTGTTATGTAAGAGAAACAAGTTCTAATGAAACCCTGCTATCTTAATTATTAAAAGGGACATAAAAGTCACAAACCAGAAGAGTGATTTGGACAATTTTCCTTTACGAAAGAGATCTGTTAAAGCATTGAAGGGTGTTTAAGAGAAGGGACAAAGGACGAAGGAAAATAAATCAGTGTTCAATTGAACCTCCTTCTGTATTCCTGACCTTGAGTGTTTTTGTAAGGGATGAGTTTTGACTCAAATCAATGGAGGAAAATAATGCAGCTCAGATGAGAAGGAACTGAAGGTTTGGTGTAGGAGTTACACGGAAGGTTAGGTATTTATCTGTTCTGTCTGGGTCACTCCGGAAGCCAAGACCAACCCAAAAAGAGAAGCCAGACACACCGGTAAAAGGCAAAGGCAGTTTATAAAATTCAAGAAAAACACAGGTAACAGAAAATGTCCTTACAAATAGGAATACGCTATATCTTCAAATATATCCACGAAGGCAAAAGTCCATGCAGCAATACAGGATTCTTGCTGCCAAGACGAGGCTGTAGATAGCAGACCTACACCTCCTATGGGTCTTCCAAACTGCTGGGCCACAAGCCAGGAACAGAGACGCCAACAACAAAGCAGGACACCGTAACTCCAACTGATAACACTCCGCATGGCTTCAAGGGCTTGCCTGCCTTTTAAACCCTGCTAAGGAGGACTACACCCAAGCCCAGCTGTTCCTAATTCAATGTTGATAATAATACTTCTTTAATTGCTCCTTTCTTTGATTTGAACGTCTCTGTCGCATGTCAACGACAGCTTGTGCGTCATCACCTAATGACTCCAAGCTACTGGCTGGGGAGAGCCCCCCCCCCCCAGGGCTCTCATGCTGTTCTCCTTCGTCCCATTCCTGACTGTCTTCTCCCCCATCCGACTGCTCAGCCCCATCCTCTTCGCTGTCCTGCTCCTCCGGGCATGGAGCCAGCAGAGATGCAGCTGGTCCCTGAGCAGCCTCAGGCTGAATCACAACATTATCTATTTATGGTTTGTGTTGGACAGGACTCTGTGGGTCTTCCAGTCCAACCTCCTGCTGGTGCAGGAGACCCTATACCAGAGATGGCGAACCTATGGCACGGGTGCCATAGATGGCATGTGGAGCCATATCTGCTGGCACGTGAGGCACTGCCCTAGCTCAGATCCAGCGTGCACATGTGTGCTGGCCAACTGATTTTTGGCTTACACAGAGGCTCTGGGAGGGCAGTTTTGGCTTCCAGAGAGCCTCCCCCAGCTCCAGAGAAGCCTTTGGATCCTGGAGAGGGCAAAACATGAGCCTACTGGGCTCACCAGAAGTTGGGAAACAGGCCATTTCTGGCCTCCAGAGGGCCTGCAGAGGGGTGGGGGAAGCTGTTTTTGCCCTCCCCAGACATTGAATTATGGGTGTGGGCACTCGCGCATGTGCAATAGCACGCACCCACACTCTTTCAGCACCCGAGGAAAAAAAGTTTCGCCATCACTGTTCTAAGGTATATGCATTGATGTATATATGAAAATAGTTGAAAAATTATATATATATAAATTATATATATATAATATGGGCCGGGGGGCAAAAAAGGAGCTGTGATGTTCCTTCAATATACCAGGGTGATTCGACACAAATAACATGTAACCCTTCCCTGGTACAGAGCTGAAGGGATTGGATACTGTAGCCTAGAGGTTAATTCTCTGCCTTACAAGGCCAAGGTTGCAAGTTCAAGTCCCAATGAGGGTATGGCTAGCTGATGAGGCCAAAATAAGGCCGAAATAGATCTATTCTAGTCTCCCTTAATTTTCAAATTCAGCAAAAACATGTGACACACACACACACACACATATATAGAACTTCTGAATTCATTGTTCACAGATATCCTTTCTTTTTGTTATTTTTAATTTGTATTTGCTTTTATATTTTTGATTGTAATGGTTAGTACAACTTTTATTAACTTAAATGTATGTATTTAATAATAATAAAGGGAACAGTCAAACAACACATCCTAGATCTGAATGAATGAAATGAAATATTCTCATTGAATCCTTTGTTCTATACAAAGTTGAATGTGCACAACAGCATGTGAAATTTATTGACAATCAGTGTTGCTTCCTAAGTGGACAGTTTGATTTCAGAGAGGCTTGATTTACTTGGAGTTACATTGTGTTGTTAAATGTTCCCTTTATTTGAGCAGTGTATGTGTGTATGTATATATATATGTATGTATTTATCTATGTATGTATGTGTATATATATATGTGTGTGTGTGTGTGTGTACATACATACATACATACATACATACATACATACATACATACATACGTGGCATATTTGGGTTTCTTCCCGTGTAAGTTTCAGATAAGAAACCAAAATATGCCAAGACCTTCATATCTGTACCCGTGAAAATCTACAAACACACACACACACACACACACACGTAGATATTTATGAGTATAGGTATGTAAGTCTAGGCATATTTGGGCCTTTTCCCATATAAGGTTGATAGACTCCTAGCACTGTTTCGACGAGGTCCCACTTGTCATCTTCAGGCTGTTGTCTTCAGCTTTGTGCTTGGGCGAACAAAGCCGAGGACAATAGCCTGAAGATGCCACGTGGGACCTTGTCGCAACAGTGCTAGGAGTCTATCAACCTTACAGGGAAAAAGACCCGAATATGCCTAGACTATTGAATGAGAGAGATGGGGGTTGACGAAGAAAAATGCAGATCTATCACAAGATCATGGGCAAAACAGATATTAGGGGAGGCAATGTGTGTGCCTAAAAGGGAGAAGAATAACAATGACGAGAAGGGAGCAGGGAGAAATACCTTCAAAGCAATGCCTGATAGCCCTGCTTTAACCCCCAGGGAAAGAGGCAATAAACAAATTGAAGAGGCAGCAGAAATCGCATTGTCATCTGTCAACATGACTAAGGCAAAAACAACAAAGTTAATTACAGGAGGGAAGAAAGGGTGTGGGCCTATTATGTGTGCAAGGACTAAATTGATTAATGTGAGTTCCAGATATAGTTATAGATAAATAATTGATAGACATCACAATCTCTATCGCTTCTTTATCTATAACTATATCTGAAACTCACAATTTAAAGACAATTCTATAGTCCCTTCCCAAACCTCCGGCAAGCTCGTTTTTCACCTTCACTGAGCCTCTACGTTGTTGTTGTTGTTGTTGTTGTTATTATTATTATTATTTATGTCAATACAGCACAGCAAATGAGATCACTGTGCTGGATTTCGTATTTCATCACCAGTTGGGCGCTTCCCAAGCACCTAGGACTGCATGATGTAGTGGAAGGCGAGGAGGGTGGGGGCAGTACGAATCTCTGGGGGGAGCTGATTCCAGAGGCTTGGCGCTCCCACAGAGAAGACTCTTCCCCTACATTGTTTGGTTGATGGAAGCTGGAGAAGGCCGACTCTATGGGACCTAACCGGCTGCAAGGATTTATGTGGCAGAAGGCGGCCTTGTAAGTAATCTGGTCCGATACCATGTAGGGCTTTATAGGTCATCATCAACACTTTGAATTGTGTCTGGAAACGAATTGGCAGCCAGTGCAGTCTGCGGAGTGATGGAGAGACATGGGAGTATCTGGGTAGACCCATGACTGTTCGTGCGGCTGCATTCTGCACGATTTGAAGTTTCCAAACACTCTTCAAAGGTAGCCCCATGCAGAGAGCATTGCAGTAGTCGAACCTCGAGGTGATAAGGGCACGAGTGACTGTGAGCAATGACTCCGTGTCCAAATAGGGCCGCAACTGGTGCACCAGGCATAAGAGATGTTGGAGATTTTTTTTTTGCTTCCACACATGCGCAAAAGCAAAAAACCACCGAAATCTCACATGCGCATGCATCCCCTTGTGAGACTTTGCTTCCTGCATGTGTGCATAAGCATAAACATGCTGGGACGCAGGCGCATGAATGCAGGACACCTAAAGCTGTGCATTACTACTGGTGTGGTGTTCTTTATCTTCCGGTAGGAACCCACTACTGCACTGCATACGCCCTGCACTTACCTGCATCCAAAACAGGCTGCTTGGGGACTCCTGGGAGGGGTGGGCAGGGTGTGCATGGCCAGCCAGGAGTGGGATTTGGGGGGTTCTCTGAACTGTACAGAATCTTAGCTAGAAGTTCTCCAGAATCCCAGTAAGCCCCACCAGTAATGGGCAGACAAAATATTTACTGCCACATTGTGGGTGTGGCTTATTTTGTGGGTGTGACTTAATGGTCATGTGACTGGGTAGGAGTGGCTTGCTGGCCATGTGATCAAGTGGGAGTGGCTTCAACAATAATCATCGTGCAAGTGAACTGTTAAGTCCTCAACTTACAACAAAAGTGTCGCTCGCTGTGATGACAATTTGCTTTGCGTTTCCCGCACTCTCCTTCCTGGATTGCCCCCCCCGCCTCAGGCTGGGTAGCTAAGTGAATGGGTGCTGCCAGAAGCATAAATGCTGCCAGTGCCGCTTCCATCTATGCCTTCCCCGTGCACCTCATACGGGAGGTGGCCACATGAGGCTGGCAGGGAGCCGGGCAGGAGAGAGGGAAGCTCGTCCAAGGCCAGGAAGGAGGAAAGAGGAAAAAAGCAAGGAGACGCAGATGCAGCAGCAGGGAAAAAAAGGAGACCCGAGCCGAGCCCAGTATCCAGGAAGTGACAGCCGCCGATCAGCTGGAGCTGCGCACGCATCTTCATTTCCGCCAGTGGAACTGTGTTCTACCCTGTCCTGTCTGCTGCCCACCCATGACCCCCAGCAGCCAACTCCTGACCACAATCAATTATGTCTAATACAGTAAACCATTTTTCTCCCATGTTCCAAACTGCAGCTTGCCAAGCAATATGGGAACATCTGTTCTCTGTGGGGAGGTCCTTATCATATTATAATCCTCTCTGGATACCAAGCTGTGAAAGAAGGACTGATTGACCATTCAGAAGCCTTTGCTGCTCGCCCGGTCACACCTTTCGTTTTAGCCTCCACTCAAAAAAGGGGTAAGTCATAGCTATAGGAGTTATTGGGTGGTGTCTTGTTAGGGTTGGGGTCAAAATCAATGTGGCCGACAATCCAAAGTTTGGATTAAAGTATCTGGCAGTTGGAGAAGACTTAACCTCCCCTGAAAAGAAATAAAACAGACTTCCTTAACCCTGCTATCAGCCCCGCAACTGCAGAATTACCTTGTGGTCTGGATTGGTCAACTCTTTTCTGAAAATCTGTTTAATAGATTTTGCAAGGCTCCCAAAAGATGAAGGGAGGTGATATGATGGTTCCCATGAGAAAAAGGATAATCAACTGGGTGTTGTGGCCCATCAGCTGTCAACAGAGCTAACGGCAGAATCAGACAAGAAAGAAGTGGAAGGAGAACCTGGGTCAGCTTCAGAGCCTTTGGAAGGCTCTGATAAAAAAAACAGCACACAAACCACAACAGATGGTACACCAACCAACCAACAGCCCCAGGCCTGCTGGAAAAACCAGGTCTTTCTGGAAGGCCAGAATGGTGGGGGCAGTAGCTGGTTCCAGAGAGTCAGAGCAGCCAGAGAGAAGGCTCTCCCCTGCAGACCCACCAACCAACACTGTTCAGTTGACGGGACCCAGAGAAGACCAACTCTGTGGGTCCTTATTGGTCACTGGGAGCTACATGGTAGAAGGCGGTCTCGAAGATAGTTTGGCCCTTGTGTAATTTTACTTCTGCACATGCTCAGTAGCAGGATTCAGCCTGAAACACAGCTGAGGAGCCAATCAGCTGTGCTTTGGGTGAAGAAATAATGGTCAGTATTAACCCAGGGGCAGGCAGGAGGGCTCTTTTTCAAGCAGCCGAAGAGGAGAAGCCATCCAAACACAGAAAAATTCATCAAACATTCCCCACAAAAGATGGCAGCACCCACTGACCAGCACCAATGGAACCAGATCCATGACACTATTGGCATGTCATCAGTGGGTCACTAACAGTTCGGGCAATCTGGTCTGAACTGAGAGGAACCGACTCTTGCTTCTGTGTAAGGATAAACCTTCAAGGAAGAGTAAGGATGTGGGACTTCACATCCTTACTCTTCACCTATGAGGTTAAAAAGGTGCTCAGAACTCTCCGACAGGGAAATCTGAACTTCTGTAGAGTCGTTTTCCCTGTATCAGTTGAGGCTATCTAGGTCATTAAGAGTCCACATTTTGCATTATGATTGAGAATTTGAGACACAAATTATTATTCAATATAAAAAGATGGATAAAAGAGGTTGGATTGTTCAAGGATACTGAATTGCATATACAGTGGTCCCTCGATTTTCGCAGGTTCGAACTTCGCGAAACGGCTATACTACGGTTTTTCAAAAATATTAATTAAAAAATACTTCGCTGTTTTTCCCTCTATACCATGTTTTTTCCCGCCCAATGACGTCATACGTCATCGCCAAACTTTCGTCCACCTTTAATAAATATTTTTTTAAATAAACTTTAATAAATAAACATGGTGAGTAATAATCTAAATGGTTGCTAAGGGAATGAGAAATTGCAGTTTAGGGGTTTAAAGTGTTAAGGGAAGGCTTGTGATATTGTTCATAGCCAAAAATAGTGTATTTACTTCCGCATCTCTACTTCGTGGAAATTCGACTTTCGCGGGCGGTCTTGGAACGCATCCCCCGTGAAAATTGAGGGAACACTGTACAGTGTTATTTGAGTACTCATCATGAATTGGTTCCAGGAGCCGCAATGAGTACCAAACAATTTCACCCCCTCGAGGGATAATTTTGGGAGTCACAAGGCAGCTGACACCAACAAGTTCTAGCTTGTGCATTGAATACCAAATAAACAAGGGATACCGTGACAAACTTTTCACATCAAAATACACCAAGTATTCACCAAGTTTCTAAGCAGTTGACTACCGAGGTACATTTTGAAGGCTGTCAATCTGATGAATTTTACATTTCTGTGAACACTAATGTCTCTGTCCGTTTTGGTAATGTCAGGTATTGTCTTTTCAAATGGTCACACCTGGGAGCAGCAAAGAAAGTTTGGTGTTGTTACCATGAAGAAATTGGGACTGGGGAATAAAGGCATGGAATCACAAATCCAAGAGGAGGCCCAGCAGCTTGTGGAATTCTTTGCTGAGACAAAGGGTATGTGACAATCTGAGACGATGTTGGCTTGAGTATAACTGCACAGACAGAATAACAGAGTATCTCATCAGCCACTTAGGTCCCACAGAGTTGGCCTTCTCCAGATCCCGTCAGCCAGACAATTGACTTAACAACCATGTTACTAGCTTAATAGCCGCAGTGATTCTCTTAACAACGGTGGCAAGAAAGGTTGCAAAACGGGGCAAACCTTAGTTACAGAAATTTGAGGGTCACTTGTGGTTGTAAGTCGAAGACTACCCATATTTCTAATAAGATCTATCAGGCATTCAAGTTTTGATATAACCTGGAAAGACAAAATTAATGTGACTATATGTGAGATAAACCCAACATCAGGGGTCCAAAAGAATAACTCCTCCTCTTTCATTACACAATCCTTCTGTCACTTCTCCTGACATAAGTTATTTATTTAATTTATATAACGGTTTTTGGCATCCTTTTACAATATTTGGCACTCTTTCCTGGCACTTTCCAACTTCGAAACATTAATCTAAAACATTGAGCACTTTTATAACAATTTATTTCCCAATTTTATGTCTTTATCAGATCAACATGCTCTCTATTCCCTGTATTTTTGGTGTTATACGACGCACCTTTTTACTTTAAGAGTGCGTCTTACACACCGAATGCTGTTGGGTGGCGGTCAGCGGCGGGGGCAGCAACAGCCTTCCTGTAGTCCCGCGGGGGCGGCTTTTCATGCAGTTTGGTGGCTAGCGCTGGCTGCCGCTACTAAAATGTGTGAGAAGCTGCTATCCCCAGACTATGGGAAGGCTGCTGCCACTGCTGCTGACCGCCACTGCAGAAGCGCATGAGAAGCTGCCCCCGCTGGACTATGGGACTATGCCCCAAGTTTCACAGCATGGGGGGAAAGCCGAGCTTCTGTCCTCTGTCGCATGGTTGCCTCTCTCCCTTGGTAGATTCATCTCGCTGCCGCTTCCTTTTCTGTAAACTGTTCTGCTGGGCTCTCTGATAGGAGCCTCCCGAAAATTCAAGGGTACAAATTTTAGACACACACACGTTTGAAAATTCAAAACAATGTTCTTTATCCCAAAATGCAAAATAAACAAAGCACTCTTTTTGTATTGCAAAGAGCACTCTTCCCAAAACAACCGGGTAGTCTGTACAGTTTCCCTTAAGCAGTCATTAAGTACTTAGCTAGCAGCTGTGAAGAAACTTCACATCCCTTCTTCTTTCAACAAAGTGAGACACACACACACACACGTTGCTCTGCTTTGTTTTCAAAGGCATGAAAAATCAACAAAGTCCAGAAACCAGCAACACAGGATTCCTGATGAACTGCAACAGATATTCTTCCACAACGGCCAAACCCACATGCTGCTATTTATAGCAGCAGCCCTAATTACTGGAGCCCCACCCAAGCACAGGTGGCCTCCCTTATTTCCTGTAATATGTTCTTACTTGGTCTCTTCTACGCATAATTCTGCGCTTGTGTGGGTCCAAAACGTCATCATCTGAATCAACGGAAGATAAGGGAGATTGACTGCCTGGGCTGTGTGCCAAGCCCTCCTCTGCCGAGTCACTCCCACCTTCTTCTTCGTCCGAGGAAACTAAACTCTGCACTGATTCTGTCAGCAGTAACACAGGCCTGTGACATGTTGAATTTTCCCCTGCATCCACCTCCCCATTCCCTGGGGCAGGAGCTGGGCCAGAGCCAACCACAACATAAACCAACTTCTGTAGCAAGCTCATATGCCACTGCCGCTTCTTCCACTGTAAACCAACTTATCGTTTTGTTCCCACAAGGGGAGGACGGGATGCTGCTGCTTTTGCCGCCGCCGCTTCTAATGGAGGCTGAGGCAAGTGGGCAGCGCTGTGTTCTTGTCAGACCTGCTTCCTCCTTCCTCCTCAGCTGCCCGGGTTTTGTTCCATCTAAACAGGGGCAGCTGAGGAGGAAGGAGGAAGCAGATCTGACGTGAACGCAGCACTGCCCGTTTGCCTCAGTCTCCATTAGAAGCAGCGGTGTGTGTGTGTGTGTGTGTGTGTGTGTGTAGTCTTTGGGTGGATTCCCCCCCTTACTTTCTCATCCCCCCCTCCGCAAAAGCGCAAACTGGGCTTCCAAGTTTTAGCAAACCAAGAAAGAAATCTGGGTGGGTGCCTAGGGGATAAGTGGGTGGAGTGTTATCCTCCAGCCAAAACCCTTCTCCCATGACTGGTGGAGGAATTCTGGGAGTTGAAGTCCACTAGTCTTAAAACTGTCAAGTTTGAAGGCCCCTGAGTTAGGGGTTAGAAGTGCAAAGGTCTTCAAACCTGGCAAGATTAAGGCTTGTGGACTTCAACTCCCACTCCTAAAGTGGCATGACTGGGAGTTGTAGTCGACAAGCTTGAAGTCTTTGAAGGTGTCAAGTTTGAAGTTTGTAAAAAGTGTACATGGTTTTAAAAAGTATTCTGCTACACTGGTATTTTATTAAACAATATAATACTACACCATTTGGTTCAGAATACTTTTTCCCTTGTTTTCCTCCTCTAAAATCTGGGTACGTCTTATACATCGGTGTGTCTTCTACACCGAAAAATACGATACATAAACATCTCCCCTCCAGAGACAGACATATCCTGTTTATGAAGACTAACTATCAAACTCAAATACATCATGACATAGTCATTAAATGATTGCTCAATGGTTCTTCTTACAGATTTATTTATTTATTTATTTATTTATTGGATTTGTATGCCGCCCCTCTCCGTAGACTCGGGGCGGCTAACAACAGTAATAAAAAACATCATATAAATCCAATACTAAAACAACTAAAAAAACCCCACCCCTTATTGTAAAATCAAACATCCATACAAACAAACATAACATGCATAAATTGTAAAGGCCTAGGGGGAAAGAATATCTCAATTCCCCCATGCCTGACGGCAGAGGTGGGTTTTAAGGAGCTTACAAAAGTCAAGGAGGGTGGGGGCAATTCTAATCTCCGGGGGGAGTTGGTTCCAGAGGGCCGGGGCCGCCACAGAGAAGGCTTTTCCCCTGGGCCCCGCCAAACAACATTGTTTTGTTGATGGGACCCGGAGAAGGCCCACTCTGTGGGACCTAACCGGTCGCTGGGATTCATGCGGCAGACGGCGGTCTCGTAGATACCCTGGTCTGGTGTCATGAAGGGCTTTATAGGTGATGACCAACACTTTGAATTGTGCCCGGAAACTGATCGGCAACCAATGCAGACTGCGGAGTGTTGGTGTAACATGGGCGTACCTAGGGAAGCCCATGATTGCTCTCGCAGCTGCATTTTGCATGATCTGAAGTTTCCGAACACTTTTCAAAGGTAGCCCCATGTAGAGAGCGTTACAGTAGTCGAGCCTCGAGGTGATGAGGGCATGAGTGACTTATTTATAAGATTTATCTCTTACAAGAATAAAAGTCCAGTTATCACAATATAAATACAAATTCTTTTGTTTTCAGGCCAACCATTTGACCCATCCATACCCATCATGAAAGCAATTTGTGGTGTGATTTGTGCTGTAGCTTTTGGACATCACTTTTCTATCGACGATAAGGACTTCCTAGAGTTGATGAAATCCATTTCGACTGCCTTAAAATTTGGAGGCAGTATCTTCTACGTAGTAAGTGGTAGCATCCTTGCTTTTCCTATCCCTCTGAGTTGCTTAATTTCAGATTTTCCAGAACAATGGATTGATGGTGTTTAAAAGAAACCCATCTCAGTTAAATATTGGCCATTCTTGGATTATTATTATTATTATTATTATTATTATTATTATTATTATTATTATTATTATTATTATTTATTAGATTTGTATGCCGCCCCTTTCTGTAGACTCGGGGTGGCTCACAACACAATAAAAACAGTTTATAACAAATCTAATAATTTACAATTTAAAATATTAAAAAACCCCATTATTAAACAGACATACACACAAGCATACCATACACAAATTGTATAGGCCAGGGGGAGATATCTCAGTTCCCCCATGCCTGACGACAAAGGTGGGTTTTAAGGAGTTTGCGAAAGGCGAGGAGGGTAGGGGCAGTTCTAATCTCTGGGGGGAGCTGGTTCCAGAGAGTCGGGGCCGCCACAGAGAAGGCTCTTCTCCTGGGGCCCGCCAACCGACATTGTTTAGTTGACGGGACCCGGAGAAGACCCACTCTGTGGGACCTAATCGGTCGCTGGGATTCGTGCGGCAGAAGGCGGTCTCGGAGATATTCTGGTCCGATGCCATGAAGGGCTTTAAAGGTCATAACCAACACTTTGAATTGTGACCGGAAATAGATCGGCAACCAATGCAAACTGCGGAGTGTTGGTGTAACATGGGCATACCTAGGGAAGCCCATGACTGCTCCGTCAGCTGCATTCTGCACAATCTGAAGTTTCCGAACACTCTTCAAAGGTAGACCCATGTAGAGAGCGTTACAGTAGTCGAACCTCGAGGTGATGAGGGCATGAGTGACTGTGAGTAGTGAGTTCCGGTCCAAATAGGACCGCAACTAGTGCATCAGGCGAACCTGGGCAAACGCCCCCCTCGCCACAGCTGAAAGATGGTTCTCTAATGTGAGCTGTGGATCGAGGAGGACGCCCAAGTTGCAGACCTTGATGATACAATATTGTACCCTTTGAAATAAGTTGATCTGTAAGCTTGAAGGTGGTCATTTTGGAATTAAGGCAAACATGAGCCTAAAGACAGAGAATTTTCTTCCCACGATGGAATTTTCATGGAATTTTTTGCCCATGATTTTCAAAAGAAAAAACAAGAAAGAAAGTTGCCTCTTAAAAAAAAGAAAGCACCCTTGGGACAACCACGACTGAGAATCTTCATAGATATCTTCTCTCTCTCTCTCTTACTCTCTTTCTCTTTTATAGCTCTATGAGGGTTTACCAGATATCATGAAGCATCTGCCAGGCCCTCACCAGACTGCCCTATCTGCTCTGGAGACGATCGTTTCATTTGCCAGGAAGGAGATTACGCTGCATAAGGAGAACCAGAAGTTGCACGAACCACAGGATTTCATTGATTTCTATCTATTGAAAATGGAGAATGTAAGTCTTGGTACACCGCTCCTATTCATTATAGATATAGTATCTATCTATCTATCTATCTATCTATCTATCTATCTATCTATCTATCTATCTATCTATCTATCTATATCTATAATCATGTCTCTAAAGATTAGATTGTCCTCCATTCTAACATGCTTTGGGAAGATGTGGTTCTGCCAGCAGGCCTGGGGAACCCTATTCCTTATAGATATCTATAGATAGATATAGATCTTATCTTCTATAGCAGTGATGGTGAACTATGGCACGGGTGCCACAGGTGGTACACGGAGCCATATCTGCAGGCACGTGAGCTGTCACCCTAGCTCAGCTCCAACGTGCATATTTTTTTGTAATCATCGCAGTTGACCTTGTACATTTCAAAAATGTACCATATATATTTTTTCTGTAGCAGGTATAGTTTCCACAGAACAGCATCATTATTATAAGGTACAGGGAATATACTGGCAACATTAAGAAAACAGTAACATCAATAGGGTCTAGGACTTTTAGCCTCCTCCACTTGTCTGAGCCTGTTTCATTTCCAGCCTTCTGCCCCCCAGCCATTCATTGCTGCCTTTTCTCCCTGTCCATTTCGCCAAATGGGCTTAAAAGCACTTTCGTCCTGGCCTTTTGGATGCAGGGAACACTTTTCTGTCAGTCAATCAGAGGATTCGTTACTTTTCATTCCCTTCCACTCCGCCTGCGTGTGTGTCTGGGAGCAGCCTTTTTAGGAGAAGGAGCGGGAATTTTGATTATAAGTAAGGGAGAAATTGAAATAACAAATGAGCACAGTTTCCCTGTCTTTATCAAAAAAATGTCTACTTCACAGAATCTTTTCTGATTCAGTGATTCTAAAACAAAATTACACCCCCTCCTTAAGAATCCCACCCTCTTCTTCATTCTTTGTGCTTTATAGGAAAAGCAATGGGAGGGGGTAGTCTGCTTCCAGACACACACGCAGGCGGAGTGGAAGGGAATGAAAAGTAATGAATCCTCTGATTGACTGACAGGAAAGTGTCCCCTGCATCCAAAAGGCCAGGACGAAAGTGCCTTTAAGCCCATTTGGCGAAAGGGACAGGGAGAAAAGGCAGCAACGAATGGCTGGGGGGCATGGGGGGGGGGAGGTGGAAGGCTGGGAACAAAACAGGCTCAGACGAGGAGGAGGCTAAAAGTTCCATTCCGACATCAATACAATACAATAACATAATAACAAAAAATGCTTCCATATCAGAAACTTTATGTGATGGAGCAAAACTAAGCATATTTTTGGAATCAGCATGTCAAACTCCATAAAACAGGCATATTACCTTTGCTGATGATTTCTTTGTGTGGACCAGTGCAATCGTCCCACTTTTTATATTCAGCCTTTGCAATCTTGTGGCATCCTGATAGTGTGGACTACTATGAGCCACGGTGGCGCAGTGGTTAAAATCCAGTACTGCAGGCTACTTCTGCTGACTGCTGTCTGCCTGCAATTTGGCAGTTCAAATCTCACCAGGCTCAAGGTTGACTCAGCCTTCCCACCTTCCAAGGTGGATAAAATGAAGACCCGAATTTATTTATTTATTTATTGATTGATTGATTGATTGGATTTGTATGCCGCCCCTCTCCAGAGACTCGGGGCGGCTAACAGCAATAATAAGACAGCGTATAACAATAATCCAATACTAAAAACAATTAAAACCCATTATAATAAAAACCAAACATACATACAGACATACCATGCATAAAATTGTAAAGGCCTAGTGGGAAAGAGTATCTCAATTCCCCCATGCCAGGCGGTAGAGGTGGGTTTTAAGTAGCTTACGAAAGGCAAGGAGGGTGGGGGCAATTCTAATCTCTGGGGGGAGTTGGTTCCAGAGGGCCGGGGCCACCACAGAGAAGGCTCTTCCCCTGGGTCCCACCAAGCGTCATTGTTTAGTTGACGGGACGGGAGAAGACCCACTCTGTGGGACCTAACTGGTCACTGGGATTCGTGCAGCAGAAGGCGGTCCCTGAGAATTGTTGGGGGAAATATGCTGATTCTGTAAACTGATTTGAGAGGGCTGTAAAGCACTGTAAAGCGCTATATACGTCTAAGTGCTATTGCTAAGTGCTATTGCTATTGCCTCATTCTCCCCAGACAAGATGGCTCATGAGCCTATATAGGAACAGACTTGTTTGAAGTAGTTTTGGTAGCTGTAAGAAAATGTCTATAAATGACATTTCCTTCTCCTTCTTAATAACTATAGAGGAAGGATGATCTCAATTCTACTTATAATGAAGATAACTTGGCTCTCTGCATCGCTGACCTCTTTATTGCTGGGACAGACACAACTCACGCCTCCCTGCTATGGGCAATGCTTCTCATGGCAAATAACTTGGATATACAAGGTAAGACAAATTACAACGGAAAATGAATGGAAATAAGAGGGTTTATTTGAATGAAACAGACCTTGGCAACTATAAGACTTGTGGACTTTAATCCCCAGAATCCACATTTTCACCTTTTTCCCCCCTCAGATAAAGTTCACAAGGAGATGGATGAAGTTTTTGGTTCCTTGCCCTCAATCTCTTACAAAGATCAGAAAAAACTGCCTTATACCTATGCAGTCATTCACGAGATCCTACGGAAAAAATATCCCTTCCTATTTGGGCTTCCCAGACAATGTGTGCAGGATGTTTATCTAAATGGTTTTCTCATTCCAAAGGTATAGATTTTAGATTTTCTGAATTACTGGGTCAGCAAGGTAGGGACCCTATTCCCATGCAGGAACGCTGTGATTTTGTCGGTCACTGAGCTCCCATTTTCTTATTTATTTATTTATTTATTTATTTATTTATTTATTTATTGATTGATTGATTGATTGGATTTGTATGCTGCCCCTCTCCGTGAACTCGGGGTGGCTAACAACAGTGGTAAAAACAACATGTGACAATCCAATACTAAAAAAAGCTAAAAACCCTTGTTTTAAAACCAATCATACATACAAACAAACATACCATGCATAAATTGTAGAACCCTAGGGGGAAAGAATATCTCAGTTCCCCCATGCCTGATGGCAGAGGTGGGTTTTAAGGAGCTTACGAAAGGCAAGGAGGGTGGGGGCTATTCTAATCTCTGGGGGGAATTGGTTCCAGAGGGCAGGGGCCGCCACAGAGAAGGCTCTTCCCCTGGGTCCCGCCAAACAGCATTGTTTAGTTGACGGGACCCGGAGAAGGCCCACTCTGTGGGACCTAACTGGTAGCTGGGATTCGTGCGTCAGAAGGTGGTCCCGGAGACAATCTGGTCCGGTGCCATGAAGGGCTTTATAGGTCATAACCAACACTTTGAATTGTGACCGGAAACTGATCGGCAACCAATGCAGACTGCGGAGTGTTGGTGTGACATGGGCATATTTAGGAAAGCCCATGATTGCTCTCGCAGCTGCATTCTGCACGATCTGGAGTTTCCGAACACTTTTCAAAGATAGCCCCATGTAGAGAGCGTTACAGTAGTTGAGCCTCGAGGTGATGAGGGCATGAGTGACTGTGAGCAGTGAGTCCCGGTCCAGATAGGGCCGCAACTGGTGCACCAGGCGAACCTGGGCGTTCGCCCCCCTTGCCACAGCTGAAAGATGTTTCTCTAATGTGAGCTGTGGATCGAGGAGGATGCCCAAGTTGCGGACCCTCTCTAAGGGGGTTAGTAATTCCCCCTCCAGGGTAATGGACGGACAGATGGAATTGTCCCTGGGAGGCAGAACCCACAGCCACTCCATCTTATCAGGGTTGAGTTTGAGTCTGTTGACACCCATCCAGATCCCAACAGCCTCCAGGCACCGGCACATCACTTCCACTGCTTCACTGACTGGACAAGGGGTGGAGATGTAAAGCTGGGTATCATCTGCATATTGATGATACCTCACCCCATGCCCTTATTTACTTTGGGTTTAGTGAATTGTATGAACCCTAAGTCACTATGTCCCTTTTGCTGGCATGGGTGCAGGGATGAGTCCCATCCCCCCCCCCCAAGTTCGGACCATATCACCTGAACTGTTAGTAACTCGCTGGTGACATAATTTTAGCATCACGGATCCAATTCTATCTGTGCCACTTCGTGGTTGTCGCCATCTTTTTTTCTGAATTTTTGGCCGATTTTCCTGTGTTTGGAGGGCTCGTCCTCATTCTGTGCTTTGAAAAAAAATCTTCCCGCCTGTCCCCAGGTTTAAATTGACCTTTATTTCTTCCTCTGAAGCACAGCTGATCAGCTCCTCAGCTGTGTTTGGGGTTGAATCCACCTTCTGAGCATGCACAAAAATGAAATCGCACAAGCACGTCTAGTTCTAAGAGGAAAGAAAAATCACATCAGGGGAAAAATAGATTTGGATTTAAAATAGAAATGATCAACAACGAAATCCGGAGTTCCAATAATGTATGTTTAATTAGCATTTGCCAAATCTAAATTGATCTCTTTTGCATAATTACATTGTTAGCCGCCCGGAGTCTACGGAGAGGGGCGGCATACAAATCCAATAAATTATTATTATTATTACATAACAATGCAAATCGTTTAACTCATTCCTAATGAATCTACATTTAATAGATGCATCTGCTAGAAAAGGGATTGAATCTGAACAGATTCCTTTTGTTAAAGCAATATCTTCTAGTGTGTTTGAAATTAAATGTATATGAAGTTCAATAACACAAGGAACAACAATGGGACAGCCAGTGTGGGAAGTACACCCCAAAAGGACAGTGCTAGGAACCACTAAAACTGTGCAGAAAATAAAAAAAGGCTTTTTTTCCTTAAAGAGAGAAAGATTCTGAGGAGATAATGGCAAGTTTGCACAGGCTGCCAAAAGCTATTACTAAAAATAAAAAAGAAGACCTTGACAATAATGAAGGAATCAAGCCAAAAATAACTCACCAAGGCAAAACCAAAATCCCCTCTTTGTTGTTGTTGTTGTTGTTGTTATTATTATTATTATTATTATTATCATCATCATCATCATTATCATCATCAACAACAACAACAACAGGGTTGGAAGGGCAGGAAACTCTACACCACTTCAGATAAATGGTCTTCTTTAAAACTTCCAATGTTGGAACATTAAAAACACTACTTCAGACAGAATTAACCCCTTAAAGCAGGAAAACAAAAACCCAGAGCAACCAGAAACTCAAGAAAACCCACCAAGAGAGCTTGAGCTGTGTCACTTTTTGCTTCTTGCCTTTCTATCTTTAAAGAATTCCACTTTCTGGCAGCTGGCTTCTGCATCCATTTCTTCTCAGTATCTGGTGCATCCCAGCTGGGAACAAACTGGGGAAATTTCTTCCAATACCAGAAACAGTTGGGCTTGTTTAGATGTTTCAATATGTTAATTTGTTCTTTGCAGGGTGCTGTCCTTTTTCCAGACTTACGTTCAGTTCTTTTGGATCCTCAACACTGGGAAGAACCTGAAGAGTTCAATCCAAATCGTTTTTTGGACGAGGCAGGAAAATTTGTAGAAAAAGAAGCATTTCTTCCCTTTGGAGCAGGTGAAGTTTTAGAAAAGTAATTGTGATTGCCAAATGATGCTTAATTTACAAACAGAGCTGTAGTGAGAAGGAAGACTCTCTCTCTGTCACAGAGAAGAGCGACAAAGATGATTAGCAGATTGGAGGCTAAAACATAGAGCTGAGGTGGCGCAGCAGTCACTAAAGCTGACTGCTAGATCTGCAGGTCAGCAGTTCAAATCTCATCACTGGCTCAAGGTTGACTCAGCCTTCTATCCTTCCGAGGTGGGTAAAATGAGGATCTGGATTGTGGGGGCGATATGCTGGCTCTGTTAAAAAGTGCTATTGCTAACATGTTGTAAGCCGCCCTGAATCTAAGGAGAAGGGCAGCATTAAAAAAAAAATTGAATGAACGAACAAACAAACAAACAAACAAACAAACAAACAAACAAATATGAAGAATGGTTGCAAGAACTGGGCATGGCTAGTTTAATGAAAAGAAGGACCAGGGGAAACATGATAGCAGTCTCCCAATATCTCAGGTGTTGCCACAAAGAAGAAGAAGTCAACCTGTTCTCCAAAGCACCTGAGGGTAGAACAAGAAGCAATGGGTGGAAGCTGAACAAGGAGAGAAGCAACTGAGAACTAAGAAGGAACAGCTTGCCTCCAGAAATTGTGAATGCTGCAACACAGTTTTTAAGAAGATGTTGGATAACCGTCTGTCTGAAGTAATGTAGGGTTTTCTACCTAAGTAGGGGGTTGGACTAGAAGACCTCCAAGATACTTGCCTTATAACTGGTCACTTTGCAAGTGTTTCAATTTACGTTGAACACTTCAGGCATAAAAACACAGGACAGAATTTGAAAGCACTGCAAGTTTATTCCATGCAACCTATATACAAGAATCTGAACAACTAACAATCAATGTGAATTGGCGCCAGATAAGAATCAACAGATTTCAAGGAGAGGGGTAGAATCAGATCTCTGTTGGGGATGCTAGGGTCTCCAGACTGATGATGCATTTGACCTTGCCCTCAGGTGTAGCTTGGTTTCTTTGTTTCTTAGTTTGTTTGTTCATTAATTAATTAATTAATTTTATTTCTATGCCACCCTTCTCCAGCAGACTCAGGGCGGCTTACAAAGTCAATACAAGAAATACAAAATATAAGAAACCCAGTATAAATCTAAAAGCCACAACAATTAAAAACCATACATTTAAATCCAATTACGATCCTTCACTCATACTGTCCTCCCCAGGCCTGCTGGCAAAGATGTGGTTTTTGAGTCTTATGAAAGGCCAGGAAGGTGGGGGGCAGTGCAAATCTCCAGTGGGAGTTGATTCTAAAGGACCGGAGCTGCCACAGAGAAGGCCCTTCCCTTAAGCCCTGCCAGGTGACATTGCTTGGCTGACGGGACCTGGAGAAGACTGACTCTGTGGGCTCTAACCGGCCATTGGGATACATGAGGCAGTAGATGGTCCCATAAGTAATCTGGTCCTAAGCCATGTAGGCAGAGGTGGGCTACTGCCTGGACGGGGGGAACGCATTGAGGTAGCGAAAATGGAGCTCCACCCCAGAGCACCCAATTTGCAGTGAAAGATGTTGAAAGAAAATGCAGGGCATCCTGCATAAGCAGTGATGGGCTCCTACAAGAACGGTCAGGAGCACAGTTCCGGTAGCAAAATTTGGAGCTCCACCCCAGAGCACCCAATTTGCACTGAAAGATGTTGAAACAAAATGCATAAGCCAACCCCACAGTGTGGTAGTAAAAATTTTGGTAGCCCATCACTGCATGTAGGGCTTTATGTGTTCGGAAACTTCAGATTGTGCAGAACGCAGCCACGAGAGCCATCGTGGGGCTTCCAAGATTCGCTCACATTTCTTCAACACTCCGTGGCTTGCATTGGCTGCCGATCAGTTTCCGGTCACAATTCAAAGTGTTGGTCATGCCTTTTAAAGCCCTACATGGCAATGGACTAGATTACCTCTGGAACCGCCTGCTACCGCACGAATCCCAGCGACCGATAAGGTCCCACAGAGTTGGCCTTCTCCGGGTCCCGTCGACTAAACAATGTCGTTTGGCGGGCCCCAGGGGAAGGGCCTTCTCTGTGGCGGCCCCGGCCCTCTGGAACCAACTCCCCCCGGAGATTAGAACTGCCCCCACCCTCCCTGTCTTTCGTAAACTACTCAAGACTCATTTATACCGCCAGGCATGGGGGAGTTGAGATAGCTCTTCCCCCTAGGCCATTACAAGTTATTCATGGTATGTTTGTGTGTATGTCTGTTTTATAATAGTGGTTTTTAGTTGTTTTTTATTATTGGATTGTACATGTTGTGTTTATTATTGTTGTTAGCAGCCCCAAGTCTGCGGAGAGGGGCGGCATACAAATCCAATAAATTATTATTATTATTATTATTATTATTATTATTATTATTATTATTATTATTATTATTATTATTTATTATTATTATTATTATTATTATTATTATTATTATTATTATTATTATTATTAATTATAGGCGATAACCAACACTTTAAATTGTGTCCAGAGACCAATCAGTAGCCAATGCATAGAGATCTGGTTATCTCTTACAGGACTGCCCAAGAGCTAGTTATGATCTGGTTGCAAAGTTATGACTACTGCAATACCCCCATAGTTGTTCACCCTTATGACCGACCACAGTGATCCCCCCAGGACTATCTCCTCCCCAGTGGTGGGTTTCTACTGGCCCGGTTCAGCCAAACTGGTAACAGTGGTGGCGAAAAGCTCCATCCACTCACCTGGACCTCATTTTTGTTGCTTTTCTTTGTGCTCTTTCTAGAGTCTCAACATTTTTATAGTGTGGTTATCCAATATGTTTCCTTTGTTCAGACATTTGTTTGACAAAATTATATATCTTGTCACACACACACACATCAGTCTTTCTTCTAAATGACAAAAAAGTAATATCCAGTTTAGAATCCAGTGAATAAGCTAACTTAGGTCCTACTTTCTCAAACATTGATGTCATTGTGGTAACTATAATTGGCATTTTCTCTTTCTTCTTTTCAAGAGGCTAATCAATGGACAGTCTTCTTATATCTCCTCAAACTTCATGTGCAGTCATTATAAAGTAATTTTAAAAAGCCAGGAAAAAAAAGAGAATATGTACCATAGGCAAATTCCTTGTGTGTCCAATGACACTTGGCCAATAAAGAATTCTATTCTATTCTACTCTGAATTCTATTCTGAATTGTAGTTATAAACAGTTACCAGCAGATGTCAGCCAAAGTCAATAAAACAGAGAGATTCTGCAATGCACCTACTGAAGTAATTATAATTTTCCTAATCATAGCCAGTTCACTCAAGTGAAATAGGGTAGCAGCTACTATGGGAATAGAAACTTGGTATGAAAAAATGATTTTAGAGCCAGAGATTTCTTTTTTTTAAATTAAATCTGGTTCAAATTCACACAAACATTGCAAAGTACAGCAAATAATGGATAGGCAAAATGGATTACAGTGTTCCCTCAGTTTTCGCGGGGGATGCGTTCCGAGACCGCCCACGAAAGTCGAATTTCCACGAAGTAGAGATGCGGAAGTAAATACACCATTTTTGGCTATGGACAGTATCACAAGCCTTCCCTTAACACTTTAAACCCCTAAATTACCATTTCCCATTCCCTTAACAACAATTTATTCACCATTATTACTGGTATTCACCATTGAATAAGACACTTAGTAATCCTGATATTTATAAACATAATTATTTATTAACAATAATTATTTATTTTGTTATTTACTTGCAAAAATTATTAGTTTGGCGATGATATATGACGTCATCGGGCGGGAAAAACCGTGGTATAGAAGAACCGTTGAAACTTACCTGAACGGTCTTCTCGATGCACTGCAAGGAGAGTCCAACGTGGGTAATTCTCCAGTCTCATTGGAGGGACTGAGTTTTAATTTATACATTATGCAGGCACCGCCCCCTAGCCCACCAGTCATAAATAAACGAAGGAGCAGTAAACTATAACTTTTTTATTAAACAACTGGAAGGCAACAAGCCCGGCCAAATTACTTAACAATGTCAGGCAAAGAAGAGCCCTTGGTCCACCAACTGGGTGGGTTTTGGACTCTCCTTGCAGTGCATCGAGAAGACCGTTCAGGTAAGTTTCAACGGTTCTTCTCCAATGCACTTGCAAGGAGAGTCCAACGTGGGATGTACCCAAGACATAATAAACGGGAGGGAAACAGGTCCAAGGGCGTTCAAGTGGAACACACCCTCTGCAACACCCTCCTCCCAAAAGCTGCTTCCGCAGAAGCGAAAGTGTCAATCCGGTAATGCTTGATGAAGGTAGAAGGAGCTGCCCACGTGGCTGCTCGACAAATCTCTTCGATCGAAGCTTGTGTTGACCAGGCTGCCGAAACTGCCGCACTGCGAGTCGAATGACCTGTTATTCCTTGAGGAATCGCCTGTCCTGACGCCTTGTAGGCCTCAGAAATGCAGGCTCGTATCTGTTGTGGTTCAGTCTGGGACCCCTCCGGGAATGGCTGACCTTCTGTCGGTTTCCAGCTCAGAGGGAGAGGCTGAGGAACAGGAGGTGCAGACTGACGAGGAAGAGGAATCCCAGGCTGGAGAAGAAGGACAGCCAGAGTCCCACCAGGGGGAGCTCTCCCCAGCAAGCAGCCTGGATTCCTTAGGGGAAAATGCTCAAGACATCATAGATATGCGACAAAGGAGAGCTAATCAGAGACGGACTCAATTGGCTAGGTATTTCCAGCATTAGGGGTCACAGCTGGGTTTGGGTGTGGTGCTCTTGGGAAAGGATAAAAGGCGGACCCACCCTTCCTGGCTTGTGGAGTTTTATCTTGGAGATTCGTGAGACCTGTCTGTGAACTTTGGTGGCTTACAATCCTGGTTTGTGCCTTGGACTATTGAAACCTTGGGGGGGGGGGTGCCAGCAAGAAGCTTATGGTATTGACTGGACATCAGGACCCTGCTGTAACGTATTATAGCCTGTCTGTTGTGAAGACAGGTTTTCCTTTGTGCTTAATTTTTTCCAGCTATAAAATACTTTTGGCTTTTACCAGAGTGTCTGGCTGTTTTTTCAGTTGGTGTTGAGGTCTGGGAAAACCCAGACAGAACAGTATCCAACGACTGATAGTTCGTGAGGACACCTTAGTGCCCGTGCCGTGTGAGGAGAAAGAGATAAACAATGCCTCCGATGATCGGGAGTGTTGTGTTCTACGAATATAAATTTTGATCGCACGTCTCACGTCTAATTTATGCCATCTGAGCTCAGATGGATGTGTGCCATGTGTACAGAAATCAGGCAATACTATTTCTTGAGTCCTATGGAACCCAGAGTTCACCCTGGGGATAAATGAAGGGTCCAACCAAAGGACCACTCTATCCGGATGGAACAGACATAAATCAGATCTCACTGATAGGGCTGACAACTCCGACACCCTTCTGGCCGAAGTGATGGCAACTAAAAAGGCCGTCTTTATGGACAAAAGGCGCATTGATATCGTCCTCAGCGGTTCGAAAGGTGGAGCTGTCAAGGCCTTAAGTACCAAAGTAAGGTCCCAGGAAGGGAATCGATGGATAGCAGGCGGTCTAATATTCGTTGCTCCTCTCAAAAAGTCCCGAATCCAAGGGTGTCGTGACAAAGGTCGGTAATAATCTGGACTTAAAATCGTCGACAAAGCGGCCACGTGGCGGCGCAAAGTGTTAGGGGCCAAGCCCTTATCCAAACCCGCCTGAAGAAAAGTTAAGACAGTCCCCGGCAAGGCGGCTAAAGGGTCGATTTCCTGAACTGCGCAGAAGGTGCAGAAGGCTGTCCAGGTGGACTGATAAATCCGCCGGGTAGCTGGTCTACGTGCAGCCTGCATGGTAGCGATGACCGTGTTGGGGAGCTAGAGGCGCCTCAGCCGGTCCCCTTCAAGTTCCACACGGTCAGACTCCACCATTGGGGATCTGGATGCGCAATGCACCCCTGGCTGAGGGCTACCTGATGGTCTGGAATCCTCCAAGGTGGAGAGATCGACAACTCCATTAGGTCCGAGAACCATGCTCGTCGAGGCCAGAAGGGAGCTACTAGGAGTACCTCAGCACGTTCCTGGATGATCTTCTGTAGGACCCTCTGAAGGATGCGAGTAGGCGGGAACGCGTACAGGAGCCCCTTCGGCCATGGGAGGCGCAACGCATCTACCCCTTCCGAACCCGGAGATGGGAACCGGGAAAAAAAGCGAGGTAGCTGCGTGTTGTGGCACGTTGCGAACAGATCCAGGATCGGTGTGTCGAACCGAGAGGTCAGGGTTCTGAATACAGCGGGGTCCAGTTTCCACTCTGCGGGATCCAGAGTCCTGCGGCTCAGCCAGTCCGCCCATACATTCTCTTGGCCTGAGATGTGCTCGGCCGAGAGAGAGGCCAAGTGGACCTCTGCCCATATGAACAGGGTGTTGGCCTCCTGCATCGGACGGCCGGACCTTGTCCCGCCCTGGTGGTTGATGTAAGCGCGAGCGGAAACATTGTCCGTTAGGACCAGGACATGGCTGCCCTGCACTAGATGAGCAAAGTTCAGCAGGGCGAGGGATACTGCCCTCAATTCCAAAAAATTGATATTGATGTTTTCTAAATCCCGAGGAGTCCACAGGCCCTGTGCCACATGGGATGAAAGGTGGGCACCCCACCCGAACAGGCTGGCGTCCGTTGTGAGAGTGATAAAGTCCTGAACTTGAAAAGGTGACCCCCTCTGAATAGCGGTTGAAGTCCACCATCGCATGGACCTCCTGACCCCTGCAGGGAGAATCACCTGCGTCCTGGAATGGCTGGTTTTCCTCCTTTGGTAGGGCAGGAGGAACCATTGGAGGGAGTGAATGTGTAACCTGGCCCAGGGCACCACGTCTATGCAAGAGACTAGTGTGCCCAAGATGTTTGAGAGGAAGGCCAGGGAAGGTCTTGGTTGTGATGACAGTGCCTGTAGTAGAGTCCTGATATTGGCCTGTCTGTCCTCTGATAGGAAAACCTGGCACAAGTCCGTGTCTATGATGGTGCCCAGATGAGCCAATCTGGTTGTTGGTGTTAAATGACTCTTTTCCAGGTTTATGGTAAACCCGTAAGTTCGTAGGGTTGTCAAGGTTAGATGGAGATCCTGTTGCGCCCGGTCCCGGGACTTCGACAGAATTAGTATGTCGTCGAGATATGCTATGAGGCGCACTGACCGGTGTCTCAAGGTGGCCGTGAGGACGTCCAAAAGTTTGGTGAACGTCCTCGGCGCCGATGACAGACCAAATGGCATTGCTCGATATTGGTAATGAGATCCGTTCACGCAAAAACGGAGGAATTGTCTGTGCTCTGGTAATACCGGTACATGGAGGTAGGCCTCCTTGAGATCGATAGAGGTGAGGAGATCTCCTGGTCGTATGGACTGCAGAATAGACCTGAGGGAGTGCATTTTGAATTTTTGATAACGCACATACAGATTCAACCGTTTGAGATTTAAAATTAAACGGACCCCGCCCGAAGACTTGGGGACTAAGAATACGATTGAATAGAATCCTTGTCCCCTCAGGTGGAAGGGGACCTCCTCTATCGCTTCTATCTCCCGGAGATGCTCTATTTCCTGGTGTAACAGTGCCCTCTTCTGGGTATCTATCATGTGAGGACAAGAGAGGAACCGGTTTGGGGGAACATGGAGAAAATTTATCCGCAACCCCTGTGTTGCTGTGGCAATTGCCCAGGAGTCGAGGGATGCAGCCCTCCAGGCATTGGCGAAGTAGAGGAGCTTGCCCCCCAAGGGATAGGGCCCAGCAGAGTCACTTCCCACGTTTTGATCCCTTAAAGTTGGAACCCCTGTATGGACGGCGTCCTTGCTGGTAGGGTCTGCCTCGGTCCGCGAAATACGGTCTGTCCTGACGGAAGCCTCCCTGATTGAAAGAGCCCTGGGAGAAGGTCCTCGAACCCTGAGAGACGGTTGAGGAGGGCTCGGCACGAAAGTTCTGCCGTCTATAGAATGGAGTGAAACGTCTTTCTCCCCTCCTGTTTGACCTAGGGAGCACCTTCTTCTTGTCCTTATCCTTATCCTTGATAAGGACCTTCTCAAGGGAATCGCCGAACAACTGTTCCCCCTGGAACTTGGCTGAGGCTAGGCGCCATTTTGATTTTACATCCGCCTGCCAGCTTCGTAGCCAAATCAATCTCCGGGAGGACAAAGATGATGCTAGTGCGCGGGATGCAAACTTGGCCGCGTCCATTGTAGCATCGGCGGAAAACTCGGTGGTGTTAGAAGAGATTCCATTTCCTGATCGAAGGTGTAGTATTTTCGATCAATCATAGAAGGCCCCTGCGCTGCTGCTGGTGCCTCCCAAGGTCTTTTAATATTATCAAGGAAAATATCAGACGAGGGGATGGTTTCTGGCTCTTTCTTAGGTACCGAAAGCAAGACCCCCTTCGAAGTCTGTGCAGCGGCATCCGTAGGCAACTTCGCCTCTCCTGCCCCTTCAAAAACCAGCTTAGCCTTATTCAGCATGATCCGAAAAAGAGAGGGCTTAAAAAGTCCAACCAGGCTTGGTGGCTCGGGAGGTTGTTCATCCCCCGACAACCCCTCACCCTCATCACTTTCCTTCTCTCTGAGGTACAAGTCCTCCTCCATGGAGCCCTGAAAGGAGGCTGGAGCCGGAGGAGCCCAGACATTCCTCTGCCTTTGTGGAATAGGAGGCACTGGGGCCTGTTGTTGAGCCCCAACTGTGATGCCCTGGGCATAAACACTGCTGATTAATTCCTGAAGGTGTTGAGCCATGTTCTGCCAGGTGTCAAAGGAATTCCTCAGACCCACAGCTGATGGTATAAAGGTGGCTGTGGCCTGGCTAAACTGCCCTCCAGAGATGTTATGTTGACTAAGCTGACCTCCTGAAGTAAGTAGGGGGCGTTCAGGCGACCAATCTTGCTCCGTTGCCGAGCCTGCAACCCCAGCTATTCTGGTTAAGGGGGAGGCCGGGGGGGCCGTGGGCCCCAACAGCAAATTAGCCTGAGGCAGCACTGCAGATTGCTGTCGTTGAGACAGTTCCAATTGTCTCTCTAGAGCACGAATCCTCTTCTCAGCCTCTTTTAAAGAAGCACTCTGAGAGGCCTTGGCCTTGCCTTTTTCTGCGTGAGGCTTTTCCTTGGGGGTAGCGGGCCTGATGGATGTGGCCACCTCTTCCCCCGAGTGAGCAGAAGTATCCGTCATCGTAAATTACTCACAAACCTGACAGTAGAAACAAGGCCTTTTGTGCGATCACGCAGCCGATTTACCAAAAGTAACTGCCTCAAAGAGAGATGCCTTGTACGGCTGCGTGTCTCCAGGCAGACCAGGGGCGTGACCAGGAGCAAATTGACAAGGTCGCTTCCTGACCGTGTCACCAAAAATGGCTGCCGCGCCGTTGCCATGGCAACCGGCGTGACGCTAACGGCCCTTCCCGCCCTTTTCCTGCTGAGGGCCGGCTAAAGATGGCGGCCGCGCCGTTGTCAAGACAACCGGCGCGGATTTTTATGGCCGCTCCTGTCTTTGAGGCTTCGATAAGAGGCCGCGTTCCGTCGGATTCACGATCGCCCCCTTGGCTGCCTTGCATGGTCGCCTCCTATCTTCGGCTCGGGTCTTATTCGTCGGGAGGGGCAGGCCCCTCCCAACGGCAACCACCTCCAACACCGGGAGCGACCTCGGAGGCCGGGAACCCGGTTGCCCTGATAATATACATTTCCCCCCCGCACAGACGATGTACGCTGATTAGTGAAGCCAAAGATAGAGGGGGGGGGGGGGCAGGGCACACAAAGCAGCTACTAGAACCCACGGAGGGTCTAGATAGCTGTTGCAAAGGAGGGAGCCAGTCCAAAGTACCTGCAGAGAAAACAAAAGGAAAAAGGAAGAAAAAGCATTAGTACCAAATCTGTTCAATAATTTTTAATACTAACACTTCTGAAGAGAAAACTCAAAAAGGTCCCTTTACTGCGACTGAGTTTTCATGACTGGTGGGCTAGGGGGCGGTGCCTGCATAATGTATAAATTAAAACTCAGTCCCTCCAATGAGACTGGAGAATTACCCACGTTGGACTCTCCTTGCAAGTGCATTGGAGAAAAAGAATGGCAAAGTATTTTTTAATTAATATTTTTTGAAAAACCGTGGTATAGGCTATTCGCGAAGTTCGAACCCGCGAAAATCGACGGAACACTGTATTGCTGATTTATTTTTCCTTTTCTTTTTTTCCTCCCCCTCCAGGAGCTCGGGTCTGCTTGGGGGAACTCCTGGCAAAGACTGAGTTCTTCAACATTTTTACCAAACTGCTGAGGCAATTTAGGTTGGAGCCGCCAGAAGGAGTGGAAAAGCTCAGTGAAAAATCTATCCTAGGGGTGTCTGTGCATCCCGCTCCTTATAAGATTTGTGCTCACCCACGAATCAGGACACCATAGGTGTTGTATCTTGAAATGGCTACCTTGTATTTCCTGTAGATAGTTTGTTCCGTCTTCCAGCGCTGTCTGAGCTAAAGCAAGAAGTCGCTCCTGATTGGCTCAGACGCGGCTGGCTCTTGCTTTGGCGGGAGCCGCAAAAGTATAAAAGAAGCGGTTTCTCCAAGCAGAGCCAGTCGGTACTAGCTGAACTGTCACTTGCCTTGCTGAGCTGTTACTTGTTCTCTGAGCTGAATAAAAAGTACCGATTTGTTTGAACCCTGTCTGTGGGTCTACTTCACTGGCGACGTCTACTTCAATAATATTGACAAAATATGAGAAAGTAAAATTTCACAGCGCTATTACATTTTGGGGAGAGTTCTACCTTGCTTTTGGTCTGTGTGTTTGTTTATTTATGGAGCTGTGCCTTGCCTGAGGGTAGATTTCATTTTGACCCTATAAAATTATACCTTGCTTAAGATATCTGTGACATTCTCTACTTGTGGTTTCTGCTGCTCGTCATCTTGTTGTCAATTATGCAACTTTCTATTTAATTATCTAGTATGGGTTTTTACCTTTCGTCCATTTCAAACTGACACGTTGCACAATCTAATTTCTCTAAGTTTCGGTCCTGAATGAATTGCTATTTAATGGGTGATCCATCATGTCCTGAATCCTTGCTTCACTGGCCAAAGGCTACAGTGCGAGCAACTCCAGAGTCATGGAAGAAACCTCTCTCTTGCTCGATTTCTGACAGAGAGAAGCAAGATGGCTTCCCCCTAGTGCCCCAGAAGCCAGTGGAGATCAGAGCTCACGGCTTCTTCCCTCCAAGGCAAGGGGCCAGGCTGTGCAAGGGAGGCCTTTCTGCTCAGAGGCCTTCTCTCCTCTTCCATCTTGCCTGTGCTGCTTCTTAGAGGAACTGAAGGAGCATCACCTCAGACAGAGACATTGTCGTTGGGAAAATATCTGGAGATACTGCTGAGGGGAAAATATCTGGAGACATTGCTGAGGGGAAAATGTCCGGAGACATTGCTGAGGGGAAAATGTCTGGAGATATTGCTGTGAGGAAAATGGTGGGAAAAAGAAAGACCTCTGGGGAATAGTGGGCGACAAACAGGATCCTGGCTTTCTGGGAATCTCACTGTTCATCCAAGTGATCCTAAAGGAGGGAAAGACCATCAGATGATCTCTTAGTCAACTCTTATCACAATAGAGGTAAGATAAACTTGCATTGTGGTCTTTCACCATACATATGTTGACCAACACATGACTTGATGGCACATAATTAATTAAATCTTTTCATAAATTATTATTAATAATCATAGTAATTATTATATAGTAATTATGGACATGTGATGAAATCTTTTCATAAGTTATTATTAATAATTATAGTAATTATTATATAGTAATTATGGACATGTGATGTGACATCCAGAAAAATATGGCATACTTCAGTTAATCATCCAGAGAACGACTGAAGGCACCGAGGTCCAGGCAGAAGGACATCATGGCATCAAAATCTAAGGGACCAGTTTGGACAAAACTCAACAGCATTTTTTCATATGCCTGTTGATAAAAACAGGATTGCCAATGGATATGGCACAACAACAAGAATTATAGTAATTAATTAATTAAATTATTAAGAGATATTTGATAAGGCATTTTTATGAGTAATTTAATTTGGCTTATTAATTACAATACCAACAGCAGTGTGTAAATTATTATCCAATCTCATTAATTAATACTGATACAAAATATTAACAGTGTGAGCAAAAAAAAAAATCACGAGTCATACAATTTGTTTTTAAGAATGATCAAGCAGAGTTTACCAAAACTAGGCAAGCAGCAGACAACATTAGATTAATGGTAGATCTAATAGACTTGGGGGGAAAAAGAGATCCACTTGTAATCTTAGTATGAGGTGCTGAATTTTTTTTTGATAGAATATATAATATAAACAGCATAACTTTGCTCTTCTAAATAGATGTGTATTTCCTTTTGGCATTTGTAAAATGGATTAAGATAGTATATCCCATATCTTAACTGAAGATTAATGGCATTATTATTATTATTATTTTACTTTTCCACTGTTCAGAGGAACTATTAGACAAAGATTTCAACGTTGCTTTTTAATATCTGTATGGAAGCCTTTGCTTGTGCTATTAGAGATCTATAGGATAGTGAACTGCTCATCTGTCTGGAACCCATACCACATCTCAGACATCAACACCCTTGAAAATGTCCAAAGATATTTCAGCAGAAGAGCCCTTCACCCCTCCACTCGAAACAGAATATCCTACGAAAATAGACTAACAATCCTGGGCCTAGAAAGCCTAGAACTACAGCGCCTAAAACACGATTTGAGTATTGCCCACAAGATCATATGCTGCAACATCCTACCGGTCAATGACTACTTCAGCTTCAACCGCAACAACACAAGAGCACGCAACAGATTCAAACTTAATACGAACCGCTCCAAACTTGACTGTAAAAAATATAATTTCAACAATCGAGTTATCGAAGCGTGGAACTCATTGCCGGACTCAATAGTGTCAACCCCTAACCCCCAACATTTCTCCCTTAGACTCTCCACGATTGACCTCTCCAGGTTCCTAAGAGGCCAGTAAGGGGCGTACATAAGTGCACTGGTGTGCCTTTCGTCCCCTGTCCAATTGTCTTTCCTTTCTCTCACCTATCATATATATTCTCTTCCTTTCATATATCCTCTCCTCTAAGTTCACTTTACCCTTATATATATTACTACATGTCTATTTTTCTTCCTATGTATTTGTGTATTGGACAAATGAATAAATGAATGAATGAATGAATGAATGAATAAATAAATAAATAAATAATAGATATCTCAGCTGAACAGAAAAATTGGTTTCATTTGTAGAAACCATTCTTTGTAACCCTCACACCCGTTCATGAGACCATTCTGTTTATAAAGAAAATGACTGTAAAAAAGACATTTTCTTAGAGATGTAACTTTCCCCTGTAAATTTTCCCACCGGCTGTCCTTAGTCAATTATAGCACATCAAAAAAAATGCAGAAAAAATATGATAAAGGTGAAGGGACATAATAATAGTAGGATAGATAGAATTACTGGGACATAACTTGCTATTTTGCTTCTGTAAGAATTGCTTTGATCCTGTAAGAATTAGAACTGCCTCGGCATTTGCTTCAACCACTGATCTAACTCGCATTAACTTGTTTTGTGTACAACTCAGTGCCTGGAGCGGGTTATGTCATGGCTTGGCAGGGTTACATCAAGCAAATACCTCTGTTGCTAAGCACCCAGCCCCTCTATTGCTAAGCACTTATCCCCCCTGTCCCTTGCTGCATGGCCAATGCGGAGCTACAAAGGGAAGGCATGGGCCAGAGGCACAGAACTGCCTATTAAATTGATGCTCAATGCCACATGCTCAATGCCACTGAGCCATGTTTATGTGCATCTCACCTTTATTACTTTTACAAATAATTCAAGGCAGTGAAAAGATCCAGCACATCTTCCACTCCCTATTTTCACCATAACCACAACCCTGCAAGGTGGATTGGGTTGAGAAAGAAAGGGACCAGCCCCGGAGTAATCCAGCTGGTTTTTTCATGGTACTGGATTCCATTGGCAACTCCACTGCCAATCTTCGTATCCAGCAGATAGGCTTTGAATTTTTGGCTGGGGGGGGGGGGAGAAGTAGGACCTTCCTAACTCCCCCCCCCAGTCAAAATCACAAAGCCAGGCAGCCCCCAGCCGCGAGGTGCCCCCTCCCCTCCCATGGAGCCCTGCCCTGTTTGGTGCCCGCTGGCCGGGCAATGGCCTCCCTCCCTCCCTGCCTCGTGTTTGCAGACCTCCGCTGGGCAAAGTTCGGACGCCTTCCGGGCGCACGTACACATCCATACATCCACCCCCCCGGGAGGAATTCGCCCCCTGCCCAGAATTGGTCAACCCAGCAACGCTGCCCTGCTCCCTTCGGAGGTGCGGAGAGGGCGGGGAGAGGAATTTAACCCCGAAAGTGGCCGGGGTTGCGCAGAAATTCCCCCAACAAAAGACCCCCAGGATGGGTGAGTGGAGGGAGAGGGAGAAAGAGAGAGGGAGAGAGGGGGGAGAAAGAGAGAGAAAGAGATAGCAAGAGAGGGAGAGAGAGAGAAAGAGATAGGGAGAGAGGGGGGAGAGAAAGAGATAGCAAGAGAGGGAGAGAGAGAAAGAGAGAGGGAGAGAGGGGGGAGAGAGAGAGAAAGAGAGGGAGAGGGAGAAAGAGAGAGGGAGAGAGGGGGGAGAAAGAGAGAGAAAGAGATAGCAAGAGAGGGAGAGAGAGAAAGAGAGAGGGGGAGAGAAAGAGATAGCAAGAGAGGGAGAGAGAGAAAGAGAGAGGGAGAGGGGGGAGAGAAAGAGATAGCAAGAGAGGGAGAGAGAGAAAGAGAGAGGGAGAGAGGGGGGAGAGAGAGAGAAAGAGAGGGAGAGGGAGAAAGAGAGATGGAGAGAGGAGGGAGAGAGAGAAAGAGAGGGAGAGGGAGAAAGAGAGAGGGAGAGAGGGGGGAGAAAGAGAGAGAGGGAGAGAGAGAAAGAGAGAGGGAGAGGGGGGAGAGATAGCAAGAGAGGGAGAGAGGGAAAGAGGGGGGAGAGAGGGGGGAGAGAAAGAGAGAGGGAGAGAGAGAGAGGAGATAAAGGAAGAGGAGAGATAGAAAGGAAGAGAGAGAAAGAAAGAGGGATAGAAAGAGAGTGAGAGATGCTCAGTGAGCCTTTCTTTGAAGTTGCCTTTCTTTCTTTCTTTCTTTCTTTCTTTCTTTCTTTCTCTCTTTCTTTTGCTCTCTTGCTCTCTTGCTCTTTCATTCTTTTTTCTCTCTCTTGCTTTCTTTCTTTCTCTTGCTTTCTCTCCTTCCTTCCCTCCTTCCATTTCTTTCATTCCCCCTCTCTATTTTTATTTCTCTTTCATTCTCTTTCTTTCTTTCTTTCTTGCTCTTTTTCTTTCTCTCTTTTACCTTCCCTTCCTCTATTTCTTCTTTTCTTTCTCCTTCCTACCTTCTTCCCTCCCTCCCTTCCTTCAGTCTTTCCTCTCTTACTCTCCCCTTTCATAAGTTTCCTTGCTTCCTTCCTCTGTTCCTGTCCCTTCCCCCTTTCTTTCTTTCTTTCTTTCTTTCTTTCTTTCTTTCTTTCTTTCTTTCTTTCTTTCTTTCCTCCATTTCTTTCTTTCCTTTTCCTTCCTCCCTTCTTTCCTCCCTCATTCCCTTCTTTCACTCCTTCCTCTCTTACTCTCCCCTTTCACCCCTCCCCAAAGAAGGTAAATTTCATACATAATTGGTATGTCGCAAAATAAAGTACTGTAGTTTTAAAATGGCGGGGAGGGGGCCCCCAGACACTTAGGCTGTATGGGGCCCCAAAATTCCTGATGGCGGCCCTGGCTCCACCCCTCCATAACCCCACCCCCATATGACCAAAGCCCCCCCCCCCCCCCCCGGGCCATGGAAAACTGGTCTAGCTTAAAGCCGGTCCCTGGTGCAAAAAAGGTTGGGGACCTCTGCTGTAAATAGTCTAGCCGTGATACATTTAGGGCTGAAGTAAGTGTCTCAATTTTCTTTTGTTTCATCATATGTAGCTCATGTTTATTGTGCTGTTCTCACAGCCTCTGTGCTTCTTAAAAGCTTTTAAGGGATTATTAAAACCCATCCCTTTCAGGAATTAAATGATTATTGCTTGAATTGAGGTGGGATTTTGAACAGAACAGAACAGAATTCTTAATTGGCCAAGTGTGATTGGACACACAAGGGATTTGTCTTTGGTGCACATGCTCTCAGTGTACATAAAATAAAAAGATACATTTGTCAAGAATCCTGAGGTACAGCACTTAATGTTTATCATAGGGGTCAAATAAGCAATGAGGAAACAATCAACATGAATAAAAATCTTAAGAATACAGTCATACATTCCTAAGTGGGAGGAATTATGAGAAAAAACTAATAGAAATAGTAGTGCAGACTTAGTAAATAGTTTGACAGTGTTGAGGGAATTATTTGTTTAGTAGAGTGATGGCGTTTGGGAAAAAACTGTTCTTGTGTCTAGTTGTCTTGGTGTGCAGTGCTCTGTAGCGATGTTTGTTCATCATCACATGCATCTGCAACATATCCTTGCCTTTTTAGGCTTGTTATTTGGGATACAAAAACATAACATAAAAATACAATAAAATAACTGACTTTTGTATGCGCGGAAGTGGAAAGACAGATTCTCACAATGGAAGAATGGATGTTGGTTAATGGAATTGACCGAGATGGCAAAATTAAGAACCTTGATCAAAGAAAAGACTTTTTCTAGATCCATAAAAACCACTTTTTCCTGAAAACCAAAAGAAAGATTGCACTAATTAACAATCAACCAATGGGACAGAAGGTGCCTTCAGAAGGTGTGGGAGCTTCATCCCTGGAGGCTTTCAAGAAAAGATTGGACTCCCATCTGTCAGAAATGGTGTAGGGCAGTGATGGCACACCTATGGCACGAGTGTCACAGGTGGCACGCGGAGCCATATCTGCTGGCACGCGAGCTATTGTCCTAGGTCAGTTCCAACATGCAGGTGTATGCCTGCCAGCTGATTTTTGGCTCACACAGAGGCTCTGGGTGGGCATTTTTTAAATTTTTTTTATTTATTTATTGGATTTGTAGGCCGCCCCTAGACTCGGGGCGGCTAACAACAGTGGTAAAAACAACATGCGACAATCCAATACTAAAGCAGCTAAAAACCCTTATTTTAAAACCAATCATACATACAAACATACCATACATAAATTGTAGAAGCCTAGGGGGAAAGAGTATCTCAATTCCCCCATGCCTGACGACAGAGGTGGGTTTTAAGAAGCTTACGAAAGGCAAGAAGGGTGGGGGCTATTCTAATCTCTGGGGGGAGTTGGTTCCAGAGGGCCGGGGCCGCCACAGAGAAGGCTCTTCCCCTGGGTCCCGCCAAACGACATTGTTTAGTTGACGGGACCCGGAGAAGGCCCACTCTGTGGGACCTAACCGGTTGCTGGGATTTGTGCGGCAGAAGGCGGTCCCGGAGATAACCTGGCCCGGTGCCATGAAGGGCTTTATAGGTCATAACCAACACTTTGAATTGTGACCGGAAATTGATCGGCAACCAATGCAGACTGCTCTTTGCTTCTAAACAGCCTCCGGGGCAACAGGGGAGGGCATTTTTACCCTTGAAGCTTTTGGAGCTTGGGGAGGGCAAAACATGAGCCTACTGGGCCCACTAGAAGTTGGAAAACAGGTCATTTCTGGCCTCCAGAGGGCCTCTGGAGGGCGGGGGAAGCTGTTTTCACCCTTCCCAGGCATTATGGGAATGAGCACTTGTGCATGTGAAATAGTACACGTCCACACTCTTTTGGCATATGAGGAAAAAAAAAGGTTCGCCACCACTGGTGTAGGGTCTCCTGCTTGAGTGGGGGTGGTGGGGTTAGACTAGATTTATTTATTAATTTATGAATTTAATTTATATGCTGCCCAACTCCCAGAGGACTCTACAGATGACCAGGAGTAGGCAAAATTGGCTCTTCTATGACATGTGGACTTCAACTCCCAGAATTCCTAAGCTAGCATGATTGGCTCAGGGATTCTGGGAGTTGAAGTCCACAAGTCATAGAAGAGCCAAGTTTGCCCATCCCTGACCTAGATGATCCTTTCCAACACTCGTTAATCTGTTAATTTTGGGGATGACTAGAATTAACAATTACAGAAACATTGTGCAATATTAAATTTTGAATTACAGAACACTGTGCAATATTGTGCAATATTGTACAGAAACAATGAGCAATATTTAGATCAAGAGCTTAATGTATTTTATATTTGTAACTCTGTTGGAAAGTTGCCCCTTTTTAACTTTTTTCTTTTCCCCCTTTCTCTTTGTATCTTTCCCTTCTCCGTGTTTTTTGTTTTAAATATTATTTCTTGTTCTTTTTTAAAAAAATCACATTTTAACTTTTGCAGAAATTTAAGGAAGTACATTTCAAAAAAGAAAATATTATGAGCTGCTATTCTTACGGAATTAATGCAAAGACAAATTAATGCAAAGACAAAGACAAAAGACCCCTCGCATCCTGGACATAAACTGTTTCAATTCCTACCCTCAAAAAATTACTACAGAGCACTGCACACCAAGAAAACTAGACATAAGAACAGTTTTTGCCTGTACACCATCACTTTGCTAAACAAATAATTCACTCAACACTGTCAAACTATTTATTAAGCCTGCACTGCTATTACTACTAGTTTTTTCTCATCATTCCTATCACCCATTTCCTCCCACTTATGACTGTATGACTGTAATTCGTTGCTAGTATCCTTAAGATTTTTATTAATGTTGATTGTTTCCTTATTTATTTATTTATTTATTTATTTGATTTGATTTGATTTGATTTGATTTGTATGCCGCCCCTCTCCGTAGACTCGGGGCGGCTCACAGCAATAATAAACAATATATAACAAATCTAATAATTTAAGAGAAACACTAAAAACCCCATGATTAAAAGCAAACATACACACAAACAAACGTACCATACATAAACTGTATAGGCCCGGGGGAGATTATTACTTATTTGACCCCTATGACAATCATTAAGTGTTGTACTGCATGATTCTTGATATGTATTCTTTATGTACATTGAGAGCATCGACACCAAAGACAAATTCCTTGTGTGTCCAATCACACTTGGCCAATAAAGAATTCTATTCTATTAAGCTTTGATGGTAGGAGGGAATAAACAGCAGCAGAAGTTATTCCCCACACCAACCCCCAAATCGAGGTATTGAATCAAGCTATCTTTGCATTGGGATGACGAACTCTGGAAGATTATGGACATAAAAGCATCTATAATATGATACATCCCTAATTAGATACTCCTATACAAAGCTGGCGTTGAGTAATGGTGATTTTTAAGATTGATTGTTCTAAAATTAGCACACCGTGTTCTATTTGCTTCATAAAGAAATGGAAGTCGCGTGTCAGAACTGTTTGACCGAGACAGGAGAAGATTCTTAGTTGGGAGAGAATACAGAAAACCGTGGTAGCAAAAATATCCTAAGCGCCACTTCTGAAAGAGAAGAACCAACAAAGAAAAGGATTCCAGGCACAAGACCTTATAACAGATTACAGGGCTGCAGAGGGAGATTTCAGGAGGATGCTGAAGCCACTGTTCCTTCTGATCTTTTGGATTCCACGGCAGATTCTTTATTATGTGAAACTGATCTGGTCACGCAAACGCTACCCACCAGGGCCTTTCCCACTCCCTGTAATAGGAAGCATGTGGCGTCGATTTGATACTTCCATAACGGAGATGACTTTTAGAAAGGTATGTCTTTTCCATTATTTAACCCAATGAGATGAAAGGTATCAACGGCCACCTTAAGCTTGCTTGTGCTTCATTGCTATGTGGTGACAGCTATGAACTGTGGAGAGGGGGAAATGGGGGTGGGTGGTAGGAGGGGGATGCACACCAAACAATGCTTGGGTTGACTGTTAGGGAAACATCTTGCTTGAACTATATAATAATAATAATAATAATAATAATAATAATAATAATAATAATAATAATAACAACAACAACAACAACAACAACAACAACACCGGACCAGAATATCTCCAGGACTGCCTTCTGCCACACGAATCCCAGCGACCAGTTAGGTCCCACAGAGTTGGCCTTCATTGTTTAGTTGACGGGTTCCGTCAACTAAACAATGTCGTTTGGTGGGATCCAGGGGAACAGCCTTCTCTGTGGCGGCCCCGGCCCTTTGGAACCAACTCCCCCCAGATATCAGAGTTGCCCCCACCCTCCTAGCCTTTCGTAAGCTCCTTAAAACCCACCTCTGTCGTCAGGCATGGGGGAATTGATACTCTCCCTCCCCCTAAGCTTATAAAATTTTATGTATGGTATGCTAGTATGTATGATTGGTTTCTAAATTGGGGTTTTAAATTAACTTAAATATTAGATTTGTTTACATTGTATTATTATTGCTGTGAGCCGCCCCGAGTCTGCGGAGAGGGGCGGCATACAAATCTGATTAATAAATTAAAAAATAAACAAATAAACAACAATAACAACAACAACAACAACAAACACTACCGCCACCACCAATGATAATAAAAACATAGAACCAAAAAGATTGACGGCAGAAAAAGATCTCATGGTCCATCTAGTCTGCCCTTATACTATTTCCTGTATTTTATCTTAGGATGGATATATGTTTATCCCACAGTAAATTCAATTACTGTGGATTTACCAACCACGTCTGCTGGAAGTTTGTTCCAAGCATCTACTCCTCTTTCAGTAAAGGAATATTTTCTCACGTTGCTTCTAAGCTTTCCCCCAACTCACCTCAGGTTGTGCCCCCTTGTTCTTGTGTTCACTTTCCTATTAAAAACACTTCCCTCCTGAACCTTATTTAACCCTTTAACATATTCAAATGTTTTGATCATGTCCCCCCTTTCCCTTCTGTCCTCTATAATAATAATAATAATAATAATAATAATAATAATAATAATAATAATAATAATAACAACAACAACAACAACAATAACAACAAGAACAAGAACAACAACAACAACAGGTTCCAGTTGTGCAGTGACTCCAGATCTGATTGGAGCTTATACTGGTGCCAGATCAGACTTTGGTGTTTCTATTTTGGAAGTTTTCCGTATTTCTTCTAATTCAACTTTACTGAACATTTGGTTCCTGATTATGAGTCGTCGCTGCTCGGCCAGTCGAAGTTCTGCTATTTTTGAAGAACTTGTACCAGAACTACCATCTACCACTGGCAAAGAACTGGTGGGATCATAAGCCCGAAAAAGTGGTCAAAAATGAGCAAGCAAAATTACTGTGGGACTTCCGACTTCCGACTGACCGAATTTTGAAACAGAATACATCCAACATCCAGATTGTGGAGAAAAAGAAAGTATGGATCATCAACATCGCAATCCGAGGAGATAGCAAAATTGAGAAGCAGCTAGAGAACTTTGCAAAATACGAAGATCTGAAAACCGAGCTGTAACAACTCTGGCATAAGCCCGTGAAAGTGGTCCCAGTAGTGCTTGGCACACTGGGCACAGTGCCAAAGGATCTCAGCGGACATTTGAAAACCATCAGAATTGACAAAATCTCCATCTGTCAATTGCAAAAGGCCACTTTACTGGGATCGGCAAACATAATTTGCTGCTACGTCACACAGTCCTAGGTGCTTGGGAAACGCCCGACTGGTGATAAAATACGAAATCCAGCATAGTGATCTCGTTTGATGTGTTGTATTGTTAACAACAACAACAACAACAACAACAACGGGGAGACCGCTGGAGGGGGCCGCTGGCGTCTGTTTAAAATGCCAGAGATGCCGAAAGAACACTGAGGTGCCCAGAGTAATCAGTATGCCAGAGCCCTCCTTCCTGTTAGGGCTCCTTTTAGGGCTGCTAGGACTCTTGGGATGTAGAAACCTAATGGTCTTTGGACTTTGGGCAACAGCAGGAGACAGCCTTTTTTATCTAGACTGGGCAATATTTTATATTTGGATTACATTTGACATGAATCACATACAACTCCTGCAGAAGACCATTTTAAGCTCAGTACTATGGGTCCCATATGCCTGCTTGTATAGATTTTGGTTAACAATTTTTATATTGGGGTTTATATCATTTTTAATAATTGTTTTTAGGTATATTGTTAATGTTATCTTATTGTAGGGGTGGGAAGGGGAGTGGAGTGTGATTGATTATGTGTATGTATTATGACAGTGAGTGTGATTGTGATGGGATATTATTTATTGGCTAATATAATTTTTGTTTTTAACTATATTAAGGGGATCAATTTTAAGACAAATGTATGAATATGATTGGATGGGATGTACGAAATGAATGGAAAGGACAGCTTGTCTGACAGCTTGGAGGCAGAAGGAGTGGGGGAGCCTAGCTCTAGGGTGGCAGAGGGCCAGAATATTCCGGTCCTGTTGGGAAAAGGCAGATATGGCGGGAAACATGGCGTAGGCGTAGGCTGCTCCCGGGGAACAAGAGCTCGGGATGCTGGTGACAAGCGAAATCCGGACCCTGGGCTCAGGCTGTTGCTGCTCAATGCCAGATCTGCTGTAAATAAAACTCCTCTCAATTCAATTCATTAGATTTGTATGCCGCCCCTCTCCGAAGACTCAGGGACTTATTCCTGGATGAGGAGGCAGATCTGGCGTGTGTGACTGAGACCTGGCTGGGACCAGAGGGAGGAGTTCCTCTCTCGGAAATGTGCCCAGCTGGGTTTCAGGTGTGGCACCAGCTGTGACTGCAGGGAAGTGGGGGAGGAGTGGCAATTATAGCCAAAAAGACCATCAAGCTGCGTAGGTTCCCTGCCCCCGAGATTGCGGGTTGTGAGTCCCTTCTTATGAGGATGGACCTAGGGGTACAGGTGGACTTGTTGCTCATGTACCTGCTTCCCAACTACGTGACAACAGCCCTGCCTGTGCTACTTGAGGAGGAAGCTAGGCTGACGGTGGAGTCCCCCAGGCTTATTGTCTTGGGGGATTTTAATCTGCCCTTGCTCGGTGAACCCTCTGGGTTGGTGCATGGCAACCATGGCCAGTATGGCAAACGTGGACCTGACCCAAGTAGTTCAGGGCCCAACCCATGAAAGGGGCACACTCTCAACATGGTTTTCCTCTCAGGGTAGTTGAGTATTGATCTGATATTAAGGGGCTTAGAGATGTTGCCTTTGCCATGGTCAGATTCTATTGCGACTTGATATTAAGGCTCCAATCCTTCACTGCAGGGAGACGGAACTGATTAGGAAGTTTCGCCCCAGACGCCTGATGAATCCAGAAGGTTTTCAAAGGGTGCTCGGAGAGGGGCAGCATACAAATCTAATAAATCTCAGCACTGGCTCAAGGTTGACTCAGCCTTCCATCCTTCCGAGGTGGGTAAAATGAGGACCTGGATTGTAGGGGCAATAGGCTGGCTCTGTTAAAAAGTGCTATTGCTAACATGTTGTAAACCGCCCTGAGTCTAAGGAGAAGGGTGGCATAAATAAGTAAGTAAGTAAGTAAGTAAGTAAGTAAGTAAGTAAGTAAGTAAGTAAGTAAGTAAGTAAGTAAGTAAGTAAGTAAGTAAGTAAGTAAGTAAATAAGTAAATAAGTAAATAAATAAATAAATATTATTTTGCCGGATTCACTTGTACACAGTTCGGCAGAATCTCTTGCTGCAGCCTGGAATACAGCTGCGACGGAGGTTGTAGACTGAATTGCGCCTTTGCGACCTCTCTCTGGCAACAGACCCTGGAGATCTCCTTGATTTACCGAGGAGCTCCGGGGAATGAAATGCCAGAAGAGAGGTCTAGAGAAGAGTTGAAGGAAAACTAGATCCGAATCTGACCGAACACTTGTAAAAGCTCATATTAAGATTTACAAAGTGGTGATCAGGTCGACAAGATGTGCATTCAATGTCGGCCTGATTGTGGTGTCTGTGGAATCCCGCCCAGCCACCCTGTTTAGGGTGACTCGCTCCCTCCTTAATCAAGGTTGAGGAGCCTTTGCAGGGAAGTGCTGAGGCATTTAATACGTTTTTTGCAGATAAAATCGCTCAGATCAGGACTGGTCTTGACTCCAATTGGAATGCAGAGTTGGCTGACAAAGAGTCAGTCGAGGTGACAGGGGCCCGCCTTAGCCCACCTGTTTGGAGTGAGTTTGACCTGGTGATACCTGATGAAGTGGACAAGGCCATTGGAGCTGTGAGTTCCGCCACCTGCTTGTTGGACCCATGGCTGGTCTCAGCCAGCAGGGAGGTGACACAGAGATGGGTCCAGGAGATTACCAACGCTTCTTTGAGGGAGGAGCCCTTCCTGGCTCCCTATAAGGAGGCACTTGTGCCCCCCCTCCTCAAGAAGCCTTCCCTGCCTGCCTGCCTGCCTGCCTGCCTGCCTGCCTGCCTGCCTGCCTGCCTGCCTGCCTGCCTGCCTGCCTGCCTGCCTGCCTGCCTGCCTGCCTGCCTGCCTATCTATCTATCTATCTATCTATCTATCTATCTATCTATCTATCTATCTATCTATCTATCTATCTATCTATCTATTCAATTTTTATGCCACCCAATTCCCTAGGGACTCTAGGGGGCTCACAACCAAAAAAATAAAACATCCAAATTAATTAATTAATCTTGCTAATTGGTAGCATGAGTATACTGTATACATGCATACGACGACAATAAAGGTACAGTCGTACCTCTACTTAAGAACGCCTCTACTTAAGAACTTTTCTACATAAGAACTGGGTGTTCAAGATTTTTAGCCTCTACTTAAGAACCATTTTCTAATTAAGAACCTGAGCCCGGAAAAATTTCCCAGGAAATTTGAGAGTGGCACGAAGCCCTGGCCAGTTTCCTGCCATTCCTCATTTAATCTTGGCCACCTCGGGCTTTTCTGGGCTGCCAGAGGAGCCTTTCACTGGCGCTTAAGGAGGCTTTGGCAGCCCAGAGCAAAAAGAGCATTTTCCTTTCTCTGGGCGCTTGGAGAGGGAATAAACCACCACTGTGGTAACTCCCTCGCTCTGCCTCCCATACACCCAGTGCGAGGTTGCCTCCCGGAGCATCTGGGCATGGAAAAGCAAAAGGGGGTGCTCCGCCCCAGGCGAATCAACTCGGCTTCAGCCAAACCAAGGAGTCACCACAGTGAAGGAAAGGTACTGGCTACAAAGTGAGCAAGCGAGAGAAGAGGGGAGCCCTTCAGCATGGGAAGGAAGAGGAAGCAGGTAGCAGCAGCAGCAGCCACCGCCTTCTGGTTAAAGAAACAGGAGATTCCTCCCTCTTGCCTGCCTGGGTTTCTCTCTCTGGCACAGTATATGGGAGGCAGCCTCATGCTGGGAGTATGGGAGGCACGTGCTCCTCCTCGCTGCCTAAAGTCCCTCTTTTTTTTTAAGCCTTAAAGTTTTGGATTTTTTTGATTCCCCTCACCTCACCTTCTTCCTTAGGCAGTAACTGTCCTCCTCCTCTTCTTCCTCCTCCTCCTCCCACCCAAATTCCAAGCTTTTATTTATTTCCTAATGGGTTTGCATGCATTATTTGCTTTTACATTGATTCCTATAGGAAAAAATTGCTTCTACTTACAAACTTACTTAAGAACCTGGTCACAAAATGAATTCAGTTCTTAAGTAGAGGTACTACTGTATATATATGAATACATGGAAAGTCTAAATTGATTTGAAGTTGACTAAGTGATTAGACTTGAAATTGTTAAACATTTGTATGCTATCATAAGAAAGTATGATTACAATCGAAGTAGGACTTGACTTTTAAGATTGACAATAATTAAAAATTAAAGTAAGATTTGATTATTAAGATTGATAATAAGTAATGGTTATAAGTTGTATTATTTTTTCTTTTTTGTTATAGTCTTGATTATGATATATTAAACTTGTTAAATATTCATATGAATTTAGAGGAAATTTTAAGATTAAGATATATATATAATTAAACTATATATATAGTTAGAAGAAAGAATGATTATAATTAAAATGTGGGCAATTTGAATGATTGTTAATTGGCTTTGGATTAAAATTAAGAAAATTTAGAATTAGTGAATATATACTGTACCATCAAGAGGGAGATGGAAAAAGGTTTGAAAATTGTTTTTTTAAAATATAGATAGGTTATATAAGGGTTTTTAGTTATTAGAAAAATGAAGAAGGAGATGAAGAAGACAGTACAGCTGAATTTTAAGAAGTTACAGGTATTTTATTAAACATTTGAAGGAATATTAATGGTGGATTTAATTAGAAGACAATTGGTTCATCTGGATGGCAAAACTAGAAAAGGTGGTAGCAAGAATTAAGCTATATGTTGGCTGAAATATAATTGAATTGGTATATGATCTTTTCTATTTTTCTTAAATTTGTACTTAAGATTTTTAAATTGTATTGAAGGTATATGATGTTGTAAGCATGTTTTTTTTTGTGGTGTGGAAAAAATAAAAAACTTTATTTTTTTTCAAAAATAATTAATATTTGGGAGGGAAGGGGGAGTCATAAGAAATACCTGAAGTTGGTGTGTCAATTTTACTTTTATGATTTGTTCTATCACTTTCAGCCATTACTGGTTGTTCTGTTCTCAAAGTATCTATGCTTCAGGATTACAAATAGCTTTTAAAAGATTATGATAAAAGAACATGGTCACCTGCCACACCCTTTTACGCCTACTAAAATCCCATACCTTTCTTTTGCCTATAAACAGGAATCAAATGATTGTTTCTTGCAATAAAGCATGATGTTCCTTCTCAATGTTGCATCATGGTTTGTAGCTGCAACATCCCTGGCTCTTTGTGCATGCTGTGTTAGTATTGAAGCAAACAAGTTACTCCTAAAACTCAAATCCTATGGCATCTCAGGACTCCTCCACAACTGGATTTTCTGCATTCCTGTCAAACAGGCAACAGATTGTCAAAATTGGTAGTGCCACCTCCACCCCCGCCCGTCATAAGCGGCATTCCTCAGGGAAGCGTACTAGGTCCTACTCTCTTCATTCTCTACATCAATGACCTCTGTGACCATATCGAAAGCAACTGTGTTCTTTTTGCCGACGATGTGAAACTTTTCAACACCACTGATAACACAATCACTCTCCAAAAAGACCTGGACTTTGTCTCAGACTGTTCTAACACCTGGCAACTTCAAATATCAACCAACAAATGCTCTACCCTCCACATTGGCAAAAAGAATCCAAACCGCACATACGAACTGAATAAACGATCTCTCACTGCTAACCCACACTCAGTAAAAGACCTTGGAATACTAATATCGAATGACCTAAGTGCTAAAGCCCACTGCAACAATATCGCCAAAAAGGCTTCTAGAGTTGTTAACCTGATCCTACGCAGCTTCTGCTCAGGCAATCTCACACTACTCACAAGAGCCTACAAAACTTTTGCCAGACCCATCCTAGACTACTGCTTATCTGTCTGGAACCCATACCACATCTCAGACATCAACACCCTTGAAAATGTCCAAAGATATTTCACCAGAAGAGCCCTTCACTCCTCCACTCGAAACAGAATATCCTACGAAAATAGACTAACAATCCTGGGCCTAGAAAGCCTAGAACTACGGCGCCTAAAACACGATTTGAGTATTGCCCACAAGATCATATACTGCAACGTCCTACCAGTCAATGACTACTTCAGCTTCAACCGCAATAACACAAGAGCACGCAACAGATTCAAACTTAATACGAACCGCTCCAAACTTGACTGTAAAAAATATCATTTTAACAATCGAGTTATCGAAGCATGGAACTCATTACCGGACTCAATTGTGTCAACCCCTAACCCCCAACATTTCTCCCTTAGACTCTCCACGATTGACCTCTCCAGGTTCCTAAGAGGCCAGTAAGGGGCGTACATAAGTGCACTGGTGTGCCTTTCATCCCCTGTCCAATTGTCTTTCCTTTCTTTCACCTATCATATATATTCTCTTCCTTTCATATATCCTCTCCTCTAAGTTCACTTTCACCCTTATATATATTACCACATGTCTATTTTTCTTCCTATGTATTTGTGTATTGGACAAATGAATAAATAAAAAATAAATAAAATTTCAGGGACTCGGTGCTGGTCTCTGGTACAAATGAATTTCTAAATGTTCTCCTATACTATGTGTCATGATAACTTTGTAAGCATAATGTTGAGCAACATAGATGATCAGTGAATTGGAGGTTAAAACATATCTCAGGGTTGCCACTAAGAAAAGGGAGTCAGGCAATTCTCAAAAGCACCTGAAGATAGAACAAGAAGCAGTGGATGGAAACTAAACAAGGAGAGAAGCAGCTTAGAACTAAGGAAAAATTTCCTGACAGTTAGAACAATTAATCGGTGGAACAACTTGCCTCCAGAAGTTGTAAATGCTCCAAACACAGGAAGATTTTAAGATTGGCGGCTTACAACATATAAAAAACAATATAAGCTTCCTAATCCAATTGATTTAACTAAGTAGTCTAAAAACCCAATAGCATTAAAAATCAATCATTCCCATTCACACAACAAAGATACATTTCATTTCATCGGACAGGGGGCTAATGGCCCCAACCCTGGTGGCATAAATGAGTCTTCAGATTCTTGGGAAAGGTGGGGACAGTATGAATCTCTGGGGGGGAGCTGATTCTAGAGGCCCGGGCCCCCCACAGAGAAGGCTCTTCCCCTAGGCCCTGCCAAGTAACACTGTCTGTTGTGTTTGTTTAAAAATATTCGCAGAAAATCTGCGATTGGTTAAGACGCGGCTATTCAGAAAATAGCCGCGAAAGTTAAATGTGTGTCAGTTGGGAAAAGCCCGCGTTAAAAAGAGTATAAAAGGGCAACGGGTTAGCCGTTGCCCTCATTCCGGCAAATCTACCGTTCCAGTGTTTGTATTCTCTCTTGCCATGAATAAACCAGTTTGATTTAAACTACCGGAGTCCTGACTTTTCACTGTCTAGTTGACAGGAACTGAAGAAGGCCGACTCTGTGGGACCTGACTGTGGCAGAAGGCGGTCCTGCAAGTAACCTGGTCCGATGCCATGTAGGGCTTTATAGCTCATTACCAACACTTTGAATTGCGTCTGGAAACCAATTGGCAGTCAATGCAGTCCAGGGAGTGCTGGAGAAACATGGGCATACTTGGGAAGGCCCATGACTGCTCGCACGACTGCATTTTACATGATTCGCAGTTTCCGAACACTCTTCAGAGGTAGCCCCATGCATGGAGCATTGCAGTAGTCGAACCTCAAGGGGATAAGGGCATGAGTAACTGTGAGTAAAGACTCCTTGTCTAAATAGGGCAGCAACTGATGCACCAGGCAAACCTGGGCAAACGTCACCCTCGCCACAGCCAAAAGATTATGTTCCAAAGTTCCACATTGCTTTTAATCGAGTGTTAAGATACCCAGGGAGCCTCCAGTGCCAAATTTCAGGCTGAGTTCACGGGCGAGTACAAGTGCACTAGAGTGCCTTCTGTCCCCTGTCCTATTGCTCTCCTATATCTCCTATACCTTTCTTCTATTCTTATATCTCTTCTTCTATTCTTTCATTGATATGTTTTATTCCTATATCTTCTTTTCTATTCTTTCTTAGATATATTTTACTATGAGTATCTCCTCTATAACCTTCATCATGTATTTTACTATGTGTATATAGATATATACCCACTAAAACCCTCATTGTGTATTGGACAAAATAAAAAAAAAATAAAATAAATAAACATGGAGAAAAGAGTTTCTGAGTCCTACCTCAGAATTAATATTTGGGAGGGATGAGGGAGTCAAATACCTGAAGTTGGTGTGTCAATTTTTCTTTTACGATTGGTTCCATGACTTTCAGCCATTGTTGGTTGTTCTGTTCTCAAAGTACCTATGATTCAGCATTAAAAAACAGCTTTAAAAGATTATGATAAACAAACATGGTTACCTGTCACACCCTTTTACGCCTACTAAAACCCCATCCCTTTCTTTCAAATGATTGTTTCTGGCAAACAAATCCCATACACCCAAATTCTAAGAACAGGACATGACCAGGGCATAATAGATTTAACCCATCACCATTAGAATAGCAAAAGACAGAGAGCTCACTACGTTTCACAACCCCTAGCAGCATTTCAGAAGTTGCATAAATATCCTTGCACTCATCCAGCTAATTTGTCAGCTGTCCCAGAACTGCATGCTGTGGTTGGTTCTGCTCTTCAATAAACCTTCTTTCTTAAGCAACCACCGTTTTATTCCCAGCTTGGAACTGGATTTTTCTTCCTACAAACCAATAAAAATGTTGGTTTTTGTCCCAAGTCTCGGGAGAGGGGTGGCATACAAGTCTAAATAATAATAATAATAATAATAATAATAATAATAATAATAATTATTATTATTATTATTATTATTATTATTATTATTATTATTATTATTATTATTATTATTATTTCAAGACATCAAGCTAGAAATGGGAGATTTTGAGTCCTAATCCTAGGAAGGAGGCAATGGCAAATGCCTTCTGAAAAACCTTTTCAAACAAATTGGAGACACTTGTTCAGGAAGTTTCAGAAAACCAGACACAATATAACATGTGACCTCAGTTTTACTTCTTATTCAAGAAACTCTACATTCCTCTGCCAGGAGTTTGATTCTGATGTTAGAGCAAGTGCTCTATAGTCATTCAGTTCCTTAATGATGGGCTTCTTTGGCACTGGGATGATAGTAGAGTGTTTGAAGCAAGAAGGAATATTGTACAATTTTAGCGATTTATTGAAGATTCAGGTGAAGATGGGAGCCAATTGGTCAGCATAGATTTTTAAGCAAGAAGGAGTTATCTTGTGTGGGTCTGGAGATTTTCTTGGGTTTTGTCCGTGAAATAGGTCTCTGTGATCAATAGGGGTTCTGAACCCAATTGTATGGGGATCAGTTGTAGGAGGCTTGGCTGGTGTTGATGTGTCTGAGATGGGGATTGTGGAGACAGGTGGCTGTAGTTTCATTTCAAACCTGCAATAAAACACCTTCAGGTCATCTGCCAGTTGTCAATTTCCTTCAGCCTGGGAAGGTGGTTTGCTGTAACCAATGCTATTTTTAAGAGTTTTCAACGTGTTTGCAGATTCCTTTATTGAGAACTGATTCTTTAGCTTTTCAAAGTACGGTAGTTCCTTTTTGCTGCTCCGATCTCCCTTGTTAATACATTTCTGGCCTGATTGTACAGCTGTTGTATATGCTCTAGCTCAGTGTTTCCCAACCTTTTTTGAGCCGCGGCACATTATTCACACTTACAAAATCCTGGGGAACAATGAGCGGGGGGGGGGGGAGCGAGCGGGGGGGGGGGGGGTAAAAATGTTTGGACAAAAGAACCCTCTCTTCCTCCCAGTGTTCCCTCTAATTTTTTGGGGGGTTGGGCGGAAAATTATAGTGTCTGAGCGGCAGTCCCTTCGGGACTGGGCGGCACAAAAATAATAAATAAAGAAATAAATAAAGAAATAAATAAACCAAAAAATAAACAAATAAATAAACAAATAAAAAACCCACCCTGTTTTGCCTCAGAGAATTTCAAAATAAAATACTGTACTGTGTGTCTATAACAGTGAGCTCATAATAGGGCAACTCTATCAATATCAAAATGCTCCTTAAATAGTTGAGCTAGTTTCAAACTAGATTTTGATTTTCTTTCTCTCTTCCTTACTCCCATTCTTTTTCTTTCTCTTTTCCTTCCTCTCTTTTTTCTATCTGTTTCTCTCTCTTCCTCTCTTCCTCTCTCTCTCCTTCCCTCTCACTCTTTCTCTCTCAGCATCTGGGCAGGTTTGGAAAACTCTGAGTTGATGATGATTTTTAAGTGAGCGATTGCTCACTGCTCAGCTTAGAGGGAACTATGCTTCCTCCCTTTCGCCCTATTTCTCCCCTATCTCTTTCTCTCCCTCCCTCTCCATCCCTCTTTCTTTCTTCCTTCCTCTCTTTTTTGCTTTCTCTCGCCCTCCTTCCCTCCTTCTTTCTCGCTTTCTCTCTCTTGCATTCTCTCTCTCTTTCTGTCTCTCTTGCTATCTCTTTTATTCTTTCTTTCTCTCTCCCTTGCTTTCTCTCTCTCTTTCTCTCTCTCGCTTTCCTTCTCTCTTCCTCTTTCTCTCTTGATTTCTCTCTAACCCTCCTTTCTCTCTCTCTCTCTTTCTTTCTCGTGCACCACGCCGGCAACATAGAGAGAAAGAGAGAGCGGAGAGAGAGTGGAGGGCGGATTGCCGGTCCGCGCCCCCCTGGATCAGCGGCCCCGCATGGCCCCAACGCAAACTCCGCCGTTGCCTTCGCCTCCGCCTAAGAGGCAGCAGCCACATCGAACCCTTTGCCCTTCCAGGTGTCTATGGCGCTCAGCGCCTGGCCACGCACTGCCTCCACCTCCCGGTACCCCGCCCGACTTCTACCTGCAGGAACGGGTGGTGGGGCGCCACGAAGGGCGGCACTTGGAGGCCACCACGGCACCGTTGTCATCACGGCGCAAAGCCACGCAATCCCGGATCGCTCGCTTCTCCGGCCAGCAAGCCGGCTGCCTGGGAAAACGGCGCGCTTTTTAAATGTGCGCTTTTCAAAGGCGGCGCTTTCCCGGGCAGCCGACTTTGCTGGCCAGAGAAGGGAGCGATTCAGGACTGCGTGGCTTTGCACCACTTCAAACATTTCTGCAGGGGAGGGGGTCCTAATGACTGTGCGGGCGCACGCCCACGCAGCTTAGAAACAACAGTGGCCGGCGCCCTCCCACCGAGCCCCAAAAGTTCACTTCCCATCACTGCCAGGGAAGCTCCAGCCAGGCCGGGCTCGCGGCACACCTGACCATGTCCCGCGGCACACTAGTGTGTCACGGCACACTGGTTGGGAAACACTGCTCTAGCTAACAGAGAACAGAAAAGTCAGCACCATTGACAGCTCTTTGTATACTCACACCACAATGGTGGTGACCAATCAGCTTTCAGCAGCAGCCATTATCAGCTGGGGACCTGAGGGAAGTCTGCACTCAGCAGTTTTGACTACACATCCCTAGCTATCTCTATCACCCCCCTCCAACGAGAGGTGGGTTCCTATTGGTTCTAACTGGTCCATGGCCACTGCCTTAAAAAAAATTTTTTGGGCTGGTTTTTGCTTCTGCGCATGTGCAGAAGCTAAGTTTTCAGCACTTTCCAGCTGCCATCTCTTTTTTGCTTTTTGGGGCTACTTTTTGTTGATATTTTCTTTTGCGCCTGCCCAAAAGCCCAGTTTACAGCATTGCAATTGGTTCGTAATGCGTGTGCAGTTACACAGTGTATGTGGGGGGGAAGCGAATGAGCAGCAAAGTAAGTTAGAACCCGCCCCTGCCTGTCATGTTTCCATAGCTCCAACTGCCCTTGTGGTGGCAGCCCTGAAGTCGAAACAGAATACCCTACGAAAATAGACTAACAATCCTGGGTCTAGAAAGCCTAGAACTACGGCGCCTAAAACACGATTTAAGTATTGCCCACAAGATCATATGCTGCAACGTCCTACCGGTCAATGACTACTTCAGTTTCAACCGCAACAACACAAGAGCACCGCAACTTAATATTAACCGCTCCAAACCTGACTGTAAAAAATATGACTTTAACAATCGAGTTGTCCAAGCGTGGAACTCATTACCGGACTCAATTGTGTCAACCCCTAACCCCCAACATTTCTCCCTTAGACTATTCACGATTGACCTCTCCAGGTTCCTAAGAGGTCAGTAAGGGGCGTACCTAAGTGCACTAGTGTGCCTTTCATCCCCTGTCCAATTGTCTTTCCTTTATCTCATATATCATATATATTTTCTTCCTTTCATATATCTTCTCTATTTTTACATATTATCTTTATATATATTACTTCATGTCTATTCTCTTCCATATGTATTGTGTATTGGATAAACAAACAAACAAACAAACAAACAAACAAACAAATAAATAAATAAAATAAAATGGCTTTAGCTCAAAAATGGCTTTAGGGCTCACAGATAGAAAGGAAAAATGAGAAGGCAAGAAATAAGCCATTGGACTGAACTTGCAATTATGTGTATTAATATGCACTTGTCCTCTTCTCTGTTCCAAATTGCAGTTGGCAAAGGATTATGGGAATATCTACTCCTTGTGGGGTGGTGGTTTCCATTGCATCGTTGTCTGTGGATACCAAGCTATGAAAGAAGTATTGATAGACCATTCCGAGGCTTTTGTTGATCGCATGGTCACACCTTACCTTTTAACTACAATTAAGGGAAAAGGTAAGTCATAATGAGGGGGATCTTGGAGTCCTAGTGGACAACCATTTAAATATGAGCCAGCAGTGTGCAGCAGCTGCCAAAAAAGCCAACACAGTTCTAGGCTGCATTGACAGAGGGATAGAATCAAGATCACATGAAGTGCTAATATTAATTTATCAGGCCTTGGTAAGGCCACACTTGGAATACTGCATCGAGTTTTGGTCGCTACGATGCAAAAAGGATATTGAGACTCTAGAAAGAATGCAGAGAAGAGCAACAAAGATTATTAGGGGACTGGATGCCAAAACATATGAAGAACGGTTGCAAGAATTGGGCATGGCTATTTTAATGAAAAGAAGGAACAGGGGAGACATGATAGCAGTGTATCTAAGGGGTTGCCACAAAGAAGAAGGAGTCAACCTATTCTCCAGAGCACCTGAGGGTAGGACAAGAAGCAATTGCTGGAAACTAATCAAGGACAGAAGCAACTTAGAACTAAGGAGAAATTTCCTGACAGTTAAAACAATTAATCAGTAGAACAGCCTCCAGAAGTTGTGAATGCTCCAACATTGGAAGTTTTTAAGAAGAGGTTGGATAACGATTTGTCTGAAGTAGTGTAGGGTTTCCCGCCTTAGCAGGGGGTTGGACTATAAGATCTCCGAGATCACTTCCAACTCGGTTGCTATTGTTGTTGTTGTTATTATTATTATTATTATTATTATTATTATTATTAAAAAGGTGGATAATTATTGTTGCTGCCTTGTTATACCCCTCAAAATGAATGTGAGAAGGCTTGGATTAAAATATCCGGAAATTAGAGGAAGTTATTTTGGAAGAGCCATTGTCCTGCATTTATCAACCATATTAGAGGCAAGGAAAATGTTGCAACATCTATTCAGCAGATTTGACTGGACTGTAGATAAAAATAGGCAGGCACACAACTAAGTTAACATTATCATTTTCATCTTGGAAATTTTTAATCATACATTCTATGTGATGTAAAAAGAAGCTTTAAGAAAGAGTAAAGGTGTAGGACTTCAGTGTCCACCGGTGAGATTAAAAAGGGGCTAAGAACACTCCTAAAATGTTGAAATCACTTTCTCTGTATCAGTTGAGGCTTTCTTGTCATTAATAATACAGTTTTTCCACAATACGTTTAAAAGGACAATATGGTCTCTTCCCCCGAGAGAAAGAGGGGTGGATGGGTGAAATGTCTGTGGGAATAGGTTGCTGTTGGCCCTGTGGGCAGAGATCAGCAATGCGGCTTGTGTTCAGATGTTCTTGCCACCAGATTGGAAAACCAAAGAGTATTTTGGTCAATTCAGTTCAATCTCAAGTGGAAAAGATATCTTGGTGCAGAAATAAAAAAAAATCCAAGCATATATCTACTTGGAACTAACTCCCAATGAAATGGGTGCAGCTTAAACTAATCCAAGCATTCATTGAATCATTTCCCTGCTCCCCCTCTTTTTTTGCAACCTTGCTGTAAGTAAGGGAACATGCACATGTAAACATGCTAATATTAATCTGACTGCAATTTAAAGGCTGCAGATAGATTAAGTATAGGGCGGTGTCCTATTACTCACCCCCACAATTTATGCCACTCCACAGCAATATATGTTTTTAGTCAGTGAAGGGCTACCAAACTTTTTTCCACCACCCTGTGGGCATGGCTTATTTGGGACGCCCTGCATTTTCTTTCAATATCTTTCAGTGCAAATTGGGTGCTCTGGGGTGGAGCTCCATTTTCGCGTTCCCCCCACCATCCGGGCAGTAGCCCATTCCTGTTTTTAGTTAATTAAATCAGAACCTAAAACATTTCATTTCCGGTCACAATTCAAAGTGTTCACCTATAAAGCCCTTCATGGCACCGGACCAGAATATCTCCGGGACTGCCTTCTGCCGCAAGAATCCCAGCGACCAGTTAGGTCCCACAGAGTTAGCCTTCTCCGGGTCCCATCAACTAAACAATGTCATTTGGCGGGACCCAGGGGAAGAGCCTTCTCTGTGGCGGCCCCGACCCTTTGGAACCAAACTCCCCCCAGATATCAGAGTTGCCCCCACCCTCCTTGCCTTTCGTAAGCTCCTTAAAACCCACCTCTGTCGTCAGGCATGGGGGAATTGATACTTTCCCTCCCCCTAGGCTTATAAAAATTTATGCATGGTATGCTAGTATGTATGATTGGTTTCTAAATTGGGGTTTTAAATCAACTTAAATATTAGATTTGTTTACATTGTATTATTATTGCTGTGAGCTGATTAATAAATAAATAAATAAATTTCTTCAGAATGAAAACAAAAATCACAAGCAGACAAACTCAGAACAGCTGGTAGATGGAAGGTAGGCAGGGGTGGGCTGCTGTGCGGACCGGAGGGAATGCAGTGGGGTCGCAAAAATGGAGCTCCACCCCAGACCACCCAATTTGCACTGAAAGATGTTGAAAGAAAATACAGGACGTCCTACATAAGCAACGGCTACAGTGTGGTAGTAAAAAGTTTGGTAGCCATTCACTGAAGGTAGGAAAGGTCCCTTCCAACTCTCTTAATGTAATCTTAATTTTGTATTTTTGTGAACACCACATTTTCAATTACCTCAGGTATTGCATTTTCAAATGGTCACACCTGGAAGCAGCAAAGACGGTTTGGTGTTGTTACCATGAGGAAATTGGGACTAGGGAAAAAAGGCAAGGAAGCTCAAATCCAAGAAGAGGCTCAAGACCTTGTGGAATTCTTTGCAGAGACAAAAGGTATGTGATAATCTAAGATGATGCTGTCTTGAGTAACTGCACAGAAAACTTTAAGGGGTTTCCTTGCCTGCTGAATCATTGTCTCATAGAACCATAAGATTGGAATGGACTGTAGGGGGTTTCTGAAAGAACAAGCAGGAAGAGGGAGATTGTGATCCCCTTATATAGAGTGCTGGTGAGACCACATTTGGAATACTGTGCTCAGTTCTGGAGACCTCACCTACAAAAAGATATTGACAAAATTGAATGGGTCGAAAGACGGGCTACAAGAATGGTGGAAGGTCTTAAGCATAAAACGTATCAGGAAAGACATAATGAACTCAATCTGTATAGTCTGGAGGACAGAAGGAAAAGGGGGGACATGATCGAAACATTAAAATATGTTAAAGGGTTAAATAAGGTTCAGAAGGGATGTGTTTTTAATAGGAAAATGAACACAAGAACAAGGGGCCACAATCTGAAGTTAGTTGGGGGAAAGATCAAAAGCAACATGAGAAAATATTATTTTATTGAAACAGTAGTAGATCCTTGGAACAAACTTCCAGCGGACGTGGTAGATAAATCCACAGTAACTGAATTTAAACATGCCTGGGATAAACATATATCCATCCTAAGATAAAATACAGAAAATAGTATAAGGGCAGACTAGATGGACCATGAGGTCTTTTTCTGCCGTCAGACTTCTATGTTTCTATGTTTCTAACACCATACCCATTGCAGGAATTGCCCCTACATGGGGCTAACTTTGAAGAGCATTCGGAAACTGCTGTTTGGAAATGTCAAATCATACTAAATGCAGTCGCATGAGCGGTCATGGGCCTTCCTAGGCATGCCCATGTTTCTCCAGCACTCCATGGACTGCATTGGCTGACTTGGTTTCTGGATGCTATTCAATGTGTTGTTTATGACCTATAATGCCCTTCATGGCATTGGGCCAGATTACTTGCGGGACTGCCTCCTGCCGCATAAGTCCCACAAAGTCAACCTTCTCCAGGTCCTGTAACTAGATAATGTCGCTAGGGGAAGAGACTTCTCTTTGGGGGCCTTGGCCCTCTGGAATCAGCTCCCCCCAGAGATTCATACTGTCCGCACCCTCCTCGCCTTCTGCAAGAGTCTGAAGACTCTTCTATGCCGGCAGGCTTGGGGGCTATTAGACTCCAGCACCTGGCCGACAAATGCTATGTATGTTTGTTGTGGGAATGACTGACTTTTAATGTAACTAGGGATTTTAGATTAGATTAGTTAGTCGAAATTATTTAGATTTAGGACATTTGGATTGTATTGTTTTTCTTTTATATGTTGTAAGCTGCCCCTAGTCCTTGGAGAGGGGTGGCATATAAATCCAATGAATGAATGAATGAATGAATGAATGAATGAATGAATGAATGAATGAATGAATGAATGATCTCCCAGGCCTCTAATGATTTTACACTGAAGGCTAAAACATGAAGGTTGCAGAAATTAAGGATGTCTAGTTTAATGAAAAGAAGGACCAGGGGTGATATGATAGCAGTGTTCTGATATCTAAGGGGCTGTCACATAGAAGAGGAACTGATTTTCCAAAGCACCTGAAGCCAGGACAAGAAGCCATGGGTGGAAACTAATCAACGAGAGAAGCAACTTGGAATTAAGGAGAAATTTCAAAACAGTGAGAACAATCAACCAGTGGAACAGCTTGATTCCAGAAGATGTGGGTGTTCCATCACTGGATGTTTATAATAAGAGGTTGGATAACCATTCATCTGAAATGGTAGAGGCTTCCCTGTTTGAGCAAGGGGTTGGACTAGAAGACGCCCATGGTCCCTTTCAACTGTGCTATTCTGTCATCCTAGTTCCATCTCAGACAAATGACTATCCAAAATTGCAGTGAAAATGTTCCCTGCTGGAGCACCCATGATTCTAGGAAGCAGGCTATCTCGCAACTTAATAGCTTATTTTGTGCAAGCTTTTTATCCCCCCCCCCCCAGTCTCCATATACATCAATACATATAACCTTAAAACATATCAATAGCATATCTAATTATACATTGTTATCCAATCAATCATGATTCAATAGCCTATTTTTTCAACTATTTTATGACAGTTCCATAAATAATCTGGTCCTAGGCCATGTAGGGCTTAATAGGTAATAACCAACACCTTAAATTGCGTCCGAAGACCAATAGGAAACTAGTGCAGGTTACAGAGTGATGGAGTGTTGAATGATTACTGTGTATTTGAAAATAAACTATTGAAAATATAGAATTATGGATGCAAGAACTCGCTCACGTGTGATAGCGCACGTCCACACTTTATTTATTTATTTATTTATTTATACTTATATACTGTTCTGCCCACCCCGAAAAAAAATTAGAGGGAACACTGGTGGCAGCTGCTGTGGCTGCTGCCTGCTTCCTCTTCCTTCCCATGCTGTAGGGCTCCCCTCTCCTCTCGCTCACTTGGTTTGTAGCTAGTGCCTTTCCTTCACTGTGATGACTCCTTGGTTTGGCTGAAGCCAAGTTGATCCGGCTGGGGCGAAGTGCCACCTTTTGCCTTTCCACGCCCAAATGCTCCGGGAGGTAACCTCGCGCCGGGTGTGTGGGAAGCAGCGTGAGGGAGTCACCACAGCGAAGTGGTTTATTCCCTCTTTGGGCTGCCGAGGATGAAGGGACCGAAAGCCTCCTTAAGCGCCACCAAAAGGCTCCTCTGGCAGCCCAGAAAAGCCCGAAATGGCTGGGATTAAAGGGGGAATGGCAGGAAATTGGCAGGGCCTTCATGCTGCTCTCAAATTTCCTGGAAAAGTTTTCCGGGCTCAGTTTCTTAAGTAGAAAATTCTTAAGAAGAGGCAAAAAAATCTTGAACACCCAGTTCTTATCTAGAAAAGTTCTTAAGTAGAGGCATTCTTATGTAGAGGTACCACTGTATTTCCAGCCAGTAAGGTCCTGAGCTTGCTTTTGCTAATTGGGCCCGCAATACTTGCTGAGTTTGTAGTTTTAGTCTGGCAAAAATCTGTTTATGAGGGATGAGCAAATAAAGAACTGGATTCAAATGAATCTCACTTCTTATTTCTGGGCTGGAACCTGATATCCAAATATTTTGGCTATGCTAGAATTCCTATCTTCTGATCTTTCAACAGCAAGTCAGTTTATCTAATAAAAATAAATAAGGATGACCATTTCTTTTCTTCACGTCTGATCATTCCTATCACACTTCCCAGTTTTGGTATCACAAAGCAAAATAGAATGAATGTGAATATTAATTCCTATCCTTTTTTTTCCAGGGCAACCATTTGACCCCTCACTATCCATCATGAAAACAACTTCAAATGTGATCTCTGCTGCAACATTTGGACATCGGTTTTCCACTGAAGACAAGAAGTTCGTGGAGTTGATGGAAGCAGTTGCCCTTGTGTTAAGCTTTGGAAGCAGCATTTCTTATTTTGTAAGTAGTACTAATCTTGTTTTTCATCTTTTAATCTTCTCTTTCCCACATGTGTGTGTCATTCAAAATTTTCCAAAAGAATGAATGTATGGACTTTAACAAAAATTCATATGCTATTGAGGTCCCTCCCCCCCCCCCTCCTCTTTTTTTTTTGTATCTTCAGAACAGTGTTGACTCCTAGCTGGAAACGTCTGAAAAAGCCTCTGCTGTTTTTTTTTTTTTAACCCATTCTTGAAGGACAATACAGCATGAATTTTGTTTACTTTCAACCGTTTACTCTTTTAACTTAATATTGGATATTGTAAAAGGAGAGGAACATTAGAAGGAAGGGTTGTGTATGAGGATTGTGAAAAATAATAATCCTACAGATTGGAGGTCACTTTCTCTATCGTGAGAAAAGGCATTAGAAGTATAATTTGGATGGGGTTTTTTTTCTCCCCCTGGAATATGTGTGATGTGTGTGAGAGAGAAAGAAAGGGAGAGAGAGGAGGAGGAGATGAAGAAGAGAAAGAGTCAAGTTTGAGAAAGTTGCTACAGAAACTCATTACAAGGACATAAATTGTCTGGATTAGTCCTAGTTTTCATACACTTAAGATCAATTGTTTGCTCAATCCAGGGTCCAAAAAGATCTTTATTTATTTAATTTATTTATTTTGTCAAGTATGTGTTGGTGGTATACAAAGATATAGCAATGTTTATATACATGATACTAGTAAGAGAGAAACATTACGACAGGAGACAAAAGGCACGCTGGTGCACTTATGCACGCCCCTTACTGACCTCTTAGGAATCGGGAGATGTCAACAGTGGATAGTGTAAGGGTGATGTTTTGGGGGTTAGGTGATGATACTACAGAGTCTGGTAGTGAGTTCCATGCATTAACGACTCGGTTACTAAAGTTGTATTTCCTGCAGTCGAGTTTGGAGTAGTTTACTTTAAGTTTACATCTGTTGTGTGCTTTTTTGTTGCACCTCCCTTATGAAACCAGGTTGCAACGCCTTGGTCTCTTCAGCCTTGAAAGACGGCGTTTAAGGGGTGACTTGATCGAAGTGTATAAAGTCATGCATGGGATAGAAAAGGTGGATAGACAAAAATTCTTTTTCTCTATCAATTCTTTTCTCTATCACACAATACTAGGACGAGGGGGCCCACCCTAAAGCTTATAGGCAAGAAAGTGAGGACATATAAAGGGAAATATTTCTTCACCCAGAGGGTCGTTGATTTATGGAATTCACTTCCAGAAGAGGTTGTGACAGCTGTCAGCCTTGATAGCTTCAAGGCAGGGTTAGACAGATTCATGGATGCTAAGTGTATTGGTAATTATTGAAACGGATGTCCAAGTGCCGCCTCTACATTGGTTGAGGCAGGCAGGATTCCCTTGAGTACCATTTGTTGAGGGGTCAAGGGAAAGTTTTGACTTCTCTTTCTGCTCAAGATCCCCATGTATAATTGGTGGGCCACTGTGTGACACAGAATGCTGAACTCGATGGGATTTGGCCTGATTCAGCATGGCTCTTCTTATGTTCTTATGTTCTGATGTGGTTGAAGCTGAAGTAGTCATTGACAGGAAGGACGTAGGAAGCAGATGATTTTATGGGCTATGCTTAGGTCGTGTTTAAGGTGACGTAGTTCTAAGATTTCTAAACCTAGGATTGTAAATCTAGTTGCGTAGGGTATTGTGTTGCGAGTGGAGGAGTGGAGGGATCTTCTAGTAAAGTATCTCTGGACATTTTCTAGAGCGTTTATGTCTGAAATGCGGTATGGATTCCAGACAGATGAGCTGTATTCAAGGATTGGTCTGGTGAACGTTTTGTATGCTCCAGTTAGTAGTGTTAGATTACCAGAGCAGAAACTATGTAGGATTAGGTTAACAACTCTTGAAGCCTTTTTGACGACGTTGTTGTGGTGGGCTTTGGCACTTTGTATATTGTAACTGAATGCTCATTCTCTCTCTCTCTCCCCCTCCCTCTCTCCTCCCCCTCCCAGTTCTATGAAGCTTTCCCATATATCATGAAGTATCTGCCTGGCCCTCACCAGACTGTCCTAACTTTATTGGAGAAGATAGTTTCGTTTGCAAAGGAGGAGATCAAACGGCATAAGGAGAATCAAAACCAGCACGAACCAGAGGATTTCATTGATTTCTACCTACTTGAAATGGAAAAAGTACACATTTGCTTTGTCTTGGGATATTGCTTGAGGAGAACTCCCATTTAAAAGAGAAAGTTGCAGCTCAGGGTTGAAAGGAGGGGTCCTTGGTGCTCTCTGAGCTTTTTTTATTTCTTGCAAATGTTTCATTACCCTAACTATATAATCTCACCAGTACTAAGTAACACTGCTAGCAGTGATGATGCTATCTAGTTAGGGAAGTGCTTCTCGATTATTTTCTGTTATGCCCCCTCCCCCGGAAGAAGTAAACATTTCATGCCTCCCCCACAACTCTCTGCCAGGACGATTGTTTGCAAAGGTCAGGGTGATTGGAGTGTAATGTATTTAATTGACGCCTTAATTGATTTGGTTTCATGCTGTCTGCTCCCAACATTTTTAGACACAGTAAACATACTGGTCTTTCCTCATCTCCCACCATAGTCACAGTAAAGCCAAGCACTACATACGCTTCATCATATTTCTTCATCTTAGCTTTTGGGAGACTTATGTTTGTCTCATTATCTCTGTCTCTCTCCTCCTTTCTTTTCATCCCTCTTAAATATTTTCTATGGTGTCTCCTAAGGGTTTGTTATCTGCACTTCATATCTCCTGTTCTGTGCTGTGTGCTATTGCAAAAACCCCCTACTCCCTCTGCAAAAAAAAAAGTGCATTCACCAGGGTCATGTGCACCCCCCCAGCATCTCTCCGCACCCCCAAGGGTGGGTGGGTTGCCTACTATTTGAGAAGCACTGAGTTAGGGAAATGAAACGTCTGCAAGAAAACAAGCAAGCTCAGAGAGCACCAAGGACCGCTAACTCCCATCCATTCCTGAGCACTTTCTACAATCACTGATAAAATCCCTTAAGTGAATTGAAGGTGTCAGAATGGGATATAGCAATGATAGTGAACCTTTTTGGCTTGGCTGCCAAAAGGGTGCATGTGTGTCCGATAGCGTGAACGTGCGTGCCCACACCCATAATGCAATGCCCTCCCCCAGTACATGTGCACAACCCCTGCACTGCCCCCCACGCATGCGTACCCCACCACGCTGCTCCCTCTGCATGTAGGCACAGGCCTCACTGAACCTCCAAACTTCTGGTTGGTCCATTGGGCTGTTTTTCGCCACCCCGGGGTTTAGGAGACTTTCCTGAAGCCTGGGGAGAACAAAAACAGCTGAAAGAAGGCCAGAAGTCATCTGCAGGTGTGCTGGAGCTGACATAGGGCAACATCTTGTGTGGTTCTGCGTGCCACCTGTGGCACGTGTGCCATAGGTTTGCCATAATTGGGATATAGTGTCTACCTCTTCCCTTAAGGCAGGAGTGTCAAACTCAATTTCATTGAGGGCAGCATCAGAGTTGTGTTTGACTTTGGGGAGCTGGGATGACTGTGGCCAGCTTGAAGTCACTCGTGTTAGGGGCTGGGTGTGGCTTATTTTGTGGGTGTGGCTTAATGGTCATGTGACTGGGTAGGAGTGGCTTGCTGGTCATGTGATCAGGTGGGAGTGGCTTGAATTATCATCATTGTTCAAGTGAACTGTTAAGTCCTCGGCTTACAACCTTACCAGTGTTGCTTGCTGAGATGACAATTTCCTTCGCGTTTCCCGCGCTCTCCTTCCTGGGTTACCCCCTGCTTCAGGCTGGGTAGTTAGGCGAGCAAGGGCTTCCAGAAGCATAAATGCTGCCAGCGCCGCTTCCACCCATGCCTTCTGCTTGCACCTCAGGTGGGAGGTAGCCACGTGAGGCTGGAGGGGAGCCGGGCAGGAGAGAGGGAAGCTCGTCCGAGGCCAGGAAGGAGGAAAGAGGAAAAAAGCAAGGAGTGCAGACGCAGCAGCAGCAGTGAAAAAAAGGAGAGCCAAGCCGAAACCAGTAATCCAGGAAGTGACAGCCACTGATCAGCTGGAGATGTGCACACATCTTCATTTCCGCCGATGGAAGTGCGTTCCACCCTATTCTGCTTGCTGCCCCCACCCGTTGGGGGCACCTATGGTGGCCTGAGTGTCCTGCTAGTGAAAATGGGCTCCCGACTGCTGTTTTCAGCTGTGACTGCCTCCTGCAGCTCTCTGTCAGCAAAAACAAAGATTGAGAGGGCTGCTAATGTAGTAAAATCTAAGCCAGATGTTTATCTTTCACTCTCCTAGATTACAGTTTTCATACAGAGCCTTAAAAGAGCTAAAAACATTGTCCTCCCTTCTAATTATCCTACTGTCAAAATTATTCGCATAGATTTTTCAGCTTATGAGGTCAGGGAAAACTCAGCACTAGTATTTATCTATCTATCTATCTATCTATCTATCTATCTATCTATCTATCTATCTATCTATCTATCTATCTATCTATCTATCCATCCATCCATCCATCCATCCATCCATCCATCCATCCATCCATTGGATTTCTATGCCACCCCTCTCCGAGGACTTGGGGCGGCTCACAACATATAATACACAGAATACAAAATCCCAATTGCTCCTAATATTTTCTTCCATATAGGTAATCTCCGATTTACAACAGTTCGTTTATTGACGCTAAAACTTGTTCAAAGTTACAACTGCCCTGAAAAAAGTGACTTATGACCCATATTCACACTTACGACCATTGTGGCGTTCCCATAGTCATGTGGTGAAAATTCAGAAGCTTGACAACTGACTCATATTTATGACCGTTGCTGTGTCCTGGCATCATGGGATCAACTTTTGCGACCTTCGCACAAACAAAGTCAATGGGAAGGCCAGATTCACTTAACAACCGTGTCACTAACTTAACAACTACAGCGATGAACTTAATAAATGTGGCAAGAGAAGTCATAAAATGGGGCAAAATTTACTAACAAATATCTCATTTAATAACAAAATTTGGGGCTCAGTTATGGTTGTAAGTCAAGGATTACCTGTACAGAACTTGTCCCAATGTTATCTCCACCCTCCCCAATCTCTCAAGATGGAATAGAAAAGGAATGGTTCTACAATACAAATGGAATATTGTATTGGCAGTTCTGAGTTAGCAAAAACTTCAGAAGAGAAGGATTTAGGGGTAGTCTCAAAATGGGTGAACAATGCGGTCAGGCGCTAGGGAAAGCAAGTAGAATGCTTGGCTGCATAGCTAGAGGTATAACAAGCAGGAAGAGGGAGATTGTGATCCTGCTATATAGAGCGCTGGTGAGACCCCATTTGGAATACTGTGTTCAGTTCTGGAGATCTCACCTACAAAAAGATATTGATCAAATTGAACGGGTCCAAAGACAGGCTACAAGAATGGTGGAAGGTCTTAAGCATAAAACTTATCATGAAAGACTTAACGAACTCAATCTGTATAGTCTGGAGGACAGAAGGAAAAGGGGGGACATGGTCGAAACATTTAAATATGTTAAAGGGTTAAATAAGGTTCAGGAGGGAAGTGTTTTTAATAGGAAAATGAACACAAGAACAAGGGGCCACAATCTGAAGTTAGTTGGGGGAAAGATCAGAAGGAACGTGAGAAATTTTTTTTTTACTGAAAGAGTAGTAGTAGTAGATACTTGGAACAAACTTCCAGCAGACATGGTTGGTAAATCCACAGTAATTGAATTTAAACATGTCTGGGATAAACAAAAACTTCATATTGTTTTCCTTGCTCCTCTGAGTGTTTGCCGGCTTAGGTTTGGAAGTCAATGTGCTCTTAGCTTAGTTTCAAAACATTTCCTAGGATTTTATATCTAAATATTTCCCGAAAACCAACTTGTTTTTCTCCTATTTCACTGTTTTGCATTCTCTTCCGGGCAAGGCCTGCTTTTTTGAAACAAAAGTTCACAAGTTTACAAATTTAGAGAAGTGTTCTTATGTAGGCCCTATATTTTTCTAACACCATCCCAAGATAAAATACAGGAAATAGTATAAGGGAAGACTAGATGGACCATGAGGTCTTTTTCTGCCATCAATCTTTTATGTTTCTAGGGAGTTAATAAATTGTGGAAATATTGGAAATAATAAGAAAATGCCATGTCACCTATTTTACCATTGATTTTAGAGGAAGAATGATCCCAATGCTACCTATGACGAAGACAACTTGACTCAGTCCATTGTTGACTTCTTTATAGCAGGAACAGAAACAACCTCAAGTTCTCTGAACTGGACTTTGCTGTTCCTGGCAAATCATCTGGATATCCAAGGTGGGATACCGTGATACAGTGGCAACAACCTGGGATTATTTCAGTGTAGAGATGCAATAAATAATATCTCTTCTTCTATATCTCTTCTTCTATTCTTTCATTGATATATTCTATTACTATATCTTCTTTTCTATTCTTTCATAGATATATTTTACTATGAGTATCTATAACCGTCATCATGTATTTTACTGTGTGTATGTGTGTGTGTATATATATATATATATATGTTTTCGTAAATTTTCACGGGTATATGTATGTAGATTGTTCTGAGTTCGGGTTTTGCCCTGTGTAATGTTTTGCATGTCTATGCGACGTTTCGGTAAAATCACATTTACCATCATCAGGCTGGAGTTCCAATCTCTGTGTTTTTGCAAATGAATATTAGCAACTGACATTTCTTCTTAGCATGTAGTGTGGGGGTGGAGATTTGCTTTGAATGTAGCAAATAGATTGGGTGACTATGCTTCCGTGATCTGATTGGTTGGTGTAATCATGGTTATAGAAGGAATGGTATGAAGATTATGAAGTGTTTTGTTTAAGTCTGATTTCCAAATATAAAATTCTAAAATCATAATAATTAAAGGATTGACATATTGATTATAATGAAGTTTTTATTTTGTTTAAGGCTGGTTTCCAAATCTCTGGCAGACGTGAGGTATCATCCCGTTTATTTAAACAAAAAGATCTTTTTTCAATTTCAATAGCTTCTAGAGAGATTCTTTTATATAAATTCTCTGTTTTGTGGAGTAATTTAGTTTTTTCAAAGTCAATTTCGTGCCCTGTTCTTTTAATGTGCTGGACAAGGGAGGAGGTCTTCTCCTGTTTCTTGACTGCATTCATATGTTCTGCCATGCGCTGGCTCACTCTTCGGTTAGTTTGTCCAATGTATGTGGCTGCACATGTTTTGCAAGGGATTTCATAGATACCTTGGTATTCTAATTGGATTTTATCTTTGGGGCTCCTTAGGATATTAGATATTTTTTGGTTAGTGCAAAATGAGGTTTTGATGTTATGTTTTTGTAGAATTTTACTAATTTTATCCGTGGTGCCTTTGATGTAAGGAAGGATGGTGGTGCCATTGTCCTGTTCTTGATCTTGTTTTTTGGGGGGTGTCTCTTTATTGATTAGGTTTGTTATTGTTTTCTCTTTGAATCCATTAGAAATTAGTACATCTTTGAGTTTGTTCAATTCAGTTTTTAAGTGCTCATGGTCAGCTAAGCGTTTGGTTCTGGTGATGAGAGTTTTGGCCACTGAGGTGATTTGTGCGGGGTGGTGGTGTGAGTGTGCATTTAGATAACGGTTGGTATGGGTTTTCTTTTGGTAGATAGTATGTCCTAGGCTGCCATTGGGTTTTTTATAGACCAGTACATCTAGAAAGGGAAGTTGATCATTGATTTCTGTTTCCATAGTAAACTGTATTTTGGGGTGTAGGCTGTTGAGATGAGTGAGGAAATTGTCTAGTTTTTCTTTACCATGTGGCCAAATTACAAAGGTATCATCAACATATCTCAGCCAAAGTTTGGGTTTGTATTTGGCTTGCTCTAAAGCATTATTTTCGAAATATTCCATATAGAGGTTGGCTATGACAGGTGATAGAGGTGATCCCATGGGGGCTCCCTCTATTTGTTTATATCTTTGTTCATTATAGATGAAGTATGTATTGGTCAGGCAGTGGTTGGTAAGGTCTAGGATATATTTGGGGGGTTTGTGTTTGTCTTGGATAGCTGTCAAGGCTTCTGTAATAGGTATTTGTGTGAACAGGGACACGACATCGAAACTAGAAGCTATTGAAATTGAAAAAAGATCTTTTTGTTTAAATAAACGGGATGATACCTCACGTCTGCCAGAGATTTGGAAACCAGCCTTAAACAAAATAAAAACTTCATTATAATCAATATGTCAATCCTTTAATTATTATGATTTTAGAATTTTATATTTGGAAATCAGACTTAAACAAAACACTTCATAATCTTCATACCATTCCTTCTATAACCATGATTACACCAACCAATCAGATCACGGAAGCATAGTCACCCAATCTATTTGCTACATTCAAAGCAAATCTCCACCCCCACACTACATGCTAAGAAGAAATGTCAGTTGCTAATATTCATTTGCAAAAACACAGAGATTGGAACTCCAGCCTGATGATGGTAAATGTGATTTTACCGAAACGTCGCATAGACATGCAAAACATTACACAGGGCAAAACCCGAACTCAGAACAATCTACATATATATATATATATATATATATATATATATATATATATATATATATATATGTCACATTGTTTTTTTGCTGAATTTGAAAATTAAGGGAGACTAGATAGATCTATTTCGGCCTTATTTTGGCCTCATCAGCTAGCCATACCCACTGGGACTTGAACCTGCAACCTTTGCCTTGTAAGGCAGAGAATTATCCTCTAGGCTACAGTATCCAATCCCTTTAGCTCTGCACCAGGGAAGGGTTACATATTTATGTGTCGAATCACCCTGGTGTATTGAAGGAATATATATACAGTGATCCCCCGATTATTGCGAGGGTTCCGTTCCAGGACCCCTCGCAATGATCGGTTTTTCACGAAGTAGCGCTGCAGAAGTAAAAACACCATCTGCGCATGCGCAGATGGTGTTTTTACTTCCGCCGCAGCAGCGAGGAGCCGAAGATTGGGGTTTCCCCACCGCCCACGCAAACTCCTCGCTGCCGCTCGCCCGCCCTTCGCCCGCCCACGCCGTTCGCTCGCGCCGCTTCCCAGCTGAGTCCTGAAGTGAACGGCGTGGGCGGGCGAAGGGCAGGCGAGCGGCGGGCGCGCGGGCAGGCAGGCGGCGGACAAGCCGTTCGCTCGCGCCGCTCGCTCGTGCCGCTTCCCAGCTGAGTCCTGAAGCGAATTCGCTTCAGGACTCAGCTGGGAAGCGGCACGAGCGAACGGCGTGGGCGTGCGAAGGGCGTGCGAGCGGCGTGCGTGCGTGCAGGCAGGCGGCGGACAAGCCGTTCGCTCGCGGCACGAGCGAACGGTGTGGGCGGGCGAAGGGCGGGCGAGCGGTAGCGAGGAGTTTGAGTGGGCGGTGGGGAAACTCCTCGCTGATGCCCGCCGCTCGCCCTCCCGCCAGCAAGAGGGGGAAGACCCAGGGAAGCCGCCCAGCAGCTGATCTGCCCGGCGCCATCTACGCATGCGTGCCCATAGAAAAAAGGGCGCGCATGCGCAGATGGTGTTTTTACTTCTGGGTTGAAAAATCGCCATATAGCCGTTTCGCAATGATCGGGATCGCAATACCCGGGGGATCACTGTATTTGTTTTCGTAGATTTTCACGGGTACAGGTATGACGGTCTTGGTATATTCGGGTTTCTTCCAAATCCTACACAGGAAGAAACCCGAATATACCAAGACCGTCATATATGTGTGTGTGTGTGTGTGTGTGTGTGTGTTTTATAATTTTTATTTTTTTTATTTATTTATTTTATTTTAATGTCGGATCATCCTGGTATATTGAAGGAACGTCACATATATCAGGGTGATCCGACATTAAAAAAAAACTAAAACCCCCCACCATATATAGCCCCTCCCTGGTACAGAGCTGGAGGGATCAGGCCTGGTGGCTCAACTGTTAATTCTCTGCCTTACAAGGCAGAAGCTGCCAGATCGAATCCCAGTAAGGAAGGGTGTGGCTAGCTGATGAGGCCAGAACAAGGCCGAAATGGTACCATCCTAGTCTCCCTTAATTTTAAAATTTCAGCTAAAAACATTTGATACATATATATGTGTGTGTGTGTGTGTGTGTGTGCGTGTGTTTTCGTAGATTTATATATAGTGGGTATATATATATATACACGTGTTCGCCTTAGAACAAGGACAGAAACACCAGCCTGAAGATGACGAATATATATATATGATGGTCTTGGTATATTCGGGTTTCTTCCCATGTAGGATTTGGAAATTTCTGGCAACGTTTCGACAAGGTCCCACTCGTCATCTTCAGGCTGGTGTTTCTGTCCTTGTTCTAGGGGCGAACACAGCGAGACCTGAGCTGCCTTCCTTCTCTGAGTTCAATACAATTGTTGGATCCTTGATATCAGGATTTCACCCTTCAGGTCAATCACTATTTTTGTCGGTTGTTTTTAATAGCAGCCATATAAAGTCCTTTCAAATATGGAAGACTATATCTCAATGTTCATCAGGGTCAGAAACAAACTGCTTGCTTTCACTTTTTTTTCCTCAGATAAAGTATACAAGGAAATGGAAGAAGTTTTCAGTCCATCTCAGTCCATCTGTTATGAAGATAGGAAGAAACTGCCATATACCAATGCTGTGATTCATGAGATCATGCGAAACAAATATTCCGTGTTATTTGGGCTTCCTAGACAAAGTGTGCAGGATATCTACTTGAATGGCTTTCTCATCCCCAAGGTATAGTTTATAGACTCTTTGGGGTCTTCAGTTTAAGGGCTTACTTAGGTTTATTTATTTATTAGTGTTGGAAGAGACCTTGTAGGACATCTAGTTCAACCCCCTGCTTAAGCAGGAGTCCCTATACCAGAGAGGGTAAACCTTTTTTTCCTCAGGTGCCAAAAGGCTAAAGCCATGTAAGGCTTTAGAGTTAATAACTCAGCCAAAAGAGCATGCATTCATGCTATCTTGCATGTGTGAATGCCCATACCCATACCCATAATTCAATGCCTGGGGAGGGTGAAAAAAGCCTCTCCTGGTCCCTGGAAGCCCTCTGGAGGCCAGAAATGGCCTGTTTCCCATCTTCTGGTGGGCCCAGTATACTCATGTTTTGCCCTCCCCAGGCTCCAATGGCTTCCCTGGAGCCAGGGGAGGATAAAATGCCCTCCCCACATCCTGTAGACTCTCTGGAAGCCAAAAACGTGCTCCCAGAGCCTCCATGTGAGCTGAAAATCAGCTGACCAGCACACACATGTACATTGGAGCTGAGCTAGGGCAACAGCTCACATGCCAGCAGATATGGCTCCCGTGCCATAGGTTCAGCATCACTACTCTACACCATTTCTGACAAATGGCAGTGCAATGTCCTCTTGAAAGTCTCAAGTGTTGGAGCTCTCACGACCTCTGTAGGCAAGCTATTCCACTGGTTGATTGCTCTCACCATCAGAAAGTTTTTCCTTATGAATTTCTCCTTGTTCAGTTTCTATCCATTGTTCCTTGTCTGGCTTTCTGGTCCTTGGAAAACAGCCTGACCCCCTTCTCTCCGTTGTAGCCCATCAAGTATTAGAACACTATTATCATGTCATCCCTGGTCCTTCTCTTCGCCAGATTGGCCATGCTCAGTCCCTGTCACTGCTCTTCGTATGTTTTAGTTTTCAGTCCCTTTATCATCCTGGGTGCTATTTTCTGCACCTTCTCTAGAGTTTCAATGTCTTTTTTGTAGTATGGTGACCAAAACTGGATGCAGTAGTCTAGGTGTGGTCTAACCAAAGGTGTCACCCTTATGAAGAATTTCTTTGGCAGAGCTCCTTTTAACACAACCTGTGAGCTCTGAAAATGTGCAATTGAAAAAGCCCATGTGCCACGTCTAAATGAACGAGGGCTAGGCAACTTGGTGAAATGAAGTTTTCCACTTTCAGGTAAACAATGGTTGCAATCCACAGAACAAGTTTAACCACTCAGATTAAAAGAAAAACCTAGCAAGTGGATTTGCATAGCCTGGTACGCAGGCTAAGGCATTGTGTGCTAGAGTCTTGTTGTGAGAAGTTAATTCATCAGGTTAGCATATGATTGAAGGTAGTGGCCAAAGTGGAAACTAAATAAAACAAGTTTTAGCAAGCATAGCTCACCATGAAATTGTCACAGGAGACGTGTTTTGGGGTATTGTATTCACTTGTAATGTTCTTCTTAACTTTATGTGCTTGATGTCAGCTTGAAGGATGCTCGTATTTGGATGCTTCATTCAGATCGTTGTTATTTCTAATGGATTTCTTGATTCCTTTGGCTTTCACTGTCTTTTTCCTATTGATGGTCAGGGTAGCACATTTGTCCAATTCAGTGATGGGCTACCAAAATTTTTACTACCACACTGTGGGCGTGGCTTATGCCGGCTATTTAGTTTGTTTCAACATCTTTCAGTGAAAATTGGGTGCTCTCGGGTGGAGCTCCAAATTTTGCTACCGGAACTGCATTCCTGACCGTTCCCATAGGAGCCCATCCCTGGTCCAATTCCAACTCTGTCTGTCTGTATAGCAAATCCAATTCACTAACCTAAAATGCCCAATATTTTAAAAATAAATCATATACATTCAGACCTCAGCCATACATAACATTCATCAGCCAGTGGGCCAAGATCTAATTGCTCCAAGCCTGGCAACATAAGTGAGTCTTAAGACTCTTGCGGAAGGCAAGGAGGGTAGGGGCAGTGTGAATCTCTGGGAGGAGCTGATTCCAGAGGGTCGCCCCCCCCACAGAGAAGGGTCCTCCCTTGGCCCCGCCAAGCGACATTGTCTGGTTGACAGGACCTAGAGAAGGCCAACTCTGTGGGACCTAACTGGTTGCTGGGATTCATGCGGCAGAAGGCGGTACCGCAAGTAATTTGGCCTGATGCCATGTAGGGCTTTATAGGTCATTACCAACACTTTGAATTGTGTCTGGAAACCAATTGGCAGCCAATGCAGTCTGCAGAGTGGAGAAACATGGGCATGTTTAGGAAGGCCTATGACCGCTCGCGTGTCTGCATTTCTGAAGTTTTCGAATTGCACAATTTGAAGTTTCCGAACACTCTTCAAAGGCAGCCCCATGTAGAGAACATTGCAGTAGTCAAATCTTGAAGTGATAAGGGCATGAACGACTGTGAGTAGAGACTCCCCGTCCAAATAGGGCTGCAACTGGGTGCACCGGGCGAACCTGAACAAACGCCCCCCTTGCCACAGCCGAAAGATGATGGTCTTGGCTGTATAAACACAACATACTTAACAGTGATGATTTCAGATGATGTTTTTCCATACAGCTTTGACTGTCCATGTAAAGGAGGTGGAATAGCCTGGCAGATATTTTTAACTCAGTACATAATTCAGTAGAATGCAAATTGGTTTTATTTGAAGTTGATGTTTAAATCAAATAGAAAGTTATTTGACCCTTTCCTCCATGCCAAATTGACTTTAGGGAAAATCAGCTTTAAAACATGGAAAAAAGATGGCAATATGAAACATTGAACGAATTTTCATAGAAATGATTTTGATAGTTGATGAATTTTTTTAAAATTTATTTATTTATTCGATTTTTATGCCGCCCTTCTCATTAAACTCAGGGCGGCTTACAACATGTTAGCAATAGCACTTTTTAACAGAGCCAGCATATTGCCCCCACAATCCGGGTCCTCATTTGACCCACCTCTGAAGGAGGGAAGGCTGAGTCAACTTTGAGCCGGGGATGAGATTTGAACCACTGACCTACAGATCTACAGTCAGCTTCAGTGGCCTGCAGTACAGCACTCTACCTGCTGTGCCACTCCGGCTCTTTTTGTCATACCCTGTTTTAAAAGACTACTTAGAATTAAAAATTTCCATTCACCATGGATGCCTGTTAATGAGGACTTAAGCCTGAATTTAGATTCCATGCATTAATCCCAATTTTGTGAAACCTGAGGAGTCTTAAGTTAAGGAAATAAGGAAAAGCTTTCTGATTGTGAGAATGATCAACCAGTGGAACAGCTTGCCTGTGGAGGTTGTGAGAGCGCCAACACTTGAGACTTTGAAAGGGAGATTGGACTACCATTTGTCAGAAATGTTGTAGACTCCTGCTAGAGTGGGGGGTTGGACTAGATGACCTACAAGGTCCCTTCCAACTCTAGTAATCTTTTTAAAAAGTTTTAAATACATTTGAATCATGCAAGGAATATGATATCCAGAAACAACTAGAGTTAGTACAGTTCTGGTCACCGCACATCAAGAGAATATAATGGAACTGGAAAAGGTGCAAAAAAGGGCAACAAGAATGATAAAGGAAATGGAGCACCTCCCTTATGATACCAGATTGCAACGCCTTGGTCTCTTCAGCCTTGAAAGATGGCATTTAAGGGGTGATTTGATCGAAGGCTATAAAATCATGCATGGGATAGAAAAGGTGGTAGAGAAAAATTATTTTCTCTATCACACAATACTAGGACAAGGGGGAACTCGTTAAAGCTCATAGGTAAGAAAGCGAGGACAAATAAAGGGAAATATTTCTTCACCCAGAGGGTCCCTGGTTTATGGAATTCCCTTCCAGAAGAGGTCGTGACAGCTGTCAGCCTTGATAGCTTCAAGGCAGGATTAGACAGATTCATGGATGCCAAGTGTATCAGTGGTTATTGAAACGGATGTCTGTGTGCCGCCTCTATGTTGGTTGAGGCAGGCAGGATTCCCTTGAGTACCATTTGTTGGGGGGTCAGGGGAAAGGGAGGGTCTTGCTTTCTCTTTCTGCTCAAGATCCCCATGTACAATTGGTGGGCCACTGTGTGACACAGAATGCTGGACTCAATGGGCTTTGGCCTGATTCAGCATGGCTCTTCTTATGTACCCTGCGGTAAGAAGAGCAACCCAAAAATTGTAATAAATAAATAAGTTAAAAAAAAACAAGTTTATCCAGATGTTTACCTCAGTCTGTTTCCTTCTTATAGGGAGCTATTATTCTTCCAGACTTGCGCTCTGTTCTTTTCGATCCTGAACAATGGGATACTCCGGAAGAGTTCAACCCCAATCATTTTTTGGACAAGGAAGGAAATTTTGTGAAAAATGACGCATTTCTTCCTTTTGGAGCAGGTAATCTATTAAAAAAAAAAGCAGTTATGATTGAGTCACTTTGAGAAGGGCGGCATAGAAATCTAATAAATAAATAAACAAGCAAACAAACAAACATAAATAAATAAATAGAAACAGGCTTGCAGGGGACCCTCTGTGTGCCTTGTTTTCAGTATGGACGACCTCCCGCAGTACTTTGCCAGCCAAAACAGGGGGTGCAGCGGGGGGTGCACTTGGCTCCTGCATGGTCTGTTTTGCCCGGCAGAGTTCACTTAATTTTTAAAGCATGAATTTATTTATTGGACATATATGCTGCCCTTCTCCATGGACTCAGGGCAGCTTATAACAATTCAATAAAAATACAATATATAAAATACTTCTAAATCCAATTAACAAAACAATTAATTTAAAATATTTTTTAAAAGCTAAGCTTTCAAAAGTCAAGCATTCAAAAAACATTTTACGGCATCCTATACATTCACCGGCCAGAGGCTGGGGTCTACTGACCCCAAGCCTGGTGGCATAAATACGTTTTCAGATTCTTACAAACGGCGAGGAGGGTGGGGCAATGTGAATCTCCGGAGGGAGTCGATTCCAGAGGGCCGGGGCCCCCATGGAGAAGGCTCTTCTCCTAGGACCCACCAGGTGACATTGTCTGATTGACAGAACCTGGAGAAGGCCAACTCTGTGGGACCTAACTGGACGCTGGGGTTCATGCAGCAGAAGGTCGTCCCGCAAGTAATCTGATCCCATGCCATGTAGGGCTTTATAGGTCATAACCAACACTTTGAATCGGGTCTGGAAACCAATTGGCAGCCAGTGCAGTCTGCAGAGTGCTGGAGAAACATAGCATTTTAGCTTTTAAGGAACCCTGCATATGCTTCCCTGGCATTTTGAAGGACGACGGCGACATCCACCAGCCCAAATTCCCTTCACCTGATCATTGCAAAACGGGACAGATGGATAATGAATCATAGATTATTACCAATTTTTAAATTTTTCCTTCATTTTTTGTGCAGGAGCTCGTGTCTGCTTGGGAGAACTCCTTGCAAACATGGAAATATTTCACATCTTTACCCAGCTGCTGAGGGCATTTAGGTTGGAGCCCCCCGAAGGTGTGGAACTCAGTGAAAAATCAGTAACAGCACTTATTTTGCACCCCATTTCCTACAAGATTTGTGCTGTCCCTCGTATCAGGGCACCATAACATGGGCAAACAAGAGGGTTATATTTATTGCATGTTACAGTCTCTCCCTTTTTCATTCCCTTGATCACCTTCAAGGTTGGCTCATCAGATCTTCAATTCAATTCAATTCAATTTATTAGATTTGTATGCCGCCCCTCTCCGAAGACTCAGGGCGGCTCACAACAATAATAAAAACAATATTCCAGCGAAAACAAATCTAATATTAAAAAGCACATAAAACCCTATCATATTTAAAAAAGCAAACAACATATACATACCCAAACATAAATATAAAAAAAATCTGAATGACTCCCCCCGGCATCTCTCAGTATTCCTAACCATAAAGGGGGGACATGATCGAAACATTTAAATATATTAAAGGGTTAAATAAGGTCCAGGAGGGAAGTGTTTTTAATAGGAAAGTGAACACAAGAACAAGGGGACACAATCTGAGGTTTCCTAACCATAAAGGGGGGACATGATCGAAACATTTAAATATATTAAAGGGTTAAATAAGGTCCAGGAGGGAAGTGTTTTTAATAGGAAAGTGAACACAAGAACAAGGGGACACAATCTGAGGTTAGTTGGGGGAAAGATCAAAAGCAACATGAGAAAATATTATTTTACTGAAAGAGTAGTAGATCCTTGGAACAAACTTCCAGCAGACGTGGTAGATAAATCCACAGTAACTGAATTTAAACATGCCTGGGATAAACATATATCCATCCTAAGATAAAATACAGAAAATAGTATAAGGGCAGACTAGATGGACCATGGGGTCTGTTTCTGCCGTCAGACTTCTATGTTTCTATGTTTCATATTTGGCAGCCACATCTACAGTATCTCTCTCATACAGGTGACTAAAGCTTCCTGCCTAATCCCTGAATAAGAGGCTAATGATGTAATGAAGGCTTGTCAGAAGTCTTCTGTTGCAATTGCTCATGGAATCATGGGCAATTCCCGAAAAAAGAAAAGGAGGGCTTTATACTTAAGTGCCTGAGAGAACAATCAGGTCTTCTAGGCATTCTGGAACATTAGAGTAGCAATCAGAGCTTTCAAGAGGCACTTTATTCCTGAGAACAGGTGTTGCAAGAAAGAAAACATATGCCCTGGGTTCCATAAATTGGCATTCTTTAACTGGAGTGCCCCAACATTGTCAGTCTGTTCTGGCTGGGCAGAAACCTTGAAAAGTGGGTAACCCCTCAAATAACCTGGCCATGTGACATTGAGTTCAACCTCCATTCCGATAGATAGATAGATAGATAGATAGATAGATAGATAGATAGATAGATAGATAGATAGATAGATATAGCTAAAGATAGCAAACTCCTTAAAACCTACTTCTGCTGTCAGGCATGGGGAAATCGATTCCCCTGGGCCGTTCCATTTTATGTATGGTTTCTTTGGTATGTATGACTGTTTTTTATATTAATGGGTTTTAAACTGTTTTTAATCATTAGATTTGTACTGTACTGTATTTTGTTGTTGTGAGCTGCTCCGAGTCTCCGGAGAGAGGTGGCATACAAATCTAATTAATAATAATAATAATAATAATAATAATAATAATAATAATAATAATAGCTAGACAGATAGATCTATAGTAGTCTCTGTTCCTTTTCATTATCAGCAAAAATATTTTACACACACACACACACACACGACTTATAATATGTAATTTTAATAGCTTTATCATATTTTTAAAACAGTAATAATTATAGGAAATCTTGCACAATAAAATCTCTGACTCAACATTACTTGTGGTTGTATTTCTGTGACTTTAATCATGTTTGGTTAAGGAATGGATCAGTATATTGTAGCCTGTGCAAAATTAGAAAAGATATATACTTAAGTAACTCTTTTTCTTGGCCACCTTTGGGAATTGTGATGCTTCTGACAAACAAACAAACAAACAAACAAACAAACAAACAAACAAACAAACAAACAAACACACCCTTTCTTTTAATCAAACAAGGCTGCAAAGTACAATTTTAAATCTGGCAGGCCTAAACTTCCCTTCTCTTTGGCTTCACAGAAGATTTTTTTGTTTAACCCTTGGGGTCCCTCCTCTCCCCCAACAACCAGATAAATCTAGATATCTCTTTCTCCCTTTGTCCAAAATAAGCATTTCTTTACCTTTCTTTGTGCCTGACTGAGAAACATAAATATGCTGTCCGGTGGGAGCAACACAAGAGCCATGAAAAGCCCCCTCTGACTGGATTTCTGGCAGAAAGAAGCAAAATGGCCTCACTCTGGGCCTTCAGGTGCCAGAGGGACATTAGGGCCCTCAGTTTTTCCCTGTTCTTTCATTTTTAAATTTTTCTTCTTTGTTTTTTTCTCTCTTTTCTCTCTTTTTTCTATTTTAATTTTTTAAAATTTTATTTCATCTTTTAAAAGGAATTATTAATTGGGCTAATTGGGATATATGTAATAAATTATTTGGACCTTTCTTCTCCCCCCCTTGAATTAATGTATTCTTGATCCATGTAATAGTTAGATATCTATTAGGATTTAGTTGTCATGATTGGGAATATTTGTTTCTTTTTTTTAAGGCAATTATTATAAAAGTAATGGTAATAAATATTATGAAATTTTTGGTAAGGATATATGGAGGAGATTGAAGCACTACAGTCTAAATGATTAGATTTGACTAGAAAAGAAGCAATTTAAATTTTTTATTAGTTAATAGCATTTAAAACACATAAGAAATTTAAGTAACTATTCTTGTCCAGATGACAATTGTATTGAAGGCAGCATTGGATGGATCATGAATACCAAAGTTAAAAGAAATAATTATTGTAATGTATTTCAGGATTGATGTTATGTTATTTTGCATATGTAATTGGAGTGAAAAATAAAAAAAAAATTGCTTGAAAAGCGCCCTCTGACTGGATTTCTGGCACAAGGAAACAAAATGGCATGGGGCTTCAGGAGCCAGAGGGACTTTAAGGCCCACAAGGTCTTCCCTCAGGAAAGGGGGCCTGGCTGTGCAATGGAGGCCTTCCCAGCCACCTTGCCTGTGCTGCCTCTCAAAGGGACTGAGGAAAGGGAAGCAGTTTTCCTCAACTAGAGACATTGCTGAGGGGAAAATGGCAGAAAGAAGAAAAGCCTCGAACTGCCAAACTGCTTGCAGCTGCCAATCAGCAGAAGAAAAGTAATCTATTAGAGTCCCAGGCTCTTCTATACTTATGGACTTCAACTCCCAGAATTCCTGAGGCAGTCATGCTAGCCCAGAAATTCTGGGAGTTGAAGTCCACAAGTCATAGAAGGGCCAACTTTGCCTACCCCTGTATTAGACCATTAAGTATATTATACAATTGGGTATGATAAGATTAAATACACACAGCATTTATCTTTTAAACATTTTTTGAGATGTTCTCCCCCCTCTTCTCTCTCATCTGCTACGTTTCTCTCTCTTTGTGTTAGTAATCCACAACTATTTTACAGATTAAAATAGTTGCATTGGCAGTTCTGTGTTAGCAAAAACTTCAGAAGAGAAGGATTGAGGAGTAGTGATTTCTGACAGTCTCAAAATTGGTGAGCAGTGTGGTCGGGCGGTAGGAAAAGCAAGTAGGAGGCTTGGCTGCATAGCTAGAGGTATAACAAGCAGGAAGAGGGAGATTGTGATCCCCTTATATAGAGCGCTGGTGAGACCACATTTGGAGTACTGTGTTCAGTTCTGGAGACCTCACCTACCAAAAGATATTGACAAAATTGAACGGGTCCAAAGACGGGCTACAAGAATGGTGGAAGGTCTTAAGTATAAAACGTATCAGGAAAGACTTCATGAACTCAATCTGTATAGTCTGGAGGACAGAAGGAAAAGGGGGGACATGATCGAAACATTTAAATATGTTAAAGGGTTAAATAAGGTTCAGGAGGGAAGTGTTTTTAATAGGAAAGTGAACACAAGAACAAGGGGACACAATCTGAGGTTAGTTGGGGGAAAGATCAAAAGCAACATGAGAAAATATTATTTCACTGAAAGAGTAGTAGATCCTTGGAACAAACTTCCAGCAGACGTGGTTGATAAGTCCACAGTAACTGAATTTAAACATGCCTGGGATAAACATATATCCCTTGTAAGATAAAATACAGGAAATAGTATAAGGGCAGACTAGATGGACCATGAGGTCTTTTTCTGCCGTCAGTCTTCTATGTTTCTATGTTTCTATGTTTCTATGATAGTAATAATTGAAATATAAAATACACACATCGCAGGCAAGACTAACTCCAAAGTGATTCATTGCGTTTCTGATGTTGGAAATTTATAAAAGACTAAGAAGGTGACAAGATAATTTAGCACATTGTAGTAATGTGTTCACTTGCCAAGCATGTGGGTGTAATATCAACACCTGCCACGAATGTGGAATGCCCTCTGGCTGATATATGATTTGATTAGGAAACTAGAGTCATCGGCAAATAGGCAAACCTTCCCTACCAAACCTTCCCCTATGTCACTCACAAACATATTAAAAAGAATAGGGCCCAGAACAGACCCTTGTGGCACACCGCTTGTAACCTGTCTCTGCTCAGAATACTCGCCATTAACAATAACTCTCTGATGTCTACCCTTCAGCCAGCTGCAAATCCACTGAACTATCCAGGGATTAAGTCCAATCTTCACTAATTTATCTATCAGCTCTTTATGTGGAACCGGATAGGCAATATCCACAGCACCACCTTCATCCAACACCTTTGTGACATAGTCAAAGAAATCAATGAGATTAGTCTGACATGATTTGCCTTCAGTAAAGCCATGCTGATTTGGGTCCAATAAGTTATTGTTTTTTAGGTGCTGATTTATCCTCTTTTTGAGTAGAGTCTCCATCATTTTAACTATAACTGATCTCAAGCTAACTGGCCTGTAGTTACCAGCTTCTTCTCTACTGTCCTTCTTGTGGATAGGCACAACACTGGCCATTCTCCAATCCTCAGTAACATCAGCGATTGGTTAAACAAATCAGTCAGGAGGGTAGCAATGACAAATCTGAGTTCTTTAAGAACTCTGGGGTGGATGCCATCTGGACCCATTGCCTTATTTAATAATAATAATTTAATAATTTATTTGATTTGTATGCCGCCCCTCTCCGATCTTTATCTTTATATAAATAAAAGTAATTTACTTTTATTTATTTGTTTGTTTGCTTTTTCAAGTACATATTGGTGGTATGCAAAGATATAATCCGTGATGCGCTCCTACGGGTACGGTCATGTACGCAGTACTGGTAGCAAAATTTGGAGCTCCACCCCAGATACATTCTTATCTTTCTTTGTATCCACAGTGACTATTCGCTATGATTTTCAGAGTGGCAGGCCATTTGTCAACACTCATATAATAACTCTCCCGATTTCTAAGAGGTCAACAAGACGGGATACAGGAAATAGTATAAGGGCAGACTAGATGGACCATGAGGTCTTTTTCTGCCGTCAGTCTTCTATGTTTCTCTATCTTTGCTCAAGCCATCTGGTACTGATGTCCTCATCAATTTCATTTAAAGCCAGATTTTTCAATCCATTCAGGCTGTTTCTGGTGCCAACTCCACTACCCAATGTCAAAATTAAAAATAGGAATTTAATTGTGAGAATACCTTTGGGCTGCCGTTTGTCTGAAATGGTGTAGAGCCTGCTGTTTGAGCGAGGGGGTTGGACTAGATGACCCACAAGGTCTCTTACAACTCTAATAATAATCTAATCTAACCTTTCTGTCTCTCCTTCCTAGTGTTCTACTTCCATCTCTACTTTTAATCTGGACTGCTTGTAACACAAAAAAGACTCCAAAATACAAACACTAGTAAATCTCTCATAAAATTCAATCCCTGGAAACCATTTTATGCTCACTTGGTAGCCCACTATTGTTTTGTGAAGGCAGTCAGAATGCATGATGGGTGTTTGACAAGCAGGTTGTACATGAAACTGATTGTCCCATTGTCACAAGACTATTATTTTTGGCATTTCCCCCCTGGTTTCTGATACAACTGCCCAGGTTTGTGTCATTATCATGCTGCTTACTTAGTCTGCTCACAAATTGAGGATTAAATGTAAGTCTTTTTATATTTTTATCTTCCTTTCTATCTTTGCCAAGTTTTTTAATCCATCAATTTAATATAATGTAAAGCTGAGATAATATGGAAATGGATGCATGACAGATACTGCTGACAGAGGATAAAAGCACAAGCTATACAAATCTCTGTGGAAGACCCACAATTTGTGCACAGAGCCATCTTCTATAGAGTTCTTTTGCCTTCCTGTTCATTGCTATGTACATTTTCCAGTAAAGGCAGTGATGTTGAACCTTTTTTGGCTTGGGTGCCAAAAAGGTGTGCATGTACATGATAGCGTGCATGCGCGGAAGCAAAATCTTATGTGGGGGTGCATGGGGGCGCCTGTGCAACTCCTCCCGCCCTCGGACATTACTGGAAAATGTTCTTCCATCTCTCCCTATTCTCCTACTTCGATCTCTATTTGTAGTCTTGATAGTCCTAGAAAAAAAGCAGAAGAGATACCATAGTACGAACTATAGCAGACTGTGGAGATTCTGAGACCATTAGAGATACTAAAAATGGAGCAAAAAAAAAAAAAAGAAATAAATAAAATATTTATTTATTTATTTTATTTATTTATTTTGTCCAATACAAATTGAAAGTTAAAGAGAATAAAAACATGTAGTAGTAAATATCAGGGAAAGGATAGAAGAAAAGATATGAGAATGGAATATGTCAATGAAGAGTAGAGGAAAGGATATATGAATGTGAGAAAAGATATATAAAATATAGGAGAGAGAATTGGACAGGGGACGGAAGGCACACTAGTGCACTTATGCTCGCCCCTTTCTGACCTCTAAGGAACCTGGAGAGAACAATCGTGGATAATCTAAGGGTAAAATGTTGGGGGCTGACACCACGGAGTCCGGTAATGAGTTCCACGCTTTCGACAACTCGGTTGCTAAAGTCATATTTTTTGCAGTCAAGTTTTGGAGCGGTTGATATTAAGTTTGAACCTGTTGCGTGCTCTTGTGTTATTGCGGTTGAAGCTGATGTAGTCATTGACAGGCAGGATGTTGCAGCATATGATCTTGTGGGCAATACTTAGATCATGTTTAAGGCATCTAGACCCAGAATTGTAAGTCTAGTTTCGTAGGGTATTCTGCTTCGAGTGGTGGAGTGAAGGGCTATTCTGGTGAAGTACTTTTGCCTTTTTAAACTTCTGTTGATTTGCATTATTTGTAAGATATTTAGTCCCCTTGCCAATCAAATTGTGGTTATATTTGCCATTGTAATTGATGTGTTGAATGTAGGGAAATTCTTGTTTAAATACCACCGGTAAAACACTGTGTATTGATTTTTTCTTCAGGAAAAACTTAATTTTAGTCTGGAGTTCTTCACATTATTCTGTTGTAAATGTTTCTTAAAAATTGTGTATCCATTTGCAGGGTTTTTTGTTTTGGTCTGTTTTGTCTGTATCACATATAAATAAATGTATCCAATTTTCTAAGCATTCAGAGCCTCCCACTAATTTTTGTATAGTCTTTGGCTCCTTCTTGTGGTCAAACAGTAAACAGCCGAAGCAAAATAACTACAGTGGAACCCCGACATAAGAGCTGCTCTACTTACGAGCAACTCGAGATAAGAGCTGGGAGGGGAGAGAGATTTTTGTTCTACTTACAAGCCCAAATTCGAGATACGAGCGCCAAGGAGCTGTCTCCTGAAGCCGAACGCTAACTTCCCTCCGCGTTCGGCTTCAGGAGACAGCTGCGAAGCGGCGCGCGTGTTTTAAAAGGTTGCAGCCGGCCTGGGGGGCTCGGGGGGTGCTTGCAGCCGGCCTGGGGGGCTTGCCAGCACCCCCCCCGAGCCCCCCAGGCCGGCTGCAACCTTTTTAAAACACGCGCGCGGCTTCGCAGCTGTCTCCTGAAGCTGAACGCGGAAGTTAGCTCTTTTTCTTTCTCTCTTTTACCTTCCCTTCCTCTATTTCTTCTTTTCTTTTCTCCTTCCCACCTTCTTTCCCTCCCTCCCTCCCTTCACTCATTCCTCTCTTACTCTCCCCTTTCATAAGTTTCCTTGCTTCTTTCCTCTGTTCCTGTCCCTTCCCTCTTTCCTTCCTTCCTTCCCACCCTCCGTCCATTCATTCACCCATTCCTCTCTTTGATCGCTTAAAAGCCGGTCCCCTGGTGCAAAAAGGGTTGGGGACCTCTGTCCTACAGGATTGGGTGGCAGAGAAGTTGAACATATGTAAATTTAAAAGTTTAAGAAAGTTTACAAGTTAAGTGAAAGAAACTTCATTATTCATTTATATGTACATGTACATTTCTTCATTAAAAACTTGTCTTTTATGCATAATTTAGACTAACTTTGTGAGTTTTTTTGAGGGCTGGAAACCAATTAAAATTATTTACATTAATTCCTATGGGGAAAAGTCGTTCGAGATAAGAGCTGCTCGACTTAAGAGCCCAGGTCCGGAACGAATTAAACTCGTATCTCGAGGTACCACTGTACAAGGTTGAAATTAAATCCTAGGCAGTTAGATTTAATTGAAGTCAGAAACATTGAATTGAATCCTTTATTTGGTTAAGTGTGATTAGACACCAAGGACCTTGACTCTGATACAGAGGCCCTCAGTCTACTTCAGCCAACCTTCATTCTCCCATAGCAATCACTCCATAGTCGTGAGTTATACGTCTCATTTTTCCAAAAAGGAAGTGGCAGATTCCTGGGGTGGGGGGGTGGGTGGGACCCAAATACAAGCATACTGGAAAATAGTCCTGTCCTTGTCACAAAGGAATTTTAAAAAAGTACTTCCATATTTGGCTCAACAAATCTTATCTTCCTCCCCCCAATCTTTCATTCACGTCACAGCAGCATCACGTGATGTATCGGGACTCCCCCCTTTGCTAAACCAGGTGGTATGTGGTCGGCATGTGATTTATCCGGTTTGACGGGCTGTGAGTTTGACAAGCCCACTTTATGGGTAATTTTGGCAGCATATGAACTAGTGTACAATTCCTATTTATTTTTCCAATATCCCTTCAGCCCTTAATCTGAGACAGGGATGTTAAACTCATGGCCCGTGGGCCAGAAGCATCACATGCTAGCCCCCCCCCCTACTTTAGCTAAAGAGAGGAAGTCACGATACATCACGTGATGTGAAACTGCAAGTTTGACACCCCCTGATCTAAGAGAGTACAGTGTTCCCTCGCTTTTTCGCGGGGGATGCGTTCCGAGACCACCCGCGAAAGTTGAATTTCCATGAAGTAGGAGATTTGGAAGTAAATACACTATTTTTGGCTGTGAACAGTATCACAAGCCTTCCCTTAACACTTTAAACCCCTAAATTGCAATTTCCATTCCCTTAGCAACCATTCAGATTATTACTCACCATGTTTATTTATTAAAGTTTACTTTAAAAAATATTTATAAAAAGGTAGACGAAAGTTTGGCAATGACATATGATGTCATCGAGTGGGAAAAACCACGGTATAGGGGGAAAAACCCGCAAAGTATTTTTTAATTATTTGGACAGGAGTCATTGCTCCACAGTCACTCATGCCCTCATCACCTCGAGGCTCTCTACATGGGGCTACCTCTGAAAAGTGTTCGGAAACTTCAGATCGTGCAGAATGCAGCTGCGAGGAGCAATTATGGGCTTCTCTAAGTATGCCCACATCACTCCAACACTTCCGCAGTCTGCATTGGTTGCCGATCAGTTTCCGGTCACAATTCAAGTGTTGGTTATGACCTATAGAGCGCTTCATGGCACCGGACCAGAATATCTCCAGGGACCGCCTTCTGCCGCACGAATCCCAGCGACCGGTTCGGTCCCACAGAGTTGGCCTTCTCTGGGTCCCGTCGACTAAACAATGTCGTCTGGCGGGACCCAGGGGAAGAGCCTCCTCTGTGGCGGCTTCGACACCCTGGAACCAGCTCCTCCGTGAGATTAGATTGCCCCCACCCTCCTTGCCTTTCGCAAACTCCTTAAAACCCACCTCTGCCGTCAGGCATGGGGGAACTGAAACATCTCCCCCTTGCCATGTTGTTTTGGTGTTAGATTGATTGTGTGCTTGTTTTTTAATATTCTGGGGTTGTTTTTTTATGAATTTTTTAGCTTAAAATTGTAATTGGATTGGTGGGTACTGGATTTGTCATTATGTATTGTTTTTTACTTTGTTGTGAGCCGCCCCGAGTTTGCGGAGAGGGGCGGCATATAAATCCATTTAATCCAATAAATCTAAATAATATTTTTGAAAAAACCGTGGTATAGACTTTCCGCGAAGTTCGAACCCCGCGAAAAATCGAGGGAAACACTGTATTGGCAAGCTTAATTTCCTCATTAGTCCCTTCTCATTGGTCAAGTAGGCAGCAGTTGCCACTACAAGTAGCCAAGGCGTAAAAACCTATGTTTATATTGCCAAGATTGTGTGCAAAAATGAGACTAAGGTGAGGTGGCTCTCAACCTCTAGAAAGCCAACCTTGAAAAGAGAACCATGTGCAAATGATTTGAAATAGGAGACAGTATAAAGGAGCCCTTTTGTTGTTTCCCCCCGTTATGATGAATTGATGCGCGGAACAGCACAAATCTTGTAAGGTAGGCAATGCACACCCAATCCTACTATGGATTTTTCACTGAGTTTTTTCTCTCCTTCTGGCGGCTGGAACCTAAATTCCTTCAGCAGGCTGGTGAACATAATGAAATCTCAATCTTTGCAAGGAGTTCCCCCAGGCAGATCCGAACCTCCTGTAGAGAAAATAGAAGTAGGAAACTGTGAGTAACCCAATCTTTGCTAAGAGTTCCCCCAAACAAACATGAGCTCCTGCATGGAAAATACAGGAAAGGTGTTTCCAGCAGGCGTGGTAGATAAATCCACAGGAACTGAATGTAAACATGCCTGAGATAAATATATATCCATCCTAAGATAAAGTACAGGAAATAGCATAAGGGCAGACTAGAAAACATAGAAGACTGACGGCAGAAAAAGACCTCATGGTCCATCTAGTCTGCCCTTATACTATTTTCCTGTATTTTATCTTAGGATGGATATATGTTTATCCCAGGCATGTTACTGTGGATTTACCAACCACGTTCTGCTGGAAGTTTGTTCCAAGGATCTACTACTCTTTCAGGTAAACTAATATTTTCTCATGTTGCTTCTAATCTTTCCCCCAACTAACTTCAGATTGTGTCCCCTTGTTCTTGTGTTCACTTTCCTATTAAAAAACACTTCCCTCCTGAACCTTATTCAACCCTTTAACATATTTAAATGTTTTGATCATGTTCCCCCTTTTCCTTTCTGTCCTCCAGACTATACAGATTGAGTTCATGAAGTCTTCTCCTGATACGTTTTATGCTTAAGGACCTTCCACCATTTTTGTAGCCCGTCTTTGAACCCATTCGATTTTGTCAATATCTTTTTGTAGGTGAGGTCTCCAGAACTGAACACAGTGTGGTCTCACCAGCACTCTATATAAGGGGATCACAATCTCCCTCTTCCTGCTTGTTATACCTCTAGCTATGCAGCCAAGCATCCTAAAGGGACCATGGATGGACTAGATGGACCATGAGGTCTTTTTCTGCCATCAGACTTCTATGTTTCTATGGAAACCACTAATGATTTGTTCCTTCCATTTATTAACAAGGGGAAAAGGCAGTTTTTTTTCTTTCCTTTTTAAAAACCCAATCCCAGCCATGAACTCTAACATCAGATGTGCCTGAATTAGGTTTGGCTGGTATGTACATTAGATTGATTTTTGGGTTTTTTATATTGGGTTCATTAGAGTTATAATGGGGTTTTTAATCTACTGTTGATGTTTGACTTCTTTTTATTACTGCACAATTGTATTATTTTTTATTGTTGTAAGCCGCCCTGAGTCCTACGTGATTAAATTAAAATTAAATTAAATTAAATTAAATTAAATTAAATTAAATTAAATTAAATTAAATTAAATTAAATTAAATTAAATTAAATTAAATTAAATTAAATTAAATTAAATTAAATTAAATTAAATTAAATTAAATTAAATTAAATTAAATTAAATTAAATTAAATTAAATTAAAATAAATTAATTAAATTAAATTAAATTAAATTAAATTAAATTAAATTAAATTAAAATTAAATTAAATTAAATTAAATTAAATTAAATTAAATTAAATTAAATTAAATTAAATTAAATTAAATTAAATTAAATTAAATTAAATTAAATTAAATTAAATTAAATTAAATTAAATTAAATTAAATTAAATTAAATTAAATTAAATTAAATTAAATTAAATTAAATTAAATTAAATTAAATTAAATTATTAATTCACCTGCTCCAAAAGGAAGAAATGCATCATTGGGCACAAAATTTCCTTCTTTGTCCAAAAAATGGTTGGGGTTGAACTCCTCGGGTGACTCCCAATGTTCGGGATCAAAGAGAACAGAACGCAGGTCTGGGGTGAGAATGGCTCCCTATAAAAAAGAGAAGAAAATGAGTGGTGATTTTTTAAAATAATAATAATAATAATAATAATTTAATAATAATAATAATAATAATAATAATAATAATAATAATAATAATAATAATTTATTAGATTTGTATGCCGCCCCTCTCTTCTTAACATTTTGAATGAGATAATGTTCCTACCAAATGAGATGGTAGACAACTTGAAGGTTGTCAGCTCACAGTGCCTACCTGAAGAACAGGTGGTAGCAATTGCACACATTCCTAGATGGGGGGAAACCTTGCTGACAGTCACTCACACCCCATTTGGATTTTGTAATACGTACTATGCAGTAATGGGCAGCCAAAAATTTTACTACCCACACTGTGGGCATGGCTTATTTTGTGGGTGTGGCTTGATGGTCATGTGACTGGGTAGGAGTGGCTTGCCGGCCATGTGACCAGGTGGAAGTGGCTTGAATGATCATCATCATTCAAGTGAACTCTTTAAGTCCTCGACTTACAACCTCACCAGTGTCCTCTTTCTGGGGTGACAATTTGCTTCGCGTTTCCTGCGCTCTTCCTTCCTGGGGTCGCCCCCTGCCTCAGGCTGGGTAGCTAGGCGAATGGGGGCCGATCAGCTGTTGAGAAAGGATGGGGGAGGAAATGGCCCCCCCTGCAACTCCTGCTGGTGGTGGTCTCCTTGCTGCTTTTCCGAGGAGGAGGAAGAGGATGGGAGGTGGGGGGATAGTCAGCTGGAGCTGGGCACACAGCTTCATTTTCCGCCGGTGGAACTGCGTTTCCACCCCGTCCTGCCTGCTGCCACCCCGATACTATGTGGTCCTGCACCTGAATATTTGTAAGTGGCAGCTTTTACAGAATATAGTGCAGTTTTAGATGCATCATGACCTACCCTTCTTCTGGCTACTGATAAGCATCTGGGTGCAATTCAAGATTTTTTGGAAACACAGCAGAAGTTATATCTTCATCTCACTCCATTCCCATGACAGTCCAAATATTTTAAAATACTAAAAAATATATTAAAAAAAATAAGACTCTATATAAAACAAACTCATTTTCTAAAAAAAAAATCATCTTTAAAAATAACGGCACCCACAGATCAAACATTGACTGATCCAGTTCAATGGCAACATTGGTGATATCATCAGCAGATCGCTACTGGTTTGACCAAAACCAGTCTCAAACCAGGAGAAACCCACTTTGGTTAATGAGGTAACTCGCCATCTGAGAATGAAGGAATATTTGAAAAAATTAGCCCATTTTTGCTGCTCCCCCCTTTTTGTTATAAACCAGTTAGTTTGTTTGTTTGTTTGTTTGTTTGTTTGTTTGTTTGTTTATATATTTATTATTGTTTGTTTGTTGTTTGTTTGTTTGTTTGTTTGTTTGTTTGTTTGTTTGTTTGTTTTTGTTTGTTTGTTTGTTTGTTTATTTATTTATTTATTTATTTATTTTATAAACAAACAAACAAACAAACAAACAAACAAACAAACAAATAAATAAATAAATAAACAAACAAACAAACAAACAAACAAACAAACAAACAAACAAACTGGTTTATAACAAAAAGGGGGAGCAGCAAAATGGGCTAATTTTTCAAATATTCTTCATTCTCAGATGCGAGTTACCTCAGAACCAGAAGTGGGTTTCTCCTGGTTTGGACTGGTTTGGTCAAACCAGTAGCGATCTGCTGATGATATCACAATGATGCCATTGAACTGGATCAGTCAATGTTGATCTGTGGGTGCCGTTATTTTTAAAATATTGATTTTTTTTTTAAAAATGATTTTTTTATATATATCTTTATTTTTTTAATATATTTTTAGTATTTTTAAATATTTTTGCTCAGAAACCGAGTTTCCAGCACTGCACATGCATTGCCATTTTGTTTTCAGGTTATTATTATTTTTTTAATGGCTGTGAGGTAAATTGGAACCCACCCCTGCTCAAAACCAAAATACCTCAGAGGGATCGGCTGATTTGACCTTGAGAGTCCTTTCCTTATTACACAAGTACAGTGCTCCCTCGATTTTCACGGGGGATGCGTCCCGAGACCGTCCGCGAAAGTCGAATTTCCGCGAAGTAGAGATGCGGAAATAAATACATTATTTTTGGCTATGAACAGTATCACAAGCCATCCCTTAACACTTTAAACCCCTAAATTACAATTCCCCATTCCCTTAGCAACCATTTAGATTATTACTCACCATGTTTATTTATTAAAGTTTATTAAAAATATATTTCTTAAAGGCAGACGAAAGTTTGGCGATGACATATGACGTCATTGGGCAGGAAAAACCGTGGTATAGGGAAAAAAACCCAGAAGTATTTTTTAATTAAACCGTGGTATAGACTTTTTGCGAAGTTCGAACTCGCGAAAATCGAAGGAACACTGTAAATGTATTTGATTGGCTATTGTAAACTACCCTGTTTCCCTGAAAATAAGACAGCATCTTATATTTATTTTTGCTCCCAAAGATGTGCTATGTCTTATTTTCAGGGGATGTTTTCTTTTTTTTCAATGAGGAAGAATTCACATTTATTGCTGAACAAAAAAAATGAACATTTATTATATACAGTGGTACCTCATGATACGAACCCCTCGTCTTATGAACAACCCGAGATACGAACCCGGGGTTCAGAAATTTTTTGCCTATTCTTACGAACTTTTTCCTTCTTACGAACCCACCGTCGCCACCGCCGAGAAGCCCCGCCGCCCTGCTGTCGCTGTTTGAAACAGCTGGGGGGCTTCTCAGCGTCCTCCTGAACCCGAACGACAAACCCGAACTTCCGGGTTCGGCATTCGGGAGGCCACCTGGAAGCCCCCCGGCTGTTTCAAAAGATGACAGCCAGGCGTCGGGGCTTCTCGGCAGCCTCACGAACGCCGAACCCGGAAGTTTGGCAAAAGTTTGGGTTCGGGAGGCCACTGAGAAGCCCCGCCGCCCGGCTGTCACCTTTTAAAACAGCCGGGGGGGGGGGGGGGCTTCTCGGCGGCCTCCCGAATGCCGAACCTGGAAGTTCAGGTTTGGCATTTGGGTTCAGGAGGACGCTGGGAAGCCCCCTGGCTGTTTCAAAAGGTGACAGCTGGGCGGCGGCATTAATTTGCGTTTTTTTTCCATTGCATGGATTAATTGATTTTACATTGTTTCCTATGGGAAACAAAGTTTCGTCTTACGAACTTTTCGTCTTACGAACCTCCCCCGGGAACCAATTAGGTTCGTAAGACGAGGTATTACTGTACTGTACAGTAGCTGTCATCACAAACCAGCATAGCCAGACAAAGTGTGAATCCTATCAAGAATTTCTTGCTACTACCGTACCATTATTTCCATGTGCAACAATTATACTTCCTTCAAATATATGTTATATATGTTCTGTTCAGGAATGCTGCGAAACGAAACCTCTCCTACGTCTTACTTTCGGGGGTGATTTATTTTCGAGGAAGCAGGGTATATAATTCAGGTTAACTGTTATGCTAATAGATGCTTGAAAGTACCCAAGCATTTTATTTCAAAATCAATTTTTGAAATTTATTTGCCAGGTAGCCTATGAAATGAGGGGGAAAAAGATTCTACATGAAGATACAGCCCTTCTGAAATTCAGTAACGTAAAAATTCTTTACCTTGGGAATGAGAAAATCCCCCAGATAGACATCCTTCACACATTGTCTTGGTACGCCAAATAATAAGATATATTTGCTTCGCAAGATCTCATGAATCACAGCATTCGTGTAGGGCACTTTCTTCCGGTCTTGGTAACAGATTGAGTGAGATGAACCCAAAACTTCTTTTATTTCTTTGTGGACTTTATCTGAGGAAAGGAGCAAGAATGGTAGCTTTATTGAATGCCTTGCCATTTGTCTTGAAAAATAAATGAGAGAAATATTGGAAATATTTCCGGGACTGCCTTCTGCCGCACGAATCCCAGCGACCAGTTAGGTCCCACAGAGTTGGCCTTCTCCGGGTCCCGTCAACTAAACAATGTTGTTTGGCGGGACCCAGGGGAAGAGCCTTCTCTGTGGCATCCCCGACCCTTTGGAACCAACTCCCCCCAGATATCAGAGTTGCCCCCACCCTCCTTGCCTTTCGTAAGCTCCTTAAAACCCACCTCTGTTGTCAGGCATGGGGGAATTGAGACATTCCCTCCCCCTAGGCTTATAAAATTTATGCATGGTATGTTAGTATGTATGATTGGTTTCTTAAATTGGGGTTTTAAATTAACTTAAATATTAGATTTGTTTACATTGTATTATTATTGCTGTGAGCCGCCCCGAGTCTGCGGAGAGGGGCGGCATAAAAATCTGATAAATAAATAAATAAATAAATAAACAAACAAACAAATAAATAAATAAATGTTTCCATCTGAAAGAAAACCATATGATTGCTGTTTGAAAAACATAGAAACATAGAAACATAGAAGATTGACGGCAGAAAAAGACCTCATGTTCCATCTAGTCTGCCCTTATACTATTTCCTGTATTTTATCTTAGGATGGATATATGTTTATCCCAGGCATGTTTAAATTCAGTTACTGTGGATTTATCAACCACGTCTGCTGGAAGTTTGTTCCAAGGATCTACTACTCTTTCAGTAAAATAATATTTTCTCATGTTGCTTTTACTAAAACATGGATTAGTAAATAATTTGCATGAAAATTGCAGTGAACTAAAATTAATAATTAATAATTAAAATAAAGGCTATTTTTTTAAAGTGTTCTTTCTCTGTCCGAAGACATCTCCGTGGTCATGTGGCCAGCATGACTGAACACCAAAAGCACATGGGACTCTGTTACCTTCCCACCAAAGTTGGTCCCTATTTTTCTACTTGCATTTTTTACTTGCTTTCAAACTGCTGGGTTGGCAGAAGCTGGGACAAGTAACAGGAGCTCACTCCATTAAGTGGTGCTAAGGATTTGACCTGTTCAACTTTCTGATTGACAAGCTCAGTGTCTTAGCCACTGAGCCGCCATATCCCAATTGAGCCACCAGCCAGGTCGCCTGTAATATGAGCATCTTGCTTAAGAATGCTTTTCACGACGACTGAGATTTTGATCCCATTTATAGTTGTAAGCTGAGAACAATATGTGTTAGAAAGCAACTTAGTATATGTTGTGATTAGCTCTGGCCCAGCTCCTGCCCCAAGGACTGTGGATGTAGGGGAGACATCCACGTGCTGCAGGCCTGTTTTGCTCCCCGGTGGAATCTGCTGATGAAGGCTCCTCTGACCAAGAAGACATGAGTGACAGGGAGGAGGAGAGTGTGGCAGACAGCTCAGAAGGAGATCAATTATCTAGCTCCTCCTTGGATTCGGAACAAGAGTTAATGATACAGCACGCATGCGGAGAGCGATGCATAGGCAGCAACAACTGAGAGATTATTATCAAAGAAAATGAGGCCACCTGTGGTTGGGTGGGGCTGTGGTAATTAGTGAGGCTGCTATAAATAGCAGCCTGTGGGTTTGGCCATTGTGGAGGATTATCTGATAGTTTGGTGTGTTTCATGACTGCTTTACTGACTTTGACTTTTTGTGTGCTGATTTTTCCCTGCTTTGAAACTAAACCAGAGCAAAGTGTGTTTCACTTTGTGAAAGAAGAAAGACTGTGAATTGCCTCACAGCTGCAAGCTAAGTATCACAGGACTGATAAGGGACTTGTACAAATTACCAGTTTGTTTGGAGACAAGTGCTCTTTGCTATACCTAAAGAGGGCTTGGTTTAAGTTAATTTTCATTATAAAGAACATTGTTTTGACTTTTCAAACGTGTGTGTGTCTGAACTTTGTACCTGTGATTTTTTGGGAGGAGTTTACCAGAGAGCCCTACAGAACAGTACCACAAAATTGAAGTATTCTAATCTATGACGATAACCTCATTTTACTGTCAGTCATGCAGTAATTTATCTCACCTTGGACATCCGGATGATTCGCCATTAGCAGCAGTGCCCATTTAAGAGAAGATGAAGTTGTGTCTGTCCCAGCAATAAATAAGTCAAATATGTAATGAATCAAATTGTCTTCATTGTAGGTAGAATTGGGATGATCCTTGCTCTGTGTTTAACATGGTGAAATGGCATTTATAAACATATTTCCTTTATTTTCTCACACTTTCCAAATTTTACTTCTCTAAAATGATTGAGACTGAATATCCTTAAATCTAGTGTCCATGAATGACGATACTCAAGTTTCCTTTTAGAAACATAGAAACATAGAAGATTGACGGCAGAAAAAGACCTCATGGTTCATCTAGTCTGCCCTAATACTATTTCCTGTATTTTATCCTAGGATGGATATATGTTTATCCCAGGCATGTTTCAATTCAGTTGCTGTGGATTTACCAACCACATCTGCTGGAAGTTTGTTCCAAGCATCTACTACTCTTTCAGTGAAATAATATGTTCTCACGTTGCTTCTGATCTTTTCCCCAACTCACCTCAGATGAGGCCCCTTGTTCTTGTGTTCACTTTCCTATTAAAAACACTTCCCTCCTGAACCTTATTTAACCCTTTAACATATTTAAATGTTTCGATCATGTCCCCCCTTTTCCTTCTTTCCTCCAGTCTGTGCAGATTGAGTCCATGAAGTCTTTCCTGATACGTTTTATGCTTAAGACCTTCCACCATTTTTGTAGCCCCTCTTTGGACCCGTTCAATTTGATCCATATCTTTTTGTAGGTGAGGTCACCAGAACTGAACACAGTATTCCAAATGTGGTCTCATCAGCGCTCTATACAGCGGGATCACAATTTTGGTTATCAAATATACATATTAGTTCTCCTTTCACTTGCTTCTTGTTGTTTAACCCATTAGCAAGCCAAAAACTATAAATCTTCCTATTGCATAACTGCTAACAAGATTCCAGGGCCCCCAAAGTAATGATGAGGTATCATCAGTACGCAGATGATACCCAGCTGTACATCTCCACCCCATGTCCAGTCAACGAAGCAGTGGAAGTGATGTGCCGGTGCCTGGAGGCTGTTGGGGTCTAGATGGGTGTCAACAGACACAAACTCAACCCGGATAAGATGGAGTGGCTGTGGGTTCTGTCTCCCAAGGACAATTCCATCTGTCCGTCCATAACCCCGGGGGGGAATTATTGACCCACTCAGAGAGGGTTCACAACTTGCACGTCCTCCTCGATCCACAGCTCACATTAGAGAACCATCTTTCAGCTGTGGTGACGGGGACGGTTGCCCAGGTTCGCCTGGTGCACCAGTTGCGGCCCTATTTCGACTGGGACTCACTGCTCACAGTCACTCATGCCCTCATCACCTCGAGGTTCGACTACTGTAACACTCTCTACATGGGGCTACCTTTGAAAAGTGTTCGGAAACTTCAGGTTGTGCAGAATGCAGCTGCAAGAGCAATCATGGGCTTCCCTAGGTATGCCCATGTTACACCAACACTCCGCAGTCTGCATTGGTTGCCGATAAATTTCTGGTCACAATTCAAAGTGTTGGTTATGACCTATAAAGCCCTTCATGGCATCGGACCAGAATATCTCCGGGACTGTCTTCTGCCGCACGAATCACAGCGACCGATTAGGTCCCACAGAGTTGGCCTTCTCCGGGTCCCGTCAACTAAACAATGACGTCTGACGGGTCCCAGGGGAAGAGCCTTCTCTGTGGCGGCCCCGACTCTCAGGAAGAAGCTCCCCCCAGAGATTAGAACTGCCCCCACCTCCTTGCCTTTTGTAAACTCCTTAAAACTCACCTGTGCCTCACGAGTGGAGGAGTGAAGGGCTCTTCTGGTGAAGCATCTTTGGACATTTTCAAGGGTGTTAATGTCTGAGATGCGATATGGGTTTTCCCATATCGCATCTCTTAATTTCCCTTACTATAACTGAACATCCAAAATATACTATATATGCCGTAGGTGTACATACATATTACACACAGGCACACAAAAATATACATTATCTACTATATAAAGTGTATGTAGAAACACACACGCAGGGACAGCTCTTCTAAAATTATACACATTCAACCTCATTTACTGCGATAGGAAAAACATACCCAGAGCCCAGAAGGGGGAAAAAAAGAAAAAAAAAAAATCAAATTTTTTCTACCGGTTCTGCTTACCTGTCTATACCCGTAGGTGCCCATCACTGCTCCCACCAAACCTCAAAGTGCTTATCTAATTGTTCTGTAGACAGTGCAGTTAAATTTGGCCAGATTCTTTTAATTAGGTGAATAGCAATAAACATATTGCTCTGATCAAATATCAATGTCACTCTGGTTTCTTGCACTTCACTGATGCAATGACTTCCCCATCAATCCATATTCCCATATAATGTAAATACTCACTTTTTCGATTTGAAACAAATAGAAATCAATAAAATCCTGTGGCTCGTGAAGATTCTGATGCTCCTTGTGCAGTTTGACCTGTTTCTTTGCAAATGAAATGATTCTTTCACATGCAGATATGACAGTCTGGTGAGGACCTGGTAGATATTTCATGATATGCGGGAAAACTTCATAGAGCTGTAAGAAAGACAAAGGAAATCTATTTGCAACTCAGCGAGCTGTTTCAAATGGATAGTGAACCAACTCCTATGGATTAGAAACATAGAAACAATAGAGGATTGACGGCAGAAAAAGATCTCATGGTCCATCTAGTCTGCCCTTATACTATGCAGCTGCGAGAGCAATCATGGGCTTTCCAAGATATGCCCATGTCACTCCAACACTCCGCAGTCTGCATTGGTTGCCGATCAATTTCCGGTCACAATTCAAAGTGTTGGTTATGACCTATAAAGCCCTTCATGGCACCGGACCAGAATATCTCCAGGACCGCCTTCTGCCGCACGAATCCCAGCGACCGGTTAGGTTCCACAGAGTCGGCCTTCTCCGGGTCCCGTCGACTAAACAATGTCATTTGGCGGGTCCCAGGGGAAGAGCCTTCTCTGTGGCGGCCCTGACCCTCTGGAACCAGCTCGCCCCGGAGATTAAAACTGCCCCCATCCTCCTTGCCTTTCGTAAAGTTCTTAAGACCCATCTCTGCCGTCAGGCATGGGGGAACTGAGACAACTCCCCCGGGCCTATACAGTTTATACATGGTATGTTTGTGTGTATGTTTGCTTTTAATAATGGGTTTTTTAGTGTTTTTTAAATTATTAGATTTGTTCTTACATTGTCTTTGTTATTGTTGTGAGCCGCCCCGAGTCTACGGAGAGGGGCGGCATACAAATCTAATAAATAAAATAAATAAATAAAATATTTCTTGTATTTTATCTTAGGATGGATGGATGTTTATCCCAGGCAAGTTTCAATTCAGTGACTGTGGATTTACCAACCACATCTGCTGGAAGTTTGTTCCAAGGATTTACTACTCTTTCAATAAAATAATATTTTCTCACGTTGTTTCTAATCTTTCCCCCAACTAACCTCAGATTGTGCCCCCTTGTTCTTTGGTTCAATTTCCTATTAAAACCACTTCCCTCCTGGACCTTATTTAACCCTTTAACATATTTAAATGTTTCGATCATGTCCCCCCTTTCCCTCCTGTCCATTAGCAGTTTGACCGTATTTCCTTGAATCTAACTACATGAAATTTTGCCTTTCAGTAGATCTAGTCAATCTACTGGTACAAGAGAATTCTATTGTTTTCTTTCTTAACAACAGATTCTCACACTCATAAGATATGTCAATACAGTAATATCTCATCTTACGAACTTAATTGGTTCCTGGAGGAGGTTCGTAAGGCGAAAATTTCATAAGACGAAACATGAATTAATGCGTGCAAGAAAAGAAAAACGTAAAAAAACGCCGCTGCCCAGCTGTCACCTTTTGAAACAGCCGGGTGCTTCTTAGCGTTCTCCCAATGCCGAACCCGGAAGTTCCGCAAAAGTTTGGGTTCGGGTTCGGGTGGCCGCCGAGAAGCCCCGCTGCCCGGCTGTCGCCTTTTGAAACAGCCGGGGGGCTTCTCGGCGTTCTCCTGAATGGGGTTCGCATTCAGGAGGACGCTGAGAAGCCCCGCCGCCCGGCTGTCAGCTTTTCAAAAGAGCTGCGGAGCTGTCGGGCTGGTCGGGAGGCTCAAACGGAGGTGGGGAATCCCAATAGGGAAGTCCATGGGTGGAGCTTTGATGTCACGAAGTTGTCCTTCCTGGAGTCCATGTTTTGGCCCCCCAGCTGCTTCAAAAGGCGACCAGCCGGGAGGCGGGCAAAAGTTCGGCAAAGTTCGGGTTTGGCATTTGGGTTCGGGAGGACGCTGAGAAGCCCCCCGGCTCTTTCAAAAGGCGACAACCAGGCGGAGGGGCTTCTTGGCGTCCACCCGAACCCGAACTTTTGCCAAATTTCCGGGTTTGGTGTTCGGGCGGCGGGTTCGTAAGACGGAAAAAGTTCAGAAGAAGAGGCAAAATTTTTTTGAACCCCGGGTTCGTATCTCAGATTTTTTGTATGGCGAGGGGTTTGTATCACGAGGTACCACTGTATCTACGTACACAGAATCCCTACACCTGCCTCTCCATGTATGTTGAAATTATACAACTCAAAATCTATAATCCCAACACATTTGGATGACATCTTCCTAGTAGAGATGGGCCAGGTCCCGGAACGGCAGGAACACCGTTTCGGTGGCAGAAATGGAGCGTGATTCTGTTAAAAATTGCTAGGTTTTTTTGCTTCCGCACATGGGTGGAAACAAAGAAAGCAGCAATTTTTGCTCAAATCTTGCTGCCGGGAGGATGTCCAGAAGGGTGCAGCAACCGAATCTTGCTGCGGCGCCTAGAGGAGCCAGCGGCAACAGCGGCCTGCCGAAGCTCTAGTCATGCAGCCTGCTTTCTGCTCTCTCGTGGCACAATGATGGTGGCCCGAGCGAATCATGGCCTTCGGGTGTGCTCTCAAAGGCCACAACTCGCTTGGGGTGCCATCTCCACACTGAGAGATTCCCGTAGCATGGGAGAGAACAGAACAGGCTGTGTGGCTGGGGCTCAAGGCTGCCCACCCTCCCTGCGTTACATGCCATCTCGGCGCGGCGAGGGAGAAGCCGTCACGCAAACACCGGAGAGAAAGGTAAGGCAGGTGGTGGTTGGAAGCACTCGGGCCGCTTGTGGCAGAGCTGGTGTTCGCGGCAGGGCAGGTGGTGGCAGGCAAACGGGCAGGGCAGGCAGCGGGGGTAACTTGCCTGATTTTTGAATGTGAATTTTTGTTAATACAGTAGTACCTCTAGATACGAGTTTAATTTGTTCCAGAAGGGAGCTTGTATGTCGAACAACTCGTATCTAGAACAAATGGCTTTAGACTTTGTTTTTCCCCTCCGAGATAACCAGAAGCAAGGATTCTTGTGCCACCTAGTGGACGCTCGGCTCGTATTTATTTATTTATTGGATTTGTATGCCGCCCCTCTCTGTAGACTCAAATTTGAGCTCGGGTCTCGAAAAGAAATTTCTCTCCCCTCGTGGCTCGTATCTTGGAATACTCGCATGTGGAGCAGCTCGTATCTAGAGGTACTACTGTATGGCAAATTTTGAAGTCACTGATTAAGAGAAATGTCAGAACAGAAGCAAAAGTATTAATACTCACACCATGACATACAGAGCCTCCAAACTTTAAGGAAACTCTGACTGCTTCTATCAACTCCAAGAAGTCTTTGCTATCAGTGGGAAACCTATATCCAAAAGCGGCAGCACAGATAATGTTACAGACTGAATTTATGACGGGTATTGCTGGATCAAACGGCTGACCTGAAAATGAAAGGATCTCTATTAATTTTTGCGTTAATCCTGTAAATATCAAAAAAGGGAGGCTCTGATTGAGCTTGTTTGAAATAAACGAAAGAATTTGGAATTATTATTTACTGTCTATTATATAATCTAACTGTATACAGTGATCCCCCGAGTTTCGCGATCCCGATCTTTGCGAAATGCTATATCGCGATTTTTTCACCCGATGACGTCACTCCCTTCCTTTCTCATCTTTCTTTCTCTCTCTCTTTCTCTATCTTGCTTCTTACTTTCTCACACTCTCTTCCTCCCTCTCTCATCTCTTTCTTTCCTTCTCTCTCTTTCTCTATCTCTCCCCCTCTTGCTCTCGAGCGGCGGGCGGTACCCAGGGAAGGTTCCTTCGGCCGCCTAGCAGCTGATCTGCTCGGCAGCGCAGTAGCAGCGAGGAGCCGAAGATGGGGTTTCCCCTTTGCGTGGGCAACGGGGAAACCCCATCTTCGGCTCCTCGCTGCTACTGCGCTGCCGAGCAGATCAGCTGCTAGGCGGCCAAAGGAACCTTCCCTGGGTCTTCAACTCCCAGAGCGGCAGACAAGCGGCGGCCGGACAAGCGGTGGACAAGCGGCAGGCGGACAAGAAAAGCGGTGGCCGGACAAGCGGAAAAGCGGCGGACAAGCGGCGGCCGGACAAGCGGCAGAAAAGCGGCGGGCGGACAAGAAAAGCGGCGGCCGGACAAGCGGAAAAGCGGCGGACAAGCAGCGGAAAAGCAGCGGGCGGACAAGAAAAGCGGCGGCCGGACAAGCGGAAAAGCGGCGGACAAGCGGCAGCTGGACAAGTGGCGGAAAAGCGGCGGGCGGACAAGAAAAGCGGCGGCCGGACAAGCGGAAAAGCGGCGGACAAGCTGAAAAGCGCCGGACAAGCGGACAAGCGGCAGACAAGCTGAAAAGCGGCGGACAAGCGGGCAGGCAGGCGGCTCCTCAGCTGCTGGGTCTTCCCAGGTGCAGAAGTAAAAACACCATCTGCGCATGTGCGGCCATGAAAAAAAAGGGCGCGCATGCGCAGATGGTGTTTTACTTCCGCACCACTACATCGCGAGAAATCGATTATTGCGAGGGGTCTTGGAACGGAACCCTCGCGATAATCGGGGGATCACTGTAATAGGCAATAAATTTTATATAGCCTAACTCTTGAGAATGCAACTTTAATACTTTGTGGCGTAACTAGCAAATGAATAATACAGTGATGCCTCATCTTACAAACGCCTCATCATACAAACTTTTCGAGATACAAACCCGGGGTTTAAGATTTTTTTGCCTCTTCTTACAAACTATTTTCACCTTACAAACCCACCGCTACCGCTGGGATGCCCCGCCTCCAGACTTCCGTTGCCAGCAAAGCACCCATTTTTGCGCTGCTGGGATTCCCCTGATACTCCCCTCCAGCAAGGGGAGTCTCAGTGAAATCGCAGCATCGCAAAAACACAGAGGTACGGAGGTGGGGTTTCGAGGACTTCGGTGTTTTTGCGATGCTGCGATTTCACTGATGCTTCCTTCGCTGGGAAACCCCACCTCCGGACTTCCATTGCCAGCGAAGCACTCGTTTTTGTGATGCTGGGATTCCCCTGCAGCATCGCAAAAACACGGAAGTCCAGAGGTGGGGTTTCCCATGGAGCGGAGCCTCTTGGGAATCCCAGCAGTGCAAAAACGGGCGCTTCGGCTGGCAAAAGGGGCAAATTTTGGGCTTTCATGCATTAATTGCTTTTCCATTGATTCCTATGGGAAACATTGTTTCGTCTTACAAACATTTCACCTTAAGAACCTCATCCCGGAACCAATTAAGTTTGTAAGACAAGGTATCACTGTATCTCCATCAGATATTCCTTGGCTGTCAATAACCTTTTTTGGGAATATTAAGGACTACCTCTTCTGTTTTGGTTTATCGACTATGTGATAGAAGAAGAAGGTGTGATATATCTTAAAAACAGAATGAGATTTAATTTTCTTTTGTCACATTGACAAAAGCTGCTTGTGAACCTGGTACATCTGGTCCAATGAAGGGCTGAATTTTTTTTTTACTACCACACTGTGGGCATGGCTTATTTTGTGGGTTTGGTTTGCTGGCCATGTGACCAGGTAGGAGTGGCTTAATGATCATATGACCATGGGGTAGCTTAAAGGTCATGTGATTGGTTTAAAGTTAGCCAACCTGATATCACTCACGTCAAGGGTTTGGGTTAGGGTGCCTGGCCTCTCCTCACTTCAAAGAGATACAATTTCCCTCTCTATTTACTATTACTGAACACCAAAAACATACTCTTTAATTCTATTTATATATGCCATATGTGTGCATACATATTACCCACAGGCACACAAAAATATACATTGTTTACTATATAAAGTGTCAGTACACACACACATGCACAGCTCTTCTAAAATTATACACATTCAACCTCATTTACTGCAATAGGAAAAACATACCCAGAGCCCAGAAGAGGAAAAAAAGAAAAAAATTCAAAACTTTTCTACCGGTTCTGCATACCTGACCAAAATTTTACTATCGGTTCTGCATATCTGACTGTACCCGTAGGAGCCCATCACTAATTTGGTCATGAGAGAATCTTAAAATAGTTGAAGCATCTATAAAATATATAATTTTTCTGGACCAAAGGACATTTGAAATAAGAAAGCGTGTTCTGGTCTACACAACTAACCATTACATCACAAAACATTGGAATTATTTCATCTAACATATTTTTTGTGTTTATATACACATAAATGTAAATATTATGGAGAGATTAGCATAACACTTATAAATTGGATTGAATAATTTATGTTTCGTTTGGCGGGACCCAGGGGAAGAGCCTTCTCTGTGGCGGCCCTGACCCTTTGGAAAGCAACTCCCCCCCGGATATCAGGGTTGCCCCCACCCTCCTTGCCTTTCGTAAGCTCCTTAAAAACCACCTCTGTCGTCAGGCATGGGGGAATTGAGATATTCCCTTCCTCCTAGGCTTATAAAATTTATGTACGGTATGTCTGTTTGTATGATTGGTCTCTTAAATTGGGGGTTTTAAAATTACTTTTTATATTAGATTTGTTATATTTGTCTTTTTTACGGCTGTTAGCCGCCCTAATCTAATCAATCGATCAATAAACGAATGAATGAATGAATGAATAACTAACTAACTAACTAACTAACTAACTAACTAACTAACTAACTAACTAACTAACTAACTAAATAAATAAATAAATAAATAAATAAATAAATAAATAAATAAATATTTCAGCATGTTGCATAAACATAAAGTTTGTTGTATATCTGAGTGGTATCTGCTTTTTCCTTTTATTTCAGAGGAGAAACCTTTGACAATTAGGGTTACATTTTGCAGGTTCTTGCAACCAACAATTTCAAAAATCTTGCAGGATTAAATAACACAGTAAACTGCAATTTCTTTAAAATCTAATATCATGTTTCTCTCTCTCTCTTTCTTTTTCTCTCCCTCCCTCTAGTACTTTGACAAGCCTTATATTTTTTGCTACCAAACAATTTCACAAATTTTACAAGATTTCATGACTTTATTAGTTGTCAAAATATTACATTAAATCTTAGAAGCGTGTCCACTGACTGAAAAAAATTATTTCCTCAAAAATATCAGTCTATAAAACAGGAAAGTTGGAAGGCTTAGGGACACAATAAAAGTATAAATGAACAGCGACAGAACATTGGAAGATTTTTGCAGACAAGATTCAAACCACCATCACCTCAAATGATCACCTACCCTTTGTATTTGAAAAGAATTCCACCAGCTGCTGAGCTTCCTCTTGGATTTGAGTTTCCAAACCCTTTTTCCCTAGTCCCAGCTTCCTCATAGTAACAACACCAAAGCGTCTTTGCTGTGTCCAGACATGACCACTTGAGAAGACAATACCTGAAGTCACCAAAAAAACAATCAGAAACCATTGCTCTCTAAAATTAATAGGAAGGTATTAGGGTTGATATTCTAAAAACTACTTTACACCCACTTTGTGGTTTTGAGTGGTACTACAGTGGTACCTCTACCTACGAATGCCTCTACTTGCGAAATTTCCTAGATAAGAACTGAGTGTTCAAGATTTTTTTGCCTTTCCACTAACAAACCTGAGCTTCCGAAATTGTAACCGGAAAAGGCAGGGAGAAGCCTCCGTGGGGCCTCTCTAGGAATCTCTTGGGAGGAAACAGGGCCGGAAAAGGCAGGGAGAAGCCTCTGTGGGGCCTCTCTAGGAATCTCCTGGGAGGAAACAGGGCCAGAAAAGGTGGGGAGAAGCCTCCATGGGGCCTCTCTAGGAATCTCCTGGGAGGAAACAGGGCCTCCACCCTCCCTGGGGTTTCCCCAATCACACACATTATTTGCTTTTACATCGATTCCTATGGGAAAATGATCCCGCTATATAGAATGCTGGTGAGACCACATTTGGAATACTGTGTTCAGTTCTGGAGACCTCACCTACAAAAAGATATTGACAAAATTGAACGGGTCCAAAGACGGGCTACAAGAATGGTGGAAGGTCTTAAGCATAAAACGTATCAGGAAAGACTTAATGAACTCAATCTGTATAGTCTGGAGGACAGAAGGAAAAGGGGGGACATGATCGAAACATTTAAATATATTAAAGGGTTAAACAAGGTCCAGGAGGGAAGTGTTTTTAAAAGGAAAGTGAACACAAGAACAAGGGGACACAATCTGAAGTTAGTTGGGGGAAAGATCAAAAGCAACATGAGAAAATATTATTTTACTGAAAGAGTAGTAGATCCTTGGAACAAACTTCCAGCAGACGTGGTAGATAAATCCACAGTAACTGAATTTAAACATGCCTGGGATAAACATATATCCATTGTAAGATAAAATACAGAAAATAGTATAAGGGCAGACTAGATGGACCAGGAGGTCTTTTTCTGCCGTCAGACTTCTATGTTTCTATGTTTCTATGTTTCTAAAAATTGCTTCTTCTTACAAACCTTTCTAAGAACCTTCTAAGAACTTAAGAACCTGGTCATGGAACAAATTAAGTTCGTAAGTAGAGGTACCACTGTATATAACAAGGGAGAACACAGTGATATTCTATGTTTTTGAGCATGGCTTACCTCTGTTTTTGGAAACAACTGAAAGAAAAGGTGTGGGTGGACGATCAACAAAGGCTAGCGAATTGTCAACCAATCCTTCTTTCACAGCTTTATATCCCGAGAGGATTACAGCATGATAATTCCCTACCCACAGAGAATAAATGTTTCCATATTGCTTTGCCAGCTGCAGTTTGGAAAAAAAGAGAAATATTTTATATTATCGTCCCACCAATGTCAGAAAAAGTAGGAGGCAATTTTGGGCAAAACTTTGGTCACTAAGGTAATGTGTGTGGATTGAGGTTCTGTTAATATTTGTGTATATATGTATTCTTTCATTTTACTGTAGTTGTCAGCTACATTACCACCTTCTCCCCCCTTTTTTATTATGCTTTTGGCACTACTGTATGATGTATTAGGTTGAATGTGTATGATTGTATAGTTAGGGATTTTACTATGTTATTAATGTTTTTTTAAATTGATTTAGATTAGATTAGATTAGATTTATTGGATTTATATGCCGCCCCTCTCCGCAAACTCGGGGCGGCTCACAACAATAATAAAAAACAGCACAGTACATAATACCAAATCCAATGCCCACCAATCTAATTACAATTTAAAATTAGTAATCTCATAAAAACAGTATATATAAAAAACAGGCACACAGTCAATCAATCAACAAACAACATGGGCAAGGGGGAGGTGTTTTAGTTCCCCCATGCCTGACGGCAGAGGTGGGTCTTAAGGAGTTTACGAAAGGCAGGGAGGGTGGGGGCAATCCTAATCTCAGGGGGGAGCTGGTTCCAGAGGGTCAGCCCCCCCACAGGGAAGGCTCTTCCCCTGGGTCCCACCAGACGACATTGTTTAGTCAACGGGACCCGGAGAAGGCCAACTCTGTGGGACCTAACCGGTCGCTGGGATTCGTGCGGCAGGAGGCGGTCCCGAAGATATTCTGGTCCGGTGCCATGAAGGGCTTTATAGGTCATAACCAACACTTTGAATTGTGACCGGAAACTGATCGGCAACCAATGCAGACTGCGGAGTGTTGGAGTGATATGGGCATACTTGGAGAAGCCCATAATTGTTCTCGCAGCTGCATTCTGCACGATCTGAAGTTTCCGAACACTTTTCAAAGGTAGCCCCATGTAGAGAGCGTTACAGTAGTCGAGCCTCGAGGTGATGAGGGCATGAGTGACTGTGAGCAATGACTCCCGGTCCAAATAGGGCCGCAACTGGCGCACCAGGCGAACCTGGGCAAACGCCCCCCTCGCCACAGCTGAAAGGTGTTTTTCTAATGTGAGCTGTGGATCAAGGAGGACGCCCAAGTTGCGGACCCTCTCTGAGGGGGTCAATAATTCCCCCCCCCCCCAGGGTAATGGACGGACAGATAGAATTCTCCTTGGGAGGCAAAACCCACAGCCACTCCGTCTTGTCTGGGTTGAGTTTGAGTTTGTTGACACCCATCCAGGCCCCAACAGCCTCCAGGCACCGGCACATCACTTCCACTGCTTCGTTGACTGGACATGGGGTGGAGATGTACAACTGGGTATTTAATTTTCTACTATTGGATTTGTAATGTTGCCCCCACCCTCCTTGCCTTTCGCAAGCTCCTTAAAACCCACCTCTGTCGTCAGGCATGGGGGAATTGAAATTTTTTCCCTTCCCCCTAGGCTTATAGAATTTATACATGGTATGTTTGTATGTATGATTGGTTCTTTAAATTGGGTTTTTTAAAATTACTTTTTAATATTAGATTTGTTACATTGTTTTCTTTATTGTTGTTAGCCGCCCCAAGTCTTCGGAGAGGAGCGGCATACAAATCTAATAAATAAATGAATGAATGAATGAATGAATGAATGAATGAATGAATGAATGAATGAATGTACTGTGTCACTGTTATGTTGTGAGCCGCCCCGAGTCTTCGGAGAGGGGTGGCATACAAATCTAATAAACTATAATTACTTTGAGTGACACTTTTTGGCTGAAACGTTGTGTGCATGTATCAATAAAATTAAAATAAAAAAAGAACTGACAAGACTATGAATATACTATTAAGCAGAAGTTTTGCAATGCACCATCCGTTGTGCTGGATAATAAGATTTTCCTTCTATACCAGTGATGGCGAACCTATGGCATGGATGCCACAGGTGGCACACGGAGCCATATCTGCTGGCACATGAGCCATTTATTTATTTATTTTTATTTTATTTATTTATTTTGTCCAATACACAATGAGGGTTTTAGTGGGTATATATCTATATACAGATAATAAAATACATGATGAAGGTTATAGAGGAGATACTCATAGTAAAATATATCTAATAAATAATAGAAAATAAGATAAAGTAATAGAACATATCAATGAAAGAATAGAAAAAGAGATATAGGAATAGAAGAAAGGTATAGGAGATATAGGAGAGCAATAGGACAGGGGACAGAAGGCACTCTAGTGCACTTGTACTCGCCCCTTACTGACCTCTTAGGAATCTGGATAGGTCAACCGTAGATAATCTATGGGTAAAGTGTTGGGGGTTTGGGGATGACACTATGGAGTCTGGTAATGAGTTCCACGCTTCGACAACTCGGTTACTGAAGTCATATTTTTTGCAGTCAAGTTTGGAGCAGTTAATATTAAGTTTAAATCTGTTGTGTGCTCTTGTGTTGTTGTGGTTGAAGCTGAAGTTGTCGCCGACAGGCAGGACGTTGCAGCATATGATCTTGTGGGCAATACTTAGATCTTGTTTAAGGCGTCTTAGTTCTAAACTTTCTAGGCCCAGGATTGAAAGTCTGGTCTCGTAGGGTATTCTGTTTCGAGTGGAGGAGTGAAGGGCTGTTCTGGTGAAGTATCTTTGGACATTTTCAAGGGTGTTAATGCCCAGTTCTAATGTGCATGTGTGTGCCGGCCAGCTGATTTTTGGCTCACAGAGAAGCTCTGGAAGGGCGTTTTTGGTTTCCAGAGAGCCTCTGGGAGGATGGGGGAGGGCGGTTTTACCCTCACCCGGCTCCAGGGAAGCCTTTGGACCCTGGGGAGGGCGAAACACGAGCCTCCTGGGCCCACCAGACGTTGGGAAACAGGCCGTTTCCAGCCTCCAAAGGGCTTCCAGAAAGTGGGGGAAGCTGTTCTTGCCCTCTCCAGGCATTGAATTATGAGTGTGGGCACTCACAATTGCGCAATAGTTCATGCACACGCTCTTTCGGCACCCGAGGGGGAAAAAGGTTCGCCATCATTGTTCTATACAAAAATGAACTTGTTTCTGATATTTTTAATTTTTATTTTTGGTAGAAAGTTCAGATCCAGTCTCTTTCTCTGTCTTTCTTTTTTCCCCTCATCTCCATCTACCAATAAAGTGCTGATCAGTTGGGCAATAAAATGTCTGTAAACAAACAATAATTCTCAGACAAATACCTATATATTCTCTTCTATTTGACTTTATGGGTAGAGTTGGGCGAATCGAACCTGCAAAGTTCGGGTTCGTGCCAACCTTTGCAGTGTTCGGCATGTCAAACCCGAACCCTAACTTTTTTTTCAAGTTCGGGTAAAGTTCGGGTTCGGCATTCGCTTGAACACTGCAAAACGACGACGCCCGGGAGGAAAGTGGGGAATCCCATCGTGGGATTTCCCACCTCCTTTTGCTTGCAGCACCGCAAACAAAAGGAGGTGGGGAATCCCACGAAGGGATTCCGGGGGCGGGGCTTTGACGTCATGGAGACTTCTTCCTCCCTGTTTCGGCCAGCCAGGAAGTAGTCTCCATGACGTCAAAGCCCTGCCCCCGGAATCCCTTCGTGGGATTCCCCACCTACTTTTGCTTGCAGCACCACTGTGGCATCCTTTTCTGTAAAAATAAAAGGAAGCGAAAGGAGGTGGGGAATTCCCCACCTCCTTGTTTATATTTACAGAAAAGGTCGCCGCAGCGGCTTGCTGCTGCTCGGGTTTGGGTTTGGGTTTGGGTTCAGCGAACTCACCCAAACTTCCCGGCAAAGTTCAGGTGAGTTAGCCAAACCCAAACTTCGTTGGGTTCGCCCAACACTATTTAAGGGGGCTTTCCAGAAAATTAGAACCAGCATAGATTATAATTAAAAAGATACCAAGAAATAGCTCATCAAAGGCAGTAAGTAAGTAAGTAAGTAAGTAAGTAAGTAAGTAAGTAAGTAAGTAAGTAAGTAAGTAAGAAAGAAAGAAAGAAAGAAAGAAAGATAGAAAGAAAGAATTACTTCTGGCCCTCAACTTCACAAACCAGTACCAATCTGCTGCCTTTCGGGAATCGCATGGGAAATTCCATTTGCACAAGTCCCACCCCACCCCCACTACTCAGGGTTGCTCACTTGCTTCTACTGCCACTACCGATGCGCAGTGCGCACAGCTTTGAGTAACTTGCAAGAGTGTGCGCATCCCAGCATGTTTTTGCCCATGCACAGGAAGTAAAATCTTGCCAGAGGACAGGTGTGTGAGATTTTGGCAATTTTTTGCTTCCACACATGCGCTGAAGAAAAAAACCCCACCAAAATCTCATATGCATGTGTGCCCTCGCAAGATTTTGCGCATGTGCAGAAGCAAAAGACGCTGGGACACGCATGCACCCGAGACACCCGAAGCTGCATGTGCAGATCAACGTTTGCTACCAATGTGGCCTCCATTACTGTTCTGGTAGCAACCCGCTACTGATACCACTGCTGAACATGTTGGGGAACACTATGTTGCATAATCTTATGTATTTATTTTATTTATTCGATTTTTATGCCGCCCTTCTCCTTAGACTCAGGGCGGCTTACAACATGTTAGCAATAGCACTTTTTAACAGAGCCAGCATATTGCCCCCACAATCCGGGTCCTCATTTTACCCACCTCGGAAGGATGGAAGGCTGAGTCAACCTTGAGCCGGTGATAGAAACATAGAAACTTAGAAGACTGATGGCAGAAAAAGACCTCATGGTCCATCTAGTCTGCCCTTATACTATTTCCTGTATTTTATCTTAGGATGGATAAATGTTTATCCCAGGCATGTTTAAATTCAGTTACTGTGGATTTACCAACCACGTCTGCTGGAAGTTTGTTCCAAGGATCTACTACTCTTTCAGTGAAATAATTTTTTCTCATGTTGCTTTTGATCTTTCCCCCAACTAACTTCAGATTGTGTCCCCTTGTTCTTGTGTTCACTTTCCTATTAAAAACACTTCCCTCCTGAACCTTATTTAACCCTTTAACATATTTAAATGTTTCGATCATGTCCCCCCTTTTCCTTCTGTCCTCCAGACTATACAGATTGAGTTCATTAAGTCTGATACGTTTTATGCTTAAGACCTTCCACCATTCTTGTAGCCCGTCTTTGGACCCGTTCAATTTTGTCAATATCTTTTTGTAGGTGAGGTCTCCAGAACTGAACACAGTATTCCAAATGTGGTCTCACCAGCACTCTATATAAGGGGATCACAATCTCCCTCTTCCTGTTTGTTATACCTTTAGCTATGCAGCCAAGCATCCTACTTGCTTTTCCTACTGCCCGACCACACTGCTCATCCATTTTGAGACTCAGAAATCATTACCCCTAAATCCTTCTCTTCTGAAGTTTTTGATAACACAGAACTGCCAATGCAATACTCAGATTGAGGATTCCTTTTCCCCAAGTGCATTATTTTACATTTGGAAACATTAAACTGCAGTTTCCATTGCTTTGACCATTTATCTAGTAAAGCTAAATCATTTACCATATTACAGACCCCTCCAGGAATATCAACCCTATTGCACACTTTAGAGTCATCGACAAATAGGCAAACCTTCCCTACCAAACCTTCCCCTATGTCACTCACAAACATATTAAAAAGAATAGGACCCAGAACAGACCCTTGTGGCACTCCGCTTGTTGATGATATTTGAACCGCTGACCTTCAGATCTACAGTCAGCTTCAGTGGCCTGCAGTACAGCACTCTACCTGCTGCGTCACCCCGGCTCATAATCGTCTCTTTCCTATCATAATTCTTTATGTATGTACCAAGAAAAACACATTGCACAATTCAATTGGTTTTGTTTCAAGCTATAGTTCCCTGCAAAAAGTTATCTGACTATTTATAACCCCGGGGATGAAGATTGCAATGTCATTTTAGACAGCTGCACAATTATTTATCCAAGCCATTTAAAATGCTGTTTCTAAAACATAATTGCAATGCAACTTTAAAATAGTTTCTGGGTATAATAAAGACAACGATGAACTGAGTCACACGTACAAGCTGTGTTTATGCAACATGTTTAACTAGTTCAAGTAAAGACACAGAAGACTGGTTTGCACAACACTCTGAGATTGTTATCTTTGGATAATTGTTTATTTATTTCTGTATTTATTTTTTCCCTAGTGGCTTGTCACATTGTGCAAATCAAATCCAGGTGTTCTTTTTTAACATTCAGAATACATGTAAATCCAGTAAATGGAGAATCTGGATGTTGTTTGAACCCAACCATTCTTCAATGGTTAGGAGTTCTTGCTTACAAAGTGTGCAAATCAGCGGTCATGAAAAAAGTAAATATCCATCCTTTAACTGGAGGCATGAAATGATAGAGTGGAATAGTCAATTGGTTTGGTTTCATGCTATAGTTCCCTGCAAAAAATTATCTGACTATTTATAACCCCGGGGATGAAGATTGCAATGTCATTTTAGAGAGCTGCACAATTATTTATCCAAGCCATTTAAAATGCTGTTTCTAAAACATAATTGCAATGTAACTTGAATATAGTTTCTGGGTATAATAAAGACAGTGATGAGCTGAGTCACACATATAAGCTGTGTTTATGCAACATGTTTAACTAGCTCAAGTAAAGATACAGAAGATTAATTTGCACAACACTCTGAGATTGTTATCTTTGGATAATTGTTTAGTTATTTGTGTGTGGTTTTTTTGTAGTGGCTTATCAAATTTGCAAATCAAATCCAGGTGTTATTTTTTATCATTCAGAATACAATGTTCCCTTGATTTTAGCGGGGGATGCGTTCCGAGACCGCCCGCGAAAGTCGAATTTCCGCGAAGTAGAGATGCGGAAGTAAATACACCATTTTTGGCTATGGACAGTATCATAAGCCTTCCCTTAACACTTTAAACCCCTAAATTACCATTTCCCATTCCCTTAACAACCATTTACTCACCATTATTACTGGTACTCACCAAGACACTTAGTGATCCTGATATTTATAAACATAATTATTTATTAACAATAATTATTATTTTTTTATTTATTTGCAAAAATTATTAGTTTGGCGATGACATGTGACATCATTGGGCAGGAAAAACCGTGTATAGGAAAAAAAATGCGAAGTATTTTTTAATTAATATTTTTTGAAAAACCGTGGTATAGGCTATTCGCGAAGTTTGAACCCGCAAAAATCGAGGGAACACTGTATTACTCACCATGTTTATTTATTAAAGTTTATTAAAAAAAATATTTATTAAAGGCAGATGAAAGTTTGGCGATGACACATGACGTCATCGGGTGGGAAAAACTGTGGTATAGGGAAAAACCCCGCAAAGTATTTTTTAATTAATATTTTTGAAAAACCGTGGTATAGACTTTCCGCGAAGTTCGAACCCGTGAAAATCGAGGGAACACTGTACATGTAAATCCAGTAAATGGATAATCTGGAGGTTGTTTGAACTCAACCATTCTTCAATGGTTAGGAGTTCTTGCTTACAAAGTATGCAGACCAACTGTCATGAAAAAAGTAAATATCCATCTTTTAACTGGAGGCATGAAATGATCGAGTGGAATAATTTAGCAGCAGATGACAAGAGAAATATGAGCGCAGCAATAATGGATATATTTTGATGAAAAAACACGGGATAGCTGCAAAATGTTCTTGCCCCGATATAGTGACACCCAATTCAGTCCATCTCATTTTAATCAGAATCTGGAGGCTGACCTAGAAGCCAATTCTGAGATGCTTTGCTGCAGTTCACAGGCAGAGAATTGTATTGGAGGAAGTGGAGATATAATCATTCACTCCCTCTTCCTAGAGGTCTTTCTTTCTTTATTTTATTTTATTTATTTATTTTGTCCAATGCATAATACACATTGAAGAGAATAGATATGTAGTAATATAAATACAGAAAAGAATAGAAGAAAAGATATAAAAGTATAGGGGAACATATTTGAAAGGAAGAAAAGATAAATGAGATAAGGAGAGACAATTGGACAGGGGACGGAAGGCACACTGGTGCACTTACTCACGCCCCTTACTGGCCTCTAAGGTCTTCTATTTTCCTTTTACTTCTACTCTTACAAAATCACTTTGACGCTATCATGTTATATTCGAAAGCACATAGGCTTCAGTCAGGTCCTCCATTCTGGAGGGAAAATACAGACAGTTGATTGGCTAGCTCAGGGGTAGGCAAAGTTGGTTCGTCTATGACATGTGGACTTCAACTCCCAGAATTCCTGAGCTAGTATGATTGGCTCAGGAATTCTGGGAGTTGAAGTCCACAGGTCATAGAAGAGCCAACTTTGCCTACCCTTGGTCTAATAGATTATTTTTCTTCTGCTGATTGCCAGCTGCAAGCAGTTTGCCAGTTTGAGTCATTCTCTAGAGCAGTGGTTCTCAACCTTTCTAATGCCGCGACCCCTTAAAACAGTTCCTCATCTTGTGGTGACCCCCAACTATAAGTTGAAAAGTGTTCAGAAACTTCAGATCGTGCAGAATGCAGCTGCGAGAGCAATCATGGGCTTCCCCAAATATGCCCATGTTACACAAACACTCCGCAGTCTGCATTGGTTGCCGATCAGGTTCTGGTCACAATTCAAAGTGTTGGTTATGACCTATAAAGCCCTTCATGGCACCGGATCAGATTATCTCCGGGACCGCCTTTCGGCCGCACAAATCCCATCGACCAGTTAGGTCCCACAGAGTGGGCCTTCTCCGAGTCCCGTCAACTAAACAATGTCGTTTGGCGGGACCCAAGGGAAGAGCCTTCTCTGTGGCGGCCCCGGCCCTCTGGAACCAACTCCCGCAAGAAATTAAAATTGCTCCCACCCTCCTCGCCTTTCGTAAGCTCCTTAAAACCCACCTCTGCCATCAGGCATGGGGGAACTGAGATATTATTTCCCCCTAGGCCTTACTATTTATGCATGGTATGTTTGTATGTATGTTTGGTTTTATAATAAGGGTTTTTTAGTTGTTTTAGTATTGGATTGTTACATGCTGTTTTTATTATTGTTGTTAGCCGTCCCGAGTCCATGGAGAGGGATGGCATACAAATCCAACACATAAATAAATAAATAAATAAATAAATAAATAAATAAATTAATTAATTAATTAAATAAATAAATTCTTCCAACAGATCTTTAAGCTGATTGGCAAAAGGTCAGAGGGACACCCCCCTGTAAACGCCTGATTGGTTGGATTGTAAAAATATTATTATTATTATTATTATTATTATTATTATTATTATTATTATTATTATTATCATCATCATCATCATCACCATCACCATCACCATCACCATCACCATCACCATCACCATCACCATCACCATCATTATCATTATCATTATCATTATCATTATTATTAATTGGATTTGTATGCCGCCCCTCTCCGCAAATGCCAGAATAGAAGCTTTAGTTGCTAACACCATTGGAAATTTATCTTTTCCCATGGTCTTAGGCGACCCCTGTGAAATGGTCGTTTGACCCCCAAAGGGGTCCTGACCCCAAGGTTGAGAACCACTGCTCTAGAGGCTTTTATTCTTTCTGCCATTTCCCCCTCAGAAATGCCTCTTCATTACCCTCTGGTCTTTTTGGAGTTGCAAAAATGCTCAAAACTGTGGCTTCCAGAGCTCCTGTAATTTTTATTAATGGTCAACTGGCCAAGAGTGAAACCGTGAAATTAATCAACCCATGCCTGACTTAACATAAATAATTGAAAATGAAACAGAATGGATTTGGCTCTAGTATTTCAGCATAGATTTGTTATGGAGACACAGAGGTCATTGCAAGGTCTAGGACACCATGTTAAATCAGATATATGAGGAGAACTATATAGGGGGACGTTTGCCCAGGTTCACCTGGTGCACCAGTTGTGGCCCTACCTGGACCGGGACTCACTGCTCACAGTCACTCATGCCCTCATCACCTCGAGGCTCGACTACTGTAACACTCTCTACATGGGGCTACCTTTGAAAAGTGTTCGGAAACTTCAGATCGTGCAGAATGCAGCTGCGAGAGCAATCATGGGCTTCCCCAAATATGCCCATGTTACTCCAACACTCCGCAGTCTGCATTGGTTGCCGATCGGTTTCTGGTCACAATTCAAAGTGTTGGTTATGACCTATAAAGCCCTTCATGGCATCGGACAAGAATATCTCCGGGACCGCCTTCTGCCGCACGAATCCCAGTGACCAGTTAGGTCCCACAGAGTTGGCCTTCTCCGGGTCCTGTCGACTAAACAATGTCGTCTGGCGGGACCCAGGGGAAGAGCCTTCTCTGTGGTGGCCCCGACTCTCTGAAACCAACTCCCCCCAGATATCACAGTTGCCCCCACCCTCCTTGCCTTACGCAAGCTCTTTAAAACCCACCTCTGTCGTCAGGCATGGGGGAATTGAAATTTCCTTCCCCCCCTAGGCTTATAGAATTTATACATGGTATGTTTGTATGTATGATTGGTTCTTTAAATTGGGGTTTTTAAGATTATTTTTAATATTAGATTTGTTTACATTGTCTTTTTTATTGTTGTTAGCCGCCCTGAGTCTTTGGAGAGGGGTGGCATACAAATCTAATAAATAAATAAATAAATAAATAAATAAATAAATAAATAAATACATACATACATACATACATACATACATACATACATACATACATACATACTGTGTGCATATGGCAATGAGGCTGCTCAGGAGAGTAGAAATGAAGTCCCACAAAGAAAAATTGGATTAATTTGATATGTTTAGGATTGAGAAGACTGAGGTTAAAAAAAGGACTCCCTCAAATCAAGCTTGGTTCTTGATTGACAACCCTGAGGGTTTCTGGCATCAGTGTGGATGTGATTTGTCATTACATTGTTCTGGGCTTAAAATAAATAATAGCCCGATTGTTTGCTTACATAAGTACCCTACATCCCAGTACACCCAGGAGTTGTAATACATTGAAGTAGGATTTGTGTCCCTGGATTTGCGCAACATGTGAAATAATTAAGGCCTGGCTTGTACAACATATTTAACCACAAAGTGCAGGAAGTAGGCAGAAGGCTTCTGACTGACCCTGAGAAGTATGTTGCCTTGTTTTGATGTAATCTATAAATGGAGCCTAATATAGAACAGGTTGCAATAATGTAGGTGGATGGTGACAAGAGCTTTAGTCACTGTGATTTGTGGCTTCCTTTCAAAGCTGTCCAAGTCAGGAAACAGCAGCTTGACTTGTTTATTTGCTTAAGTATTCCAATCACATAACCATGACCTAGGCAGTACACAGAAGATTGACACCAACAAAACATCACACAGCAATAGATAGTAATGATGATGATCATAATGCATAACTTATGCCTCGGCTGAAACATTCCAATACAGTGGTACCTCTACCTAAGAACGCCTCTACTTACGAAATTTTCTAGATAAGAACTGGGTGTTCAAGATTTTTTTGCCTCTTCTCAAGAACCAATTTCCACTTACAAACCCGAGCCTCTGAAACTGTAACCGGAAAAGGCAGGGAGAAGCCTCCGTGGGGCCTCTCTAGGAATCTCCTGGGAGGAAACAGGGCCAGAAAAGGTGGGGAGAAGCCTCCGTGGGGCCTCTCTAGGAATCTCCTGGGAGGAAACTGTAACCGGAAAAGCCAGGGAGAAGCCTCTGTGGGGCCTCTCTAGGAATCTCTTGGGAGGAAACAGGGCCGGAAAAGGCAGGGAAAAGCCTCCATGGGGCCTTTCTAGGAATCTCCTGGGGGGAAACAGGGCCTCTACCCTCCCTGTGGTTTCCCCAATCGCACCCATTATTTGCTTTTACATTGATTCCTATGGGAAAAATTGCTTCTTCTTACAAACTTTTCTACTTAAGAACCTGGTCATGGAACGAATTAAGTTCCTAAGTAGAGGTACCACTGTATTAATAAACCAGTTAGGGCATGGTAACAGAATTTGGAAAGCCTGTTAATGCTTTCTATTTTAATTTACATAATTAACGACAAGTTGTGTTGAGTCTCTTCCTCATGTGTTCTACTTTCGCAGAACTTGGATATACCTTCTGAGATGTCCTTCCCAGTTTTTCAATCAAATCCATATTCCATCACAGACTAAAGTGTAACACCAACTGAGTCATAATTAGCTCACCACCCAAATCTGGCAAGGATTCACTGGCCTCAACTTCCATCGATCTATCAATAAACCATGAAATTAGGGAGACCCCCCAAGTTTCTACTTCTTTTTGGGGGCTGGGGGAGTGTTGAATTGTCCCATGGTGAGTTGGAAGTTTTTTATTCTTCTGCTGCTGCTTGAAAAACGCCCCCCCCCCTGAGTTTATACTTTATTTTTATCTATCTATCTATCTATCTATCTATCTATCTATCTATCTATCTATCTATCTATCTATCTATCTATCTATCTATCTATCTATCTATTTGTCAAACAAGTATAGCATTATAGTACATATTAACATAATATAACATAAGTAGAACGTAGTAATAGAAAGGATAATAAGACAGTAGGACAGGGACATTAGGCACAAAAGTGCACTTATGCACACCCCTTACAGACCTCTTAGAAAAGGGGAGAGGTCGATGGTAGATAATGTAAGGTTGAAGATTTTGGGGTTGGGGGAAGCAACAACAGAGTCAGGTAATGAGTTCTAGGCGGTGACCACTCTATTGCTGAAATCGTATTTTCTGCAGTCAGGTTTGGAGCGATTTACCTTCAGTTTATATCTATGACGTGCTCTTGTGTTGTTGCTGTTAAAGGCGAAGTAGTCACTGACAGGGAGTACATTATGATGTATGATTTTATGAACAACACTTAAATCAGTTCGGAGACGACGTAGTTGTAAATTTTCTAGATGTAGTATTCGAAGTCTGGAGGAGTAGGTTAATTTGTTATGTGGGGAGGAGTGATGTTGAAACAAAATTCATAAGCCCACAGTGTGGTAGTAAAAATTTTGGTAGCCCACCACTGCCCCACACCCTGGGGGCTCAGAGTCCAATGGGGAGGGTTGTCCTGTTTTAGGTATTTATCAGTTTGCCTAATTATTTTTTACCTTCAAACTGAGATTTTAAGATGGTTTCTTTGGATGGATATTGAGAAATTATTTGGCTGGTTCTCTTTGTTGTACTTACTGGTTAATTGCCTAGAATGTTAAGGTACAGGAGTATATCATATTTTGTAAATTGGTTAAGCAAACTGACGGGCTACAAAAATGGTGGAAGGTCTTAAGCATAAAACCCATCAGGACTTAATAAAATCAATCTGTATAGTCTGGAGGACAGAAGGGAAAGGGGGGACATAATCAAAACACTTAAATATGTTAATCTGAGGTTAGTTGGGGGAAAGATCAGAAGCAACATGAGAACATATTATTTTACTGAAAGAGTAGTAGATGCTTGGAACAAACTTCCGGCAGACGTGGTTGGTAACTCCACAGTCACTGAATTTAAACATGCCTGGGATAAACAGAGATCCACCCTAAGAAAGACTTAATGAACTCCATCTGTATAGTCTGGAGGACAGAAGGAAAAGGGGGGACATGATCGAAACATTTAAATATGTTAAAGGGTTAAATAAGGTCCAGGAGGGAAGTGTTTTTAATAGGAAAGTGAACACAAGAACAAGGGGACACAATCTGAAGTTAGTTGGGGGAAAGATCAAAAGCAACATGAGAAAATATTATTTTACTGAAAGAGTAGTAGATCCTTGGAACAAACTTCCAGCAGACGTGGTTGGTAAATCTGCCTGGGATAAACATATATTCATCCTAAGATAAAATACAGGAAATAGTATAAGGGCAGACTAGATGGACCAGGAGGTCTTTTTCTGCCGTCAGTCTTCTATGTTTTTAGATGAAAAGGTGACTACTAGAATGAAATAGCAGTGCTCAGCTGTAACTCAGTAACTGTAGAGACAATATCTATCCATTTAGAACTCACGTCATCACAGTAGTGTCACATGACGTATCGGGACTTCTTTCCCTTTTGCTAAATCTGACATGGGTGCGGCCAGTGTGTGACACATCTGACCAGCAGGCCATTTAGAAAGACAGACTAGAGTATGTACACTGAGAGCATATGCATCGAGACAAATTCCTTGTGTGTCCAATCACACTTGGCCAATAAAGAATTCTATTCTATTCTATTCTATTCTATTCTATAGGCAATAAATAACAAGATAAAATCAATTACACATGCCTGACAGAATCAGGACTAAGGACATGGTCAACAAGACCCATCATGAGCCTTTATTAAACAAGTAAAACCAATCTATAGTACTATACAGTGATACCTCGTCTTACGAACTTAATTGGTTCCAGGACGAGGTTTGTAAGGTGAAAAGTTTGTAAGACGAAACAATGTTTCCCATAGGAATCAATGGAAAAGCGATTAATGCATGCAAGCCCAAAACTCACCCCTTTTGCCATCCGAAGCACCCGTTTTTGCACTGCTGGGATTCCTGAGGCTCCCCTCTGGACTTCCATGTTTTTGTGATGAGGCTCCCCTCGCTGGGAGACCCCACCTCCGGACTTCCGTTGTCAGCAAAGCGCCCGTTTTTGCGCTGCTGGGATTCCCCTGCAGAATCGCAAAAACACGGAAGTCCAGAGGTGGTGTTTCCCATGGAGGAGAGCCACAGGGGGATCCCAGCAGTGCAAAAATGGGTGCTTCGCTGGCAACAGAAGTCCGGAGGCATCCCAGTGGCAGTGGCTTGGGTTTGTAAGGTGAAAATAGTTTGGAAGAAGAGGCAAAAAAATCTTAAACCCCGGGTTTGTATCTCGAAAAGTTTGTATGATGAGGGGTTTGTAAGACGAGTTATCACTGTATGTGCTATAGAGTCAACATCTTCAGAGAGGCATACGGAGTTATTTATGGCTATAAAGGGAAACAAGCACAGATCCCCTTTGTGTAGGATTTAAAAATTATGGTTGATGATGATGTTATTCATTCATTCATGTCCAACTTTGCGATTTAACAGATTAACAGAATTGGATGCCGTCAATCTTCTATGTTTCTATGTAGTTCATGAAGTTCAGATTCCATTTTTGCCCATTCCCTATAAGAATAGAGATCTATGCGCTAAAATATCAAGTTGAGTCTTTTTTTTTTTTAAAAAAAGGTATTACTGTTAATTGCACAATTTTACTTTAGAATAGATCCTGCTGCTGCATAAAACTTTGATGTCTATTAGAAGTCCAAAACTGTAAATATCTTCTCCAACCGTTGTAGCATAATTTTTATAGATTATAAAAGTCTTCGGAGAGGGGCGGCATACAAATCTAAGTAATAAATAAATAAACTTGTTTCGCTAGAATAGTTTTCTGGGAGAGTGTACCAATAATTGAGGAAAAGGAAGAATTGTAAACAAGGATGTGGAATACATGTGATGTAAGAATGGTTATTATCATAATAATAGTGGCAATGCATACAAACTGATTAATATATGTGTATAGTCTCTGTGGTTGAAGTCACAGGAGATAAATCCTAATGATCAATAACTTTTAAATCTCTCTTTAAAGCCCTGCCTTTAATACTGCCCTAAAATCTGATTGGCTCAGAAGTCAAGCCACTGATGAGCCTACAAAGATATCAATCCCTTTAATAAGCTCTTAAGAGAACATAATTGGTGTCCGGACCTGATTCAAAGTGTTGGTTATGATCTTTAAAGCTCTACAAGGCACGGGACCTGATTACTTATGGGACCGCCTTCTGCCGCATGAATCCCAGCGTCCGGTTGGTTCCCACAGAGTCGGCCTTCTCCAGGTCCCATCAACTAGACAATGTCACTTGGTGGTCTTAGGGGAAGAGCCTTCTCTGTGGGAGCCCCAGCCCTGTGGAATCAGCTCCCCCCAGAGATTCGCACTGCCCCCACCCTCCATGCCTTTCGTAAGAATCTGAAAACTTATTTATGCCGCCAGGCTTGGGGTCATTAGACCTCAGCCTCTGGGCAGTGAATGTATAGGATGTTTGCATTGTTTTCGTTTTTATTAGATTTGTACGCCGCGGGGCGGCTCACAACAACATAAAGAGTGTACAAATCCAATTAAAAAAAATACAATTTAAAACCCTTATAATAAAATAATCACACAATCCAATCAAACCATACATCAAACCATGCAACAACACAAGAGCGCGCAACAGATTCAAACTTAATATTAATCGCTCCAAGCTTGACTGTAAAAAATATAACTTTAGCAATCGAGTTGTCAAAGCGTGGAACTCATTACCGGACTCAGTAGTGTCAACCCCTAACCCCCAACATTTCTCCATTAGACTATCCACGATTGACCTCTCCAGGTTCCTAAGAGGTCAGTAAGGGAGGTCATATAAGTGCACTAGTCTGCCTTTCGTCCCCTGTCCAATTGTCTCTCCTTATCTCATATATCATATACCTTTTCTTCCTTTCATATATCTTCTCCTCTACTTTTATATCTTTTCTTTATATATAATACTTCATGTCTATCCTCTTTAATATGTATTGTGTATTGGACAAAATAAATAAATAAATAAACCTGGACAATTGGGTGTGTGTGTTAATTTCCCCATGCCTGGCGGCAAAGATGAGTTTTTAATAACTTATGAAAGGTGAGGAGGGTGGGGGCAGTCCTAATCTCTGGGGGGAGTTGATTCCAGAGGGCTGGGGCCACCACAGAGAAGGCTCTTCCCCTGGGTCCCGCCAGATGACATTGTTTAGTCGATGGGACCCGGAGAAGGACACTGGGATTCGTGCATTCTGGTCCGATGCCATGTAAGGCTTTATAGGTCATAACCAACACTTTGAATTGTGACCGGAAATTGATCGGCAGCCAGTGCAGGCCGCGGAGTGTTGATGAGACAAGGGCATAATGGGGGAGGCCCATGATTGCTCTCGCGGCCACATGTGTATTTGAATGATTGATTTTTAAATGTTCAGCTTTTTAAGAATATTTTAAACTAATTATTTAAGTTAATTGGATTTAGATGTATTTTATATACTGAGTTTTTTATTGATGTGTTGTGACCTGCCTCGAGTCCACGGAGAGGGGCGGCATATAAGTCCAATTAATAAAATAAATAAATATAAATGAAATAATATGAGGCATCACCCACAAAACGGCATTTCTTGTTCTGTTCTGTTCTGCTCTGCTCTATTCATTCATTTATTTATTTTTATTTATTTAATTGGATTTGTATGCCACCCCTCTCCGAGGACTCGGGGCGGCTCACAGAATATACAGAAAACAATTACATTAATTACTCATGTTACTTCTTGTTATCTTGTTATAAAGATTTATAACAGTAAATCTTAAGAGCTTTTGCTCTGGTAATCTAACACTACTAACCATAGAAGACTGACGGCATTATTAAAAACACTTCCCTCCTGAACCTTATTTAACCCTTTGACATATTTAAATGTTTCGATCACGTCCCCCCTTTTCGCAACAGAATACGTTACGCAACTAGACTTACAATCCTAGGTTTAGAAAGCTTAGAATTACGTCACCTTAAACATGACTTAAGCATAGCCCATAAAATCATCTGCTACATCATCCTTCTTGTGAACGACTACGTCAGCTTCAACCACAACAACACATGAGCACACAACAGATACAAACTTAAAGTAAACAGCTCTAAACTTGACTACAGGAAACACGACTTTAGTAACCGAGTAGTTGATGCATGGAACTCACTACCAGACTCTGTAGTATCATATTTGTATTTGTATTTATTAGATTTGTATGCCGCCCCTCCCCAAAGACTCGGGGCGGCTAACAACAATATAAAAAGACAATGTAAACAAATCTAATATTAAAACAATCTAAAAAACCCCAATTTAAAGAACCACTCATACATACAAACATACCATGTATAAATTCTATAAGCCTAGGGGGAAGGGAAATTTCAATTCCCCCATGCCTGACGACAGAGGTGGGTTTTAAGGAGCTAGCGAAAGGCAAGGAGGGTGGGGGCAACTCTGATATCTGGGGGGAGCTGGTTCCAGAGGGTTGGAGCCGCCACAGAGAAGGCTCTTCCCCTGGGTCCCGCCAAGTGACATTGTTTAGTTGACGGGACCTGGAGGAGACCAACTCTGTGGGACCTAACCAGTTACTGGGATTCATGCGGCAGAAGGCTGTCTCGCAGATACCCTGGTCAGGTGCCATGAAGGGCTTTATAGATGATGACCAACACTTTGAATTGTGACCGGAAACTGATCGGCAACCAATGCAGACTGCGGAGTGTTGGAGTAACATGGGCATTTTGGGGGAAGCCCATGATTGCTCCCGCAGCTGCATTCTGCACGATCTGAAGTTTCCGAACACTTTTCAAAGGTAGCCCCATGTAGAGAGCGTTACAGTAGTCGAGCCTCGAGGTGATGAGGGCATGAGTGACTGTGAGCAGTGACTCCATGTCCAAATAGGGCTGCAACTGGTGCACCAGGCGAACCTGGGAAAACGCCCCCCTCGCCACAGCTGAAAGATGTTTCTCTAATGCGAGCTGTGGATCTAGGACGCCCAAGTTGCGGACCCTCTTCGAGGGAGTCAATAATTCCCCCCCCCCGGGTGATGGATGGACAGATGGAATTGTACTGATTGGTTTTGATTCTTTTTCATATGATTTTTCTTATGAATCATTGGTACCTTTAGTAATAGACAGGTAGCAATTGGTACTTATTATCATCAATGGTGGACTTGTCCAAAAGCCAAATCATATTGGAATATTATTGAAAAATGGTTAAAAGAAATTATAAAACAGGAAATTAGAAAGACCCCGGATTTTTTTTTAATTAGGTATGTCACCCCCAAAATGTAAAAAAGATATACAATATTTGATAACACATTTTAACAGCTACAAGAATAGTCTTTGCTCAAAGGTGGAAAGATGTAGATGTTCCAAAAGAAGACAAGATAATTACGAAGATTATTGAGCTGGACATGATGACCAGGCGGTTGAAATATCAATAGACTGAATATTACAAAACCTGGGATAGGGTTTACATTTGGCTGAACAGAAGAAATACTTAATTAATTTAAGATTATATAATATATTATTTTAAAATTGTATATAATAGAGATATGAAATATGTTCTTTTTTCTTTTGATACGATCTGATTAACGAAAGGTTGTCATCAGAGACTTCCGTCAAGAGCGGAGCGATTAGAGGTCCTCCTTTTTGTTATAGGTCCCACAGAGTTGGCCTTCTCCAGGTCCCGTCAACTAAACAATGCCATTTGGCGGGACCCAAGGGAAGAGCCTTCTCTGTGGCGGCCCCGACCCTCTGGAACCAGCTCCTCCCAGAGATTAGAACTGCCCCCACGCTCCTCGCCTTTCATAAACTCCTTAAAACCCACCTTTGCCGTCAGGCATGGGGGAATTGAAACATCTCCCCCGGGCCTATACAGTTTATGTATGGTATGTTTGTGTGTATGTTTGCTTTTAATAATGGGGCTTTTAGTGTTTCTTTTAAATTATTAGATTTGTTATATATTGTTTATTATTGCTGTGAGCCGCCCCGAGTCTAGGGAGAGGGGCGGCAATCAAATCAAATCAAATCAAATCAAATCAAATCAAATCAAATCAAATCAAATCAAATCAAATCAAATCAAATCAAATCAAATCAAATCAAATCAAATCAAATCAAATCAAATCAAATCAAATCAAATCAAATCAAATCAAATCAAATCAAATCAAATCAAATCAAATCAAATCAAATCAAATCAAATCAAAAAACAAATAAACAAATAAACAAATAAACAAACAAACAAACAAATAAACAAACAAACAAATAAATAAATAAATAAATAAATAAATGTTTTGTTGTTTTTCTATCTATCTATGTATGTTTTGTCTTGTCTTTGAAAATAATAAAAAAAAATTAAAAAAGAAAGATAGCTTCTACATTGAATCTATGAAAGCGATTCTTTCTTTATAATGCTTCGCACTGCCTCCTCTTCCTCCTTTGCTTTCTGATGGAGCAAGTATTTGGAAAAACATACCTTTCTGAACGTGTTCTCCGACAATTGAATCCCAAGCCGCCAGAGGCCTCCTATGAATGGAAGCCGAAAAGGTCCTGGTGGATACTGTTTGCTTTTGCTAGAGCAGGACTTTTTCAAAAAGCAAAGAATCCTGTACGGAATCATAACGATCCGAAATAATAGTCGTAACATTATATTGCCTTCTCACTCTCTAACTTTGAACGTCTGCTATATCACCTTTGTGGAGAAAGTTCTTCTCCGTCAATGTCTTGGTTTCTTTTGAGATATTGTTCCTTCTTTCTCTTTTGTTGTCCTGCTATTACCAGCCTTTATACATCTCTACTTATTAAGACACCTTCTGACACCTCAATCAAGAAGCCCAGGTATGTGATCTTCTTATGGAGGGTTGAGATAAAATTATTGGTTAAAGAGTCATGAGAAACATTTGATGAGATGTTCAATACCAAAGGTCACTCTAATCTAGTGGTTCCCTGTAATCCTGTAATCTGGGATCACAGGGGAACTCCTCTTTTGCCTTTTCAGCCCCACTCCAGGGGCCATCCAGACACCAAACCATATTTTCCAAACTTGCAAAGAACTGATAAAGAAATAAAGGGAGACTGGTATAGATCTATTTCAAGCATGTTAGCTTTCGTCAGCCAAGCCATATCCTTCTAATAATAATAATAATAATAATAATAATAATAATAATAATAATAATTTATTAGATTGGTATCTAGGATTTGAAACTGGGCTGTTATGCCTTGCTAGGAAGTGATTTTTCCTCTAAGCCTCTAAAGGAGTAGAGCCTGTGGCTTAGAGGAAAAATAACTGCCTAGCAAGGCATAACAGCCCAGGTTCGAATCCTAGAAGAATATGACTTGGCTGACGAAAGCTAATAAGCTTGAAATAGATCTATACCAGTCTCCCCTTATTTCTTTATCAGTTCTTTGCAAGTTTGGAATATACATACATACACACACACACACACACACATACATACATACATACATACATACATACAGGGGTGGGCAGCAGGCAGGATTACGAGTCTCAGCTTGGCTCTCCTTTTTTCCCATGCTGCTGCTGCTGCGTCTGCGCTCCTTGCTTTTTTCCTGTTTCCTCCTTCCTGGCCTCGGACGAGCTTCCCTCCCTCCTGCTCTGCTCCCCTCCAGCCTCCCGCGGCCACCTCCCGCCTGAGGTGCAAGCAGAAAGCGTGGGTGGAAGCGGCGCTGGCAGCATTTATCCTTCTGGCAGCACCCTAGCTATCCAACCTGAGGCGGGGGAGGCGACCCAGGAAGGGGAGCGCGGGAAACGCGAAGCAAATTGTCACCCCAGCGAGCGACACTGGTAAGGTTGTAAGTCGAGGACTTAAAAGTTCACTTGAACGATGCTGATTGTTCAAGCCACTCCCACCTGGTCACATGGCTGGCAAGCCACTCCTACCCAGTCACATGACCATTAAGCCACACCCACAAAATAAGCCACACCCATAGTGTGGCAGTAAAAATTTTGGCTGCCCATTACTGTATATATATATATATATCTCAATCACTCTATAAAGCCTTAGACCACACCTAGACTGCTGCATCCTGGTTTGGTCATTGAAACTCTAGGGAAAGTGCAAGAGGAAAGCAACCAGGATAATAATAATAATAATAATAATAATAATAATAATAATAATAATAATAATAATTTATTAAACTTGTATGCCACCCCTCTCCGGAGACTCAGGGCGGCTCACAACAACAATAAAGCAATATAAGTACAAATCTAATAATTAAAACTATGGCTAAAACCCATTATCTTAAAAAACAAGCGATAGTAAACAATCAACAATCAATATTACAATCATAACCACACATAACTTTCCCCCCCAAATATTTTTATTGTTTTTCAAAAAAGACAGACAAAGACATACAACATTAAACATTTAAGGAGCTGCCATTGCTCCGCTTGTCGTAGAAGTCTAGTACAGAAATATAAAAAACCCTAACTGTTGTCAGATCAATGCAGAAATGCCACACGTATAAATTACATTCTTATTGAATTTAATTCTATATGTTTAATATTAAACTTATTAATTAAATTTCTTTATGTTTAAAAGTATTATGTACTTATACAAAAAGAAAAGGAATAACAAAGTATTAGTAATACAGAAAAAAGAAAAGATATACACTTCTAAGTTAGTTATACTATATACTATTTCATTCTATCTTATAGTTCTTCAAATAATTATATATTCTTATATATTTAATTATTAATTCTATTTTCAAGATTCCACCAATCATATACTTTGTCCCATATTTTATAAAATTCTGTTTCAGTTTGATTATTCAAACATTTAGTCATCATGTCTAGTTATGCAAATTCTATATTTTTTTTAAATACCACACATAACTTTTAATGGTCAGAGTGCCTGGAGACATAGATAGATCTTAAGGCTCTTGCGAACGGCGGGGAGGGTGGGGGCAGTCCGAATCTTGGGAGGGAGCTGGTTCCAGAGGGCCGGGGCTGCCACAGAGAAGGCTTTTCCCCTAGGCCTCGCCAGACCACATTGTCTGTTCGGTGGGACCTGGAGAAGGCCAACTCGGCATGGGCCCCACATTGCGAACTACTGTTTCTAACTGAACTCTGACCTTGCAGGTGATCAATTATCAGTCATATTGTTTATGTGCAACTATAGGCTATGAGCAATTGATATGACATGTGAACTTTATTTGCAATGTATTCTATTGTTCATCATGACACTTTGGACGCCAGAGCAGCTAATTGTGCATGGTGGATGACTTGGCAGAATTAGAACGGAGCGGCTTTTACTGCCACGTGGAGAATACAGCACCTGACTAGAGAATCTGAAGACATCAGGATGTTTACAATAAGAACAGACCAGCTAAGATTTATGTGATAGCTACTGACTCTGTTATTGTTACAGAGAGAAGGATTCTACATTATTTTACCACTTTCCTCCTCCTCTTCTCTGAATGAAATTAGACCAAATACTTTCCATTATTAGTATTGATTATATAATCCCATAATTAATTAAGGAACTATTGAGACAATCAAGGAGTGGGGGAAAAAGGAGTAATTTATATTGATTGTATAGGGCTGATTATATATATAAAATATATTTATACTAATATTTTTATTATATATTTATATTGTATATTCATATCTAGAGTGGCTAAGAATTTATAGATAAAATACTATTATATTGATATTATATTATTTTACTATTTATATTTATATCTCAAACTAGTTATATATTTACCTATACAGTGTTCCCTCGCTTTTCGTGGGGGATGCGTTCCGAGACCGCCCGCGAAAGTCGAATTTCCGCGAAGTAGAGATGCGGAAGTAAATACATTATTTTTGGCTATGAACAGTATCACAAACCTTCCCTTAACACTTTAAATTCCTAAATTGCAATTTTCCATTCCCTTAGCAACCATTTAGATTATTACTCACCATGTTTATTTATTAAAGTTTATTAAAAAATATATATACTAAAAGCAGCCGAAAGTTTGGCGATGACATATGACCTCATCGGGCAGGAAAAACTGTGGTATAGGGCAAAAACCCGTGAAGTATTTTTTAATTAATATTTTTGAAAAACCGTGGTATAGAATTTTTGTGAAGTTCGAACCCGCGAAAATCGAGGGAACACTGTATTTAGAATTATTTGCATATTTTTATATCATTATAGATGAATTTGATTGCGGGTAACACCTGAATAACTCAGACAATACTATTTTTTATATTACTTTACTATTTACACTTATAAATTTATATTTATTTATTTATTTATTGGATTTGTATGCCTCCCCTCTCCGTAGAGTATATTTACATATACTTAGAATTATTTGCATATTTTATATCATTATAGAGGAATTTGATTGTGGTTATTATTTATACAAACAAATATATTAAGAATAGATGACTGAATATTATAAAATACTAGAGTGCTATATGGTGATCTGGAACAAGATATTTAGAATATTAGAACAACAAAGCTAACTTGCCATCAAGTTAGCTCTTAGCAACAACATAGATAGACTTCCTGGATTAATGGTGATGATGTTATCTACTCAATAGTATCCAACTGTTGGCAATTCTATGGGCCAGGTCTCTCCACATCCTTCTGGATTATCTATCTGCAACCTGTCCTTTTAGATATTCTTAATTTATATCCATGCCTGTGTGTGTATACATATACACCACACACACACACACACATAATCTCAAGTATTAAATCAAGTTTCTAACCATACTATGCCAATTAATCAGAAGAATGACACAATGACCAATGGATTGGAAGAGGTCAATCTACATTCCGATATCAAAGAGAGGTGATTTAAAAAAATGTACAAACTATAATTACAAATAATTTTGGATGGTAGCAAAATAATGCTAAGGATCATTCAACATAAATTACAATCCTATATGAAAACAAAACAAAACAAAGCCTTTAGAAAAGGCTGAAGAAAAGAAATGTTATTGCTGATGTACCATAGATAATTAAGAACATCAAAGAAATACTAGATATAAAATTATATATTTCATTGATTATGGAAAGGCTTTGTATTGTATTGATCATATCAAACTGTGCAATGTGCTTGGAAAAATGGGAAGCCCAGAATATTGTCTTCATGAGGCTGTTGGGGTCTGGATGGGTGTCAACAGACTCAAGATCAACCCGGATAAGATGGAGTGGTTGTGGATTCTACCTCCCAAGGACAATTCCATCTGTCCGTCCATCACCCTGTGGGGGGGGGCATTGACCCCCTCAGAGAGGGTCCGCAACTTGGGCATCCTCCTCGATCCACAGCTCACATTAGAGAAACATCTTTCAGCTGTGGCGAGGGGGGCGTTTGCCCAGGTTTGCCTGGTGTACCAGTTGCGGCCCTATTTGGACCGGGACTCACTGCTCACAGTCACTCATGCCCTCATCACCTTGAGGTTCGACTACTGTAACGCTCTCTACATGGGGCTACCTTTGAAAAGTGTTTGGAAACTTCAGATCGTGCAGAATGCAGCTGCGAGAGCAATCATGGGCTTTCCCAAGACATGCCCATGTTACACCAACACTCCGCAGTCTGCATTGGTTGCCGATCAATTTCCGGTTACAATTCAAAGTGTTGGTTATGACCTATGAAGCCCTTCATGCCATTGGACCAGAATATCTCTGGGACCGCCTTCTGCTGCATGAATCCCAGCGACTGGTTAGGTCCCACAGAGTTGGCCTTCTCCGGATCACATTGACTAAACAATGTCATTTGGCAGGACCCAGGAGAAGAGCCTTCTCTGTGGCAGCCCCGACCCTCTGGAACCAGCTCCCCCCAGATATCAGAGTTTCCCCCACCCTCCTTGCCTTTCGCAAGCTCCAAAAAACCCACCTCTGTCGTCAGGCATGGGGGAATTGAGATATTCCCTTCCCCTAGGCTTATAGAATTTATACATGGTATGCTTGTCTGTATACCGTATTTTTCGCTCTATAAGACGCACCTAGATTTTAGAGGAGGAAAATAGAAAAAAAATATTTTGAGCCAAAAAGGGGAGAGGAAGAGAGGAAGGAGTGAAAGAAGGGAGTGAGGGAGGAAAGAAGGGAGGAAGGAAAAGGAAAGCAAGAAATGGAGGGAGGAAAGGAAGGAAAGAAAGAAAGAAAGAAAGAAAGAAAGGGGGAAGGGACAGGAACAGAGGAAGGAAACAAGGAAACTTATGAAAGGGGAGAGTAAGAGAGGAAGGACTGAAGGGAGGGAGGGAGGGAAGAAGGTAGGAATGAGAAAGAAAAGAAGAAATAGAGGAAGGGAAGGTAAAAGAGAGAAAGAAAAAGAGCAAGAAAGAAAGCAAGAAAGAGAGAAAGAAAGAAAATGATAGAGAAATAAAAATAGAGAGGGGGAATGAAAGAAATGGAAGGAGGGAAGGAAGGAGAGAAAGAAAGAGAAAGAAAGAAAGCAAGAGAAAGAAAAAAGAATGAAAGAGCAAGAGAGCAAGAGAGAAAAAGAAAGAAAGAAAGAAAGAAAGAAAGGCAACTTCAAAGAAAGGCTCACTGAGCATCTCTCACTCTCTCTCTTTCTATCCCTCTTTCTTTCTTTCTCTTCCTTTCTCTCTCTCCTCTTCCTTTATCTCCTCTCTCTCCCTCCCTCTCTCTTTCTCTCCCCCCTCTCTCCCCCTTTCCCTCTCTCCCCCTTTCCCTCTCTCTTTCTCTCTCTCCCTCTCTTGCTATCTCTCCCCCCTCTCCCTCTCTCTTTCTCTCCCCCCTCTCCCCCTCTCCCCCTTTCCCTATCTCTTTCTCCCTCTCCCTCTCTTTCTCTCTCTCCCCCTCTCTCTTTCTCTCTCTCTCCCCCTCTTTCTCTCTCTTCTTCTCACTTTCTCTCTCTTGTTTTCTTTCTGTCTCTTTTGCTTTCTCTCTCTCTCACTCTTTCTCTCTTTTTTTCTTTCTCATGCTCTTTCTTTCTCTTGTTCTCTCGCTCTTGCTATCTCTTTCTCTCCCCCCTTTCTCTCACTCTCTCTTTCTCACTTTCTCTCTATCTTGCTGTCTGTTGCTCTCACTCACTCTCGTTCTCTCTCCGTTTTTCTCAGCGGTGACGCGCGCACGCCCTGCCCGCCTCACCTTTACCGAGAGCACTTTCGCCCCGGGCTCCCAGCAAGGGGGTTGCAGGAGAGGCGGGGCCGGCGAAGGTGATATTCAATGTCGGGGGCGCTCGGGCGGTTGCGCGTGCTCCCTATCTCCCTGCTAGCCCACTCGGAATATTCAAAATAAGAAAAACCTTTGCCGGCAAAGGCTTTTCTTATTTTGAATATTCCGAGTGAGCTAGCAGGGAGATAGGGAGCGCGCGCAACCGCCCGTGCGCCCCCGACATTGAAGACCTCCGCTGAGAAAAGCCTTTGCCGGCATTTCCTCTCGGCGTCAAGGAGGCGCAGCGGCGGGCGGAGAGAGGGAAGGGGGGGGGCAGCGGCGTCCCTCCTGGCCTTGGCGGGCCCCCCGACCCTCCCCACCTCCTGCAAATGCGGCGGGCGGCGGGGGAGAGCGAGGAGCCGGTTCTGGCGGGCGCGGGGCTTGGCTGGCTGGCTGGCGGGGGGAGCGCCGCTGGTGGTGCGGAGGGAGACCCTCCTCCGGGAGGGAGGGGGCCAGGCAGCAGCTAGCCAGCCAGCCGGCGGGATGGCGCTTCCGAGTTCGCAGCCTCCCCCCCCTGCCTGCATCTTCGCTCCATAAGACGGGGCTGATTTTTCTTCCTACTTTGGGAGGAAAAAAACTGCGTCTTATGGAGCGGAAAATACGGTAATTGGTCTCTTAAACAGGGGTTTTTTAATATTAATTTAATATTTAATAATATTTTTAATATTAGATTTGTTACATTGTCTTCTTTATTGTTGTTAGCCGCCCCGAGTCTTTGGAGAGGGGCGGCATACAAATCTAATAAATAAATAAATAAATAAATAAATGAATGAATGAATGAATGAATGAATGAATGAATGAATGAATGAATGAATGAATGGTATACAGGCCAGAAATGCAGAGAAACTCAATTTAGACAGGATATGGCAAAACTCACTGATTCCAGGCTAGCAAAGGAAATTAAGTTATATACCAGTGATGATTGACCTATGGCACACGTACCAGAGGTGGCATGTGGAGTCATATCTACTGACATGTGAGCTGTTGCCCTAGCTCAATTCCGGCGTGCATATATGCAGTGGCCAACTGATTTTTGGCTCATGTGGAGGGCATTTTTTGCTTCCGGAGAGCCTACAGGGGAGGGCCTTTTTGTCCTCCCCAGGCTCTAGGGAAGCCTCCAGAGCCTGGGGAGGGCAAAAAACAGGCCTACTGGGCCTACCGGAAGTCAGGGAAAGAGGGCCTCTGGGGATTGTGGGAGGCCACTTTTGCCCTCCTCAGAGATTGAATTATGGGTGTGGGCACTCGTACATGCCAAATAGCGCATGCGCGCATGCATTTTGCACGCGAGGAAAAAAAAGGTTTGCCCTCACTGTTATATACCCTTATTGATTGATTGATTGATTGATTAATTGATTGATTGGATTTCTATGCCGCCCCTCTCCGTGGACTCGGGGCGGCTCACAATAACATAGAATAGAATAGAGTAGAATATTATTATTATTATTACCGTATTATTATTATTTATTAAATTTGTATGCCGCCCCTCTCCATAGAGTCGGGGCGACTCACAACAATAGTGGCAAAACAATGTAATACAAATCTAATAATTTAAACTAAAAACCCATAATTTAAAAATATGCACACAACACACCATACATAAACAATATAGGCCTGGGGAAGTTATTTCAGTTCCCCCATGCTTGACGGCAGAGGTGGGTTTTAAGGAGTTTACGAAAGGCAAGGAGGGTGGGGGCAATTCTAATCTCAGGGGGGAGCTGGTTCCAGAGGGTCGGGGCCGCCACAGAGAAGGCTCTTCCCCTGGAACCCGCCAGACGACATTGTTTAGTCGACGGGACCCGGAGAAGGCCAACTCTGTGGGACCTAATCGGTCACTAGGATTCATGCGGCAGAAGGCGGTCCCAAAGATATTCTGGTCCGATGTCATGAAGGGCTTTATAGGTCAAAACCAACACTTTGAATTGTGACCGGAAATTGATCAGCAACCAGTGCAGACTGCGGAGTGTTGGTGTAACATGGGCATACTAGAATAGAATAGAATTTTATTGGCCAAGTGTGATTGGACACACAAGAAATTTGTCTTGGTGTAGATGCTCTCAGCGTACGTAAAAGAAAAAGATACATTTGTCAAGAATCATGTGCTACAACACTTAATGATTGTCATAGGGGTCAAATAAGCAATGAGGAAGCAATCGATATTAATAAAAATCTTATGATACAAGCAACAAGTTACAGTCCTAAGTGGGAGGAAAAGGATGATAGGAATGATAAAATAAAAAATAAAAAAACTAGTAGAAATAGAAGTGCAGATTTAGTAAAAAGTCTGATAGTGTTGAGGGAATTATTTGTTTAGCCGAGTGATGGCGTTTGGGAAAAACTGTGTTGTCTTGGTGTGCAGTGCTCTGTAGCAACGTTTTGAGGGTAGGAGTGGAAACAGTTTGTGTAAGAGAGAAACATTAGGACAGGGGACGGAAGGCACTCTGGTGCACGTATGCATGCCCCTTACTGACCTCTTAGAAATCGGGAGAGGTCAACAGTGGATAGTCTAGGGTAAAGTTTTGGGGGTTAGGTGATCATACTAGAGTCTGGTAGTGAGTTCCATGCATCAACTACTCGGTTACTAAAGTTGTATTTTCTGCAGTTGAGAAATAGATGGAAAAACAAAGGTTTGCATGGACAACATTGAAGGAATATGTGATGACAACCTTACATGGGCATGACTTAAAATGGGAAGGGCCAAGAAAGAAACAGAAGGTTTAATACTTGCTGCTCAAGAACAAGCACTACAAACTAATGCCATGAAAACAAAGATACAAAAATCCACTGACAATCCAAATTGCCGACTTTGCAACGAGGAAGTTGAAACTGTTTCGCACTTAATATGTGAGTAGGGCAAAATCGTGCAAACTGATTACAAAGTTAGACATTTATTTTATTTATTCATTCATTCATTCATTCATTCATTCATTCATTCATTTATTTATTTATTTATTGTTGGAGTTGGAAGGGACCATGCGGGTCATCAAGTCCAATCCCCTGCCTAAGCAGGAACCCTATAGCATCCCAGCCAAATGGCAGTGCAATTTCCTCTTTAAAATGTCCAGAGTATTGGAGTTCACAATGTCCGCTGGTAGGTTGTTCCACTGGTTGATCGTTCTGACTGTCAGGAAGTTCTTCCTTATTTCCAGGTTGAATCTCTCCTTGGTCAGCTTCCAGCCGTTGTTCCTTGTCCGGCCCTCTGGTGCCCTGGAGAATAAAGTGACCCCCTCCTCTCTGTGACATCCCCTCGTATACCTGTAGACTGCTATCATGTCCGCTCTGGCCCTCCTTTTCTCTAGGCTACCCATGCCCAGTTCCCTCGGTCTCTCTTCGTAAGTCTTGGTTTCTAGACCCCTGATCATTTCGGTTGCTCTTTTCTGCACCTTCTCCAGAGTTTCGATGTCTTTTTTGAAGTCTTTTTTGTCTTTTTTGATCGAGTTGCCAAATTAGTACACTGGTCATTATGTAAAAAAATATGATATTCCTGTATCGGAAAAGTCATCGGATCACGGGAGAACAAAGTGGAAAAAGTTACTGAAAATGAGACGATGAAGGTCTTGTGGGACTTTCGTATACAGACAGATCGTCATTTGGAAAACAACATGCCAAATATCATCATCATCATCACCACCACCATCATCATCATCATCATCATCATCATCATCATCATCATCATTTACTAGATTTGTAAGCCGCCCCTCTCCAAGGACTCGGAGCGGCTCACAACAATAAAACATCATATACAAATCCAATGTTAAAACAGTCTTTTAAAACCCCCTATTAAGAACAGCCATACAGCCCAAACACACCATCCATAAAATCAAAGGCAGCTAAGGACATATCAATTCCTCCATGCCTGGCGACATGGATGTGTTTTCAAATCATGGTTGTTGAGGGCTGAAGAGTACAGTTTGTTGATATCGCTGTACCAGGAGATGCCAGAGTAGAAGAAATAGAACTGGAAAAAAATTACAAAATATTGAGACCTGGCCATTGAAACTACATGGCTAGGGATGAAATATGTAATAGGTAATTTCTTTCGTTGAAGGTATAAGCTTTTCAATGACTCATTTGTTCCTCTTTAGATCACACTTTGTTAATCGATACATCTCAAAATATTTTTCTGGCAACTCTTCTAATCAGGCCAGGTGAATAGCCTTTGGCCCAACCCAGTCATCTGGTCAAATGTTTTCCCTTGCAATCATTACCTGTAGTCACTCACAAGTCATGATGGTCAGATAGCTTTCCTAGTTACTTCCTAATGTGGTCTTTTTTATCTGTTTTTTTTCTATCTTTCTTTCTTTCTTTCTTTCTTTCTTTCTCTCCCTCCCTCCCTCTCCTTCCCTCTCCCTACCTCCTCCCCCCTTTCGCTCTTTCTCTCTCTCTTTCTTTCTTTCTTTCTTTCTCTCCCTCCCTCTCCTTCCCTCTCCCTACCTCCTCCCTCCTCTCTTTCTTTCTTTCTCTCTCTCCCTCCCTCTCCTTCCCTCTCCCTCCCTCCTCCCTCCTCTCTTTCTTCCTTTCATTCTTTCTTTCTTTCTCTCCCTCCCTCCCTCTCCTTCCCTCTCCCTCCCTCCTCCCCCTCTCTTTCTTTCTTTCTTTCTTTCTCTCCCTCCCTCCCCTTCCCTCTCCCTACCTCCTCCCCCCTCTCTCTTTCTTTCTTTCTCTTCCTCTCCTTCCCTCTCCCTACCTCCCCCCTCTCTTTCTTTCTTTCTTTCTTTCTTTCTTTCTCTCCCTCCCTCTCCTTCCCTCTCCCTACCTCCCCCCTCTCTTTCTTTCTTTCTTTCTTTCTTTCTTTCTATCTATCTTTCTTTCTTTCTATCTATCTATCTATCTATCTATCTATCTATCTATCTATCTATCTATCTATCTTTCTTTCTTTCTTTCTTTCTTTCTTTCTTTCTTTCTTTCTTTCTTTCTTTCAAGGGACCCTGTGGGTCATCAAATCCAACCCCCTGCTCAAGCAGGAAACCCTATACCTCCCTAGCCAGATGGCAGTCCAATCTCCTCTTGAATATGTCAAGAGTTGGGGCGTTCACAACCTCCGCTGGCAGGCTGTTCCATTGGTTGATCGCTCTGGGCGTTCTTCCTTATTTTCAGGTTGAATCTCTCCTTAGTCACCTTCCATCCGTTGTTCATCGTCTGGCCCACTGGTGCCCTGGAAATTTTTTTAAAAAAAAATAGAGGGAGCCAAAACCAGAGCGGCCTTCTAATTACATTTGCTGATACACCCAAATAATTCGTGGAGAGCTAAATAAAAAAAAAGTCTTGTTTTCTGAGAAGTCTAAAAATGGGAGGGGGGGGGGAAACGACAATGCAGGTTCAAATATCACAGACACAGATCTTTCAATTAGTAATTTTAATGTTTTAATAAAAACAGCGTAGTTTTTAATAGAGAAGGTGCTAAGTTACTGAAATTGTTTATACTTGTCTGGAGGAAAGGAAGTTGTGTGTGTGTGTATGTAAAACATATTTTTGCTGATAATGAAAATGAAGGGAGGCTAGTATAGATTTATTTCAAGCTATTTAGCTTTCATCAGCTAGCCATACTCTTACGGTGATTTTAAGTTTTTAAAAAAATCTGGTAGTAAAAATAAAATTGAATCCCACCACTGGAGTGTACAGCTGATCCTTATCCCTAGTTAAGGCTTCCACAGAATTCTGGAGAACTCATACAAATTGGCGCAGACAAGAGATCTCTGTCCTCAGAAAAGGAAAAGGAGGCATCTTTCTTTACGGATGAGCCTTTCAACATCTAACTGGACCCTAGGAGCCATGGTGGTGCAGTGGTTAGAAGGCGGTATTGCAGGGCTAACTCTGCTGACTGTCAGGGGTTTGATTCTCTGCAGCTCAAGGTCGACGCGGCTTTCCATCCTTCTGATATTGACAAAACAAGGATCCGGAATGTAAGAGGCTGATTCTGTAAACTGCTTTGCTGTAAAACATGATGAAGTGGTATATAATTCTAAGTGCGATTGCTGTCTTGCGCCACTTAAATGCCATACCTCTGAATCAAGTTTAAAGTGCTGCATTTGTGTAGCAAGCAAATACTCAACCTACTATGAGGTCAAGTTGGACACTTTGCAGGCTGGTTCTCTTCCGGTGAGTTTAACCTTGGAGGCCCTCAGATAATAAAGGAGAGCTCAGAGATGCGGCTATTATGGACTGCTGTCCATTATTTCAGATCTCCTAGACCAGTGTTTCCCAACCTTGGCAACTTGAAGATATCTGGACTTCAACTCCCAGAATTCCCCAGCCAGCATTCGCTGGCTGGGGAATTCTGGGAATTGAAGTCCAAATATCTTCATGTTGCCAAGGTTGGGAAACACAGTCCTAGACCACCTCAGAAGGAAACATTACTTTTTAGAAATCCGAACTCTTGTTTCCTCTGTAGTTGCTGCATCTGATAATAAAGCCTGGGGAAAGAGACAGAATTTTAACAGTTTTTAAGCAATCATTAAGTGGGAACAAAATAAATCCCTTTTATCCCACATTAATGCTCTTTATTTCATTCCACTTACATAGAAACATAGAAACATAGAAACATAGAAACATAGAAACATAGAAACATAGAAACATAGAAACATAGAAACATAGAAACATAGAAACATAGAAACATAGAAACATAGAAACATAGAAACATAGAAACATAGAAACATAGAAACATAGAAACATAGAAACATAGAAACATAGAAACATAGAAACATAGAAACATAGAAACATAGAAACATAGAAACATAGAAACATAGAAACATAGAAACATAGAAACATAGAAACATAGAAACATAGAAACATAGAAGACTGACGGCAGAAAAAGACCTCATGGTCCATCTAGTCTGCCCTTATACTATTTTCTGTATTTTATCTTAGGATGGATCTATGTTTATCCCAGACATGTTTAAATTCAGTTACTGTGGATTTATCTACCACGTCTGCTGGAAGTTTGTTCCAAGGATCTACTACTCTTTCAGTAAAATAATATTTTCTCATGTTGCTTTTGATCTTTTCCCCAACTAACTTCAGATTGTGTCCCCTTGTTCTTGTGTTCACTTTCCTATTAAAAACACTTCCCTCCTGAACCTTATTTAACCCTTTAACATATTTAAATGTTTCGATCATGTCCCCCCTTTTCCTTCTGTCCTCCAGACTATACAGATTGAGTTCATGAAGTCTTTCCTGATACGTTTTATGCTTAAGACCTTCCACCATTCTTGTAGCCCGTCTTTGGACCCGTTCAATTTTGTCAATATCTTTTTGTAGGTGAGGTCTCCAGAACTGAACACAGTATTCCAAATGTGGTCTCACCAGCGCTCTATATAGCGGGATCATAATCTCCCTCTTCCTGCTTGTTATACCTCTAGCTATGCAGCCAAGCATCCTACTTGCTTTCCCTACCGCCTGACTGCACTGTTCACCCATTTTGAGACTGTCAGAAATCATTACCCCTAAATCCTTTTCTTTTGAACTATTTGCCAACACAGAACTGCAAATACTTCAAAAGAAAAGGATTTAGGGGTAATGATTTCTGACAGTCTCAAAATGGGTGAACAGTGCAGTCAGGCGGTAGGGAAAGCAAGTAGGATGCTTGGCTGCATAGCTAGAGGTATAACAAGCCTGGGCAACGCAGGCCCCGATTGAAGATATTTGCCGTGCAGCGACCTGGGCTGCCCCTAATACATTCATCAAACACTATCGTTTGGACACTTTCGCTTCAGCTGAAGCAGCCTTTGGACGCAGAGTACTGCAGAGAGTTTGCAACGATACTGCGTCCCTGGTCCAGCCTTCTCCCTCCCTAATTGGTTAAGCTTGGGTACATCCCATGCTGGACTCTCCGAAGCAGTGCAAGTGGTATAACATCCCCCTTTATCTCAAAACGCTTTTTTTCTTCCTACTTTTTCTTCCCATTTTTATATTATATCAACCACAACAACACAAGAGCACACCACAGATTCAAACTTAATATTAAGTTTAAGTTTAAGTTTAAGTTTAATCAGATTTGTATGCCGCCCCTCTCCGCAGACTCGGGGCGGCTCACAGCAACAGCAATACAAGACAAATCCAATATTAAATTATTTTTAACCGCTCCAAACCTGGCTGATCGGCAACCAGTGCAGGCCACAGCGTGTTGTAGAAATGTGGGCGAATCTGGGAAGCCCCACGATGGCTCTCACGGCCGCATTCTGCACGATCTGAAGTTTCCGAACACTTTTCAAAGGCAGCCCCATGAAGAGAGCATTGCAGTAATCGAACCTCGGGGTAACGAGGGCATGAGCGACTGTGAGCAATGACTCCCTGCCCAAACAGGACTGCAACTGGTGCACCAGGCGAACCTGGGCAAACGCCCTCCTCGCCACAGCCGAAAGATGGTGTTCCAATGTCAGCTGTGGATCGAGGAGGACGCCCAAGTTGCGAACCCTCTGTCATCCCTTAGCTAACTGATTAGCAAACACTTCATCTACATCTGTATTTCCTCTAGTTGGATGGGTGCTCTGTAAACACCTATAGTAAAGAGGTAAGACATACCTTTTTCCTTTAATATATAATTTCTTTTTTAAAAAGTATAAAATAACATTATATAATGTAAACCCATGCCTTCCATCCCCTGTCCTAATGTTTCTTTTTTTTTTACTAGTATAATGCATACAAATATTATTATATCTTTGTAGACCACCAATACATACTTGACAAAACAAACAAATAAAATAAAGAGGGTTCAATTGAATAGCAACCCAATGCTCCCTCTTAATTCTATATTTTTAACACTATCATATATTTTCTCACTTTTACAGAATACAGTTCGCTTCCAGTCCCAATTCCAAAATTGAGCTTAATGAGAACAATTGTTTCAAACTATAAACTTTTCAATGGTGGTCTGACAATTTGTTGAAATAGAAAAATATAGTAAGATGTGGAAAAATAGATAGATAGATAGATTTTTATTGGCCAAGTGTGATTGGACACACAAGGAATTTGTCTTGGTGCATATGCTCTCAGCGTACATAAAATAAAATATACATTTGTCAAGAATCATGTGGTACAACACTTAATGATTGTCACAGGGGTCAAATAAGCAATGAAGAAGCAATATTAATAAGAATCTTAGGATATAAGGAACAAGTTACAGTCATACAGTCAACATGGGAGGAAATGGGTGATAGGAATGATGAGAAAAACTAGTAGAATAGAAGTGCAGATTTAGTAGAAAGTCTGACAGTGTTGAGGGAATTATTTGTTTAGCAGAGTGATGGCGTTCGGAAAAAAACTGTTCTTGTGTCTAGTTGTCTTGGTGTGCAGTGCTCTGTAGCGACGTTTTGAGGATAGGAGTTGAAACAATTTGTATCCAGGATGTGAGGGGTCAGTAAATATTTTCCCCGCCCTCTTTTTGACTTGTGCAGTATACAGGTCCTCAATGGAAGGCAGGTTGGCAGCAATTGTTTTTTCTGCAGTTCTGATTCTCCTCTGAAGTCTGTGTTGGTCTTGTTGGGTTGCAGCACCAAACCAGACAGTTATAGAGGTGCAGATGACAGACTCAATGATTCCTCTGTAGAACTGGATCAGCAGCTCCTTGGGCAGTTTGAGCTTCCTGAGCTGGCGCAGAAAGAACATTCTTTGTTGTGCTTTTTTGATGATGTTTTTGATGTTAGGTGACCATTTAAGGTCTTGAGATATGATAGAACCTAGAAATTTGAAGGTCTCTACTGTTGATACTGTGTTGTCTAGTATTGTGAGAGGTGGAAGGGTGGAAGGGTTTCTCTGAAAGTCTACCACCATTTCTACGGTTTTGAGTGTGTTCAGTTCTAGATTGTTCTGGTCACACCACAAGGAGAGTTGTTCAACTTCCCGTCTGTATGCAGATTCATCATTGTCTCGAATGAGTCCGATCACTGTTGTATCATCTGCAAACTTCAGTAGTTTAACAGATGGATCGTTTGAGATGCAGTCATTAGTGTATAGAGAGAAGAGAAGTGGTGAGAGTACACAGCCTTGGGGGGCACCTGTGCTAATTGTACAACAAACCATGCTGTTGTTCTTCCCTACTATGAGGTAGCAGAGCGAGGGACAAGACAGATTTTGTAAGGAGACGGATACACCGTCACTCCTATTATGGGTTTTTCACTGAGCTTCTCCACTCCTTCTGGGGCCTGCACCCTAAATTTCCTCAGCAGGTTGGTGAAAAAAGTGAAGAACTCAATCCTTGTAAAGAGTTCTCCCAAGCAGATCCGAGCACCTATGGTGAAAATAAAATAAAAACCAGAACATTAGTTATAGTGACATGTATACAGTGAAAGGCTGCAAAACGTTTTACTACCACACTGTGGGTATAGCTTATTGTGAGGATGTGGCTTGGTGATCATGTGATCGGGTAGGAGTGGCTTGCCGACCATGTGACCAGGTGGGAGTAGCTTAAAGGTCATGTGACTGGGTGGGAGTGGCTTACCAACCAAGATACGTTTTCAAATAGGTGCCTGGACTCTTTTTCAGTTCATTAAGCCACATTATTTGAAGAGAAACAAAAGGGACAAATTATAGACAGCATTATTGGTTGAGGAGCACAGTAACATTTTAAGGCTTTGTACTGAACCCACAAGGTTCAGTATGATAACACATTAGGCAAGAAGCTCAATTTTCTGTCATTGCTATAAAAGTTCAGTTCTAGATAATGATTAAAGTGATTAAAGCATTTATGGGTTAAAACATATTATTTAATTATTTCCTATTTTAAAAGTAATTAAGGATCATACTAAGGTACTAGAGAAGGAAGGACAATAAAAAAAACTACTAAGTATACCTGTCCTTTGTGCCCCAATCTGTGCCTTTTCAGGAAGAATCTAAAAAATGAATCTAAAAAATGTGTATTGGTGGAGCAAGGCCTCCTTCATTCTGTAACCCCTATCAAATAACAGTAATAGAATCCATCGGTAGTTAGTATAAATTTCATGAAATAAACTGTTAGGAGATTCTCGAACTGGGAGAGCCAATGTTGACAAGGTCAGCCAATGAATATGCATAGCAACTAAGTCAGCTAATGGGAGGTAAACACTTCTGAGTCTGTGCAGAGACTCAAAACTGAAAACTGAAGCTTAAAGCTGGGTGTGGTTACATAGACCCCGAACTGTTTATCTATTTTATTTATTTATTTATTTATTTATTTGTTTGTTTGTTTGTCAAACAAGTATAGTATTATAGTACATATTAACATAACCTAATAACATAAGTAATAGAAAGGATAATAAGACAGTAGGACAGGGACATTAGGCACAAAAGTCCACTTATGCATGCCCCTTAGAGACCTCTTAGAAAAGGGGAGAGGTCAATTGTAGATAATGTAAGGTTGAAGATTTTGGGGTTGGGGGAAGCAACAACAGAGTCAGGTAATGAGTTCCAGGCGGTGACCACTCTATTGCTGAAATCATATATTCTGCAGTCAAGTTTGGAGTGATTTACATTCAGTTTATATCTATTACGTGCTCTTGTGTTGTTGTTGTTGTTAAAGGTGAAGTAGTCACCGATAGGGAGTACATTATGATGTATGATTTTATGAATTTATGATTTTTATCTATACTGGAGATATTTGTACACCCAAATTTCATGCAATCAGGAAAGGTAATAGCATAATAATAAACAACTGTTAGATGTAAAAGAAGATTTAAAAACAAGGAAAGTATTAAATGAAGAAGGTATAAAACTAGAGTAGTGGGCATATTTGCAAATACAAACAAAATACATGAAGGATAAAAGGAATCAGGTATAAAGATAGAGACAACCGGACTGGGCAAAACACTATTAAGAACAGAAGAAAAAATGATGAGAAAAGTATATCGCTATGTATTAGAACAGGCATTATGGGAGGAACAAGTTAAAGAGACCATGATAAAATGTTGCAGAGATGTTGGATTCAACATAAATTTAGATGTTTGGCAAGATTAATGCAAAGAAACAGAAAATTAACATTGGCCACCTCTTATAAAGAAAACCTCTATAAAATGTTTTATAGGTGGCATGTTCCTCCAGTAAGACTGGCCAAAACGAAGCAAAATATATCAGGAATATGTTGGAAATGCCAGAAGACCTTCGGAACATATCTATCTATCTATCTATCTATCTATCTATCTATCTATCTATCTATCTATCTATCTATCTATCTATCTATCTATCTATCTATCTATCTATCTATCTATTAGATTTATATGCCGCCCCTCTCCATAGACTCAGGGCGGCTCACAACATACAATAAAACAATTCACAACAAATCTAATAAATTTTAAAAAACTTTAAAAAACCCATTATTAAACCAGACATACACACAGACATATCATACATAAATTGTATAGGCCCGGGGGAGGGGGGAATCCCTCAATTCCCCCATGCCTGACGGCAGAGGTGAGTTTTAAGGAGTTTAAGGAAGGCAAGGAGGGTGGGGGCAGTTCTAATCTCCGGGGGGAGTTGGTTCCAGAGGGTCGGGGCCGCCACAGAGAAGGCTCTTCCCCTGGGTCCCGCCAAACGACATTGTTTAGTTGAAGGGACCCAGAGAAGGGCAACTCTGTGGGAACTAACCAGTCGCTGGGATTCGTGCGGCAGAAGGCGGTCCCAGAGATATTCTTGTCCGATGCCATGAAGGGCTTTATAGGTCATAACCAACACTTTGAATTGTGGCCGGAAATTGATCGGCAACCAATGCAGACTGCAGAGTGTTGGTGTAACATGGGCATATTTGGGGAAGCCCATGACTGCTCTCGCAGCTGTATTCTGCACGATCTGAAGTTTCCGAACACTTAGCAGCATATAAACACTTAATTTATATGCTGCTAATTAAATACAGCATAAGTACAACAACAATAAAAACAGTTAAAATCTAATAACAAAAATCAATAACAACAATAATATAAAAAACACACCTACTTACAATCAGCCTATATTGACTTTAACCAAGGTTAATCTGATATCATGGGGATTTGCATCATTAAACATTTCTTACAATTTTCCTCTCCATTGATGCAGTTACACATTGTGGGGAACAGTTCCTTCATTTTTACCATTGCTCAAATGCCCAGAAGATATAAAGAAAATGTAATTTTGCTCTTTAATCTGCGTTTTCAAATGAACAGTTGGAGAGAGAATTCCAATCACTTTCCTTAGAAGCAGAAGAAATCTGTATTGGCAGTTCTGTGTTAGCAAATACTTCAGAAGAGAAGGATTTAGGGGTAGTGATTTCTGACAGTCTCAAAACGGGTGAACAGTGCAGTCAGGCGGTAGGGAAAGCAAGTAGGATGCTTGGCTGCATAGCTAGAGGTATAACAAGCAGGAAGAGGGAGATTGTGATCCCCTTATAAAGAGCGCTGGTGAGACCACATTTGGAGTACTGTGTTCAGTTCTGGAGACCTCACCTACAAAAAGATATTGACAAAATTGAATGGGTCCAAAGACGGGCTACAAGAATGGTGGAAGGTCTTAAGCATAAAACGTATCAGGAAAGACTTCATGAACTCAATCTGTATAGTCTGGAGGACAGAAGGAAAAGGGGGAACATGATCGAAACATTTAAATATGTCAAAGGGTTAAATAAGGTTCAGGAGGGAAGTGTTTTTAATAGGAAAGTGAACACAAGAACAAGGGGACACAATCTGAGGTTAGTTGGGGAAAAGATCAGAAGCAACTTGAGAAAATATTATTTGACTGAAAGAGTAGTAGAGGCTTGGAACAAACTTCCAGCAGACGTGGTTGGTCAATCCACAGGAACTGAATTTAAATATGCCTGGGATAAACATATATCCATCCTAAGATAAAATACAGAAAATAGTATAAGGGCAGACTAGATGGACCATGAGGTCTTTTTCTGCCGTCAATCTTCTATGTTTCTATGTTTCTAAATCCTGCACATTACCTGCTCCAAAGGGCAAAAATGCTTCTTTTGTGACAAAGTGTCCTTCTTTGTCCAGAAAATGGTTGGGGTTGAATTTTTCAGGTGTTTCCCATTGTTCAGAATCAAAGAGAAGAGAGAGCATGTTTTGTAAAATAATAGTTCCCTAAAATAAAAGAAATAAAAAAAATTAAACTTCAGATTCTCTGTTTATATCATATTGCATATAACAACAACAACAATAATATGACCTACAATGCAGATTTGGCAAGTGTTCTGTCTGGGTCACTCCGGAAGCCAAAACCAACCCAAAAAGATAAGCCAGACACACCGGTAAAAGGCAAAGGCAGTTTATATAATTCAAGGAAAACACAGGTAACAGAAAATGTCCTTACAAACAGGAAAAACACTGGAACTTCAAATATATCCATGAAGGCAATAGTCCATGAAGCAATACCAGATTCTTGCTGCCAAGACGAAGCTGTAGATAGCAAACATACGCCTCCCACGAGTCTTCCAGACTGCTAGGCCACAAGCCAAGATCAGAGACGCTGAGAATCAAAGCAGGTCACCGCAACTCCAACTGATAACACTCCACATGGCTTCAAGGGCTTGCCTGCCTTTTAAACCCTGCTGATGAGGACCACACACCCAGCCCGGCTGTTTCTCATTCAATGTTGATAATATTTCTTTAACTGTTGCTTTCTTTGCTCTGACTGTCTCTGTCGCATGTCAATGACAGCTTGTGCATCATCACCTAATGATTCCAAGCTACTGGCTGGGGAGAGGCCCCCCCCCCGGGGCTCTCATGCTGTTCTTCTTCGTCCCATTCCTGACTGTCCCCTCCCCCGTCTGACTGCTCAGCCCCCTCCTCTTCGCTGTCCTCCTCCTCCGGGCATGGAGCCAGCAGAGACGCAGCCGGTCCCTGAGCAGCCTCAGGCTGAACCACAACAGCAAGGAGGCTGATGAAACAATTGATCATATCCTCAGCAGTTGCCAGAAAATCGTACAGTCGGACTACAAACAGAGGCACAACTACTGTACGTGGCCCAGATGCTCCATTGGAACCTGTGCCACAACTACCATCTACCAGTGGGATCATAAACCTGAGAAAGTAGTTGAAAACAAACATGTCAAAATACTTTGAGACATTCAAATTCAAATTGACAAGGTTTTGAAACACAATACACTGGATCTCATGATTGTGGAAAAGATAAAAGTGTGGATCACTGATGTCGCCATACCAGGTGACAGTCGAATTGATGAAAAACAACAAGAAAAACTTAGCGGATATCATGATCTTAAAATAGAACTACAATGACTCTGGCATAAACCAGTACAGGTGGTCCCAGTAGTAATTGGCACACTGGGTGCTGTGCCAAAAGACCTCAGCCATAATTTGAAAACAATAAACATTGACAAAATCATGATCTGTCAGTTGCAAAAGGCCACCACACTTGGATTTGTGCACATCATACAGAAAAAAAAAATCACACAGTCCTAGAAGCTTGGGAAGTGTTCGACTGGTGATATTGTGATACAAAATCCAGCATATCAACCGTGTTTGCTCCGTAGTACTGTTTTTGTGTGTGAATAAAATAATAATAATAATTGGAAGGGACCTTGAAGGTCTTCTAGCCCAACCCCATGCCTAGGCAGGAAACCTTACACTACTTTGGACAAATGGTTATCCAACATCTTCTTAAAAACTCCCAGTTTTGGAGCAACTTCTGGAGGCAAGCTGTTCCAATGATTAATTGTTGTCAGGAAATTTCTCCTTAGTTCTAAGTTACTTTTCTCCTTGTTTAGTTTCCACCCATTGTTTCTTGTTTTACCCTCAGGTGCTTTGGAGAATAGTTTGACTCACTCTTCTTTGTGGCAACTCCTGAGATATGGGAAGATTGCTATCATGTCTCCCCTAGTCCTTCTTTTCATTAAACTAGACATACACAGTTCCTGCAACCGTTCTTTGTATGTTTTAGCCTCCAGTCCCCTAATCATTTTTGTTGCTCTTCTGAGCACTCTTTCTAGAGTCTCAATATACTTTTTGCATCATGGTGACAAAATAGAATTACATAGAAACATAGAAACATAGAAGACTGATGGCAGAAAAAGACCTCAAAGACCAACTAACTTCAGGAAGAGGGAGTTTGTGATCCCGCTGTATAGAGCGCTGGTGAGACCAAATTTGGAATACTGTGTTCAGTTCTGGAGACCTCACCTACAAAAAGATATTGATAAAATTGAATGGGTCCAAAGATGGGCTGCAAGAATGGTGGAAGGTCTTAAGCATAAAACGTATCAGGAAAGACTTAATGAACTCAATCTGTATAGTCTGGAAGACAGAAGGAAAAGGGGGGACATGATCGAAACATTTAAATATGTCAAAGGGTTAAATAAGGTTCAGGAGGGGGGTGTTTTTAATAGGAAAGTGAACACAAGAACAAGGGGACACAATCTGTTAGTTGGGGGAAAGATCAAAAGCAACATGAGAAAATATTATTTTACTGAAAGATTAGTAGATCCTTGGAACAAACTTCCAGCAGACGTGGTTGGTAAATCCACAGTAACTGAATTTAAACATGCCTGGGATAAACCTAGATCCATCCTAATATAAAATACAAAAAATAGTATAAGGGCAGACTAGATGGACCATGAGGTCTTTTTCTGCCGTCAATCTTCTATGTTTCTATGTTTCTAATAAAGACTGCGGCTTCTGGTCACTTAGGTGGGTGACTTTGAGCCAATCCTATTCTATCAGCCTAATCCACTTCACATGGTTGTATTGTGGTAAAAATAGAAGGAAGGACTATTAGTAATCTCACCACCTTTTAGCATAAAGTGTAGTTCAATGGATCTCTCATATCTAGATCTAGCTCTAAGAATGCAAATCTTGGAATTCACACCTTGGGAATGAGAAACCCATGGAGGTAAACATCCTTTGTACATTGTCTTGGTACTCCAAATAACGAGATGTATTTGTATCTCATGATCTCATGAATCACAGCATTGGTGTAGGGCAGATTCTTCCGATCTCCATAACAGATGGAGCGAGAGGAACACAAAACATCTTGGATCTCCTTGTGGACCTTATCTGGGGGGAAAAAAGAAACGTTTATTGAAAATCCCATAGGTTACACCGTAGGCAAGAAAAAACAAAATGCACGGGTGTAGAACATGCTCAACAACAGTAACCGAAGTGTTCTGTCGGGCTCTCTGGTAAACTCCTCCCAAAAATTCACAGGTACCAATTTCAGACACACACACATTTGAAAATTCAAAACAATGTTCTTTATAATGAAAATTCCCTTAAACCAAGCCCTCTTTTGGTATAGCAAAGAGCATTGGTCTCCAAACAAACTGGTAATTTATACAAGTCCCTTATCAGTCCTGTGATACTTAGCTTGCAGCTGTGAGGCAATTCACAGCCCTTCTTCTTTTACAAAGTGAAACACACTTTGCCCTGGTTTAGTTTCAAAGTGGGAAAAATCAGTACACAAAAGGTCAAAGTCAGTAAAGCAGTCACGAAACACAAGGATCAGATAATCCTCCACAATGGCCAAACCCACAGGCTGCTATTTATAGCAGCCTCACTAATGACCACAGCCCCACCCAACCACAGGTGGCCTCATTTTCTTTGATAATAATCTCTCAGTTGTTGTTGCCTATGCATCGCTCTCCGCATGCGTGGCTGTATCATTAACTCTTGTTCTGAATCTAAGGAGGAGCTAGATAATTGATCTCCTTCTGAGCTGTCTGCCACACTCTCCTCCTCCCTGTCACTCATGTCTTCTTGGTCAGAGGAGCCTTCACCATCAGATTCCACCGGGGGCAAAACAGGCCTGCAGCATGTGGATGTCTCCCCCACATCCACAGTAATTGGGGCAGCAGCTGGGCCAGAGCTAACCACAACACGTAGGAGGGATTTTTGTGCCAAAAAAGCCCATGCAGTCCTAGGCTGCATCAACTCAGGGATAGTATCAAGATAATGTGAAATGAATGTGCTCTAAACTGCACTGGTAAGACCGTCCCTGGGATATTGCATCCAGTTTGGTTATCATGATATAAAAATAATATTGATACTCTAGAAAGAGTGCAGAGAAGAGCAATGATTGGGGAATGGAAGCCAACCTTACGATAAATGGTTGCGGGAATGTGGTCTGTTTAAGTCTGTTGTGGTTGGCTTTGGGCCAGCTCCTGGAATGAGGACTGTGGACGTTGGTTTGGGAGAATCCTCAGGTTCCCAGAGACTTGTCTTACTGCCAACAGCTTCGGACAGTGAAGATTCTTTGTCAAGGGCAGACGCTGGGAGTGAAACAGAATTGGAAGGTGAGGTAGATGCAGGCAGCCCATTAGCTAATGACCCCATTAGTGAGTCATCAGACTCAGAGGAAGATAGGTTAATAGATGCTCGTAGGCGCAGGTTTATGATGAGAAGGGAACAACTGCACAGGTATCATAATAAGGGAGAACACCTGTGGCTGGGGCAATTAGGCTAATGGGGCTGCTGATAAATTGCCAGCATTGCAGAGAGCGCAGGTGGGAGATTATCCATTTGGAGAAGGAGACGTCGTGTTTGCATTTTGTTCCTGGTTTTTCATAGACTCTTGGGAATATTTCACAGCTAAGTAAAAACTTGTGGACTGACTGGAAGAGGTCTGGCTGTGACGTTTCTGTTCTGGTTTCTGGTAGAACTTTAGCTATTAAAAATAACTCTTACTAAATGCAGTATTTCATAAACAAAGAAACTTCATTTTTATTCTCTTCACTTCCGTATTCAAAATACAACTCAGACTAGCAAATTCCTTTTGTCCCATTATCTCTCTTAATTGCATTCCACATACATTCCTTTCAGCCTCCTCCGTCTCCCAAGATTTATGTACTCACAGCATGATTCAAAAACAGCAGGAGTGACTATAAAATAACAGAATGAACTTGCTCGCTCGGGAGCTGAACAGAAACACATTTCATTTTAGCAATACAACATTGAAACTCCACCCTTCTTCTCCACTGGCCCCCTGACATACCAAATACATCACTCCAGTGTTTAACCCATTCCTCCCCTTAATATGTTTTTCCTAACACCTGTTCCTTGCATTTTTGGACCCTTCTGAATTGAGGATTAACCCAGCGAATGTCTGTCTCTTCCTCACTAGATTCTGGACTCATAGCAACATCCTGTGGCTGGCCTCCCACCTGTTGTGGTTAGCTCTGGCCCAGCTCCTGCCCTAAGGACTGTGGATGTGGGGGAGACATCCACATGCTGCAGGCCTGTTTTGCCCCCGGTGGAATCTGCTGATGAAGGCTCCTCAGACCAAGAAGACATGAGTGACAGGGAGGAGGAGAATGTGGCAGACAGCTCAGAAGGAGATCAATTATCTAGCTCCTCCTTGGATTCAGAACAAGAGTTAATGATACAGCCACGCATGCGGAGAGCGGTGCATAGGCAACAACAACTGAGAGATTATTATCAAAGAAAAGGAGACCACCTGTGGTTGGGTGAGGCTGTGGTCATTAGTGAGGCTGCTATAAATAGCAGCCTGTGGGTTTGGCCATTGTGGAGGATTATCTGATCATTTGTTGTGTTTCATGACTGCTTTACTGACTTTGACTTTTTGTGTGCTGATTTCCCCCCGCTTTGAATCTAAACCAGAGCAAAGTGTGTTTCACTTTGTGAAAGAAGAAGGACTGTGAATTGCCTCACAGCTGCAAGCTAAGTAGCACAGGACTGATAAGGGACTTGTACAAATTACCAGTTTGTTTGGAGACCAGTGCTCTTTGCTATACCAAAAGAGGGCTTAGGTTAAGGGAATTTTCCTTATAAAGAACATTGTTTTGAATTTTCAAATGTGTGTGTGTCTGAAATTTGTACCTGTGAATTTTTGGAAGGAGTCTACCAGAGAGCCCGACAGAACACGGAGTGGGCAGGCTGCTAGTGGTGGAGCCGCCCCGAGCAGCGGGACGGATAAGCAGACTGACTGCTTGTGGTGGAGCTGCCGTGAGCGGTGTAGAAGAGCGATGTGGCAGCCGAGCAAATGGGTGGCTGTTACTTATTTTATTTTAGCCGGGTTTTTGAGACGTTTTGCTTCTCCACTAAAAATTCTACTTTATGGTCACCTTGGATATCCAGATGAATTGCCATGAGTAGCAACGCCCATTTTAAAGAAACAGCAGTTGAATCTGCCCCAGCGAAGAAGAGGTCAGTGATGGTATGAGTCAAGTTGTCCTCATCAAGGGTAGAATTTGGATCATTCTTGCTCTGTAGTTAACAGTGAGAAAGGTAAAATAGAAATGATATATTGGTATAATGAAAGCAACGAAAGGAATGAAACGAATGGGAAATACGTTTTTAAGTTTTTTAAAACAACCCTTCCTCCTATGTATATTGATATTGTTATAGTTAGATTAAGAATTTGATATGAATTTTTAAAAATTAATTAATTAATTAATCAATTTATTTATTAGATTTGAATGTTTATCTTTTCTTTCCTTCCTGGCATATAAAGATAAGTAAATTTGGAAATTTTGTGTTGGTTATGTGTTGGTTAAGTGTTGGTTAAATGTTGGTTATGACCTATAAAGCCCTTCATGGCATCGGACCAGAATATCTCCGGGACCGCCTTCTGCCGCACGAATCCCAGCGATCGGTTAGGTCCCACAGAGTTGGCCTTCTCTGGGTCCCGTCGACTAAGCAATGTCGTTTGGCGGGACCCAGGAGAAGAGTCTTCTCTGTGGCGGCCCCGACCCTCTGGAAACAACTCCCCCCAGATATCAGAGTTGCCCCCACCCTCCTTGCCTTTCGCTAGCTCCTTAAAACCCACCTCTGTCATCAGGCATGGGGGAATTGAAATTTCCCTTTCCCCTAGGCTTATAGAATTTATACACGGTATGCTTGTATGTATGAGTGGTTCTTTAAATTGGGGTTTTTAAGATTATTTTTAATATTAGATTTGTTTACATTGTCTTTTTATATTGTTGTTAGCCGCCCCGAGTCTGCGGAGAGGGGCGGCATACAAATCTAATAAATAGATAGATAGATAGATAATTAAAATAAATAAATAAAATTTATTTTGTTAAGGGCAGTTATGGTAAAATGACGGTTTTAAAAAGTAAGAATGAGTTTAAGAATATAAGAAATGGATTGTAGCATGACGCCACAGTTTTGGCAGATAAATAGCAAATAAAGGGGAAGAGCCTTCTCTGTGGTGGCACCGGCTCTCTGGAACCAACTCCCCCAACGGATTAGAACTGCCCCTACTCTTCCTGCCTTCCGTAAACTCCTTAAAACCCACCTTTGCCGTCAGGATGGGGGAATTGAAACACCTCCCCCGGGCATGTTCAATTTATACATGGTATGCTTGTGTGTGTGTCTGTTAGTATATGGGGTTCTTTTAAATCTTTAAATATTTTAAAGCTATTTGGATTATTTATGATTTGTTCTATCTTGTTGTGAGCCGCCCCGAGTCTTTGGAGAGGGGCGGCATACAAATCTAAATAATAAATAAATAAATAAATAAATAAATAAATAAATAAATAGCCACGAGAAATTGAGACAGCTAAAGGCAGTTTGAATTCAAATCAGGGCGAAGGAGAATATCTGAAATCCGGATGATAGGATTTGAAAAGGAGGTAGCACAGGATGAATGATATGTACCAGAATAAATTGGACAAATAATTCAGAAATTTGGATTAAGAATTTGACATTTGATATTATATTGTATTGTATTCTAATTTGAGGTATGTGAATTTGATTCTCTGTAAAGTGAGGAAAAACAATAAAACTTAATACAGTGATACCTCATCTTACAAACCCCTCATCATACAAACTTTTTGAGATATAAACCCGGGGTTTAAGATTTTTTTGCCTCTTCTTACAAACTATTTTCACCTTACAAACCCACCGCCGCCACTGGGATGCCCCGCCTCCGGACTTCTGTTGCCAGCGAAGCACCCGTTTTTGCGCTGCTGCGATTCCCCTGAGGCTCCCCTCCATGGGAAACCCAACCTCTGGACTTCCGTGTTTTTGCGATGCTGCAGGGGAATCCCAGCAGAGAAATCCCAGCATCACAAAAACGGGTGCTTTGCTGGCAATGGAAGTCCGGAGGTGGGGTTTCCCATGGAGGGGAGCCTCAGTGAAATCACAGCATCGCAAAAATGGGCGCTTCAGCCGGCAAAAGGGGTGAATTTTGGACTTGCACGCATTAATCGCTTTTCCATTGATTCTTATGGGAAACATTGTTTCATCTTACAAACCTTTCACCTTAAGAACCTCATCCGGGAACCAATTAGGTTTGTAAGACAAGGTATCACTGTACCAAAAAAAACCCAGTGAGAAAGGTAAAATGTAATTTGTAGACATTTTCCTATTGTTATGTCTTCCTCCACAAACCTAATGCCTCCCTTTTCTGGTTCACGATTCATTTTCTCCATGGTGATTGAAGCTGTGATCAAAAGCATCAGGATGAAACAAGGCTAGAGAAAGTGAATATAAAAGCGAGACATTTTGTGAAATGTGCATCCTATTTTTGATAATTTCAGTGGAAATAAATATACTGGAATCCTGTGTTCAGTTCTGGAGACCTCACCTACAAAAAGAGATAGACAAAATTGAACGGGTCCAAAGACGGGCTACAAGAATGGTGGAAGGTCTTAAGTATAAAACGTATCAGGAAAGACTTCATTAACTCAATCTGTATAGTCTGGAGGACAGAAGGAAAAGGGGGGACATGATTGAAACATTTAAATATGTCAAAGGGTTAAATAAGGTCCAGGAGGGAAGTGTTTTTAATAGGAAAGTGAACACAAGAACAAGGGGACACAATCTGAAGTTAGTTGGGGGAAAGATCAAAAGCAACATGAGAAAATATTAATTTACTGAAAGAGTAGTAGATCCTTGGAACAAACTTCCAGCAGACGTGGTAGATAAATCCACAGTAACTGAATTTAAACATGCCTGGGATAAACACATATCCATCCTAAGATAAAATACAGAAAATAGTATAAGGGCAGACTAGATGGACCAGGAGGTCTTTTTCTGCCGTCAGACTTCTATGTTTCTATGTTTCTATATTTGGAACAAGTGAGACATCAACTTTCTTTAACGCAAAGAATTGACAAAACTGTACAAGATGCCCTTGGAGTCTTGGGAATTGCAGGGGAAAACGAAATTATATTTGAAAGTGGCTCTGTCAGACACCCCCTGATTCATTAGAGTAGGAGGAACCAGAGGTTCAGCACAATCAGACTTGCCATCACAGACTTTGATATTATAACTAATCTCAACAAAAGGTGTTTTAACTATCCCATGCAGTGGCTTTCTGGATTGTTATTGTTATTGTTATTGTTATTGTTATTGTTATTGTTATTGTTATTGTTATTGTTATTGTTATTGTTATTGTTATTGTTATTGTTATTGTTATTGTTATTGTTATTAATGTTATTAATGTTATTATTATTAATGTTGTTGTTGTTGTTGTTGTTATTGTTATTGTTATTGTTATTGTTGTTGTTATTATTATTATTATTATTATTATTATTATTATTATTATTATTATTATTATTATTATTATTATGCAACACAGCAAACGAGATCACTATATGCTGGATTTCGTATTTCATCACCAGTCGGGCGCTTCCCAAGCACCTAGGACTGCGAGACCATCTATTAGGGATGTACATCTGACGGGACTGCCAGAAATGGCTTCTGTGAGGTGGCTGCTTTGCTGTGGAACATCATTTCCCCTAAGAACATAAGAACATAAGAAGAGCCATGCAGAATCAGGCCAAAGCCCATCGCGTCCAGCATTCTGGGTCACACAGTGGTCCACCAATTGTCCATGGGATCTTGAGCAGAAAGAGAAGGCAAGACCCTCCCTTTCCCCTGACCCCCAACAAATGGTACCCAAGGGAATCCTGCCTGTCTCAACCAACATAGAGGTGGTACATGGACCTCCGTTTCAATAACCACCGATACACTTGGCATCCATGAATCTGTCTAATCCTGCCTTGAAGCTATGCAGGCTGACAGTTGTCACGACCTCTTCCGGAAGTGAATTCCATCAACCAAGGACCCTCTGGGTGAAGAAATATTTCCCTTGATTTGTCCTCACTTTCTTCCCTATGAGCTTTAGGGAGGGCCCCCTCGTCCTAGTATTGTGTGATAGAGAAAAGAATTTTTCTCTATCCACCTTTTCTATCCCGTGCATGATTTTATACACTTTGATCAAGTCACCTCTTAAACGCCGTCTTTCAAGGCTGAAGAGACCACGTTATGTTTTTCTCCTGCTCTGTTGTTTTTCCAGGTATCATTCTGCCAGATTTTTAATGTTGTAACGTTTTACATATACATAATAAATAATTAAAAATAGACACTTACTTTTTCCATTTCCAATAGATAAAAATCAATGAAATCACGTGGATTCTGCAGATTCTGCGCTTCCTTATGCTGTACAATCTCCTTCTTTGCAAAATTAAGGATAAACTCTGCAGCAGAAAGGGCTTTCTGGTGAGGCCCCGGGAGATATTTCATGATAAATGGGAATATTTCATAAATCTATCAGAAAGAAAAAAAATAAATCCTATTACAAAACCAGAAGATCACATGAAACCATAAATCAATTCTCATAAATTAGAATAGAATAGAATTTTATTGTCCAAGTGTGATTGGACACACAAGGAATTTGTCTTGGTGCAGATGCTCTCAATGTACATAAAAGAAAAAGATACATTTGTCAAGAATCATGTGGTACAACACTTAATGATTGTCATAGGGGTCAAACCCTACACTACTTTTGTTATGGTTCAGCCTGAGGCCGATCAGGGTCCAGCTGCGTCTTTGCTGGCTCCATGCCCGGAGGAGGATGACAGCGAAGAGGAGGGGGCTGAACAGTCAGACGGGGGAGAGGAAAGTCAGGAATGGGACGAGGAAGAACAGCATGAGAGCCCCGGGGGGGGGGGGCTCTCCCCAGCCAGTAGCTTGGAGTCATTAGGTGATGAAGCACAAGCCGTCATTGACATGCGACAGAGACGTTCAGATCAAAGAAAGGAGCAATTAAAGAAGTATTATCAGCACTGAATTAGGAACAGCTGGGCTTGGGTGTGGTCCTCCTTAGCAGGGTTTTAAAAGGCAGGCAGGCCCTTGAAGCCATGTGGAGTGTTATCAGTTTGGAGTTGCGTTATCCAGTCTTGTTTCTCGGCGTCTCTGTTCCTGGCTTGTGGCCCAGCAGTGTGGAAGACCCGTGGGAGGTGTAGGCCTGCTATCTCCAGGGAAAGGGAGGGACATAATCAAAATATTTAAATATGTTAAAGGGTTAAATAAAGTTCAGGAGGGAAGTGTTTTTAATAGGAAAGTGAACACAAGAACAAGGGGGCCCAATCTGAGGTTAGTTGGGGGAAAGATCACAAGCAACGTGAAAAAATATTATTTTACTGAAAGAGTAGTAGATGCTTGGAACAAACTTCCAGCAGACGTGGTTGGTAAATCCACACGAACTGAATTCATTCATTGGCCTGGGCAAGGTATAAAAATTTCAATGGACCCAGGCCTGCAGGCAAAGATGGGTCTTAAAAGCTTTACAGAAGTCAGGGAGAGTGGGCGCAGTATGGATCTCTGGGTTGTTCTATAGGGCCAGGGCTGCCCTAATTTCTTAGGGGATGTAATGGCTCAATAGTTAAAATGCTGAGCTTGTCACCTGGAAAACTGTCAGCCCCGGTTCGAGACCCAAACTCTGGCCAATGGGGCGAGCTCCTGTTATTTGCTCCAGATCCTGCCTACCTAGCAGCTCAAAATCATGTAAGCTTTTAAAACTCACCTTTGACGGCAGGCCTGGGGCCGTTGAGCTCTAACTGTCAGTATGACTGTAATTTAGTTATTTATTTATTCATTTGTCCAATACACAAATACATAGGAAGAAAAATAGACATGTAGTAATATATATAAGGGTAAAAGTGAACTTAGAGGAGAGGATATATGAAAAAAAGAAAATATATATGATAAGTGAGAGAAAGGAAAGATAATTGGACAGGGGACGAAAGGCACACCAGTGCACTTATGTACGCCCCTTACTGGCCTCTTAGGAACCTGGAGAGGTCAATCGTGGAGAGTCTAAGGGAGAAGTGTTGGGGGTTAGGGGTTGACACAATTGAGTCCAGTAATGAGTTCCATGCTTCGACAACTTGATTGTTGAAATCATATTTTTTACAGTCAAGTTTGGAGCGGTTCGTATTAAGTTTGAATCTGTTGCGTGCTCTTGTGTTGTTGCAGTTGAAGCTGAAGTAGTCATTGACCGGTAGGACGTTGCAGCATATGATCTTGTGGGCAATACAGTGATCTCTCGATTAGCGCGGGGGTTACGTTCCAAGACCTCCCGCGCTAATCGATTTCCGTGTTATAGTGGTGCGGAAGTAAAAAACACCATCTACGCATGCGCGCCATTTTTTTCATGGCCGCACATGCGCAGATGGTGGAGTTTGTGTGTGGGCGGCGGGGAAGACCAAGGGAAGGTTCCTTCAGCCGCCCAACAGCTGATCTGCTCCGCAGCGCGGAAGCAGCGAGGAGCCGAAGATGGGGTAAAGGCAAAGGGGAAACCCCATCTTCGGCTCCTCGCTGCTGCCGCGCTGCGGAGCGGATCAGGTGTTGGGCGGCTGAAGGAACCTTCCCTTGGTCTTCCCGCCGCCCAGGCAAAGGGGAAACCCCAAGATCGCTTGCCGCTTGCCGCTTGCCGTATTGCAGCTTGGAGCCTTGCTTCGCCTCCTTCGCTGCAATACGGCAAGCGGCAAGCGATCTTGGGGTTTCCCCTTTGCCTGGGCGGCGCTGGGGCCATGCGGAGCCGCTCATCTAGGGGGGCGTGGACCGGCAAGGTGCCCTCCGCTCTCTCTCTTTCTCTCCCTGTTACCGGTGTGGTATAAGAGATAGAAAGAAAGAGAAAGGAGGGCGACTTGTCAGTCCACGCCCCCCTGGATGAGCGGCCCCGCATGGCCCCAGCGCCGGACTCCGCCGTTGCCTCCGCCCTTGTTCGGCTCTGCAGCTGAGAGGCCACGTCCACCCCCTCCTCGGTGTCCCCGGCACCCAGCGTCCCCACGCCGCCTCCACCTCCCAGTAATGCGCCCGACCTCTGCCTCTCTCTTTCTCTCTCATATACCACGCCGGCAACAGGGAGAGAAAGAGAGAGAGAACTAGCGCGGACTTATTTTTTAATTAATATTTTTTGAAAAACCGCGTTGCAGCGTTTCGCGCTAATCGAGACCGTGCTAATCGAGGGATCACTGTACTCAAATTGTGTTTTAGGCGCCGTAGTTCTAGGCTTTCTAGGCCCAGGATTGTTAGTCTATTTTTGTAGGATATTTTGTTTCGAGTGGAGGAGTGAAGGGCTCTTCTGGTGAAATATCTTTGGACATTTTCAAGGGTGTTGATGTCTGAGATGTGGTATGGGTTCCAGACAGATGAGCAGTAGTCTAAGATGGGTCTGGCAAAAGTTTTGTAGGCTTTTGTGAGTAGTGTGAGATTGCCTGAGCAGAAGCTGCGTAGGATCAGGTTAACAACTCTAGAGGCTTTTTTGGCAATATTGTTGCAGTGGGCTTTGGCACTTAGATCATTTGATATTAGTATTTCAAGGTCTTTTACTGAGTGTGGGTTAGCAGTGAGAGATTGTTTATTCAGTTCATATGTGCAGTTTGGATTCTTTTTCCTGATGTGGATGCAAATGAGTGTGGTTGTATGATGTATGACTTGGGTTTTTTGATTGTTTTATAACTGGGCTTAGAACTTTTTTATATTGCTTTTTATATGTTGTGAGTCTTCGGAGAAGGGCAGCATATAAGTCCAATAAATGAATAAATGAACGAACGAACAAATGAATAAATGAATGAATAAATAAATAAATAAAGTGAAAGCAGATAAATGGGTAGTAATATTTAGCAATAGAGCTTAGACTTATATACCACTTCACAGTGCTTTACAGCCCTCTCTAAGTGGTTTCCAATTTCAGTGTATTTTCCCCAACAATCTGACTCCTCATTTTACTCACTTCAAAAGGATGGAAGGTGGAGTCAACCTTGTGCTAGTGAGATTTGAACTGCCAAACTGCTAGCAACTGGTGATCTGATGTAGGCTGCAGTACTGCATTCTAACCACTGCCCCACTTTGGCTCTTATAGGTAGGAACCTATAAGGCAGTGGTTCTCATCCTTTCTAATTCCGCGACCCCTTAATACAGTTCCTCATGTTATGGTGACCCCCAACCATAAGTCTAGCCCCGATTCTCCCAACAGAGCTTTAAGCTGATTGGCAGGAAGTTCAGAGGGACACGCCCACTGTAAACACCTGATTGGTCTGATTGTAAAAATATGTTCCAAGGCGCCAGAATAGAAGCTTTAGTTCCTAACACCAGGGGAAATTATCTTTTATTATTTATTTATTAATTATTATTTATTATTTAGATTTGTATGCCGCCCCTCTCCGCAGACTCGGGGCGGCTCACAGCAAAACAAAACAATTCGTGACAAATCTAAATTATAATTTAAAATATTTAAAAAACCCCATTTACTAAACAAACATACCTACAAACATACCATGCATAAATTGTCTATGCCCGGGGTAGATGTCTCAGTTCCCCTGATGACAAAGGTGGCTTTTCCCATGGTCTTAGGTGACCCCTGTGTATTGGTAGTTCAACCCCCAAAGTGGTTCTGACCCACAGGTTGAGAACCACTACTATAAGGCACCACTTCAATGAGAAAGTAACATGACCCCATACATTGTCTTTAGATAATGCTGGTTCCCTTGACTAAGAAGGAGAGTGAGCTTATTGCAATTGCTTACCTTTGGACATGACTGGACATGGGATAGGGGAAACCTTTCTGTTTATGTAATATCTTATCTTAGAAATAAAAACAATTAAAAAATAAACTGACTTGGAAAGTCGTCTTATTTTGAATGTACAAAAGGGACATGTTAAATCAATGAAGCTGTTCCAGAGAAGGGGACAAACAGAAATAGAAGTCATGTTTTGGGGTATTTTTGAAGGGATTAAAAATCAGAAAAGGTAAACTGGAGGGATTTTAAACTGAACTTGTGGTTTCTGATTAGTATTAATGGAATTCCTTTTTGACCAGGAATAAACGATGAGCCTTTATCAATAAATATCCCACAGAGTTGGCCTTCTCCGGGGCCCGTCAACTAAACAATGTCATTTGGCGGGACCCAGGAGAAGAGCCTTCTCTGTGGCGGCCCCGACCCTCTGGAACCAGCTCCCCCCAGATATCAGAGTTGCCCCCACCCTCCTTGCCTTTCGCAAGCTCCTTAAAACCCACCTCTGTCGTCAGGCATGGGGGAATTGAATTTTTTTCTCCCTTCCCCCTAGGCTTATAGAATTTATACATGGTATGTTTGTTGGTATGATTGGTCTCTTAAATTGGGGTTTTTTAGATTACTTTTTAATATTAGATTTGTTACATTGTTTTTTATTGTTGTTAGCCGCCCCGAGTCTTTGGAGAGGGGCAGCATACAAATCTAAATAAACTAAATTAAACTAAACTAAATATGCCTTTATCAATGCAGAGATATTTCTTTTGCTTTATTTCTTAGACAAAGCGATTAGTTGGATTACAAAACCATTGTTGCAAGAGAAGAAGAATTTATGATACTCACAAGATGGGGGAAGCTGATTAAAAATCTTTCAAAAACGTGCATGGCTTCCATCAATTTCGCAAACTCCTTGTCTTCAGTGGGAAAGCTCTGTCCAAAAACTACCATAGAGATCACATTGCCAGCAAAATGTGTCATGTACAGTGAAGGGTCAAACGGCTGTCCTGATAACATAAAACTCTCATTAACATTCATATTAATTCTGAATGTCTTGTTATAAATAAAAGCAAGTCTAACAGAGCTTACTAAAGATAATTAAGTGATGTAGAGAGTAAAAAGCGAATGAGCACTGGTAGACCCAACATACCGTATTTTTCAGAGTATAAGAGACACCGGAATATAAGATGCACTTTATCCCTTTCAATAACCACCAATACACTTGGCATCCATGAATCTGTCTAATCCTGCCTTGAAGCTATCAAGGCTGACAGTTGTCATGACCTCTTCTGGAAGTGAATTCCATAAACCAACGACCCAATAAACCAACCAAGTTGTCAAATATCATAGAGGATATACAGCAGTGGGCTACTGCCTGGATGGGGGCGGGATGCAGTGGGGTAGCGAAAATGGAGCTCCACCCCAGAGCAACCAATTTGCACTGAAAGATGTTGAATGAAAATACAGGGTGTCCTGCATAAGCCACGCCCACAGTGTGGTAGTAAAAATTTTGGTAGCCCTTCAATGAAGATATAACTTCCACTAGTACCACAGGTTTTTCTGAAAGCTTCTAAAAAGATCAGAGGTTTATTTACTCTATGATTAGGGAATAAAGTGGAGGAAAGCTATATTTATTTATTTATTTATTTATTATTTATTTATTAGATTTGTATACCGCCCCTCTCTGAAGACTCGGGGCGGCTAACAACAATATAAAAAGACAATGTAAACAAATCTAATATTAAAAATAATCTAAAAAACCCCAATTTAAAGAACCATTCATACATACAAGCATACCATGTATAAATTCTATAAGCCTAGGGGGAAGGGAAATTTCAATTCCCCCATGCCTGATGACAGAGGTGGGTTTTAAGGAGCTTGCGAAAGGCAAGGAGGGTGGGGGCAACTCTGTATCTGGGGGGAGCTGGTTCCAGAGGGTTGGGCCCGCCACAGAGAAGGCTCTTCTCCTGGGTCCCGCCAAACGACATTGCTTAGTCGAGGGGACCCGGAGAAGGCCAACTCTGTGGGACCTAACCGGTCGCTGCGATTCGTGCGGCAGAAGGCGGTCTCGGAGATATTCTGATCCGATGCCATGAAGGGCTTTATAGGTCATAACCAACACTTTGAACTGTGATCTTCTGAACACCCCCTAAGGTGCCTAACAGTGATGGGCTCCTATGGGAACGGTCAGGAACGCAGTTCCAGTAGCAAAATTTGGAGCTCCACCCCAGAGCACCCAATTTGCACTGCCAGATGTTGAAACAAAATGCATAAGCCACGCCCACAGTGTGGTAGTAAAAATTTTGGTAGCCCATCACTGATTAGAACTAAGGAGAAATTTCCTGACAGTTACAGTTATGAATGCTCTAACGTTGGAAGTTTTTAAAAAATTTGAAATATCCATAAATGTTCATTCATTCATTCATTCGTTCGTTTGTTCATTCATTTAATTTTTATGCCACTCATTCCAAAATGGACTCAGAGGGGCTAACAAGTGACATAAATACAACAATAGTAAACACATCAAAACACGCAATAAAACCAATAATATAATAAAACCATAATATCCTAAAAGAACCATGCAAACACTACAGTCAATCTAATTCCCTTCTCTATAAATTGAAAATAAATTACGGATGATATACAGCTATATATATGGTTAATAAACTGCTTATCCTATTTGACGGTGTATATTATACACCATCAAATAGGATAAGCAGTTTATTAACCATATATATAGCTATAGATGTGAAACAAATGTCTTGACAATACTGTAAATGCATTGTATTATCTACAGGGATAATACAATGCCCGGACCGGGGGGGGGGGATGCAGTGGGGTAGGAAAAATGGAGCTCCACCCCAGAGCACCCAATTTGCACTGAAAGATGTTGAAACAAAATGCATAAACCACAGCCACAGTGTGGCAGTAAAAATTTTGGTAGCCCATCACTGGTGCCTAATGAATGAACAGCTGTAAACTAGTGAATAAAGCATGCAGACTTAGACTTATGCCAACATCACGTCAAAATACCTTTTGTTTGTCCAAGGTCCTCCAAAAATCTCTCGACCTCTGCTTGTATTTGGGATTCCAGACTTTTTTTCCCCAGGCCTAACTTCCTCATGGTAACAACAGTCAACCGCCTTTGCTGGAACCAGGTGTGACCATTTGAAAACACAATACCTGCACCAAAAGGATCAAAAAGAAAGAATGGCTCATAACAATTGCCTCCCAAGGACAATTCCATCTGTCTGTCCATCACCCTGGGGGGGGGGGGAGAATTACTGAGAATTACATTAGAGAAACATCTTTCAGCTGTGGCGAGGGGGGAGTTTGCCCAGGTTCGCCTGGTGCACCAGATGCGGCTCTACCTGGACCGGGACTCACTGCTCACAGTCACTCATGCCCTCATCACCTCGAGGCTCGACTACTGTAATGCTCTCTACATGGGGCTACCTTTGAAGAGTGTTCAGAAACTTCAGATCGTGCAGAATGCAGCTGCGAGAGCAATCATGGGCTTTCCCAAAAATGCCCATGTTACACCAACACTCCGCAGTCTGCATTGGTTGCAGACCAGTTTCCGGTCACAATTCAAAGTGTTGGCCATCACCTATAAAGCCCTTCATGGCACTGGACCCGGATACCTGCGAGACCGCCTTCTGCCACACAAATCCCAGCGACCAGTTAGGTCCCACAGAGTCGGCCTTCTCCGGGTCCCGTCGACTAAACAATGCTGTCTGGAGGGACCCAGGGGAAGAGCCTTCTCTGTGGCGGCCCGGCCCTCTGGAATCAGCTCCCTCCAGAGATTAGGACTGCCGCCACCCTCCTTGCCTTTCGTAAACTCCTCAAAACCCACCTCTGTCATCAAGTGTGGGGGAACTGAGACATCTCCCCCTGCCTATGTAGTATTTGTGTATGATAGGATTGTATGTATGTTTTTATATATTGGGGTTCCTTGTTTTTAGACTTTTAAATGTATTATCGTTATTTTTAGATTTTAATTATTAGATTTGTCATCATGTACTGTTTTTATCACTGTTGTGAGCCGCCCCGAGTCTCCGGAGAGGGGTGGCATACAAGTCTAATAAATCATAATCATAATCAATCATAATACAAAAGACTTCCACCAGACTTGAAATTTTGGGCTTAGATGGCTTAAAGCAGTGTTTCCCAACCTTGGCTACTTGAAGAGATCTGGACTTCAACTTCAATTCTGGGAGTTCAAGTCCAGATCCCTTCAAGTTGCCAAGGCTGGGAAACACTGGCTTAGAGCAACGTTGCCTTTGATCTCATCTAAATGTAGTTCATAAAATCATCTACCCCAATGTCCTACCTTTCAATGATTTCTTCAGCTTCAACTGCAACACGGCAATAGTGGGTTGCTCCCAGTATGCCCTGGAACTCCATTCCGGTAGCCGCTGACAGATTGCGCAATTTGCGCGTGACCGCTAGGGTGACATCTTCGCCAGTCTGGCGGGCTACGCCATCATTTTTTCCTAATTTTTGGGCCTTTTTAGTTTCCTGCCCATGTGCAGAAGCAAAATCTCATAAGGGAATGCTCGTATGCATGAGAGTTTGGAATTTTTTTGCTTCTGTTTATGCGCAGAAGCAAAAAACCACTGAACTCACATGTGCACGAGCATCCCCTTGTGAGATGCTGGTGTGTTTTTGCTTCCTGAGCATGCATGGAAGTAAAATCATGGAGATGTGTGCATGGGTGCGTGCAGGTCACATGTGTGAGTGCCCAAATCAGCATGATGCGTGTCCAGCACATTGGTATGCACATAAGTGGAACATAGAAACATAGAAACATAGAAGACTGATGGCAGAAAAAGACCTCATGACCCATCTAGTCTGCCCTTATACTATTTTTTGTATTTTATCTTAGGATGGATATATGCTTATCCTAGACATGTTTAAATTCAGTGACTGTGGATTTACCAACCACGTCTTCTGGAAGTTTTTTCCAAGAACCCGCCACTGGAGCACACTCGGGATTCAAACTCAATGTAAACCACTTGAAACTCGACTGCAGAAAATACGACTTCAGCAACAGAGTGATCAATGCCTGGAATTCACTACCTGACTCTGGGGTTTCTTCCCCAAACCCCCAAAACTTTAATCTTATACTGTCTACTGTCGACCTCGCCCCATTCCTAAGAGGTTTGTAAGGGGTGTGCATAAGCGCACTGTTGTGCCTCCCGTTCCTGTCTTACTGTCCTCATTTATCTGTATTTACTTTGTTTATGTTTATACCAATATCTGCTATCTTGTATATTGAATAGAATAGAATTTTATTGGCCAAGTGTGATTGGACACACAAGGAATTTGTCTTGGTGCAGATGCTCTCAGCGTACATAAAAGAAAAAGATACCAACACGTAACGATTGTCATAGAGGTCAAATAAGCAACGAAGAAACAATCAATATTAATAAAAATCTTAGGATACAAGCACAAAACAGTTAGCGTAGTGACGACAAGCAACAAGTTAGCGTAGTGACGATTTGAGGGTAGGAGTTGAAACAGTTTATGTTCAGGATGCGAGGGGCAGTAAATATTTCCACAGCCCTCTTTTTGGCTGTTTTTTGTATTATTTATTTTATTATTATTTATTGGATTTGTATGCCGCCCCTCTCTGCAGACTCGGGGCGGCTAACAACAATGATAAAAAACAACATGTAACAATCCAATTTAATAAAACAACTAAAAACCCTTATTATAAAAAACCAAACATACCATACATAACTTGTAATGGCCTAGGGGAAGGAATATCCTAACTCCCCCATGCCTAGCGACAAAGGTGGGTCTTGAGTAATTTGCGAAAGACAAGGAGGGTGGGGGCCGTTCTAATCTCTGGGGGGAGTTGATTCCAGAGGGCCGGGGCCGCCACAGAGAAGGCTCTTCCCCTGGGGCCCGCCAAACAACATTGTTTGGTCGACGGGACCCGGAGAAGGCCAACTCTGTGAGACCTTATCGGCCGCTGGGATTCGTGTGGTAGAAGGCGGTTCCGGATGTATTCTGGCCCAATGCCATGTAGGGCTTTAAAGGTCATTACCAACACTAATATCCAGTGTTTGTGCTGACTTTGACCATGGATGTGCAGCTGCTTAACATAACTTTAACGGGTATAGTAAATGCACACGGTTTAGACAAAACGTACCCTTTCTTTTGATGATAGCCAATAGGAAAGCTGAGAGTGGGCGATCAGCAAAGGCTTCTGGATGGTCAACCAAAGCTTCTTTCACAGTTTCATATGCAGATAAGACTATAATATTTCCTCCCCATAGAGAATAAATGCTCCCATATTGTTTTGCCAACTGCAATATGAACAAAGTAGAGAAGAAAAATATCCTATGTTATTATGTCTAATTGCATATTAATATGCAAACTTTTACTTGGAGAGGGGCGGCATACAAATCTAATTAACAACAACAACAACAACAACAACAACAACAACAACAACAACAATAATAATAATGTCAGTGCAACACAGCAAACAAGAGCAATATGCTGGATTTCGTATTTCATCACCAGTCGGGCGCTTCCCAAGCACCTAGGACTGCGTGATGTAGCGGCGAATTATGTTTGCCGATCCCGGTAAAGCAGCCTTTTGCAATTGACAGGTGGAGATTTTGTCAATTCCGATGGTTTTCAAATGTCCACTGAGATCCTTTGGCCCTGTGCCCAGCGTGCCAAGTACCACTGGGACCACTTTCACTGGCTTACGCCAGAGTCGTTGCAGCTCAATTTTTAGATCTTCGTATTTCACTAATTTTTCTAGCTGCTTCTCCTCAATTCTGCTGTCTCCTGGGATTGCGATGTCGATGATCCATACTTTCTTTTTCTCCACAATCACAATGTCTGGTGTGTTATGCTTCAGAATTCGGGCAGTCGGAAGTCGGAAGTCCCACAGTAGTTTTGCTTGCTCATTTTCGACCACTTTTTCAGGCTTATGATCCCATCAGTTCTTTGCCACTGGTAAATGGTAGTTCCGGCACAAGTTCCAGTGGATCATCTGTGCCACAGCATCATGTCTATGCTTGTAGTCAGTCTGTGCAATCTTTTTGCAGCAGCTGAGTATGTGATTGATGGTTTCATCTGTTTCTTTACAGAGTCTGCACTTTGGATCATCTGTTGATTTTTTCAATTCTGGCTTTGAATGGCCTGTTCTTGTGCCGCCAGTATTAGTCCTTCTGTCTCCTTTTTGAGTGTTCCACTTGTAAGCCATTATTATTATTATTATTATTATTATTATTATTATTATTATTATTATTATTATTACTTCTGCTGATCACCGTCTGCCATTAGTTTGGCAGTTTAGGTCTCACCGGCTCAAGTTGACTCAGCCTTCCATCCTTCCAAGGTCAGTAAAATGAGGACCCAGATTTTCGGGAGCAAAATGCTGACTCTGAAAACCATTTGGAGACGGCTGTAAAGCAATACGAAGTGGTACACAAGTCTAAGTGCTATTGCTATTGTTTAGGTAGCTTGATATTTGTGGCTCCTCAAGATCTTTTTTTTTAAATTAATGATTGAATGACATTGACAGTGTAACTGTAAAAGAAACAACAGCAACAATTGTACAACTCTTTTCTCGTTGGATTCTTTTGATAGTGAAAACGTTGTCAGAAAATATGTAACTGCTCTTTGCAAGACTTCAAGACCCTCATTGTCTTTGCTGCTTTTCTCTGCCCTCTTTCTGAGTCTTTCTGTATTGTGGGCACTGCATTCCAGGTGGTCTGACCAATGCAGCATCGAGCAGTATTATCACTTCTTTTGGCAACTTCAGTTCATGCTTAATCTGTGATCTACTATAGCAGTCCCTGACCTTTGCCACTTGGTGGCCCGGCTGCTGGGGAAGGAGGGGAAATTGGGCTGCATTTATTATTATTATTATTATTATTATTATTATTATTATTGTTGTTGTTGTTGTTGTTGTTGTTGTTGTTATTATTATGTCAGTACAACACAGCAAACGAGATCACTATGCTGAATTTCGTATTTCATCACCAGTCGGGTGCTTCCCAAGCACCTAGGACTGCGTGATGTAGCGGCGAATTATGTTTGTTGATCCCAGTAAAGCGGCCTTTTGCAATTGACAGATGGAGATTTTGTTAATTCCGATGGTTTTCAAATGTCCGCTGAGATCCTTTGGCACTGCGCCCAGCGTGCCAAGTACCACTGGGACCACTTTCACTGGCTTATGCCAGAGTCGTTGCAGCTCGATTTTTAGATCTTCGTATTTCACTAATTTCTCTAGCTGCTTCTCCTCAATTCTGCTGTCCCCTGGGATTGCGATGTTGATGATCCATACTTTCTTTTTCTTCACAATCAGGATGTCTGGTGTGTTATGCTTCAGAATTCGGTCAGTCTGAAGTTGGAAGTCCCACAGTAGTTTTGCTTGCTCATTTTCGACCACTTTTTCGAGCTTATAATCCCACCAGTTCTTTGCCACTGGTAAATGGTAGTTCCGGCACAAGTCCCAGTGGATCATCTGTGCCACAGCATCGTGTTTATGCTTGTAGTTATTATTATTATTATTATTATTATTATTATTATTATTATTATTATTATCATTATTATTATCATAATTATTATTAGTATTATTATTAATTAGATTTGTATGCCTCCCCTCTCCGAAGTCTCGGGGCGGCTTACAACAACAGAAACAACACAAATCCAAAATTAAAACAATTTAAAACCCATTAATATAAAAACAATCATACATCTCATACTAACCATTCATAAAGCGGAAACGGCCCAGGGGAATCAATTTCCCCATGCCTGACAGCAGAGGTGGGTTTTAAGGAGTTTGCAAAAGGCAAGGAGGGTGGGGGCAATCCTAATCTCCGGGGAGAGTTGATTCCAGAGGGTCGGGGCTGCCACAGAAAAGGCTCTTCCCCTGGGTCCCACCAGACGACATTGTTTTGTCAACGGGACCCGGAGAAGGCCAAGTCTGTGGGACCTAACCGGTCGCTGGGATTCCGGAGATATTCTGGTCCGATGTCATGAAGGGCTTTATAGGTCATAACCAACGCATGAACAGCGGGTCGGCATAAATGTGCATGCATGCAGCTCAAGTTGCACAAGTGGTGAGCTGCAATGCACATGAATGCATATGTCGCTGAAACAGTGATGGGCTCCTATGGGTATGGTCAGGTTTGCAATACCAGTAGAAAACTTTTGTTCAAAATTTGCTTCTGGGCTTTGGGTATGTTTTTGTCTATCACAGTAAATGAGGTTGAATGTGTATAATTTTAGAAGACCTGTGCGTGCGTGTGTGTGTGTACATACACATAGAATTTAGATAGTAGATAATGCATATTTTTATGTGCCTCTGTGTAATATGAATGTACACATATGGCATATATACATAGAATTAAATAGTATATTTTGGATGTCCAGTAATAATAAATAGATAGGGAAATTGTAACTCTTTGAGGCAAGGAGAGGCCAGGAGGCACCCTTGACGTGAGTGATATCAAGTTGGCCACCTTTAAGCCAGTTACATGACCTTTAGGCCACACCCAGTCACATGATCATCAAGCCACTCCCACCTGGTCACATGGCTGGCAAGCCACACTCATAAAATAAGCCACACCCACAGTGTGGTAGTAAACTGAGCTGAACTCTGTACTCATGCATGCTGGGCTAAGATCCAGTTGTAAATAGGTCATGGCCCAGTTGTGGATTGTGGCCGGGAGGTTTATTTTAATTAATTAATTCATGCATTCATTCATTCATTCATTCATTCATTCATTCATTCATTCATTTATTTATTTATTGGATTTGTATGCCGCCCCTCTCCGCAGACTTGGGGCGGCTAACAACAATGATAAAAAACAACATGTAACAATCCAATTTAATAAAACAACTAAAAACCCCTTATTATAAAAACCAAACATACACACAAACATACCATACATAACTTGTAATAGCCTAGGAGAAGGAATATCCTAACTCCCCTATGCCTGGTGACAAAGGTGGGTCTTGAGTAATTTGCAAAAGATAAGAAGGGTAGGGGCCGTTCTAATCTCTGGGGGGAGTTGATTCCAGACGACCGGGGCCGCCACAGAGAAGGCTCTTCCCCTGGGTCCCGCCAGATGACATTGTTTTGTCAACGGGACCTGGAGAAGGCCAAGTCTGTGGGACCTAACCGGTCGCTGGGATTCGTGCGGCAGAAGGCGGTCCCGGAGATATTCTGGTCCGATGTCATGAAGGGCTTTATAGGTCATAACCAACGCATGAACAGCGGGTCGGCATAAATGTGCATGCATGCAGCTCGAGTTGCACAAGTGGTGAGCTGCAATGCACATGAATGCATATGTCGCTGAAACAGTGATGGGCTCCTATGGGTATGGTCAGGTTTGCAATACCAGTAGAAAAATTTTGTTCAAAATTTGCTTCTGGGCTTTGGGTATGTTTTTGTCTATCACAGTAAATGAGGTTGAATGTGTATAATTTTAGAAGACCTGTGCGTGCGTGTGTGTGTGTACATACACATAGAATTTAGATAGTAGATAATGCATATTTTTATGTGCCTCTGTGTAATATGAATATACCCTTATGGCATATATACATAGAATTAAATAGTACATTTTGGATGTCCAGTAATAATAAATAGATAGGGAAATTGTAACTCTTTGAGGCAAGGAGAGGCCAGGAGGCACCCTTGACGTGAGTGATATCAAGTTGGCCACCTTTAAGCCAGTTACATGACCTTTAGGCCACGCCCAGTCACATGATCATCAAGCCACTCCCACCTGGTCACATGGCTGGCAAGCCACACTCATAAAATAAGCCACACCCACAGTGTGGTAGTAAACTGAGCTGAACTCTGTACTCATGCATTCTGGGCTAAGATCCAGTTGTAAATAGGTCATGGCCCAGTTGTGGTTTGTTTGTTTGTTTGTTTATTTATTTATTTATTTATTTATTGATTGATTGATTGATTGGATTTGTATGCCGCCCTCTCCGCAGACTCGGGGCGGCTAACAACAATGATAAAAAACAACATGTAACAATCCAATTTAATAAAACAACTAAAAACCCCTTATTATAAAAACCAAACATACACACAAACATACCATACATAACTTGTAATAGCCTAGGAGAAGGAATCTCCTAACTCCCCCATGCCTGGCGACAAAGGTGGGTCTTGAGTAATTTGCAAAAGATAAGAAGGGTGGGGGCTGATCTAATCTCTGGGGGGAGTTGATTCCAGAGGGCCGGGGCCACCACAGAGAAGGCTCTTCCCCTGGGGCCCGCCAAACGACATTTTATTTTTATTTATTTATTTATTATTTAGATTTGTATGCCGTCCCTCTCCGCAGACTCGGGGCGGCTCACAGCAAAATACAACAAATCATGACAAATCCAAATAAATTTAAAATATTTAAAAAGATTTAAAAAGAACCCCATTTACTAACATACACACACACAAGCATACCATATATAAATTGTACATGCCCGGGGGAGGTGTTTCAGTTCCCCCATGCCTGACGACAAAGGTGGGTTTTAAGGAGTTTACGGAAGGCGGGGAGAGTAGGGGCAGTTCTAATCTCTGGGGGGAGTTGGTTCCAGAGAGTCGGGGCCACCACAGAGAAGGCTCTTCCCCTGGGGCCCGCCAACCGACATTGTTTAGTTGACGGGACCCGGAGAAGGCCAACTCTGTGGGACCTTATCGGCCGCTGGGATTCGTGCGGTAGAAGGCGGTTCCGGATGTATTCTGGCCCAATGCCATGTAGGGCTTTAAAGGTCATTACCAACACTTTGAATTGTGACCGGAAACCGATCGGCAGCCAGTGCAGGCCACGGAGTGTTGCAGAAAAGTGGTGGGCCCTGATCTACCAGCACACTTATGTCCCTCTCACTACTACTAAACCAGGTTCTGCTGCCCTTATTACTGCGTAGCAATACCAATAGCACTTAGTCTTATATACTGCGTCACAGTGCACTCCTATAATCGCCTCTCTTAACTTCTTCTCCCCAATATTTAGTTGCCAGTGCACTCCATCATTTAGACAAGAAGGGAGTTTCCCTCCTTAATCTGTTATTTTATTTATTTTATTATTTATTTTATTTAATCAGATTTGTATGCCGCCCCTCTCCGCAGACTCGGGGCGGCTCACAGCAATAATAATACAATGTAAACAAATCTAATATTTAAGTTAATTTTAAAAAACCACAATTTAGAAACCAATCATACATACTAGCATTACCATGCATAAATTTTATAAGCCTAGGGGGAGGGAAAATGTCAATTCTCCCATGCCTGACGACAGAGGTGGGTTTTAAGGAGCTTATAAAAGGCTAGGAGGGTGGGGGCAACTCTGATATCTGGGGGGAGTTGGTTCCAAAGGGTTGGGGCCACCACAGAGAAGGCTCTTCCTTTGGGTCCCGCCAAACGACATTGTTTAGTTGACGGGACCCGGAGAAGGCCAACTCTGTGAGACCTAACTGGTTGCTGGGATTTTCTTCTGGCCACAAAATCTTACACAAAATCCCTTGTTATTTTGTGAATAGCAATAGCCCTTATATACCATTTCGCAGTGCTTTACAGCCCTCTCTAAGTGGTTTACAGAGTCAGCCTCTTGTCCCCAACAATTTGGTCCTCATTTTACTCACCTCCAAAAGATGGAAGGCTGAGTCAACCTTGAGCCTATTGAGATTTGAACTGCCAAATTACAGGCAGCTGGCAATCATCAGAAGTAGCCTGCAGTACTGCACTCTAACCACTACATAAAAATTCGTTCGTTCGTTCGTTCGTTCATTCCTTCGTTCCTTCGTTCCTTCATTCATTCATTCATTTGTTCATTCGTCCGTCCATCCATCCATGCATCCATCCATTCAATTTTTTATGCCATCCATCTCCCTAGGGACTCTAGGCAGCTCACAACCAAAAATTAAAACATACAGATACAGTGTTCCCTCAATTTTCGCGGGTTTGAACTTTGCGAATAGCCTATACCACGGTTTTTCAAAAAATATTAATTAAAAATACTTTGCAGGTTTTTTCTATACTACGGTTTTTCCCGTCCGATGACGTCATACATCATTGCCAAACTAATATTTTTTTCAAATAAATAACAAAAAAAATAATTATTGTTAATAAGTAATTATGTTTATAAATATCAGGATCACTAAGTGTCTTATTCAATGGTGAGTACCAGTAGTAATGGTGAGTAAATGGTTGTTAAGGGAATGGGAAATTGCAATTTAGGGGTTTAAAGTGTTACGGGAAGGCTTGTGATACTGTCCATAGCCAAAAATAGTGTATTTACTTCCGCATCTCTACTTCGCGGAAATTCGACTTTCGCGGGCGGTCTCGGAACGCATCCCCCGCAGAATTCGAGGGAACACTGTAATATTAAAACTTCTAAATATAATTTTAAAACAATTTTAAGTCCAACCACTAAAAAGCATACACACCATTTATGGCTGCATCTCAATGGTACACCGTCCGATCAATGGCCCAAAATACCTTGTTTGTCAAAATATTCTCCTCTCAAATTCTTATTAACATGGAAGATTTTTAAAAGACATACCTCTCTAAATGTCTTCTCTGATAAAGTCCCTTTTAATAGTCCTTTGGCTATTAAAGAAATCAAAGAAGGTCCTGGGGGTTGGTCTTTGTGTTTCCTGGCCTGTTTCAGGAAGAAAAGAATCAAGCATAGTATGACGATTATAAAAAATAATAGCATCAACATTATCCTTCCAACTTTTTCCAACTTTGAACGTCTTCTGTAAAGACTTGGGGTAGTGAGCTTTCCCCTCTTGGTTTCCAACTATTTTCTGCTACTGTTCCCCTTTTATACTCTGCTAATTAAAACCCTGTCAAATTATCTATGAGATATGCCCGCCTCTAATTTATGAAACAAATATAATTGTTGGTCTGAAGTTGAGATGGATTGTATGTTGTGTAACATCCCTATGGTGAAACATTAATATTGCAGAAGATCTATTATGTTTTGTGAGTATTGTGGACAACCATGGCCTTATGGGTGAAAATGATGGCATGTCCTTTCCAATCCCCCTGCCCCCACCCAGGTCTATCAAAATCACAGTATAGATACTGAAGAATAGTAGGGATAGATGAAAATACATTCTCAGAACTGGGTTCTTATTTATGGTTCTGAGATTAGGTAGAGGGGCTTGGAGCCAGAAGTATTTGAACTGCTTGAAAAAAACTGGATCTTGGGTGGAATTGATGTTTAGGATCTAAGTTATTTGGGTGGAGAAATGAACAGAGACTATTTATTCATTCATTCATTCATTCATTCATTCATTCATTCATTTATTGGATTTGTATGCCGCCCCTCTCCGTGGACTCGGGGCGGCTAACAACAGTGATAAAAACAATATGTAGCAATCCAATAATAAAACAACTAAAAACCCTTATTATAAAAACCAGACATACATACTGACATACCATGCATAAATTGTAGAGGCCCAGGGGAAAAGAACATCTCAGTTCCCCCATGCCTGATGTCAGAGGTGGGTTTTAAGGAGCTTACGAAAGGCGAGGAGGGTGGGGGCAATTCTGATCTCTGGAGGGAGTTGGTTCCAAAGGGCCGGGGCCGCCACAGAGAAGGCTCTTCCCCTGGGGCCCGCCAAACGGCATTGTTTAGTTGACAGGACCCAGAGAAGGCCCACTCTGTGGGACCCAACTGGTCGCTGGGATTCGTGCAGCAGAAGGCGATCATGGAGATAATCTGGTCCGGTGCCATGAAGGGCTTTATAGGTCATAACCAACACTTTGAATTGTGACCGGAAACTGATCGGCAACCAATGCAGACTAGGACATAACCCACCATTTTGAAAATTATAGTTAATGAGCTGTATCTTATAGAAGTGGGGCAGTGGTGTAATGATCTGGTGTTAAGCAGTATAGATAATTTTCCCATGTCATAGTCAGATCATTTCCTGTTGAGGATGGACTTTAAGATAGCAATCCACATCACAAGGAGGCGGAGCTGATGAAGTGGTTCTGCCCCAGATGCCTAATGGACACCGAAGGGCTCCAGAGGGAGCTTGGGGGAAATACCTGAATTGCTTGCCCACAGTCTGGCTGAGTCTCTGGTGGCTGCCTGGAATAAGGCTTCATCAAGGGGTCTAGACCGGATGGCGCCTTTGCGACCTCTCCGTGGCAGGAGAGCTCCTTGGTTCAACGAGTAACTCCAGGAGATGAAGCACCAAAAGAGGCGCCTGGAATGAGGATGGAGAATCAATAACTCTGAATCTGACCGAATACTGTTAACAGCCTTTAGAATAGAATAGAATAGAATAGAGGATGGGATGGAGTAGAATAGAAGTAGAAAAAGAGAAAGAGAAAGAGAAAGAGAAAGAGAAAGAAAAAGAAATAGAAATAGAAATAGAAATAGAAATAGAAAAAGAAAAAGAAAAAGAAATAGAAATAGAAATAGAAAAAGAAAAAGAAATAGAAATAGAAATAGAAATAGAAATAGAAAAAGAAATAGAAATAGAAATAGAAATAGAAATAGAAAAAGAAATAGAAATAGAAATAGAAAAAGAAAAAGAAAAAGAAAAAGAAAAAGAAATAGAAATAGAAAAAGAAAAAGAAAAAGAAATAGAAATAGAAAAAGAAATAGAAATAGAAAAAGAAAAAGAAAAAGAAATAGAAATAGAAATAGAAAAATAAATAGAAAAAGAAAAAGAAATAGAAATAGAAATAGAAAAAGAAAAAGAAATAGAAATAGAAATAGAAATAGAAAAAGAAATAGAAATAGAAAAAGAAAAAGAAATAGAAATAGAAATAGAAAAAGAAATAGAAAAAGAAATAGAAATAGAAAAAGAAATAGAAATAGAAATAGAAATAGAAAAAGAAAAAGAAAAAGAAAAAGAAATAGAAATAGAAATAATAGAAATAGAAAAAAAGAAATAGAAATAGAAATAGAAATAATAGAAATAGAAATAGAAAAAGAAAAAGAAAAAGAAAAAGAAATAGAAATAGAAATAGAAAAAGAAAAAGAAAAAGAAATAGAAATAGAAAAAGGAAAAGAAAAGGAAAAAGAAATAGAAATAGAAAAAGAAAAAGAAATAGAAATAGAAATAGAAATAGAAAAAATAAATAGAAAAAGAAATAGAAATAGAAATAGAAAAACAAATAGAAAAAGAAAAAGAAATAGAAATAGAAATAGAAATAGAAATAGAAAAAGAAATAGAAATAGAAAAAGAAAAAGAAATAGAAAAAGAAAAAGAAAAAGAAATAGAAATAGAAAAAGAAATAGAAAAAGAAAAAGAAATAGAAAAAGAAAAAGAAATAGAAAAAGAAAAAGAAATAGAAAAAGAAATAGAAATAGAAATAGAAAAAGAAAAAGAAAAAGAAATAGAAAAAGAAATAGAAATAGAAATAGAAATAGAAAAAGAAATAGAAATAGAAATAGAAAAGGAAAAAGAAAAAGAAAAAGAAAAAGAAATAGAAATAGAAATAGAAAAAGAAATAGAAAAAGAGAAAGAAATAGAAAAAGAAAAAGAAATAGAAATAGAAAAAGAAATAGAAAAAGAAATAGAAATAGAAAAAGAAATAGAAATAGAAATAGAAATAGAAAAAGAAAAAGAAAAAGAAAAGGAAATAGAAATAGAAAAAGAAATAGAAATTGTTGTGGTTCAGCCTGGGACCCCTCCGGGAATGGCTGACTTGCTGTCGGCTGCCAGCTCAGAGGGAGAGGCTGAGGACCAGGAGGTGCAGACTGACGAGGAAGCGGAATCCCAGGCTGAAGAAGAAGGACAGCCAGAGTTCCACCAGGGGGAGCTCTCCCCAGCAAGCAGCCTGGATTCCCTGGGGGAAGATGCTCATGACATCATAGATATGCGACAAAGGAGAGCTAATCAGAGACGAACTCAATTGGCTAGGTATTTCCAGCATTAGAGGTCACAGCTGGGTTTGGGTGTGGTGCTCTTGGGAAAGGATAAAAGGCGGCCCCACCCTTCCTGGCTTGTGGAGTTTTATCTTGGAGATTCGTGAGACCTGTCTGTGAACTCTGGTGGCTACAATCCTGGTTTGTGCTTTGGACTATTGAAACCTTGGGGGGGTGTGCCAGCAAGAAGCTTGTGGAATTGACTGGACATCAGGACCCTGTTGTAACGTATTGTAACCTGTCTGCTGTGAAGACAGGTTTTCCTTTGTGCTTATTTTTTCCTGCTATAAAATACTTTTGGATTTTACCAGAGTGTCTGGCTGTTTTTTCAGTGGGTGTGGAGGTCTGGGAAAACCCAGACAGAACAGAAATAGAAATAGAAAAAGAAATAGAAAAAGAAATAGAAATAGAAATAGAAATAGAAAAAGAAAAAGAAATAGAAATAGAAATAGAAATAGAAAAAGAAAAAGAAAAAGAAATAGAAATAGAAAAAGAAAAAGAAAAGGAAAAAGAAATAGAAATAGAAAAAGAAATAGAAAAAGAGAAAGAAAAAGAAAAGGAAAAAGAAATAGAAAAAGAAAAAGAAATAGAAATAGAAATAGAAATAGAAAAAGAAATAGAAATAGAAATAGAAATAGAAATTTTATTTATTTATTTTATTATTTAGATTTGTATGCCGCCCCTCTCCGCAGACTTGGGGCGGCTAGCAGGATACAACAATTCATAACAAATCTAAATATAATTTAAAATATTTAAAAAACTCCATTTACTAAACGAACATACACACAAACATACCATGCATAAATTGTACATGCCCGTGAGAGGTGATTCAGTTCCCCCATGCCTGACAGCAAAGGTGGGTTTTAAGGAGTTTACGGAAGGCAGGGAGAGCAGAGGCAGTTCTAATCTCTGGGGGGAGTTGGTTCCAGAGAGTTGGGGCCGCCACAGAGAAGGCTCTTCCCCTGGGGCCCGCCAACCGACATTGTTTAGTCGACGGGACCCAGAGAAGGCCAACTCTGTGGACCTAATCGGTCGCTGGGATTCGTGCGGCAGAAGGCGGTCTCGGAGATATTCTGGTCCAGTGCCATGAAGGGCTTTAAAGGTCATAACCAACACTTTGAATTGTGACCGGAAATTGATCGGCAGCCAATGCAGACTGCGGAGTGTTGGTGAAACATGGGCATATTTGGAAAAGCCCATGATAGCTCTCGCAGCTGCATTCTGCACGATCTGAAGTTTCCGAACACGAAATAGAAATAGAAATAGAAAGAGAAAGAGAAAGAGAAAGAGAAAGAGAAAGAGAAAGAGAAAGAGAAAGAGAAAGAGAAAAAATAGAAATAGAAATAGAAATAGAAAAAGAAAGTGAAATAGAAAGAGAAAGAGAAAGAGAAAGAGAAAAAATAGAAATAGAAATAGAAAGAGAAAGAGAAATAGAAAGAGAAAGAGAAAGAGAAAGAGAAAAAAAAGAAATAGAAATAGAAAAAGAAATAGAAAAAGAAAAAGAAATAGAAAGAGAAAGAGAAAGAGAAAGAGAAAAAATAGAAATAGAAATAGAAAAAGAAATAGAAATAGAAATAAATATAGAAATACAAATAGAAGCTGGAGGTAGCAGTTAAATTGGTACCAAAACTGTTCAATTGTGATGAATGAAACCAGAAAGCTGTAACTAAAACCCAGATTGAAAGAGTTTCTTTTTTGGATTTGAAAGTGGATATTTTAAACAAATCAAAATGGAATTTAAAAGGAAGTGGGATTTAAAAGATAACAAGGAAAGCCTAACCACGAGAGGAGGGTTGGCGTGGAAGGGGTCCAAGTTATACATGCTGGTCAGCCTCAGATTGCAAGGGCTTCAGCGGAGCCACGACGTCAAGCTGGGAGGATGGGAGGTTTTCCCCATGTTTTCCTCCTGTAAAATCTAGGTGCGTCTTATACACCGAAAAATACGGTAATTACTCCATATTTAATCTCAGTTAATTATTATATCACCATACTGAGTATGATAAATCCATATTCAAATGTGTATATAATACATATAAAATAGTATATGCGAAAAAGAGAAAGTTTAGAAGCAGTATATTACTTATCTTAGCCAAGGCAATATTTAAACAAAGAATCTTAGATGTTAATGCACAAACAGATATTGAGGCACTTGCTAAGTGCAGGTCACTGAAATGGCTAGCCAAGAACAAAATAGCCTTTCAACTAGAAAAATACCGTATTTTTCGGTGTATAAGAAGCACCAGCGTATAGGACGCACCTAGAATTTAGAGGAGGAAAATGGTGAACCAAATGGTGTTGTATTAAATAGTAATAGTAGAATAGAATAGAATAGAATAGAATAATGCACTTGGGGAAAAGGAATCCTCAATCTGAGTATTGTATTGGCAGTTCTGTGTTAGCAAAAACTTCAGAAGAGAAGGATTTAGGGGTAGTGATTTCTGAGAGTCTCAAAATGGGTGAACAGTGCAGTCAGGTGGTAGGGAAAGCAAGTAGGATGCTTGGCTGCATAGCTAGAGGTATAACAAGCAGGAAGAGGGAGATTATGATCCCGCTATATAGAATGCTGGTGAGACCACATTTGGAATACTGTGTTAGGGTCTGGAGACCTCACCTACAAAAAGATATTGACAAAATTGAACGGGTCCAAAGACGGGCTACAAGAATGGTGGAAGGTCTTAAGCATAAAACGTATCAGGAAAGACTTCATGAACTCAATCTGTATAGTCTAGACTAGAGGACAGAAGGAAAAGGGGGGACATGATCGAAACATTTAAATATATTAAAGGGTTAAATAAGGTCCAGGAGGGAAGCTCTGATTTTATATTATTAACTATTAATCTATGAACTTTTTATTCCTATTTTATATTGTGATATATATTATTAGTATTTTAATTATTACTAATTTAATTCATTTTAATATCACTAGGGGGTTTTGTAATTAATGGATGATTGGGGTAAATATGGGACGAATGATTGGTATGAATGCAATGGTTGGGGCGGGTGGGATTATGGTATGAATGTGATAAATGGAAGCAGTATGAATGATAGACTTTGCCCACCTGACGCCGGAGAGGCGGGAGGGGAGGGGGCACTAATCTCTGGGGAGACAGAGGGTCAGAATATTCCTGTGTTGCTGGGGAGAGGCAGATATGGCGGGGGCCGCGGAGTTAGCCGTTCCAGGGGAACGAGGGACCGTTGCTTAATAACGATCCCTTGTTCTGGCTCCGTGAGCCCAATCTTGGGTACTGGTGATGAGTGTAACTCTGGCCCTGGGCTCAGGTTGCTGCTGCTTAATGCCAGGTCGGTGGTAAATAAAGCTCTCCTCATCCGGGATCTGATCCTGGATGAGGAGGCCGACCTGGCATGTATTACTGAAACCTGGCTGGGCCCAGAGGGAGGTGTTCCTCTCTCTGAAATCTGCCCAGCTGGGTTTCAGATATGGCATCAACCTCGACCCCAGGGAAGGGGGGGAGGAGTGGCTATTATAGCCAGGGAGAGCCTTTGCCTACGTGGACTCATTGCTCCGGAAATTGCGGGTTGCGAGTCACTCTTGATGAAGTTGGACTTAGGGGTTCAGGTGGGCTTATTTCTCACGTACCTGCCTCCCAGCTGCGTGTCAAAAGCCCTGCCTGTGCTACTCGAGGAGGTAGCCGGGTTGGCGGTGGAGTTCCCAAGACTTATTGTCTTGGGGGACTTCAACCTGCCGTCACTCGGCGAAACCTCTGGACTGGCACAGGAGTTCATGGCCACCATGACAGCCATGGACCTGACTCAAGTAGTACAGGGTCCGACTCATGAAGGGGGGCACGCACCCGACATGGTATTCCTTTCCGAGCAATTGAGTAATGGTCTGAGACTAAGGGGCTTAGAAGCAGTGCCTTTGTCATGGTCAGACCATTTTCTACTACGGCTTGACTTCCTGGCTCCAATCCTTCCCCGCAGGGAGGCGGAACCAATTAAGATGTTCCGCCCCAGACGCCTGATGGACCCAGAGGGCTTTCAGACGGCGCTTGGGGTTATTCCAGAGGCACTTGTCCACAGTTCGGCAGAGTCTCTTGCGAAAGCCTGGAACGAGGCTGCAGCAGAGGCTCTTGACCGGATTGCGCCTTTGCGACCTCTCCGTGGCGCTAGACCCCGTAGAGCTCCATGGTTCAACGAGGAGCTCCGGGAGTTGAAACGCCAGAAGAGACGTCTAGAGAAGCGATGGAGGAAGAGTAGGTCTGAATCTGATCGAACACTTGTAAGAGCTTTTATTAAGACTTACAAAGTGGCGCTCAAGGCGGCAAGATGCGCGTACCATGCCGCCTTGATTGCATCAGCGGAATCCCACCCGGCCGCTCTGTTTAGGGTGACCCGCTCCCTTCTTAATCAGGGGGGAGTTGGGGAGCCCTTGCAGAGTAGTGCCGAGGACTTTAACACGTTTTTCGCTGATAAAGTCGCTCGGATTCGGGCCGACCTCGACTCCAATTGTAAAACAGAGTCGACTGACAACGAGTCAGGCGAGGTGACTGGGGCACGTACTTGTCCACCTGTCTGGGAAGAGTTTGATCTGGTGACACCTGATGAAGTGGACAAGGCCATTGGAGCTGTGAGTTCCGCCACCTGTTTACTGGATCCGTGTCCCTCCTGGTTGGTTTCGGCCAGCAGGGAGGTGACACGGAGCTGGGCCCAGGAGATTACCAACGCTTCCTTGGGGAGGGGAGTTTTTCCATCACTCTATAAAGAAGCGCTTGTGCGCCCCCTCCTCAAGAGGCCCTCCCTGGACCCAGCCGTACTTAACAACTATCGTCCAGTCTCCAACCTTCCCTTTATGGGGAAGGTTGTCGAGAAGGTGGTGGCACTCCAGCTCCAGCGGTCCTTGGAAGAAGCCGATTATCTAGGTCCCCAGCAGTCGGGTTTCAGGGCCGGTTACAGCACGGAAACCGCTTTGGTCGCGTTGATGGATGATCTCTGGCGGGCTCGGGACAGGGGTTTATCCTCTGTCCTGGTGCTCCTTGACCTCTCAGCGGCTTTCGATACCATCGACCATGGTATCCTTCTGCACCGGCTGGAGGGGTTGGGAGTGGGAGGCACTGTCCTTCAGTGGTTCTCCTCCTACCTCTCTGGCCGGTCGCAGTAGGTGTTAGTGGGGGGCCAGAGGTCGACTCCTAGGTTTCTCCCTTGTGGGGTGCCTCAGGGGTCGGTCCTCTCCCCCCTGCTATTCAACATCTACATGAAACCGCTGGGCGAGATCATCCAAGGACATGGGGTGAGGTATCATCAATATGCGGATGATACCCAGCTTTACATCTCCACCCCATGCCCAGTCAACGAAGCGGTGGAAGTGATGTGCCGGTGCCTGGAGGCTGTTGGGGCCTGGATGGGTGTCAACAGACTCAAGCTCAACCCGGATAAGACGGAGTGGCTGTGGGTTCTGCCTCCCAAGGACAATCCCATCTGTCCGTCCATCACCCTGGGGGGGGAATTATTGACCCCCTCAGAGAGGGTCCGCAACTTGGGCGTCCTCCTCGATCCACAGCTCACATTAGAACAACATCTTTCAGCTGTGGCGAGGGGGGCGTTTGCCCAGGTTCGCCTGGTGCACCAGTTGCGGCCCTATCTGGACCGGGACTCATTGCTCACAGTCACTCATGCCCTCATCACCTCGAGGTTCGACTACTGTAATGCTCTCTACATGGGGCTACCTTTGAAAAGTGTTCGGAAACTTCAGATCGTGCAAAATGCAGCTGCGAGAGCAGTCATGGGCCTACCTAGGTATGCCCATGTTTCACCATCACTCCGCAGTCTGCATTGGTTGCCGATCAATTTCCGGTCACAATTCAAAGTGTTGGTTATGACCTTTAAAGCCCTTCATGGCATCGGACCAGAATATCTCCGAGACCGCCTCCTGCCGCACGAATCCCAGCGACCGATTAGGTCCCACAGAGTGGGCCTTCTCCGGGTCCCGTCAACTAAACAATGTCGGTTGGCGGGCCCCAGGGGAAGAGCCTTCTCTGTGGCGGCCCCGGCCCTCTGGAACCAACTCCCCCCGGAGATTAGAACTGCCCCTACTCTTCCTGCCTTCCGTAAACTCCTTAAAACCCACCTTTGCCGTCAGGCATGGGGGAACTGAAACATCTCCCCCTGGGCACGTTTAATTTATGCATGGTATGTCTGTGTGTGTGACTGTTAGCATATGGGGTTTTTAAAATATTTAAATATTTTAAATTTGTCTGATTGCTTATGATTTGTTTTTACATGTTGTGAGCCGCCCCGAGTCTTCGGAGAGGGGCGGCATACAAATCTAAGTAATAAATAAATAAATAAATAAATAAAGTGTTTTTAATAGGAAAGTGAACACAAGGACAAGGGGCCACAATCTGAAGTTAGTTGGGGGAAAGATCAAAAGCAACATGAGAAAATATTATTTTACTGAAAGAGTAGTAGATCCTTGGAACAAACTTCCAGCAGATGTGGTTGGTAAATCCACAGTAACTGAATATAAACATGCCTGGGATAAACATAGTTCCATCCTAAGATAAAATACAGGAAATAGTATAAGGGCAGACTAGATGGACCATGGGGTCTTTTTCTGCCGTCAGACTTCTATGTTTCTATGTATTTCCTGCAGTTGAGAAATAGATTGAAAAACAAAGGTAAAAACAAAGAAATAGATGGAAAAACAAAAACAATGGGAAAAGTCATGGGATCACGGGAGCACAAAGTGGAAAAAATTACTGAAAATGAGACGGTGAAGGTCTTGCGGGACTTTTGAATACAGACAGATCGTCATTTGGAAAATAACACGCCAAATATCATAATAATAATAACAATAATAATAATAATAATAACAACAACAATAATAATAACAACAACAACAACAATAATAATAATAATAATTTTATTAGATAATTTTATTAGATTTGTATGCCACCCATCCAATGTTAAAACAGTCTTTAAAACCCCCCTATTAAAAACAGCCATACAGCCCAAACACACCATGCATAAAATCAAAGGCAGCTAAGGACATATCAATTCCTCCATGCCTGGCGACATAGATGAGTTTTCAAATCATGGTTTTTGAGGACTGAATAGTACAGTTTGTTGATATCGCTGTACCAGGAGATGCCAGAGTGGAAGAAATAGAACTGGAAAAAATTACAAAATATTGAGACCTGGCCATTGAAACTACATGGCTAGGGATGAAATATGTAACAGTGATACCCATTGTCCTCGGGTACTTGGTACCATATCCAAGAATTTCACAAAACACATCCAAAAATTGCAGCTCCCTGCAATAACAAATCTAAGTAATAAATAACACCAGCAGAACTGCAAAAAAACAGTGCTATTCAGTGGTATTTGTGACACATTTTTAAATATGTTTAATGAATACGAGATTTTATTTTTATTTTTATCTCTTTTATTCATTAAACATGAAACTCAGTCAATTGAACCTTTTAAAAAGTGTCACAAACTCATTACCACACTCCATAGTGTCATCCCCAAACCCCCAACACTTTACCCTTAAATTATCTACGGTTGACCTATCCAGATTCCTAAGAGGTCAGTAAGGGGTGAGTACAAGTGCACTAGAGTGCCTTCCGTCCCCTGTCCTATTGCTCTCCTATATCTCCTTTACCTTTCTTCTATTCCTATATCTCTTCTTCTATTCTTTCATTGATACGTTCTAGTCCTATATCTTCTTTTCTATTATTTCTTAGATATATTTTACTATGAGTATCTCCTCTATAACCTTCATCATGTATTTTACTATGTGTATATATATATATATACCCACTAAAACTCTCATTGTGTATTGGACAAAATAAATAAATAAAATAAATAAATAAAATAAATAAAATCCCAGCAACCAGTTAGGTCCCACAGAGTGGATCTTCTCCGGGTCCCGTCAACTAAGCAATGTCGCCTGGCGGGACCCAGGGGAAGAGCCCCGGCCCTCTGGAACCAACTCCCCCCAGAGATTAGAACTGCCCCCACCCTCCTTGCCTTTCGTAAGCAACTTAAAACCCACCTCTGCCGCCAGGTTTGGGGGAATTGAGATCCTCTTTCCCCCTAGGCCTTTACAATTCTATGCATGGTATGTATGTACAGTAGATCCTCACCTATCGCTGGTGTTATGTTCCAGACCTGGCCGCGATAGGTGAAATCCGCGATGGGGAATTTATCGACTGATAGTACTTATTTCAGTATTTATATTGTAATTGTTTGGTAAGTTTTCATTGTTTTAAGTGTTTATAAACCCTTCCCACACAGTATTTATTTTAGAGACAGTAATTAAATACAGTATTTACAATTTTAGATATTTTTTTTTTGGAAAAACCTGCCGATCGAGTTCGGCGGGCTGTTTAAATCTGTCGATCGACTTCCTCAGAAACCCGCGATGAAGTGAAGCCGCAGTAGGTGAAGCGCGGTATAGCGAGGGACTACTGTATGTATGTTTGGTTTTTATATTACAGTGATCCCTCAATTAGCACGGCCTTGATTAGCGCGAAACGCTGCAACGCGGTTTTTCAAAAAATATTAATTAAAAAAATAAAAAATTAAAAAATAAAAAATAAGTCCACGCTAGTTCTCTCTCTCTTTCTCTCCCTGTTGCCGGCGTGGTATATGAGAGAGAAAGAGAGAGGCAGAGGTCGGGCGCATTACCGGGAGGTGGAGGCGGCGTGGGGACGCTGGGTGCCGGGGACACCGAGGAGGGGGTGGACGTCAACTGCGGGCGGGAGGAAAGCGAATGCCACGGGGCTGGGCTCGGCTCCCCCCTCGGCTCCCCCCCTTACCAGCCCCGCCGCGGAAGGCTCCATTCTGTTCCCTGAATGGAGACCGCCGGCCGCTCAATCGGGCCGGCAGGGAACAGAATGGAGCCTTCCGCGGCGGGGCTGGTAAGGGGGGGAGCCGAGGGGGGAGCCGAGCCCAGCCCCGTGGCATTCGCTTTCCTCCCGCCCGCAGCCGACTGATCGTGGGCTCCTTCGCAACCTCGGAGAGCTTCCTGGTTTTCGTGAGCTTTCATGCCCTGGAAGCTCTCCGAGGTTGCGAAGGAGCCCACGATCGGTCTCGGCTGCGGGTGGGAGGAAGGCGAATCCCCCGTGGGCTCCGTTACATCTTCCGCTGCCAGCCAGGCCATGCTGGCGGCAGCGGAACAATCGCTGGCTGTCAACTTTTCTTTTTAAAACTGGGCAGGAGCTGACTTGCCTCCCCAGTGCTAAAAAGAAAAGTTGACAGCCAGCGCTGCGACTGACGGAATGCTGAGCCTCCCGTTCTCCCCCCCCACCTCGCCCCTTCCGGTTTCGGCGTTCGGCAACGGAGTCCGGCGCTGGGGCCATGCGGGGCCACTCATCCAGGGGGGCGTGGACTGGCAAGTCGCCCTCCTTTCTCTTTCTTTCTCTCTCTTATACCACACCGGTAACAGGGAGAGAAAGAGAGAGAGCGGAGGGCACCTTGCCGGTCCACGCCCCCCTAGATGAGCGGCTCCGCACAGCAAGTGGCAAGCGGCAAGCGGCAAGTGATCTTGGGGTTTCCCCTTTGCCTGGGCGGCGGGAAGACCAAGGGAAGGTTCCTTCAGCCGCCCAACACCTGATCCGCTCCGCAGCGCGGCAACGGGGAAACCCCATCTTCGGCTCCTCGCTGCTTCCGCGCTGCGGAGCAGATCAGCTGTTGGGCGGCTGAAGGAACCTTCCCTTGGTCTTCCCCGCCGCCCACACGCAAACTCCACCATCTGCGCATGTGCGGCCATGAAAAAAATGGTGCACATGCGCAGATGGTGTTTTTACTTCCGCATCCAGTATAACGCGGAAATCGGTTAGCGCGGGAGGTCTTGGAACGTAACCCCCGCGCTAACCGAGGGATCACTGTAATGGATTTTTAATCATTTCTAATATCAGATTACTATTGTACACTGTTTTATTGTTGCTGTTAGCTGCCCCGAGTCTCTGGAGAGGGGTGGCATACAAATCCAATATACAAACAAACAAACAAACAAACAAACAAATAAATAAATAAATAAAAAATAAAATACATTGATGATGTTCCGAGTAGCACATTTTTTTTGTAGTTCCGTGTGAGACTGCACTGTTCAAGAAACATGTGCCAGCTGTAGCCAGGAAGATTTTTTTCACAGATTTATATGATATGTCAATTGCATTCTTCCTTGCATTGGGAGGCCCTACCCATATCACTCACGCAGCGGTGGGCTACTAGCTGGAACGCTAAATTGGGCTTTCCGCCGTGACTCGTGAATGCTTGCGCGACCAACGCGATTTTGCTTCTGCACCTGTGGAGGTAGCAAAATCACACACGGATCCTCAAGTGCGCCTGTCTTTCGGCATGCGCGGAAGCAAAAAAAACCTTGCCAAAAAACGGGCGCACCTGCGGCTCCGTGTGCAATTTTGCTACCTCCACAAGTACAGAAGAAAAATCGCGCTGGCCCGGCAAGAACTTAAGAGCTGTGACGGTGAGCCCAATTTAGCGTTCTGTCTAGTAGCCCACCGCGGCACTCATGCCTTAATCTGCCCTGTGTATGAATCACTGCCTGGGACTCTACATGGGAATTGATTTACAGTTTTGTGATTCAGATCAAACCATCTCTTCGGTTCGACGTCTGATTTGCTTAGACATTGACTCTGTAATTTGCTTTGCTCACAGTAGGTAATTTCTTTCATTGAAGGTATAAGCTTTTCAATGACTCATTTGTTCCTCTTTAGGTCACACTTTGTTAATCGATGCATCTCAAAATATTTTTCTGGCAACTCTTCTATCAGGCCAGGTGTGTATAGCCTTTAGCCCAACCCAGTCATCTGGTCAAATGTTTTCCCTTGCAGTCATTACCTGTAGTCACTCACAAGTCATGATGGTCAGACAGCTTTCCTAGTTACTTCCTAATGTTGTCTTTATTATCTGTTCGTTCTTTCTTTCTTTCTTTCCTTCTTTCTTTTCTTTCTCTTTCTTTCTCTACCTCCCTCTCCCCCTCTCTTTCTTTCTTTCTTTCTTTCTTTCTCTCCTTCCCTCTCCCTCCCTCTCCCTCCCTCCCTCTCTCTTTCTTTTCTTTTTCTTTCTCTTTCTTTCTCTCCCTCTCTCTCCCTCCTTCCCTCTCCCTATCTCTTCCCCCCTCTTTCTTTCTTTCTTTCTTTCTTTCTTTCTTTCTCTCCCTCCCCCTCTCCTTCCCTCTCCCTACCTCTTCCCCCCTCTCTTTCTTTCTTTCTCTCTCTCCCTCCCTCCCTCTCCTTCCCTCTCCCTACCTCCTCCCCCTCTCTTTCTTTCTTTCTTTCTCTCCCTCCCTCCCTCTCCTTCCCTCTCCCTACCTCTTCCCCCTCTCTTTCTTTCTTTCTTTCTTTCTTTCTCTCCCTCTCCCTCCCTCCCTCTCCTTCCCTCTCCCTACCTCCTCCCCCCTCTCTTTCTTTCTTTCTTTCTTTCTTTCTTTCTCTCCCTCCCTCTCCTTCCCTCTCCCTCCCTCTTCCCCCTCTCTCTTTCTTTCTTTCTCTCCCTCCCTCCATCTCCTTCCCTCTCCTTCCCTCCCCCTCTCTTTCTTTCTTTCTCTCCCTCCCTCCCTCTCCCTACCTCCTCCCCCCTCTCTCTCGTTCTCTTCCTCCCTCACCTTCCCTCTCCCTACCACCTCCCCCCTCTCTTTCTTTCTTCTCTCTCTCCCTCCCTCTCCCTCCCTCCTCCCCCCTTTCTTTCTTTCTTTCTTTCTCTCCCTCCCTCTCCTTCCCTCTCCCTACCTCCTCCCCCCCTTTCTCTTTCTTTCTCTCCCTCCCTCTCCCTACTTCCTCCCCCCTCTTTCTTTCTTTCTTTCTTTCTCTCCCTCCCTCCCCTTCATTCTCCCTACCTCTTCCCCCGCTCTTCCTTCCTTCCTTCCTTTCTTTCTTTCTCTCCCTCCCTCCCTCTCCTTACCTCTCCCTACCTCCTCCCCCCTTTCTTTCTTTCTTTCTCTCCCTCCCTCTCCTTCCCTCTCCCTACCTCCTCTCCCTCTTTCTTTCTTTCTTTCTCTCCCTCCCTCCCTCTCCTTCCCTCTCCTTCCCTCCCCCTCTGTTTCTTTCTTCCTCTCCCTCCCTCTCCTTCCCTCTCCCTCCCTCCTCCCCCCTTTCTTTCTTTCTTTCTTTCTCTCCCTCCCTCTCCTTCCCTCCTCCCCCTTTCTTTCTTTCTTTCTCTCCCTCCCTCTCCTTTCCTCTCCCTACCTCCTCCCCCTCTCTTTCTTTCTTTCTCTCTCTCCCTCCCACTCCCTCCCTCCTCCCCCTTTCTTTCTTTCTTTCTCTGCCTCCCTCTCCTTCCCTCTCCTTCCCTCCCCCTCTCTTTATTTCTTCCTCTCCCTCCCTCTCCTTCCCTCTCCCTCCCTCCTCCCCCCTCTTTCTTTCTTTCTTTCTTTCTCTCCCTCCCTCCCTCCCTCTCCTTCCCTCTCCTTCCCTCCCCCTCTCTTTCTTTCTTCCTCTCCCTCCCTCTCCTTCCCCCTCCCTCCCTCCTCCCCCTCTTTCTTTCTTTCTTTCTCTCCCTCCCTCTCCTTCCCTCTCCCTACCTCCTCCCCCCTCTCTCTTTCTTTCTTTCTCTCCCTCCCTCTCCTTCCCTCTCCCTACCACCTCCCCCCTCTCTTTCTCTCTCTCCCTCCCTCTCCCTCCCTCCTCCCCCTTTCTTTCTTTCTTTCTTTCTCTCCCTCCCTCTCCTTTCCTCCCCCTCCCTCCTCCCCCTCTCTCTTTCTTTCTTTCTCTCCCTCTCCTTCCCTCTCCCTACCTCCTCCCCCCTTTCTCTTTCTTTCTCTCCCTCCCTCTCCCTACCTCCTCCCCCCTCTTTCTTTCTTTCTTTCTTTCTTTATTTCTCTCTCTCCCTCCCTCTCCTTCCCTCTCCCTACCTCTTCCCCCTCTCTCTTTCTTTCTCTCCCTCCCTCTCCTTCCCTCTCCATACCTCCTCCCCCCTCTCTCTTTCTTTCTTTCCTTCCCTCTCCCTACCTCCTCCCCCTCTCTTTCTTTCTTTCTTTCTTTCTCTCCCTCCCTCACTCTCCCTACCTCTTCCCCCTCTCTCTTTCTTTCTCTCCCTCCCTCTCCTTCCCTCTCCATACCTCCTCCCCCCTCTCTCTTTCTTTCTTTCCTTCCCTCTCCCTACCTCCTCCCCCTCTCTTTCTTTCTTTCTTTCTTTCTCTCCCTCCCTCACTCTCCCTACCTCTTCCCCCCTCTCTCTTTCTTTCTCTCCCTCCCTCCCTCTCCTTCCCTCTCCCTCCCTCCCCCTCTCTTTCTTTCTTTCTCTCCCTCCCTCTCCTTCCCTCTCCCTACCTCCTCCCCCTCTCTCTCTTTCTTTCTCTCCCTCCCTCTCCCTACCTCCTCCCCCTATTTCTTTCTTTCTTTCTCTCCCTCCCTCTCCTTCCCTCTCCCTACCTCCTCCCCTCTCTCTCTTTCTCTCCCTCCTCCTCCTTCCCTCTCCCTACCACCTCCCCCTCTCTTTCTTTCTTTCTCTCCCTCCCTCTCCCTACCTCCTCCCCCCTCTTTCTTTCTTACTTTCTTTCTCTCTCTCCCTCCTCTTCCCTCTCCCTACTTCCCCCCTCTCTCCTTCTTTCTTTCTCTTCCTCCCTCTCCTTCCCTCTCCCTACCTCCCCCTCTCTTTCTTTCTTTCTTTCTTTCTCTCCCTCCCTCTCCTTCCCTCTCCCTACTTCCCCCCTTTCTTTCTTTCTTTTTCTTTCTTTCTTTCTTTTTTCTTTCTTTCTGTTGAAAGGGACCCTGTGGGTCATCAAATCCAACCCCCTGCTCAAGCAGGAAACCCTACACCTCCCCAGCCAGATGGCAGTCCAATCTCCTCTTGAATATGTCAAGAGTTGGGGCGTTCACAACCTCCGCTGGCAGGCCGTTCCATTGGTTGATCGCTCTGGGCGTTCTTCCTTATTTTCAGGTTGAATCTCTCCTTGGTCACCTTCCATCCGTTGTTCCTCATCTGGGGCACTGGTGCCCTGGAAAGTTTTTTTTAAAAATAGAGGGAGCCAAAACCAGAGTGGCCTTCTAATTACATTTGTTGATACACCCAAATAATTTGTGGAGAGCTAAATAAAAACAAAGTCTTTTTTTTCTGAGAAGTCTAAAAATGGGGGGGGGGGAACGACAATGTAGGTTCAAATATCACAGACACAGATCTTTCAATTAGTAATTTTAATGTTTTAATAAAAATAGCGTAGTTTTTAATAGAGAAGGCGCTAAGTTACTGAAATTGTTTATACTTGTCTGGAGGAAAGGAAGTTGTGTGTGTGTGTATGTAAAACATATTTTTGCTGATAATGAAAATGAAGGGAGGCTAGTATAGATTTATTTCAAGCTATTTAGCTTTCATCAGCTAGCCATACCCTTACGGTGATTTTAAGTTTTTAAAAAATCTGGTAGTAAAAATAAAATTGAATCCCACCACTGGAGTGTACAGCCTATCCCTAGTTATGGCTTCCGCAGAATGCTGGAGAAATCATACAAATTGGCGCAGACAAGAGATCTCTGTCCTCAGAAAAGGAAAAGGAGACATCTTTATTTACTGATGAGCCTTTCAACATCTAACTAGATCCTAGGAGCCATGGTGGTGCAGTGGTTAGAAGGCGGTATTGCAGGGCTAACTCTGTTGACTGTCAGGAGTTTGATTCTCTGCAGCTCAAGGTCGACGCGGCTTTCCATCCTTCTGATGTTGACAAAACAAGGACCGTCTAAGGTAATGAGCTAATAAATCTAAAATTAGTTCATATTCTTAACACAACTCCACTGTACACTCGCCCACCCTTCTTTCTTTCTCTTTTTCCTTTCTCTTCTTTGCTTCTCCTCTTTTTCTTTTCCCTTCTTCTCCTCTCTCCTTTCTCTCTATCCCTTTTTCTGTAAGTCTATATGTTTATTAATTGTTATATTTTTACATCCAGACGTATTGTAACGTATTAGGTCTCAATTGTCAATTGTTATGATTGCCTTTTATGTTTTGTATACTTGTAAATAAAAACTTTTATAAAAAAAACACAAGGATCGAGAATGTAAGAGGCTGGTTCTGTAAACTGCTTTGCTGTAAAACATTATGAAGTGGTTCATCATTCTAAGTGCGATTGCTATCTTGCGCCACTTAAACGCCATACCTCTGAATCAAGTTTAAAGTGCTGCTTTTGTGTAGCAAGCAAATACTCAACCTACTATGAGGTCAAGCCAGAAACTTTGCAGGCTGGTTCTCTTCCGGTGAGTTTAGCTCGGAGGCCCTCAGACAATAAGGGAGAGCTCAGACATGCGGCTATGATAGACTGCTGTCCATTATTTCAGATCTCCTAGACCCCCTCAGAAGCAAACATTTCTTTTTAGAAATCTGAACTCTTGTTTCCTCTGGAGTTGCTGCATCTGATAATAAAGCCTGGGAAAAGAGACAGAATTTTAACAGTTTTTAAGCAATCATTAAGTGGGAACAAAACAAATCCCTTTTATCCCATATTAATGCTCTTTATTTCATTCCACTTACATCCCTATTCATTCATTCATTCATTCATTCATTCATTCATTCATTCATTCATTCATTCATTTATTGGATTTGTATGCCGCCCCTCTCCGCAGACTCGGGGCGGCTAGCAAGAGTGGTAAAACAACATGAACAATCCAATTAATAAAAACAACTAAAACCCCCTTATTATAAAAAACCAAACATACACACAAACATACCATGCATAACTTGTAATAGCCTAGGGGGAAAGGATAACTTAACTCCCCCATGCCTGGCGACAAAGGTGGGTCTTAAGTAAGTTACGAAAGACAAGGAGGGTGGGGGCCGTTCTAATCTCTGGGGGGAGTTGGTTCCAGAGGGCCGGGGCTTTTTTTCTTCCTACTTTTTCTTCCCATTTTTTTATTATATCAATCACAACAACAAAAGAGCACACAACAGATTTAAACTTAATATTAACCGCTCCAAACTTGACTGTAAAAAATATGACTTCAGTAACCGAGTTGTCGAAGCGTGGAACTCATTACCAGACTCCTTTGTGTCATCCCCAAACCCCCAACACTTTACCCTTAGATTATCTACGGTTGACCTATCCAGATTCCTAAGAGGTCAGTAAGGGGCGAGTACAAGTGCACTAGAGTGCCTTCAATCCCCTGTCCTATTGCTCTCCTATATCTCCTATACCTTTCTTCTATTCCTATATCTCTTCTTCTATTCTGTCATTGATATGTTCTATTACTATATCTTCGTTTCTATTATTTCTTAGATATATTTTACTATGAGTATCTCCTCTATAACCTTCATTATGTATTTTACTATGTGTATATAGATATATACCCACTAAAACCCTCATTGTGTATTGAACTAACTAACTAACTAACCAACCAACCAACCAACCAACCAACCAACCAACCAACCAACCAACCAACCAACCAACCAACCAACCAACCAAACAACCAAACAAACAAACAAACAAACAAACAAACAAACAAACAAACAAATATTACACCATTTTGGGTAACTTTGATGGCAATCAAAGCTATCAGAAATCAGGGATACTACAAATCATCCAGTTCCATTTTCCCCAGCAAAAAAGCTGTTTGTTATTTGGATTTTCTCTTACTCTAATCCACTTTAGTGTCAAGTCATTTAGTCAAAATCCTTGAAAATCTTACTGAGTTCTGTTGTATCCTGTAATGGCTACCTTGTATCTCTGTAAATAGTTTGTTCCTCTTTTGAGGCGCTGTCTGAGCTAAATCAGGAAGTCGCTCCTGATTGGCTCAGACGCGGCTGCTCTTTGCTTTGGCGGGAACCGCAAATAAAAGAAGCGGTTTCTCCCAGGCAGGGCAGACGGTACTAGCTGAAAGTCACTTTCCATGCTGAGCTGAAATAAAGGTACCGTTCTCACCTAACCCTGTGTCTTGGGTTACTTCACTGGCGACGACGGACGGAAGAAACCACGCGTGCAACATGGACAACCTCCAAATCGGCCGGGCTCCTGAGTTCTTTGATCCCGAAAAGACTTCCTGGGACGTCTACTTGGCCGACTTCGAAATATTCCTCGAGGCAGCAGGAATACGGGACGCCGACGCCGATCGGAGACGGGCCATCTTTCTAAACTACTGCGGTCCAGAAATCTGCGCCCTCACCCAGACTCTCACCGACCCGCTGCCAGCAAGATCCATCGCTTGGGACGTCCTGCAAGCCAAGCTCATGAGCCACTTCAAGCCAACAAAACCAGCCATGGTTTTCCGGCACCAGTTCTCCAGAATGGCTCAGCGCGAAACGGAATCAATCAACCAATTTGCAATGCGACTTCGAACGGTGCTTGCGAAATGCAAGTTTGACAACCCGGAAGCTCGCCTCACCGATGTCTTAGTCTTCGGCATGAGAAACGCCTCGGTCAGGAACAAACTCCTCACCGAAGACGAACCGACCCTACAAACAGTGATTAAGCTAGCACAAACCACAGAGGTCGCCGCCGCCGCCGCTAAAGAGCTGATGGAACATGAAAAGAAAGAAGTCATCGCCAAGATAGACTCCACGTTTTTCCGCGCCGAGGACCCAGACGACCTCAGCCCACCAGCTCGCAACGAGGACAGCTGTTTCCTGCTGCAAGACCAGCCGAGACAACACAGATTTCCTCACCCCGCCGCCCCCTGCGCCGGCTGCTGAGGAAACCATCAGCGCCAACGATGCCCTTTCCGGGACGCCATATGCCGCCGCTGCAACCGACGCGGCCACATCGCCGAAGCCTGCAGAGCATCTACACCGGAGGAAACCTTCTCCACTCCGCGCCATCAACGACCCCAGAATCAAATGCCCAAACCGCGCGAAAACCGACCTTTCCGTTTTTCGGGCCGAAAGAACTACTCAACCTCTAACCGCGACTACTCAAGAGGTAACACTCAATTTTCCGTGAATAACACGGCAACAAAGAATGGGGGCAAGATTGTAATTTCACTATTACTTAACAACAAGCCATGTTCTATGGAACTTGACATGGGGTCTAAATACACCATCATGCCATGGGAAAAGCTTAAATTGTACATGCCTAACCTGTCTAAATCTGAGCTATTGCAAACCTCGTTGGTAATCAGAGATTTTCAAGGGGGGATAATCTCTGTTCTGGGCAAAGTGAATGTACCTATTGTATTTAAGAATGTTAAATGTACCCTGCCTATGATTGTTGTTACAGGGGCTAAGCACTCTCTCCTGGGGTTGGCTTGGATGGAACCTTTGGGAATTGAAATTTCTGGTATTTGTACTGTTAACAGTGATAGCATGCCTAACTTTTTGCAAGAGTTCCCTGAAGTGTTTAGCCCCACCTTGGGATCGTATAAAGGGCCCCCTATCTCATTTTCTATTGACCCCAAGGTCCCGCCTGTCCGGCTCAAACCTCGCAGGGTACCCCTCCCGCTCCTCCCCAAACTAGACCTGCAGCTAGATAAGCTCATAAGCCAAGGCATTTTAGTCCCTGTGGAACAGGGGCCATGGGAAACACCCATAGTCACGCCTCTAAAACCAGATGGCTCTTTAAGGGTTTGCACTGACTATAAATCCACGCTAAATAAGGCTCTCCAACATCACCCTTACCCCATTCCGGTGGTACAACAACTCCTGCACTCCCTGGGGGAAGGGAAAAGGTTTGCAAAGATCGATCTCGCACAAGCTTATCAGCAGTTGCCTGTCGATGAACCAACAGCAAAAGCGCAAACAATTGTGACCCACAGGGGTGCCTTTAAATGTACCAGATTACAGTTTGGAGTAAGCATAGCCCCAGGGATATTCCAAAGCATAATGGAACGATTGTTATCAGGGATAAATGGGGCCATTCCGTATTTTGATGACATCTTAATTGCAGGGGAAAACCAAGAGCAACTCAACAAAAGGATAAGGGAAGTACTTAAGAGACTTCAGGATAAAGGGTTAAGAATTAAGCCTGATAAATGCGTCTGGGGAACCAACAGTGTAGAGTTCCTAGGTTATAAAATTGACAAGGAGGGTATCCACCCCACGACTGAGAAACTGAGAGCCATTAGAGAGGCCCCAGAGCCACAAAACAAGACTGAATTGCAAGCCTTTTTAGGCCTTCTCAATTTTTACTCCGTTTTCTTAAAACAGAAGGCAACAGCAGCAGAGCCTCTACACCGCTTACTCCAGAACGAAACCCCTTGGACATGGGGGAGAACTGAACACGAAGCCTTTGTGCAAGTAAAACAATTATTAACTTCTAAAAGTGTGGTAGTCCAGTATAGTACTTCGCTACCCATCAGGCTTACGTGCGACGCTTCCCCGTACGGCGTGGGAGGAGTCTTGGCTCACGTTTTACCTAATAATACAGAGGCCCCAATTGCTTTCTTTTCCAAAACAATGACCAATACTGAAAGGAATTATAGCCAGCTAGATAAGGAGGCTCTAGCTTTAGTGGCAGGGGTGAAGAAGTTTCATAATTACCTTTTTGGGAGAAGTTTTGAATTGGTTACCGACCACAAGCCTTTACTAGGTCTCTTAGCCCCCAACAAGCCTACTCCTCCATTTATGTCCCCAAGATTAATCAGATGGGCCCTTTTCCTCTCAGGATACCAGTACGAGCTCATTCATAAAGGGGGTAAAACCATCAACCACGCAGATGGTCTCAGTAGGTGCCCCATGGCAGAGTTAGTGGAGGACCCTGCCCCATCTGCTGATGTCCTAATGATAGAACTCGAAGACAACCCACTAACTACTGCAAGGGAGGTGGCTGCACATACGCAGCAAGATCCAATCCTAAAACAAGTGGTAAACTGTGTACTTAAGGGATGGCAAAATGACTCTGTGAAACCTGAATTGTGTGACTTCAAAACCAAAAGACTAGAATTGTCATATGTAAAAGGTTGTCTGTTGTGGGGGGATAGAGTGATCATTCCTAAAAGCCTAAGGGTCAAGGTACTCAAAATGTTACATGTGGGCCATCCTGGGATTGTCATGATGAAAGGCCTAGCTAGAGGGCATTTATGGTGGCCAGGGTTGGATGCTGATATTGAAAACTGTGTAACCAAATGTGATCCATGCCAAGAATCACGGCCCAACCCCCCCAAAACAACTCCAGCAGAGTGGGAGCAGCCAGCGGGGCCAAGGTCCAGGGTCCATATTGATTTTGCAGGGTCAGTGGGATCACAATACTTCCTGATAGTGGTTGATGCATTCTCCAAATGGGTGGAAATCATAGCAATGAACAACATAACCACAAGTGCCACCATCAAGGTGCTGCGCAGACTGTTTGCTACCCATGGTTGCCCTGATATCCTAGTGTCTGACAATGGGCCACAATTAATGGCCAGGCAGTTTGAATTGTTCCTAGACAGTCTAGGAGTCAGACATGCACTCATCTCGCCTTACTCGCCCTGGGCTAATGGTTTGTCAGAACGTTATGTTCGTGTGGCTAAGGAAGCATTGCGCAGGTCAGGCCCTGGAGATGTACAACAGAATTTGGACCAGTTCTTGCTAACCCAGCACATTACCCCAAACTCTCACACGCACGTAAGCCCTGCGGAGTTACTAATGGGGAGGAAATTAAGGTCCCCACTGGATAGGTTACACCCAAGGTTTTGTACTAATAACCCTATGTATGTAAAACCTGAAAGAGAAATGTATTTGGGACAAAATGTGTTTGTAAAAATTTTTGATGGAGGTGTAAACTGGATGAAGGGAATTATTGTTAAACAAAATGCTCCAAAAACATATATGGTGAAACTAGAGGATGGTCGAATGTGGAAACGGCACATTGACCACATTTGGAAACGCATGGAAAACCCCTTGGAGCAAACCGCTGACACAGGCTCTCCTATTTCAACAGACTTTAACACGCAACCCGATTTAATAGACATTCAAATGGACTTATCGGGTCAGGGAGAGTTTTCCAGCGACGCCGAACCATCGTCCTCCTCCGAAGTCAGCGTTATGCCTGCCAGGCCGAGTCAACAGGCCGGAGCCCAAACCAGGCCTCAGCCGCGCCGAGAGAGCAACAGCGAACCGTCCTCCACCGTCGGTAGCGAGGAAGCAACTGAACTGCGCAGGTCGGAGCGAGTCTCACGAAGACCCAACAGATTGGACGATTTTGTCACATGGCTTTCGTGATGGATGTTTCCAACTAAGGAGGGAGGGGTGTTGTATCCTGTAATGGCTACCTTGTATCTCTGTAAATAGTTTGTTCCTCTTTTGAGGCGCTGTCTGAGCTAAATCAGGAAGTCGCTCCTGATTGGCTCAGACGCGGCTGCTCTTTGCTTTGGCGGGAACCGCAAATGTATAAAAGAAGCGGTTTCTCCCAGGCAGGGCAGACGGTACTAGCTGAAAGTCACTTTCCATGCTGAGCTGAAATAAAGGTACCGTTCTCACCTAACCCCGTGTCTTGGGTTACTTCAAGTTCCTCATACTGTCCTGAATTTGTCTAGCTAGCTGGTGGCACAGCCAGATGTTTAGACTAGATTTGACATTTTTATGTATCTATTCAGTGCTGGGATAGGTGCAGGTTGTTTAAGATCGACATTTTAATTTGAGATGTACTATGCCATCACTCTACTTAACAAATAATTCCCTCAACACTGTCAGACTTTCTTCTATTCTACTAGTTTTCTCATCATTCCTATCACCCATTTCCTCCCATGTAGACTGTATGACTGTAACTTGTTGCTTGTATCCTAAGATTTTTATTAATATTGCTTCTTTCATTGCTTATTTGACCCCTATGACAATCATTAAGTGTTGTACCACATGATTCTTGACAAATGTATATTTTATTTTATGTACGCTGAGAGCATATGCACCAAGACAAATTCCTTGTGTGTCCAATCACACTTGGCCAATAAAAATTCTATTCTATTCTATTCTATTCTATTCTATTCCAGAGAATCAAATGTTCCATGAAAAGCTGCCTTTTTCAATTCTCTGAATGGTGATTTTGCCAATCATGATGGTGTTCCAAAGATCTCGACAGATATTTTTGAATTGCAAAGTTGCTATGTATTAATATTGGTGTTATTTTTGTTTATATAACTATGTGCCCAACAATATGAAATCATGGCTGCAGGCTCTTTCCATTCAGTGGCTTATGTGGTATCTCTTATTTTTCTTTCTTTGTAGTATTGTTCCGCTTGGGCCTTCTTCTCATCTTTCAGGGTTTCCTGAGCCATCTTGATCTGTTTTTCCTTTTAAAATTTCCATCAATGGAATCCTTCCTAGTTTCTCTCTTAGCTTTTTGAAGCTCACTTAAAGTCTAATGCAGTAATCTGACTTGGTCCAGTTACCTCTGTTTGCATTATGGTGAATTCAAATATGACAAGGTCATTTCCCCCCAAATTTCTTGTAATTTCTATTCTGTTGTGGTTGGCTCTGGCCCAGCTCCTGCCCCAGGGAATGTATAATGCATACAGATATTATTATATCTTTGTAGACCACCAATACATACTTGACAAAACAAAGAAATAATATAAAGAGGGTTCAATTGAATAGCAACCCAATGCTCCCTCTTAATTCTATATTTTTAACACTGTCATATCAATATTTTCTCACTTTTACAGAATACAGTTCGCTTCCAGTCCCAATTCAAAAATTGAGCTTAGTGAGAACAATTGTTTCAAACTATAAACTTTTCAATGGTGGTCTGACAATTTGTTGAAATAGAAAAATATAGTAAGATGTGGAAAAATAAACAAACCATGCTGTTGTTCTTCCCTACTATGAGGTAGCAGAGCGAGGGACAAGACAGATCTTGTAAGGAGACGGATACACCGTCGCTCCTATTATGGGTTTTTCACTGAGCTTCTCCACTCCTTCTGGGGGCTGCACCCTAAATTTCCTCAGCAGGTTGGTGAAAAAAATGAAGAACTCAGTCCTTGTGAAGAGTTCTCCCAAGCAGATCCGAGCACCTATGGTGAAAATAAAATAAAAAACAGAACATTAGGTATAGAGATATGTGTACAGTGTAGGGCTGCAAAATTTTTTACTACCACACTGTGGGTATAGCTTATTGTGAGGATGTGGCTTGGTGATCATGTGATCGGGTAGGAGTGGCTTGCCGACCATGTGACCAGGTGGGAGTGGCTTAAAGGTCATGTGACTGGGTGGGAGTGGCTTACCAACCAAGATACGTTTTCAAATAGGTGCCTGGACTCTTTTTCAGTTCATTAAGCCACATTATTTGAAGAGAAACAAAAAGGACAAATTATAGACAGCATTATTTGTTGAGGAGCACGTTAACATTTTAAGGTTTTGTACTGAACCCACAAGGTTCAGTATGATAACACATTAGGCAAGTAGCTCAATTTTCTGTCATTGCTATAAAAGTTCAGTTCTAGATAATGATTAAAGTGATTAAAGCATTTATGGGTTAAAACATACTATTTAATTATTTCCTATTTTAAAAGTAATTAAGGATCATACTAAGGTACTAGAGAAGGAAGGACAATAAAAAAAATTATTAAGTATTCCTGTCCTTTGTGCCCCAATCAGTGCCTTTTCAGGAACAATCTAAAAATGAATCTAAAAAATGTGTATTGGTGGAGCAAGGCCTCCTTCATTCTGTAACCCCTATCAAATAACAGTAATAGAATCCATCGGTAGTTAGTATAAATTTCATGAAATAAACTGTTAGGAGATTCTTGAACTGGGAGAGCCAATGTTGACAAGGTCAGCCAATGAATATGCATAGCAACTAAGTCAGCTAATGGGAGGTACTGTAAACACTTCTGAGTCTGTGCAGAGACTCAAAACTGAAAACTGAAGCTTAAAGCTGGGTGTGGTTACATAGACCCCTAAATGGTTATCTATTTTATTTATTTATTTATTTATTCATTCATTCATTCATTCATTCATTCATTCATTCATTCATTTATTTATTTGTCAAACAAGTATAGTATTATAGTACATATTAACATAACCTAACATAACATAAGTAGAATGTAGTAATAGAAAGGATAATAAGACAGTAGGACAGGGACATATGCACGCCCCTTACAGACCTCTTCGAAAAGGTGAGAGGTTGATTGTAGATAATGTAAGGTTGAAGATTTTGGGGTTGGGGGAAGCAACAACAGAGTCAGGTAATGTGTTCCAGGCGCTGACCACTCTATTGCTGAAATCATATATTCTGCAGTCAAGTTTGGAGCGATTTACATTCAGTTTATATCTATTACGTGCTCTTGTGTTGTTGTTGTTAAAGGTGAAGTAGTCACTGATAGGGAGTACATTATGATGTATAATTTTATGAATTTATGTGTGATTTTTATCTATACTGGAGATATTTGTACACCCAAATTTCATGCAATAATAGCATAATAATAAACAACTGTTAGACGTAAAAGGAGATTTAAAAACAAGGAAAGTATTAAATGAAGAAGGTATAAAACTAGAGTAGTGGGCATATTTGCAAATACAAACAAAATACATGAAGGATAAAAGGAATCAGGTATAAAGATAGAGACAACCGGACTGGACAAAATACTATTAAGAACAGAAGAAAAAATGATGAGAAAAATACGTGTATATCATTATGTATTAGAACAGGCATTATGGGAGGAACAAGTTAAAGAGACCATGATAAAATGTTGCAGAGATTTTGGATTCAACATACATTTAGATGTTTGGCAAGATTTATGGCAAAGAAACAGAAAATTAACATTGGCCACCTTTTATAAAGAAAACTCTATAAAATGTTTTATAGGTGGCATGTTCCTCCAGAAAGGCTGGCCAAAATGAAGCAAAATATATCAGGAATATGTTGGAAATGCCAGAAGACCTTCGGAACATATCTATCTATCTATCTATCTATCTATCTATCTATCTATCTATCTATCTATCTATCTATCTATCTATCTATCTATCTATCTATCATCTTCTATCTATCTATCTATCTATCTATCTATCTATCTATCTATCTATCTATCTATCTATCTATCAATCATCTATCTATCTTCTATCTATCTATCTATCTATCTATCTATCTATCTATCTATCTATCTATCTATCTATCTTCTATCTATCTTCTATCTATCTTCTATCTATCTATCTATCTATCTATCTATCTATCAATCATCTATCTATCTATCTTCTATCTATCTATCTATCTATCTTCTATCAATCTATCTATCTATCTATCTATCTATCTATCTATCTATCTATCATCTATCTATCTATCATCTATCTATCTATCTATCTATCTATCTATCTATCAATCATCTATCTATCTATCTATCTTCTATCTATCTATCTATCTATCTATCTATCTATCTATCATCTATCTATCTATCTATCTATCATCTATCTATCTATCTATCTATCTATCTATCTATCTATCTTCTATCTATCTATCTATCAATCATCTATCTACCTATCTATCTATCTTCTATCTATCTATCTATCTATCTATCTATCTATCTATCTATCTATCTATCTATCTATCATCTATCTATCTATCTATCTATCTATCTATCTTCTATCTATCTATCTATCTTCTATCTATCTATCTATCTATCTATCTTTCTATCTATCTATCTATCTATCAATCATCTATCTATCTATCTATCTATCTTCTATCTATCTATCTATCTATCTATCTATCTATCTATCTATCTATCTATCAATCATCTATCTATCTATCTATCTATCTATCTATCTATCATCTATCTATCTATCTATCTATCTATCTATCTATCTATCTATCTATCTATCTTCTATCTATCGATCTATCTATCTATCTATCATCTATCTATCTATCTTCTATCTATCTATCTATCTATCTATCTATCTATCTATCTATCTATCTATCATCTATCTATCTATCATCTATCTATCTATCTATCTATCTATCTATCTATCTATCTATCTATCGATCGATCGATCGATCGATCGATCGATCGATCGATCTATCTATCTATCTATCTATCTATCTATCTATCTATCTATCTATCTATCTATCTATCTATCTATCTATCTATCTATCTATCGATCTAGCTATCTATCTATCTAGCTATCTATTTATTAGATTTGTATGCCACCCCTCTCCATAGACTCGGGGCGGCTCACAACATAACATAAAACAATTCACAACAAATATAATAAATTTTTAAAAACTTAAAACCCCCCATTATTAAACCAGACATACACACAGACATACCATACATAAATTGTATAGGCCCGGGGGAGGGGGGAATGTCTCAATTCCCCCATGCCTGATGACAGAGGTGAGTTTTAAGGAGTTTACGGAAGGCAAGGAGGGTGGGGGCAGTTCTAATCTCTTGGGGGAGTTGGTTCCAGAGGGTTGGGGCCGCCACAGAGAAGGCTCTTCCCCTAGGTCCCGCCAAACAACATTGTTTAGTTGACAGGACCCAGAGAAGGGCAACTCTGTAGGACCTAATCAGTCGCTGGGATTCGTGCGGCAGAAGGCGGTCCCGGAGATATTCTGGTCCGATGCCATGAAGGGCTTTATAGGTCATAACCAACACTTTGAATTGTGACCGGAAATTGATCGGCAACCAATGCAGACTGCGGAGTGTTGGTGTAACATGGGCATACCTAGGGAAGCTCATGATTGCTCTTGCAGCTGCATTCTGCACGATCTGAAGTTTCTGAACACTTAGCAGCATATAAACACTTAATTTATATGCTGCTAACTAATTACAGCATAAGTACAACAACAATAAAAAGTTAAAATCTAATAACAAAAATCAATAACAACAATAATATAAAAAACACACATACTTACAATCAGCCTATATTGACTTTAACCAAGGTTAATCTGATATCATGGGGATTTGCATCATTAAACATTTCTTACAATTTTCCTCTCCATTGATGCAGTTACACATTGTGGGGAACAGTTCCTTCATTTTTACCATTGCTCAAATGCCCAGAAGATATAAAGAAAACGTAATTTTGCTCTTTAATCTGCATTTTCAAATGAACAGTTGGAGAGAGAATTCCAATCACTTCCCTTAGAAGCAAAAGAAATCTGTATTGGCAGTTCTGTGTTAGCAAATACTTCAGAAGAAAAGGATTTAGGGGTAGTGATTTCTGACAGTCTCAAAATGGGTGAACAGTGCAGTCAGGCGGTAGGGAAAGCAAGTAGGATGCTTGGCTGCATAGCTAGAGGTATAACAAGCAGGAAGAGGGAGATTATGATCCCGCTATATAGAATGCTGGTGAGACCACATTTGGAATACTGTGTTCAGTTCTGGAGACATTACCTACAAAAAGATATTGACAAAATTGAACGGGTCCAAAGACGGGCTACAAGAATGGTGGAAGGTTTTAAGCATAAAACTTATCAGGAAAGACTTAATGAACTCAATCTGTATAGTCTGGAGGACAGAAGGAAAAGGGGGGACCTGATCGAAACATTTAAATATGTCAAAGGGTTAAATAAGGTTCAGGAGGGAAGTGTTTTTAATAGGAAAGTGAACACAAGAACAAGGGGACACAATCTGAGGTTAGTTGGGGAAAAGATCAGAAGCAACGTGAGAAAATATTATTTTACTGAAAGAGTAGTAGAGGCTTGGAACAAACTTCCAGCAGACGTGGTTGGTAAATCCACAGTAACTGAATTTAAACATGCCTGGGATAAACATAGATCCATCCTAAGATAAAATACAGAAAATAGTATAAGGGCAGACTAGATGGACCATGAGGTCTTTTTCTGCCGTCAGTTTTCTATGTTTCTATGTTTCTAAATCCTGCACATTACCTGCTCCAAAGGGCAAAAATGCTTCTTTTGTGACAAACTGTCCTTCTTTGTCCAGAAAATGGTTGGGGTTGAATTTTTCAGGTGTTTCCCATTGTTCAGAATCATTGAGAAGAGAGGGCAGGTCTGGTAAAATAATAGTTCCCTAAAATAAAATTAAAAAAATAAATAAACTTGAGATTCTCTGTTTATATCATATTGCATATAACAACAACAATAATAATGTGACCTACAATGCAGATTTGGCAAGGAGGCTGATGAAACAATTGATCATATCCTCAGCGGCTGCCAGAAAATCGTACAGTCGGACTACAAACAGAGGCACAACTACTGTACGTGGCCCAGATGCTCCATTGGAACCTGTGCCACAACTACCATCTACCAGTGGTAAAGAATTGGTGGGATCAGAGAAACATAGAAACATAGAAGACTGACGGCAGAAAAAGACTTCATGGTCCATCTAGTCTGCCCTTATACTATTTCCTGTATTTTATCTTACAATGGATATATGTTTATCCCAGGCATGTTTACATTCAGTGACTGTGAATTTACCAACCACGTCTGCTGGAAGTTTGTTCCAAGGATCTACTACTCTTTCAGTGAAATAATATTTTCTCACGTTGCTTTTGATCTTTCCCCCAACTAACTTCAGATTGTGTCCCCTTGTTCTTGTGTTCACTTTCCTATTAAAAACACTTCCCTCCTGAACCTTATTTAACCCTTTAACATATTTAAATGTTTCGATCATGTCCCCCCTTTCCCTTCTGTCTTCCAGACTATACAGATTGAGTTCATGAAGTCTTTCCTGATACGTTTTATGCTTAAGACCTTCCACCATTCTTGTAGCCCGTCTTTGGACCCGTTCAATTTTGTCAATATCTTTTTGTAGGTGAGGTCTCCAGAACTGAACACAGTATTCCAAATGTGGTCTCATCAGCGCTCTATATAAGGGGATCACAATCTCCCTCTTCCTGCTTGTTACACCTCTAGCTATGCAGCCAAGCATCATACTTGCTTTTCCGACCGCCCGACCACACTGCTCACTCATTTTGAGACTGTCAGAAATCACTACCCCTAAATCCTTCTCTTCTGAAGTTTTTGCTAACACAGAACTGCCAATGCAATACTCAGACTGAGGATTCCTTTTCCCCAAGTGCATTATTTTACATTTGGAAACATTAAACTGCAGTTTCCATTGCTTTGACCATTTATCATAAACCTGAGAAAGTAGTTGAAAGCAAACATGTCAAAATACTTTGAGACATTTGAATTCAAATTGACAAGGTTTTGAAACACAATACACCGGACCTGATTGTGGAAAAGATAAAAGTGTGCATCACTGATGTCGCCATACCAGGTGACAGTCGAATTGATGAAAAACAACAAGAAAAACTTAGCCGATATCATGATCTTAAAATAGAACTACAATGACTCTGGCATAAACCAGTACAGGTGGTCCCAGTAGTAATTGGCACAATGGGTGCTGTGCCAAAAGACCTCAGACATAATTTGAAAACAATAAACATTGACAAAATCATGATCTGTCAGTCGCAAAAGGCCACCATACTTGGATTTGTGCACATCATACGAAAAAGAAAATCACACAGTCCTAGATGCTTGGGAAGTGTTCAACTGGTGAAATTGTGATACGAAATCCAGCATATCAATCATGTTTGCTCTGTAGTACTGTTTTTTTGTGTGAATAAAATAATAATAATAATTGGAAGGGACCTTGAAGGTCTTCTAGCCCAACCCCATGCCTAGGCAGGAAACCTTACACTACTTTGGACAAATGGCTATCCAACATCTTCTTAAATACTCCCAGTGTTGGAGCATTTGCAACTTCTGGAGGCAAGCTGTTCCAATTATTAATTGTTGTCAGGAAATTTCTCCTTAGTTCTAAGTTACTTTTCTCCTTGTTTAGTTTCCACCCATTGTTTCTTGTGTTACCCTAAGGTGCTTTGGAGAACAGTTTGACTCACTCTTCTCTGTGGCAACTCCTGAGATATCGGAAGATTGCTATCATGTCTCCCCTGGTCCTTCTTTTCATTAAACTAGACATGCACAGTTCCTGCAACCGTTCTTCATATGTTTTAGCCTCCAGTCCCCTAATCATTTTTGTTGCTCTTCTGAGCACTCTTTCTAGAGTCTCAATATACTTTTTGCATCATGGTGACAAAATAGAATTACATAGAAACATAGAAGACTGACGGCAGAAAAAGACCTCATGATCCATCTAGTCTGCCCTTATGCTATTTTTTGTACTTTATCTTAGGATAGATATATGTTTATCCCAGGCATGTTTAAATTCAGTTACTGTGGATTTCCCAACCACGACTGCTGGAAGTTTGTTCCAAGGATCTACTACTCTTTCAGTAAAATAATATTTTCTCATGTTGCTTTTGATCTTTCCCCCAACTAACTTCAGATTGTGTCCCGTTGTTCTTGTGTTCACTTTCCTATTAAAAACACTTCCCTCCTGAACCTTATTTAACCCTTTGACATATTTAAATGTTTCGATCATGTCCCCCCTTTTCCTTCTGTCCTCCAGACTATACAGATTGAGTTCATTAAGTCTTTCCTGATACGTTTTATGCTTAAGACCTTCCACCATTCTTGTAGCCCGTATTTGGACACGTTCATTTTTGTCAATATCTTTTTGTAGGTGAGGTCTCCAGAACTGAACACAGTATTCCAAATGTGGTCTCACCAGCGCTCTATATAAGGGGATCACAATCTCCCTCTTCCTGCTTGTTATACCTCTAGCTATGTAGCCAAGCATCCTACTTGCTTTTCGTACCGCCCGACCGCACTGCTCACCCATTTTGAGACTGTCAGAAATCACTACCTATTACCTATGCAACTAGACCAGTGATAGACTACCAAAGATTTTACTACCATACATTGGGCGTGGCTTATGCATTTGTTTCAACATCTTTCAGTGCAAATTGGGCGCTCTGGGCTGGAGCTCCAAATTTTGCTACCGGAACTGCGTTCCTGACCGTTCCTGTAGGAGCCCATCACTGAACTAGATTTACAATCCTAGGTTTAGAAAGCTTAGAACTATGTCGCCTTAAACACAACCTAAGCATAGCACATCAAATCATCTGCTACAATGTCCTTCCTGTCAACAACTAGGGAGTATTAGTACCTCCCTAATCCTGGATTGTATCCCTCTAATAAATAAATGATTTCTTTGACTATGTCACAAAGGTGTTGGATGAAGGTGGTGCCGTGGATATTGCCTATCTAGACTTCAGCAAAGCCTTTGATACGGTTCCACATAAAGAGCTGATAGATAAATTAGTGAAGATTGGACTTAATCCCTGAATAGTTCAGTGGATTTGCAGCTGGCTGAAGCGTAGACATCAGAGAGTTATTGTTAATGGCAAGTATTCTGAGTAGAGACAGGTTACAAGCAGTGTGCCACAAGGGTCTGTTCTGGGTCCTATTCTTTTTAATAGGTTTGTGAGTGACATAGGGGAAGGTTTGCCTATTTGCCGATGACTCTAAAGTGTGCAATAGGGTTGATATTCCTGGAGGCATCTGTAATATGGTAAACGATTTAGCTTTACTAGATAAATGGTGAAAGCAATGGAAACTGCAGTTTAATATTTCCAAATGTAAAATAATGCACTTGGGGAAAAGGAATCCTCAATCTGAGTATTGTATTGGCAGATGTGTGTTAGCAAAAACTTCAGAAGAGGAGGATTTAGGGGTAGTGATTTCTGACAGTCTCAAAATGGGTGAGCAATGTGGTCAGACGGTAGGAAAAGCAAGTAGGATGCTTGGCTGCATAGCTAGAGATATAACAAGCAGGAAGAGGGAGATTGTGATCCCGCTATATAGAGCGCTGGTGAGACCACATTTGGAATACTGTGTTCAGTTATGGAGACCTCACCTACAAAAAGATATTGACAAAATTGAATGGGTCCAAAGACGGGCTACAAGAATGGTGGAAGGTCTTAAGCATAAAACATATCAGGAAAGACTTAATGAAGTCAATCTGTATAGTCTGGAGGACAGAAGGAAAAGGGGGGATGTGATCAAAACATTTAAATATGTCAAAGGGTTAAATAAGGTTCGGGAGGGAAGTGTTTTTAATAGGAAAGTGAACACAAGAACAAGGGGACACAATCTGAAGTTAGTTGGGGAAAAGATCAAAAGCAACATGAGAAAATATTATTTTACTGAAAGAGTAGTAGATCCTTGGAACAAACTTCCAGCAGACATGGTTGATAAATCCACAGTAACTGAATTTAAACATGCCTGGGATAAAAATAGATCCATCCTAAGATAAAATACAAAAAATAGTATAAGGGCAGACTAGATGGACCATGAGGTCTTTTTCTGCCATCAATCTTCTATGTTTCTATGTTTCTAATAAAGACTGCGGCTTCTGGTCACTTAGGTGGGTGATTTTGAGTCAATCCCACTCTATCAGCCTAATCCACTTCACATGGTTGTATTGTGGTAAAAATAGAAGGAAGGACTATTAGTAATCTCACCACCTTTTAGCATAAAGTGAAGTTCAATGGATCTCTCATATCTAGATCTAGCTCTAAGAATGCAAATCTTGGAATTCACACCTTGGGAATGAGAAACCCATGGAGGTAAACATCCTTTGTACATTGTCTTGGTACTCCAAATAACGAGATGTATTTGTATCTCAAGATCTCATGAATCACAGCATTGGTATAGGGCAGATTCTTCCGATCTCCATAACAGATGGAGCGAGAGGAACACAAAACATCTTGGATCTCCTTGTGGACCTTATCTGGGGGGAAAAAAGAAACGTTTATTGAAAATCCCATAGGTTACACCGTAGGCAAGAAAAAACAAAATGCACAGGGTGTAGAACATGCTCAACAACAGTAACCGAAGTGTTCTGTCGGGCTCTCTGGTAAACTCCTCCCAAAAATTCACAGGTACAAATTTCAGACACACACACGTTTGAAAATTCAAAACAATGTTCTTTATAATGAAAATTCACTTAAACCAAGCCCTCTTTTGGTATAGCAAAGAGCATTGGTCTCCAAACAAACTGGTAATTGGTACAAGTCCCTTATCAGTTCTGTGATACTTAGCTTGCAGCTGTGAGGCAATTCACAGCCCTTCTTCTTTCACAAAGTGAAACACACTTTGCCCTGGTTTAGTTTCAAAGCGGGGAAAAATCAGCACACGAAAATTAAAAGTCAGTAAAGCAGTCACGAAACACAACAAACGATCAGATAATCCTCCACAATGGCCAAACCCACAGGCTGCTATTTATAGCAGCCTCACTAATTATCACAGCCCCATCCAACCACAGGTGGCCTCATTTTCTTTGATAATAATCTCTCAGTTGTTGTTGCCTATGCATCGCTCTCCGCGTGCGTGGCTGTGTCATTAACTCTTGTTCTGAATCCAAGGAGGAGATAGATAATTGATCTCCTTCGGAGCTGTCTGCCACACTCTCCTCCTCCTTGTCACTCATGTCTTCTTGGTCAGAGGAGCCTTCATCAGCAGATTCCACCGGGGGCAAAACAGGCCTGCAGCGTGTGGATGTCTCCCCCACATCCACAGTCCTTGGGGCAGGAGCTGGGCCAGAGCTAACCACAACACGTAGGAGGGATTTAGGAGACCTTTTTTGTGCCAAAAAAGCCCATGCAGTCCTAGGCTGCATCAACTCAGGGATAGTATCAAGATAATGTGAAATGAATGTGCTCTAAACTGCACTGGTAACACCGTCCTTGGGATATTGCATCCAGTTTGGTTATCATGATATAAAAATAATATTGATACTCTAGAAAGAGTGCAGAGAAGAGCAATGATTGGGGAATGGAAGCCAACCTTACGATAAATGGTTGCGGGAATGTGGACTGTTTAAGTCTGTTGTGGTTGGCTTTGGGGAAGCTCCTGGAACGAGAACTGTGGACGTTGGTTTGGGAGAATCCTCAGGTTCCCAGAGACTTGTCTTACTGCCAACAGCTTCGGACAGTGAAGATTCTTTGTCAAGGGCAGACGCTGGGGGTGAAGCAGAATTGGAAGGTGAGGTAGATGCAGGCAGCCCATTAGCTAATGACCCCATTAGTGAGTCATCAGACTCAGAGGAAGATAGAAACATAGAAACATAGAAGTCTGACGGCAGAAAAAGACCTCATGGTCCATCTAGTCTGCCCTTATACTATTTTCTGTATTTTATCTTAGGATGGATATATGTTTATCCCAGGCATGTTTAAATTCAGTTACTGTGGATTTATCTACCACGTCTGCTGGAAGTTTGTTCCAAGGATCTACTACTCTTTCAGTAAAATAATATTTTCTCATGTTGCTTTTGATCTTTCCCCCAACTAACTTCAGATTGTGTCCCCTTGTTCTTGTGTTCACTTTCCTATTAAAAACACTTCCCTCCTGGACCTTATTTAACACTTTAATATATTTAAATGTTTCGATCATGTCCCCCCTTTTCCTTCTGTCCTCCAGACTATACAGATTGAGTTCATGAAGTCTTTCCTGATACGTTTTATGCTTAAGACCTTCCACCATTCTTGTAGCCCGTCTTTGGACCCGTTCAATTTTGTCAATATCTTTTTGTAGGTGAGGTCTCCAGAACTGAACACAGTATTCCAAATGTGGTCTCACCAGCATTCTATATAGTGGGATCATAATCTCCCTCTTCCTGCTTGTTATACCTCTAGCTATGCAGCCAAGCATCCTACTTGCTTTCCCTACCGCCTGACTGCACTGTTCACCCATTTTGAGACTGTCAGAAATCACTACCCCTAAATCCTTTTCTTTTGAAGTATTTGCCAACACTGAACTGCCAATACAATACTCAGATTGAGGATTCCTTTTCCCCAAGTGCATTATTTTACATTTGGAAACATTAAACTGCAGTTTCCATTGCTTAGACCATTTATCTAGTAAAGCTAAATCATTTACCATATTACAGACGCCTCCAGGAATATCAACCCTATTGCACACTTTAGAGTCATCGGCAAATAGGCAAACCTTCCCTACCAAACCTTCCCCTATGTCACTCACAAATATATTAAAAAGAATAGGACCCAGAACAGACCCTTGTGGCACACCGGGGTCTGTTCTGGGTCCTATTCTTTTTAATATATTTGTAGGATAAGATAGGTTAATAGATGCTCTTAGGCGCAGGTTTATGACGAGAAGGGAACAACTGCGCAGGTATCATAGACAATAAGGGAGAACACCTGTGGCTGGGGCAATTAGGCTAATGGGGCTGCTGATAAATTGCCAGCATTATTATTTTTGGATAAATGGCTTTTCTGTTTACTATGCATCAGCATGTGGTTTGAATTTGCATTCCTGACTTCATTGGAGCGTTAGCACGGTATAACAAGGTCTAAGGAAGAAAAGGACTAAGGGTGACATAATAGAAGTTGTTGTAGAGAGGCAAGGGCAGGGATGGTCCCAGCCCAGAACAGGGGGGAATGCTGTTCTGGTAGCATGCACAGCTCCTTTACCGCCAGGCATGCATATGCCGTGCCCATGCAACTGGTGTGTTTCCAGTAAAAAAATCGGCAATTTTTGCCCAAATCTCACTGCCGGAAGGAGATTTGCTTATCAGGAAAGAACATTCACATGAAAACTTATCAGGAAAAACTTAATAAACTCAATCTGTATAGTCTGGAGGACAGAAGGGATAGCGGGGATATGATCGAAACATCTAAAGGGTTAAATAAGGTTCAGGAGGGAAGTGTTTTTAATAGGAAAGTGAACCCAAGAACAAGGGGGCACAATCTGAGGTGAGTTGGGGGAAAGATCAGAAGCAACGTGAGAAAATATTATTTGACCGAAATAGTAGTAGATGCTTGGAACAAACTTCCAGCAGACATGGGTGGTAAATCGACAGTAACTTAATTTAGACATGCCTGGGATAAACATAGATCTATTCTAAGATAAAATACAGGAAATAGTATAAGGGCAGACTAGATGGACCTTGAGGTCTTTTTCTGCCGTCAATCTTTTTTCTATGTTTCTAGATTTCAGCTGCTGCTTATGCGCAGCACCCAAATCTCACTGTGGCATCTAAAGTGGCAGATAATAATAATAATAATAATAATAATAATAATAATGATGATGATGATGATGATGATGATGATGATGATAATAATAATAATCATCATCATCATCATCATCATCATCACAATCACAATCACAATCACAATCACAATCATAATCATAATCATAATAATTTATTAGATTTGTATGCCGCCCCTCTCCGCAGACTTGTGAAAATATCTACAGACCTCTCACATCCTGGACGTAAACTGAAACATAGAAACATAGAAGACTGACGGCAGAAAAAGACCTCATGGTCCATCTAGTCTGCCCTTATGCTATTTTCTGTATTTTATCTTAGGATGGATATATGTTTATCCCAGGCATGTTTAAATTCAGTTACTGTGGATTTACCAACCACGTCTGCTGGAAGTTTGTTCCAAGGATCTACTACTCTTTCAGTAAAATAATATTTTCTCATGTTGCTTTTGATCTTTCCCCCAACTAACTTCAGATTGTGTCCCCTTGTTCTTGTGTTCACTTTCCTATTAAAAACACTTCCCTCCTGAACCTTATTTAACCCTTTGACATATTTAAATGTTTCCATCATGTCCCCCCTTTTCCTTCTGTCCTCCAGACTATACAGATTGAGTTCATTAAGTCTTCCCTGATACATTTTATGCTTAAGACCTTCCACCATTCTTGTAGCCCATCTTTGGACCCGTTCAATTTTGTCAATATCTTTTTGTAGGTGAGGTCTCCAGAACTGGACACAGTATTCCAAATGTGGTCTCACCAGCGCTCTATATAAGGGGATCACAATCTCCCTCTTCCTGCTTGTTATACCTCTAGCTATGCAGCCAAGCATCCTACTTGCTTTTCCTACTGCCCGACCATACTGCTCGCCCATTTTGAGACTGTCAGAAATCACTACCCCTCTTCTTGATACCCCTGCAGGAGACTGAAGAAGCACGGGAGCGAGGCACGGTGGAACGGGCGGCGGGCGGCCCGCTTGTGTCAGAGTGCCACTCGTGGTGTAGCGGAGTGGGCAGGCTGCTAGTGGTGGAGCCGCCCTGAGCGGCGGGACGGATGAGCAGACCGACTGCTTGTGGTGGAGCTGCCGTGAGCGGTGTAGAAGAGTGGTGGGGCAGCCGAGCAAATGGGTGGCTGTTACTTATTTTATTTTAGCCTGGTTTTTGAGACGTTTTGCTTCCCCACTAAAAATTCTACTTTACGGTCACCTTGGATATCCAGATGAATTGCCATGAGTAGCAATGCCCATTTTAAAGAAACAGCAGTCGTATCTGCCCCAGTGAAAAAGAGGTCAGAGATGCAATGGGTCAAGTTGTCCTCATCGAAGGTAGAATTTGGGTCATTCTTGCTCTGTAGTTAACAGTGAGAAAGGTTAAATAGAAATGATATATTGGTATATTATTATTATTATTATTATTATTATTATTATTATTATTATTATGTCAGTACAACACAGCAAATGAGATCACTATGGTGGATGTCGTATTTCATCACCAGTCGGGTGCTTCCCAAGCACCTAGGACTGCGTGATGTAACGGCGAATTATGTTTGCCGATCCCAGTAAAGTGGCCTTTTGCAATTGACAGATGGAGATTTTGTCAATTCCGATGGTTTTCAAATGTCCGCTAAGATCCTTTGGCACTGCGCCCAGCGTGCCAAGTACCACTGGGACCATTTTCACGGGCTTATGCCAGAGTCGTTGCAGCTTGATTCTTAGATCTTCGTATTTCACTAATTTCTCTAGCTGCTTCTCCTCAATTCTGCTGTCTCCTGGGATTGCGATGTCAATGATCCATACTTTCTTTTTCTCCACAATCAGGATGTCTGGTGTGTTATGCTTCAGAATTCGGTCAGTCTGAAGTTGGAAGTCCCACAGTAGTTTTGCTTGCTCATTTTCAACCACTTTTTTGTGATCCCCCCTGTTCTTTGCCACCGGTAATTGGTAGTTCTGGCACAAGTTCAAGTGGATCATCTGTGCCACAGCATCATGTCTATGCTTGTAGTCAGTCTGTGCGATCTTTTTGCAGCAACTGAGTATGTGATCAATTGTTTCATCTGTTTCTTTACAAAGTCTGCACTTTGGATCGTCAGTTGATTTTTCAATTCTGGCTTTGACAGCATTTGTTCTAATGGCCTGTTCTTGTGCTGCCAGTATTAGTCCTTCTGTCTCCTTTTTGAGTGTTCCACTTGTAAGCCATGACCAGGTTTTTTCTTTATCCACTTTGCCTTCAATCTTCTCCAAGAACTGGCCATGCAATGCTTTGTTCCGCCAACTGTTCCTATGACATTTATTATTATTATTATTATTATTATTATTATTATTATTATTAATTCAATTTGTATGCCACCCTCTCCAAGGACTCGGAGCGGCTTCCAACAACAGTACAATTTATAAATCCAATATTAAAACCAGAACATATTAAGAAACCCTTATTAAAAACAGTCACACAATTCAGCAGACCATACATAATGCGGGACAGCTGGGGGAATCAATTTCCCTATGCCTGGTGACATAAGTGGGTTTTCAAGAGTTCGTGGAAGGCAAGGAGGATGGGGGCAGTCCTAATCTCCGGGGGGAGCTGATTCCAGAGGGCCGGGGCCATCACAGAGAAGGCTCTTCCCCTGGGTCCCACCAAGCGACATTGTTTTGTCGATGGAACCCGGAGAAGGCCGACTCTGTGGGATCTAATCGGTCACTGGGATTCGTGTGGCAGAAGGTGGTCTCGGAGATATTCTGGTCCGATGCCATGTAGGGCTTTATAGGTATGTTAAATCATTTCTACTACACTTAACCCTGCTGTTCTGTTCGGGTCGTATGTGACACGAAGCCAAGTTTGAGTCCATGTAAAAAATTTCCCCTGCATATCTGAAACTTGAAATTCCCTGAGTTTTCATCATTTCAGGGGTTCTCTCTATGAGAATTTTTTTTGGGGGGTGGGGGGTTTCTTTCTTGCTGAAAAAAAAAACTCCCTAATGTTATGTTCCCGGGTCTATTTGACCCGGACTGCAAATTGATCATTTTAGGTACTTATATTTGGTCTTTTTGAAAGCTTTTTTCACCTGGAAACATGTTTGAACATTTCTGCACACAATGAAATGAAAATTGAATGGAAAAAATTAATCCTTATTGGTTTATTTTGCACATAAATGTGCCTCCCCCCCGTTTTTGTGAATTTTTTTTAGGTTTATTGATAATTTTGGAATTTGGGATGAATAGAAGCGCTCCCAACTCAGGCTGCCACACCCGCCTTGGGGGTGGACATTGCGGTCAATATAATAGCAGGCATCAAAAGTAAAATTAACAGGGAGATTGAGAGTGGGAATAGAGGTATGGCGAATCTCCTCTCTCCGACCGTATGTAATGTGGCATAGAATAACATGATATTCAGTGATTTTAGTGGCCTGTTTAGGGTCATAGCACAGAATACCCCGAGACCCATTGCATCGCTGGTAGGTAGTGGCATTCACGGTGCAAGGGGGAAGATTAAAAGTTTCACAAGACGGAGGAGGAGTCGTATGGTAAACAAGAGTGCGGGCAAGAAAATTTTTTCCATCTCCGTGGGGGGGGCTGACTGAGTCCTTTGCCCCTTTTGGTGTGGGAGATGGAACAATGTGAACTTCTCTGGGGCCGCCAGGGAGGGGATGAGTTACCTCCCCCTCTCCTAGGGGTCCTTCTCCTGAGCGTGGCCCCTGAAGGAATGGGGTCCATGGCCAGGACTTTACACTGTTGGGTCCTACATTTGGTGACCCATGGAGGTGGATTTTGAGCTAGTTTCAACCAAATATCAATGTATGGCTCTTGGTCAGGATGGCCCAAGGCAGGATCAAATACAAGTCTAGTGGGAATATCGAAGGTTCCTATATCGGGCCATCCCAAGTTAAAAGAGGGCCATTCTGACGTACACAGGTCATTTTATACTATACTCTCGAGTTTGATTATTATAGACCTGGTTGAAATGTTTCATTACACACTCAAGGGGGGTCTTGGGCACACTTGGTTTCCCTCCCATATTCCACCCGGGGCACCAGACAGAAAAGGGGAGGGAGTATACAAGGGAGGTAAGGGGTCCTTCCCTTGAGACACAAAAGGAATTTTATTCACTTCACACAATCTCTACCGGCCCAAGGTCCTGGAGCTCACAGCCACCTGTGGGAACCGCGGTAGGCAATCACACACACAACGTTTTCTCTCAGAAAACACAGGCCACCCACCTTGGAGGTCCCTCAGTGAAGAACGAGCCAAAACGAGGGTGATCAGTCCTCGCCTCTGTCCCTCTACATAGGGAGAGATAGACTCGTACCAGTCTCTAAAAAGTGTCTACTACAGAGGCCTCGCCTTAGAACTTGCCTTTTATCTTGGAGACTCGGTTACTCTTCCAGGCCGGCGTACAGATGTCCTGATCTCTGGTTTCCTCTCAAGAGTGGTTCTTGGATCGCAAACCGTCAGCGTGGCTGCCCTGGTGTCAACAGGAAGGTCCTCGGAGAAAGATTTCCGATGGCGCCTGGACTGTTCCTCTTTCACACCTGGGGCAGACACCACTGAGGTGGGCGTCCAGAGGGATCCAAAGTCCCGTCTAGTCCCTTCGTGGTCGCCAGAAAATGTTGCAGAAACACAGATGTTTGATGCCAATAAGGGACCAGAGACCACAGGAGGATACAGGATACAGGATACAGGTTTATTTGGTGCATGCATCAGGTTCAGAAGATATAAAAGCAATGTCTGAACAACGTGGATTGATTTTCAGGGCTCTTTATACATTTCCAAAGGAGTACAAAAACCACACAGTATCAGCCAATCAGATACTAGTTGTCAACGTTTCCTTATACAGAAAGTAAAAAGAGGTTATACAATGTAGGAGATACAGAATGTACAGAATGTACAGCAAAGAGGCACTTGCGGTTAGATTGTGGGTTCCTGCATGGAGCTATGTGCCTTGAGAGCAGGTGGCTCCTTCCTGAGTACATTTCGTGGTTACGCGTTCAAGCAGGAGCTGCACCCCACCCGGGCACAGAGGAAACAGAGGTGTGAAAACGGAAAGATCCTTTTGCCCAGCTCTCAGCACTTTAAGAATGCTAAGAGTACAGCAGATATGTAGGACAAAGGTCATATATCAGAAAAAAACAGAATTCAGCAAGAGATGCAATATAAAATGATATCAAAGCAAAGCCCAGCTTCCTCAACCCCCAACTTCTTCTTCGTCCGAGGAAACTGCACTCCCTGACTCTGTCGACAATAAAACAGGCCTATGACATGTTGATGTTTCCCCTGCATCCACCTCCACATTCCTTGGGGCAGGAGCTGGGCCAGAGCCAACCACAACATAGATGGTCTAGATTCCTCCACGAAGCACTATTGCTACATCATACATACTGTCAATTGTGTGCCAGTTACGCCCACTCTTAGATCAATATATAAATAAATATTAAAGAAATAAATATTTAAATAAAATAAACAATAACTAACTAACTAACCAACTAAACAAACAAACAAACACATTAGATGTTCTCACAGTCGCCCATGTTCTGGTTACCTCCTGTGTGTCATGTGCTTTATATGGGTTTTTTTCTTAAGGCGTATCCAGAAGCTTTAATTGGTTCAGAGTGCAGCAATCCGCACAATTTTGCACAAGCCCAGACTTAAATATGTTTCACTTCTTTTGTGGGAGCAATCCTGGCTGCCAGTCTCCTAGTACAGTGTTTCCCAACCTTGGCAACTTGAAGATATCTGGACTTCAACTCCCAGAATATCTTCAAGTTGCCAAGGTTGGGAAACACTGTCCTAGTAGATACAATTCTAGATTCTGATTAAAGCTCTATATGACTTGGGGCCAAATTATTTGAAGGCCCTCTTCTCCCCAACAACACCCAGTCCACCAGGACAGAAATGCAGAATCTAAATTAAAAGTTTAATGAAAAGAAGGACCAGATGAGACAGGATAGCAGTGTTCCAATATCTCAGGGATTGCCACAGAGAAGAGGGAGTCAACCTATTCTCCAAAGCACCTGAAGGTAGAACAAGAAGCAATGGCTGGAAACAAATCAAGGAGAGAAGCAGCCTAGAACTAAGGAGAAATGACCTGACAGCTAGATGTTGGATAACCATCTGTCTGAAGTAGTGTAGGGTTTCCTGCCTCACCAGGGGGTTGGACTAGAAGATTTCCAAGGTCCCTCCCAACTCTGTTATTATTGTTATTATTATTTTTTATTCATTAAACATGACAGTCAACTGAACATTGAAAAAGAATGTGTCACAAATACCATTGACTGTTGTTGTCGTTGTTGTTGTTGTAGTAGTACTTATTATTATTATTATTATTATTATTATTATTATTATTATTATTAACTGTTTTTGTGAATAAAATAAATAGCAACAATAATACCAGTCAGTGCTGTTGTTGTTCTTGTTGTTGTTGCCACTTCTTCTTCTTCTTCTTCTTCTTCTTCTTCTTCTTCTTCTTCTTCTTCTTCTTCTTCTTCTTCTTCTTCTTCCGCCTCTTCCTCTTCCTCTTCTTCTTCTTCCTCTTCTTCCTCCTCTTCCTCTTCTTCTTCTTCCTCCTCTTCCTCTTCTTCTTCTTCCTCCTCTTCTTCCTCTTCCTCTTCTTCTTCTTCTTCTTCTTCTTCTTCTTCTTCTTCTTCTTATTATTATTATTATTATTATTATTATTATTATTATTATCAGGTCCCATCCAGGGAAGGGCCGTTCTTCTTACCTCTTACTGGTGCGCCCTTCTGCATGCGCAAAAGCAAAACCCCAGTGAAATTTGCTGAAATCAAATGCGCATACACAGAAACAAAATCTCATGTGGTGGCACACCGGGAGCGCACAGCTGCGCACGCATCCCGGAATTTCCTACCAGGACGGAGCACCTGACCTCACTGGCTGTTCCCCGCCACTGGTCCCATCCAGAGGTGGATTCCTACCAGTTTGAATCGATTCTATAGAACTCTTAGTAACTTGAGGGCCTGGGTCACTGGACTGCCATGCCCCCAAACCAGTTCTCTTGGCTATGCCATAGGTGCTGCCATTTTGTTTTTAGTACTGCGCATGAACACGCATGCAATGTGCACCCAGTGTGCAGCATGTCCCTGAGCAAACTGCCAGTACCAGAACCCAGAACCCCACCCTTGGCCCCATCTATTAGGGATGTACATCTGATGGAACTGCCAGAAATGGCTTCGGTGAGGTGGCTGCTTTGCTGTGGAACATCATTTCCCCTAAGAACATAAGAAGAGCCATGCAGAATCAGGCCAAAGCCCATCGCGTCCAGCATTCTGTGTCACACAGTGGCCCACCAATTGTCCATGGGGATCTTGAGCAGAAAGAGAAGGCAAGACCCTCCCTTTCCCTTGACCCCCAACAAATGGTACTCAAGGGAACCCTGCCTGCCTCAACCCACATAGAGGCGGCACATGGACATCCGTTTCAATAACCACCGATACACTTGGCATCCATGAATCTGTCTAATCCTGCCTGGAAGCTATCAAGGCTGACAGCTGTCACGACCTCTTCTGGAAGTGAATTCCATAAACCAAGGACCCTCTGGGTGAAGAAATATTTCCTTTTATTTGTCCTCACTTTCTTACCTATGAGTTTTAAGGAGTGCCCCCTCGTCCTAGTATTGTGTGATAGAGACAATAATTTTTCTCTATCCACCTTTTCTATCCCATGCGTGATTTTATACATTTCGATCAAGTCATCCCTTAAACGCCGTCTTTCAAGGCTGAAGAGACCGAGTTATGTTTTTCTCCTGTTCTGTTGTTTTTCCAGGTATCATTCTGACAGATTTTTAATGTTGTAACATTTTACATATACATAATAAATAATTAAAAATAGACACTTACTTTTTCCATTTCAAATAGATAAAAATCAATGAAATCGCGTGGATTATGCAGACTTTGCGCTTCCTTATGCTGTACAATCTCCTTCTTTGCAAAATTAAGGATAAACTCTGCAGCAGAAAGGGCTTTCTGGTGAGGCCCCGGGAGATATTTCATGATAAATGGGAATATTTCATAAATCTATCAGAAAGAAAAAAAAAATCCTATTACAAAACCAGAAGATCACACGAAACCATAAATCAATTCTCATAAATTAGAATGGAAGAGAATTTTATTGTCCAAGTGTGATTGGACATACAAGGAATTTGTCTTGGTGCAGATGCTCTCAATGTACATAAAAGAAAAAGATACATTTGTCAAGAATCATGTGGTACAACACTTAATGATTGTCATAGGGGTCAAACCCTACACTACTTTAAATAAATTAGCTCTTCAGAACTGTTTTCCAAATTAAGGAGAGGACAAAGATTACCCACAAGTATAGCCATAATTCAGCACTGTGAATAGAATAGAATAGAATAGAATAGCATAGAATAGAATGGAATTCTTTATATGCCAAGTGTGATTGGACAAACAAGGAATTTGTCTTTGGTGCATCAGGGTACATTAAAGAAAAGATACATTCATCAAGAATCATGATATAAAACTTTAGAAAACTTTTCAACATTATAATATAATAATCTTTCAACACCATCAATAACACAGCTACTTTCCAAGAAGACCTTGACTTTGTGTCTGAATGGTCAAACATCTGGCAACTGCAAATCTCAACCAAGAAATGTTCTGTCCTACACATTGGCAAAAAAGAATCAGAACACCAAATACAAGCTGAATAAGACCTTACAGACAACCCTCACTCCGTAAAAGACCTTGGAATATGCACGTCAAAAGACCTAATTGCCAGAGTCCACTGCAACAACATCGCCAAAAAGGCTTCAAGAGTTGTTAACTTAATCCTACATAGCTTCTGCTCCAGCAATCTCACACTACTAACCAAAGCATACAAAACTTTCACCAGACCAATCCTCGAATACAGCTCAGCTGTCAGGAACCCACACTGAATTTCGGACATAAATACTCTAGAAAATGTCCAGAGATACTTTACTAGAAAAGCCCTCCGTTCACAACATAATACCCTACGCAACTAGATTTACCACCCTAGGTTTAGAAAGCTTAGAACTACTTTGCCTGAAATACGACTTAAATACAGCCCATAAAATCATCTGCTACAACATCCTTCCTGTTAATGACTACTTCAGCATCAACCACAACAACACACGAGCAAAAACCAGATACAAAATTAAAGTAAACTGCTCTAAACTCGACTGCAGGAAATACGACTTTAGTAACCGAGTAGCTGATGCATGGAACTCAATACCCGACTCTATAGTATCCTCAACTAACTCCCAAAACTTTACCCTTAGACTATCCACTCTCCTGATTCCTAAGAGGTCAGTAAGGGGTGTGCATAAGTGCACCAGAGTGGCTTCCGTCCCCTGTCCTAACGTTTCTCTTAGAAATATAGAAGATTGACGGCAGAAAAAGACCTCATGGCCCATCTAGTCTGCCCTTATATTATTTCCTGTATTTTATCTTAGGACGGATCTATGTTTATCCCAGGCATGTTTAAATTCAGTTCCTGTGAATTTCCCAGCCACGTCTGCTGGAAGTTTGTTCCAAGCATCTACTATTCGTTCAGTAAAATAATATTTTCCCTTTTACTAGCATCATATATAGAAATATTATTATATCTTTGTATACCACCAATACATACTTGACAAAACAAATAAACAAGGTAAAATAAATAAAAATAAAGTTCAGGGAATTTGGCTGCAGAGAACCCTTGTCACTAGCGATGGACGAACCCAATGGTGTTTGGGTTTGGCAAGTTCGGACGAACTTTATGCAAAATTCAGCCGAACCCGAACCCGAACTGAACCCGAACCCGAATGAGGAATCCCTCCCAGGAAGAGATTCCGGGGGTGGAGCTTTGATGGAATCCAGGAAGTGATCACCTTGGCGTCCTTAGCAACCTGCCGGTGATGTCAAAGCTCCGAACGCCGAACACGACCCCAAACTTTGCCCGAAGTTTGAAAAAATTTTGGCTTGGTGTTCGGCATACTGAACACCGCAAAATTTGGTACGGACCCGAATTGTGCGGGTTTGGTTCGCCCATCACTACTTGTCACAGAAAGAGTTCCCTTGGACTGTAGCAGCACCTGGTGTATAATTGTGTCACTGTGACCTCGCACGTAACCAGAGCAGGCCAGTAGGGCAAACAAGAAGGTAAACAAGACAAGCACTACCAAGTATCCAGACCTTGGTAGCAGCATGTGAGACTGGAAAAGGCACCACTTGTTCCCCTGAAACACTCCTCCCAAGAGAGTCTCTTTAGATCTCATTCCACAGGTGGGCCTTGTGAAGAGGGGTGGAGGCACCCTCCTCCTGAGTTGTCAGGTTGCCCTGTGCTGATTCTGCCTTCTCAATCTGCAATCCTCAATCTGAGTATTGTATTGGCAGTTCTGGGTTAGCAAAAACTTCAGAAGAGAAGGATTGAGGGGTCGTGATTTCTGACAGTCTCAAAATGGATGAACAGTGTGGTCGTGCGGAAGGAAAACCAAGTAGGATGCTTGGCTGCATAGCTAGAGGTATAACAAGCAGGAAGAGGGAGATTGTGATCCCCTTATATAGAGCGCTGGTGAGACCACATTTGGAAGACTGTGTTCAGTTCTGGAGACCTCACCTACAAAAAGATATTGACAAAATTGAACGGGTCCAAAGACGGGCTACAAGAATGGTGGAAGGTCTTAAGCATAAAACGTATCAGGAAAGACTTCATGAACTCCATCTGTATAGTCTGGAGGACAGAAGGAAAAGGGGGGACATGATCGAAAGATTTAAATATGTTAAAGGGTTAAATAAGGTCCAGGAGGGAAGTGTTTCTAATAGGAAAGTGAACACAAGAACAAGGGGGCCCAATCTGAGGTTAGTTGGGGGAAAGATCAGAAGCAACGTGAGAAAATATTATTTTACTGAAAGAGTAGTAGAGGCTTGGAACAAACTTTCAGCAGACGTGGTTGGTAAATCCACACGAACTGAATTCATTCATTGGCCTGGGCAAGGTATAAAAATTTCAATGGACCCAGGCCTGCAGGCAAAGATGGGTCTTTTAAGCTTTACAGAAGGCAGGGAGAGTGGGCGCAGTATGGATCTCTGGGGGGGAGGTTGTTCCATAGGGCCGGGTCTGCCGTAATATCTTAGGGGATGTAATGGCTCAATAGTTAAAATGCTGAGCTTGTCACCTGGAAAACTGTCAGCCCCGGTTCGAGACCCAAACTCTGGCCAATGGGGTGAGCTCCTGTTATTTGCTCCAAATCCTGCCTACCTAGCAGCTCAAAATCATGCAAGCTTTTAAAACTCACCTTCGACGGCAGGCCTGGGGCTGTGGAGCTCTAACACCTTGCTCTGGCTTTCAGTGTGACTGTAATGCGAATGAATGTGGTTTTATGATTTATGACTTGGTTTTTTTTATTGTTTTATAACTGGGCTTAGAACTTTTTTATATTGTTTTTTATATGTTGCGAGCCGCCATGAGTCTTCGGAGAAGGGCGGCATATAAGTCCAATAAATGAATAAATGAACAAACGAATGAACAAATGAATGAACAAATGAAAAAATGAATGAATGAATGAATAAGTAAGTAAGTAAGTAAGTAAGTAAGTAAGTAAGTAAGTAAGTAAGTAAGTAAGTAAGTAAGTAAGTAAGTAAGTAAGTAAGTAAATAATTGCACTGGCAGTTCGGTGTTAGCAAAAACTTCAGAAGAGAAGGATTTAGGGGTAGTGATTTCTGACAGTCTCAAAATGGGTGAGCAGTGTGGTTGGGCGGTAGGAAAAGCAAGTAGAATGCTTTGCTGCATAGCTAGAGGTATAACAAGCAGGAAGAGGGAGATTATGATCCCGCTATATAGAGCACTGGTGAGACCACATTTGGAATACTGTGTTCAGTTCTGGAGACATCACCTACAAAAAGATATTGACAAAATTGAACGGGTCCAAAGACGGGCTACAAAAAGGGTGGAAGGTCATAAGCATAAAATGTATCAGGAAAGACTTCATGAACTCAATCTGTATAGTCTGGAGGACAGAAGGGAAAGGGGGGACATGATCGAAACATTTAAATATGTTAAAGGGTTAAATAAGGTTCAGGAGGGAAGTGTTTTTAATAGGAAAGTGAACTCAAGGACAAGGGGACACAATGTGAAGTTAGTTGGGGGAAAGATCAAAAGCAACATGAGAAAATATTATTTTACTGAAAGACGTGGTAGATAAATCCACAGTGGCTGAATTTAAACATGCCTGGGATAAACATATATCCATCCTAAGATAAAATACAGGAAATAGTATATGGGCAGACTAGATGGACCATGAGGTCTTTTTCTGCCATCAGTCTTCTATGTTTCTATAAATAAATAAAGTGAAAGCAGATAAATGGGTAGCAATATTTAGCAATAGAGCTTAGACTTATATACCACTTCGCAGTGCTTTACAGCTCTCTCTAAGTGGTTTACAATGTCAGTGTATTTTCCCCAACAATCTGACTCCTCATTTTACTCACTTCAAAAGGATGGAAGGCTGAGTCAACCTTGAGCTAGTGAGATTTGAACTGCCAAACTGCTAACAGCTGGTGATCTAATGTAGGCTGCAGTACTGCATTCTAACCACTGTGCCACTTTGGCTCTTATAGGTAGGTACCTATAAGGCAGTGGTTCTCAACCTTTCTAATTCCGCGACCCCTTAATACAGTTCCTCATGTTATGGTGACCCCCAACCATAAGTCTAGCCCCGATTCTCACAACAGAGCTTTAAGTTGATTGGCAGGAAGTTCAGAGGGACACCCCACTGTAAACACCTGATTGGTCTGATTGTAAAAATATGTTCCAATGCACCAGAATAGAAGCTTTAGTTCCTAACACCAGGGGAAATTTGTCTTTTCCAAGGCTCTTAAGTGACCCCTGTGAAATGGTGGTTTGACCCCCCAAAAGGGTTCTGACCCCCAGGTTGAGAACCACTACTATAAGGCACCACTTCAATGAGAAAGTAACATGACCACATAAATTGTCTTTGGATAATGCTGGTTATTATTATTATTATTTATTATTAGATTTGTATGTCGCCCCTTTCCATGGACTCGGGGTGGCTCACAACACAATAAAACAGTTCATTACAAATCTAATAATTTACAATTTAAAATATTAAAAACCCCATTATTAAGCAGACATACGTACAAACATACCATACATAAATTGTATAGGCCCGGGGGAGATATCTCAATTCCCCCATGCCTGACGACAAAGGTGGGTTTTGAGGAGTTTACGAAAGGCAAGGAGGGTAGGGGCAGTTCTAATCTCTGGGGGGAGCTGGTTCCAGAGAGTCGGGGCCACCACAGAGAAGGCTCTTCCCCTGGGGCCCGCCAACCAACATTGTTTAGTTGACGGGACCCAGAGAAGGCCAACTCTGTGGGACCTAATCAGTCACTAGGATTCATGCGGCAAAAGGCGGTCTCGGAGATATTCTGGTCCGATGCCATGAAGGGCTTTAAAGGTCATAACCAACACTTTGAATTCCCTTGACTAAGAAGGAGATTGAGTTTATTGCAATTGCTTACCTTTGGACATGACTGGACATGGGACTGGGGAAACCTTTCTGTTTATGTAATATCTTATCTTAGAAATAAAAACAATTAAAAAATAAACTGACTTGGAAGTCTTCTTATTTTGAATGTACAAAAGGGACATGTTAAATCAATGAAGCTGTTCCAGAGAAGGGGACAAACAGAAATAGAAGTCATGTCATGGGGTATTTTTGAAGGGATTAAAAATCAGAAAAATTAAACTGGAGGGATTTTAAACTGAACTTGTGGTTTCTGATTAGTATTAATGGAATTCCTTTTTGACCAGAAATAAACGATGAGCCTTTATCAATAAATATTTCTTTATCAATGCAGAGATACAGTGATACCTCATCTTACAAACGCCTCGTCATACAAACTTTTCGAGATACAAACCCCGGGTTTAAGATTTTTTTGCCTCTTCTTACAAACTATTTTCACCTTACAAACCCACCGCTGCCGCTGGGATACCCCACCTCCGGACTTCCATTGACAGCGAAGCACTTGTTTTTTGCAATGCTGGGATTCCCCTGCAGCATCACAAAAACACAGAAGTCCAGCGGTGGGGTTTCCTATGGAGGGGAATCTCAGGGGAATCCCAGCAGCGCAAAAAGGGCGCTTCGGCTGGCAAAAGGGGTGAATTTTGGGCTTGCACACATTAATCGCTTTTCCATTGATTCCTATGGGAAACATTGTTTCGTCTTACAAACTTTTCACCTTAAGAACCTTGCCCCGGAACCAATTAAGACAAGGTATCACTGTATTTCTTTTGCTTTATTTCTTAGACAAAGCGATTAGTTGGATTATAAAACAAATGTTGTAAGAAGCGAAGAATTATGATACTCACAAGATGGGGGAAGCGGATTAAAAAATTTTCAAAAACGTGCATGGCTTCTATCAATTTCGCAAACTCCTTGTCTTCAGTGGAAAAGCTCTGTCCAAAAACTACCATAGAGATCACACGGCCAGCAAAATGTGTCATGTACAGTGAAGGGTCAAACGGCTGTCCTGATAACATAAAACTCTCATTAACATTCATATTAATTCTGAATGTCTTGTTATACATAAAAGCAAGTCTAACAGAGCTTACTAAAGATAATTAAGTGATGCTAAGAGTAAAAAGCGAATGAGCACTGGTAGACCCAACATACCGTATTTTTCAGAGTATAAGACACACCGGAATATAAGATGCACCTTATCCCTTTCAATAACCACCAATACACTTGGCATCCATGAATCTGTCTAATCCTGCCTTGAAGCTATCAAGGCTGACAGCTGTCATGACCTCTTCTGGAAGTGAATTCCATAAACCAACGACCCAATAAACCAACCAAGTTGTCAAATATCATAGACGATATGCAACGGTGGGCTACTGCCTGGATGGGGGCGGGATGCAGTGGGGTAGCGAAAATGGAGCTCCACCCCAGAGCAACCAATTTGCACTGAAAGATGTTGAATGAAAATACAGGGTGTCCTGCATAAGCCACGCCCACAGTGTGGTAGTAAAAATTTTGGTAGCCCTTCAATGAAGATATAACTTCCACTAGTACCACAGGTTTTTCTGAAAGCTTCTAAAAAGATCAGAGGTTTATTTACTCTATGATTAGGGAATAAAGTGGAGGAAAGCTTTATTTATTTATTTATTTGTTTGTTTGTTTATTTATTTGTTTGTTTGTTTGTTTGTTTATTTATTTATTTGTTTGTTTGTTTGTTTGTTTGTTTGTTTGTATACCGCCCCTCTCTGAAGACTCGGGGCGGCTAACAACAATATAAAAAGACAATGTAAACAAATCTAATATTAAAAATAATCTAAAAAACCCCAATTTAAAGAACCATTCATACATACAAGCATACCATGTATAAATTCTATAAGCCTAGGGGGAAGGGAAATTTCCATTCCCCCATGCTTGATGACAGAGGTGGGTTTTAAGGAGCTTGCGAAAGGCAAGGAGGGTGGGGGCAACTCTGTATCTGGGGGGAGCTGGTTCCAGAGGGTTGGGCCCGCCACAGAGAAGGCTCTTCTCCTGGGTCCCGCCAAATGACATTGCTTAGTCGAGGGGACCCGGAGAAGGCCAACTCTGTGGGACCTAACCGGTCGCTGGGATTCGTGCGGCAGAAGGCGGTCTCGGAGATATTCTGATCCGATGCCATGAAGGGCTTTATAGGTCATAACCAACACTTTGAACTGTGATCTTCTGAACACCCCCTAAGGTGCCTAACAGTGATGGGCTCCTATGGGAACGGTCAGGAACGCAGTTCCAGTAGCAAACTTTGGTGCTCCACCCAGAGCACCCAATTTGCACTGCCAGATGTTGAAACAAAATGCATAAGCCACGCCCACAGTGTGGTAGTAAATATTTTGGTAGCCCATCACTGATTAGAACTAAGGAGAAATTTCCTGACAGTTACAGTTATGAATGCTCTAACGTTGGAAGTTTTAAAAAATTTTGAAATATCCATAAATGTTCATTCATTCATTCATTCATTCATTCGTTCGTTCGTTCGTTCGTTCGTTCGTTCATTCATTCATTCATTCATTCATTTAATTTTTATGCTGCTCATTCCAAAATGGACTCAGAGGGGCTAACAAGTGACATAAATACAACAATAGTAAACTACATCAAAACCCGCAATAAAACCAATAATATAATAAAACCATAATATCCTAAAAGAACCATGCAAACACTACAGTCAATCTAATTCCCTTCTCTATAAATTGAAAATAAATTATGGATGATATACAGCTAAATATATGGTTAATAAACTGCTTATCCTATTTGACGGTGTATATTATACACCATCAAATAGGATAAGCAGTTTATTAACCATATATATAGCTATAGATGTGAAACAAATGTCTTGACAATACTGTAAATGCATTGTATTATCTACAGGGATAATACAATGCCCGGACCGGTGGGGGGGATGCAGTGGGGTAGGAAAAATGGAGCTCCACCCCAGAGCACCCAATTTGCACTGAAAGATGTTGAAACAAAATGCATAAGCTACGCCCACAGTGTGGCAGTAAAAATGTTGGTAGCCCATCACTGGTGCCTGATGAATGAACAGCTGTAAACTAGTGAATAAAGTATGCAGACTTAGACTTATGCCAACATCACGTCAAAATACCTTTTGTTTGTCCAAGGTCCTCCAAAAATCTCTCGACCTCTGCTTGTATTTGGGATTCCAGACTTCTTTTCCCCAGGCCTAACTTCCTCATGGTAACAACAGTCATCCTCCTTTGCTGCAACCAGGTGTGACCATTCGAAAACACAATACCTGCACCAAAAGGATCAAAAAGAAAGAATGGCTCATAACAATTGCCTCCCAAGGACAATTCCATCTGTCTGTCCATCACCCTGGGGGGGGGAGAATTACTGACCCCCTCAGAGAGGGTCCGCTACCTGGGCATCCTCCTCGATCCACAGCTCACATTAGAGAAACATCTTTCAGCTGTGGCGAGGGGGGCGTTTGCCCAGGTTCGCCTGGTGCACCAGTTGCGGCTCTACCTGGACCGGGACTCACTGCTCACAGCCACTCATGCCCTCATCACCTCGAGGCTCGACTACTGTAATGCTCTCTACATGGGGCTACCTTTGAAGAGTGTTCAGAAACTTCAGATCATGCAGAATGCAGCTGCGAGAGCAATCATGGGCTTTCCCAAAAATGCCCATGTTACACCAACACTCCGCAGTCTGCATTGGTTGCAGACCAGTTTCCGGTCACAATTCAAAGTGTTGGCCATCACCTATAAAGCCCTTCATAGCACTGGACCAGGATACCTGCGAGACCGCCTTCTGCCGCACAAATCCCAGCGACCAGTTAGGTCCCACAGAGTCGGCCTTCTCCGGGTCCCGTCGACTAAACAATGCTGTCTGGAGGGACCCAGGGGAAGAGCCTTCTCTGTGGCGGCCCGGCCCTCTGGAATCAGCTCCCTCCAGAGATTAGGACTGCCGCCACCCTCCTTGCCTTTCGTAAACTCCTCAAAACCCACCTCTGTCATCAAGTGTGGGGAAACTGAGACATCTCCCCCTGCCTATGTAGTATTTGTGTATGATAGGATTGTATGTATGTTTTTATATATTGGGGTTCCTTGTTTTTAGACTTTTAAATGTATTATCGTTATTTTTAGATTTTAATTATTAGATTTGTCATCATGTACTGTTTTTATCACTGTTGTGAGCCGCCCCGAGTCTCCGGAGAGGGGTGGCATACAAGTCTAATAAATCATAATCATAATCAATCATAATACAAAAGACTTCCACCAGACTTGAAATTTTGGGCTTAGATGGCTTAGAGCAGTGTTTCCCAACCTTGGCTACTTGAAGAGATCTGGACTTCAACTTCAATTCTGGGAGTTCAAGTCCAGATCTCTTCAAGTTGCCAAGGCTGGGAAACACTGGCTTAGAGCAACGTTGCCTTTGATCTCATCTAAATGTAGTTCATAAAATCATCTACCCCAATGTCCTACCTTTCAATGATTTCTTCAGCTTCAACTGCAACAATATAGGAGCACGGCAATGGTGGGTTGCTCCCAGTATGCCCTGGAACTCCATTTCGGTAGCGGCTGACAGATTGCGCAATTTGCGCGTTACCGCTAGGGTGACGTCTTCGCCAGTCTGGCGGGCTACGCCATCATTTTTTCTTAATTTTTGGGCCTTTTTAGTTTCCTGCCCATGTGCAGAAGCAAAATCTCGTAAGGGGATGCTCGTGTGCATGAGAGTTTGGAATTTTTTTGCTTCTGCATATGCGCAGAAGCAAAAACCCACTGAAATCACATGCGCGCGAGCATCTCCTTGTGAGATGTTGGTGTGTTTTTGCTTCCTGAGCATGCATGGAAGTAAAATCATGGAGATGTGTGCATGGGTGCATGCAGGTCACATGTGTGAGTGCCCAAATCAGCATGATGCGTGTCCAGCACATTGGTATGCACATAAGTGGAACATAGAAACATAGAAACATAGAAGACTGATGGCAGAAAAAGACCTCATGACCCATCTAGTCTGCCCTTATACTATTTTTTGTATTTTATCTTAGGATGGATATATGTTTATCCTAGACATGTTTAAATTCAGTGACTGTGGATTTACCAACCACGTCTTCTGGAAGTTTTTTCCAAGAACCCGCCACTGGAGCACACTCGGGATTCAAACTCAATGTAAACCACTTGAAACTCGACTGCAGAAAATATGACTTCAGCAACAGAGTGATCAATGCCTGGAATTCACTACCTGACTCTGGGGTTTCTTCCCCAAACCCCCAAAACTTTAATCTTATACTGTCTACTGTCGACCTCGCCCCATTCCTAAGAGGTTTGTAAGGGGTATGCATAAGCGCACTGTTGTGCCTCCCGTTCCTGTCTTACTGTCCTCATTTATCTGTATTTACTTTGTTTATGTTTATACCAATATCTGCTATCTTGTATATTGAATAGAATAGAATTTTATTGGCCAAGTGTGATTGGACACACAAGGAATTTGTCTTGGTGCAGATGCTCTCAGCGTACATAAAAGAAAAAGATACCAACACGTAATGATTGTCATAGGGGTCAAATAAGCAATGAAGAAACAATCAATATTAATAAAAATCTTAGGATACAAGCACAAAAAAGTTAGCGTAGTGACGACAAGCAACAAGTTAGCGTAGTGACGATTTGAGGGTAGGAGTTGAAACAGTTTATGTTCAGGATGCGAGGGGCAGTAATTATTTCCACAGCCCTCTTTTTGACTGTAATTATTATTATTTATTTTATTATTATTTATTGGATTTGTATGCCGCCCCTCTCCGCAGACTCGGGGCGGCTAACAACAATGATAAAAAACAACATGTAACAATCCAATTTAATAAAACAACTAAAAACCCTTATTATAAAAAACCAAACATACACACAAACATACCATACATAACTTGTAATGGCCTGGGGGATGGAATATCCTAACTCCCCCATGCCTAGCGACAAAGATGGGTCTTGAGTACCGTATTTTTCGCTCTATAAGACGCACCTGCTGATAAGACGCACCTAGATTTTAGAGGAGGAAAATAGAAAAAAAATATTTTGAGCCAAAAAGGGGAGAGGAAGAGAGGAAGGAGTGAAAGAAGGGAGTGAGGGAGGAAAGAAGGGAGGAAGGAAAAGGAAAGCAAGAAATGGAGGGAGGAAAGGAAGGAAGGAAAGAAAGAAAGAAAGAAAGAAAGAAAGAAAGGGGGAAGGAACAGGAACAGAGGAAGGAAGCAAGGAAACTTATGAAAGGGGAGAGTAAGAGAGGAAGGACTGAAGGGAGGGATGGAGGGAAGAAGGTAGGAAGGAGAAAGAAAAGAAGAAATAGAGGAAGGGAAGGTAAAAGAGAGAAAGAAAAAGAGCAAGAAAGAAAGCAAGAAAGAGAGAAAGAAAATGAAAGAGAAATAAAAATAGAGAGGGGGAATGAAAGAAATGGAAGGAGGGAAGGAAGGAGAGAAAGAAAGAGAAAGAAAGAAAGCAAGAGAAAGAAAAAAGAATGAAAGAGCAAGAGAGCAAGAGAGAAAAGGAAAGAAAGAAAGAAAGAAAGGCAACTTCAAAGAAAGGCTCACTGAGCATCTCTCACTCTCTCTCTCTTTCTATCCCTCTTTCTTTCTTTCTCTTCCTTTCTCTCTCTCCTCTTCCTTTATCTCCTCTCTCCCTCCCTCTCTTTCTCTCCCCCCTCTCTCCCCCTTTCCCTCTCTCTTTCTCTCTCTCCCTCTCTTGCTAGCTCTCCCCCCTCTCCCACTCTCTTTCTCCCTCTCCCTCTCTTTCTCTCTCTCCCCCTCTCTCTTTCTCTCTCTCCCCCCCCTTTCTCTCACTCTCTCTTTCTCACTATCTTGCTGTCTGTTGCTCTCACTCACTCTCGTTCTCCGTTCTTCTTAGCGGTGACGCGCGCACGCCCTGCCCGCCTCACCTTTGCTGAGAGCTCTCAGCAAGGGGGTTGTAGGAGAGGCGGGGCCGGCGGCAAAGGTGATATTGAATGTCGGGGGAGAACGGGCGTTTGCACGCGTTCCCTATCTCCCTGCTAGCCCACTCGGAATATTCAAAATAAGAAAAACCTTCGCCGGCAAAGGCTTTTCTTATTTTGAATATTCCGAGTGGGCTAGCAGGGAGATAGGGAGCGCGCCAACCGCATCTGCCCGGAACGTCGGGCTCGGAGGGGCGACTTCTCCAGCGCTGGGCGGGGGCGCTTCTGCTCGGCCTGCTCCTGCCACTCTGCGGGCGAGGAAGAGGTCGGCGGCGGCTGCTCTCCGGGGCGAAGGCGCTTTTGGGGCGAGCCCGCGGGCTCCCGGCCAGGCCTTTAGGCGAGTGGGGGGGGCTGTCGAGGCTGATCCTGCAGGCGGGAGGGCCCAGCGGCCTGCGCTGCCAAATCCCCGGACGGGCAGCTGGGCGGACGGGGGGCTGCTTCGGCTCCTCATCCCTCCTGCAGCGGTGCGCGTTACCTGCCCCTCCCCCGCCCGCCTCCGAGGGGAGGCCCCTAGTCTCTTCTTCCCCCGCGGGAGCCTCTCTGGCTGCTTTGCGGCGCGGGACCCCCTGCCTCCCCCGATGTTGCGGGCTCTTTTCTCTTCCGAAATGCCTGCAGCCAGCGAAGCGCCTCTCCGCTCGCCAAGTGCCGCTTTGCAGCTTGCCTTCCGCCTTCCTTCCCGCTGATGCAGAGCGGCTTCCGAAGTGACGCGAAGACGGGTGAAGGTGGCTGGGCCGCTGACAGGGACAGGCGGCGAGCGCTCGGAGGGGGCACAGCCCGGAGCGAGACTTGGCCTCCGCTGCGGCTGCTTTTTGGGCTTGCGCCCCCCCCCCTCCCTGCCTGCATCTTCGCTCCATAAGACGCTGCTGATTTTTCATCCTACTTTGGGAGGAAAAAAACTGCGTCTTATGGAGCGAAAAATACGGTAATTTGCGAAAGACAAGGAGGGTGGGGGCCATTCTAATCTCTGGGGGGAGTTGATTCCAGAGGGCCAGGGCCACCACAGAGAAGGCTCTTCCCCTGGGGCGTGCCAAACAACATTGTTTGGTCGACGGGACCCGGAGAAGGCCAACTCTGTGGGACCTTATCGGCCGCTGGGATTCGTGTGGTAGAAGGCGGTTCCGGATGTATTCTGGCCCAATGCCATGTAGGGTTTTAAAGGTCATTACCAACATTAATATCCAGTGTTTGTGCTGACTTTGACCATGGATGTGCAGCTGCTTAACATAACTTTAACGGGTATAGTAAATGCACACGGTTTAGACAAAACGTACCCTTTCTTTTGATGACAGCCAATAGGAAAGCTGAGAGTGGGCGATCAGCAAAGGCTTCTGGATGGTCAACCAAAGCTTCTTTCACAGTTTCATATGCAGATAAGACTATAATATTTCCTCCCCATAGAGAATAAATGCTCCCATATTGTTTTGCCAACTGCAATATGAACAAAGTAGAGAAGAAAAATATCCTATGTTATTATGTCTAATTGCATATTAATATGCAAACTTTTACTTGGAGAGGGGCGGCATACAAATCTAATTAATAACAACAACAACAACAACAACAACAACAATAATAATAATGTCAGTGCAACACAGCAAACGAGATCACTATGCTGGATTTCGTATTTCATCACCAGTCGGGCGCTTCCCAAGCACCTAGGACTGCGTGATGGAGCGGCGAGTTATGTTTGCCGATCCCAGTAAAGCGGCCTTTTGCAATTGACAGATGGAGATTTTGTCAATTCCGATGGCTTTCAAATGTCCGCTGAGATCCTTTGGCCCTGTGCCCAGCGTGCCAAGTACCACTGGGACCACTTTCACTGGCTTATGCCAGAGTCGTTGCAGCTCGATTTTTAGATCTTCGTATTTCACTAATTTCTCTAGCTGCTTCTCCTCAATTCTGCTGTCTCCTGGGATTGCGATGTTGATGATCCATACTTTCTTTTTCTTCACAATCAGGATGTCTGGTGTGTTATTCTTCAGAATTCGGTCAGTCTGAAGTTGGAAGTCCCACAGTAGTTTTGCTTGCTCATTTTCGACCACTTTTTCGAGCTTATAATCCCACCAGTTCTTTGCCACTGGTAAATGATAGTTCCGGCACAAGTCCCAGTGGATCATCTGTGCCACAGCATCGTGTTTATGCTTGTAGTTATTATTATTATTATTATTATTATTATTATTATTATTATTATTATTATCATTATCATCATTATTATTATCATAATTATTATTAGTATTATTATTAATTAGATTTGTATGCCGCCCCTCTCCGAAGTCTCGGGGCGGCTTACAACAACAGAAACAACACAAATCCAAAATTAAAACAATTTAAAACCCATTAATATAAAAACAATCATACATCTCATACTAACCATACATAAAGCGGAAACGGCCCAGGGGAATCAATTTCCCCATGCCTGACAGCAGAGGTGGGTTTTAAGGAGTTTGCAAAAGGCAAGGAGGGTGGGGGCAATCCTAATCTCCAGGCGGAGTTGATTGCAGAGAGTCGGGGCTGCCACAGAAAAGGCTCTTCCCCTGGGTCCCGCCAGACGACATTGTTTTGTCAACGGGACCTGGAGAAGGCCAAGTCTGTGGGACCTAACCGGTCGCTGGGATTCCGGAGATATTCTGGTCCGATGTCATGAAGGGCTTTATAGGTCATAACCAACGCATGAACAGCGGGTCGGCATAAATGTGCATGCATGCAGCTCAAGTTGCACAAGTGGTGAGCTGCAATGCACATGAATGCATATGTCGCTGAAACAGTGATGGGCTCCTATGGGTATGGTCAGGTTTGCAATACCAGTAGAAAAATTTTGTTCAAAATTTGCTTCTGGGCTTTGGGTATGTTTTGTCTATCACAGTAAATGAGGTTGAATGTGTATAATTTTAGAAGACCTGTGCGTGCGTGTGTGTGTGTACATACACATAGAATTTAGATAGTAGATAATGCATATTTTTATGTGCCTCTGTGTAATATGAATGTACACATATGGCATATATACATAGAATTAAATAGTATATTTTGGATGTCCAGTAATAATAAATAGATAGGGAAATTGTAACTCTTTGAGGCAAGGAGAGGCCAGGAGGCACCCTTGACGTGAGTGATATCAAGTTGGCCACCTTTAAGCCAGTTACATGACCTTTAGGCCACACCCAGTCACATGATCATCAAGCCACTCCCACCTGGTCACATGGCTGGCAAGCCACACTCATAAAATAAGCCACACCCACAGTGTGGTAGTAAACTGAGCTGAACTCTGTACTCATGCATGCTGGGCTAAGATCCAGTTGTAAATAGGTCATAGCCCAGTTGTGGATTGTGGCCCGGAGGTTTATTTTATTTTATTTTATTTTATTTTATTTTATTTTATTTTATTTTATTTTATTTTATTTTATTTTATTTTATTTTATTTTATTTTATTTTATTTTATTTTATTTTATTTTATTTTATTTTATTTTATTTTATTTTATTTTATTTTATTTTATTTTATTTTATTTTATTTTATTTTATTTTATTTTATTTTATTTTATTTTATTTTATTTTATTTTATTTTATTTTATTTATTTATTTATTTATTTATTTATTTATTTATTTATTTATTTATTTATTTATTTATTTATTTATTTATTTATTTATTTATTTATTTGTATGCCGCCCCTCTCCGCAGACTCGGGGCGGCTAACAACAATGATAAAAAACAACATGTAACAATCCAATTTAATAAAACAACTAAAAAACCCTTATTATAAAAACCAAACATACACACAAACATACCATACATAACTTGTAATAGCCTAGGAGAAGGAATATCCTAACTCCCCCATGCCTGGCGACAAAGGTGGGTCTTGAGTAATTTGCCAAAGATAAGAAGGGTGGGGGCTGTTCTAATCTCTGGGGGGAGTTGATTCCATAGGGCCGGGGCCGCCACAGAGAAGGCTCTTCCCCTGGGGCCCGCCAAACGACATTTTATTTTTATTTATTTATTTATTATTTAGATTTGTATGCCGCCCCTCTCCGCAGACTCGGGGCGGCTCACAGCAAAATACAACAAATCATGACAAATCCAAATAAATTTAAAATATTTAAAAAGATTTAAAAAGAACCCCATTTACTAACATACACACACACAAGCATACCATATATAAATTGTACATGCCCGGGGGAGGTGTTTCAATTCCCCCATGCCTGACGACAAAGGTGGGTTTTAAGGAGTTTACGGAAGGCGGGGAGAGTAGGGGCAGTTCTAATCTCTGGGGGGAGTTGGTTCCAGAGAGTCGGGGCCACCACAGAGAAGGCTCTTCCCCTGGGGCCTGCCAACCGACATTGTTTAGTTGACGGGACCCGGAGAAGGCCAACTCTGTGGGACCTTATCGGCCGCTGTGATTCGTGCGGTAGAAGGCGGTTCCGGATGTATTCTGGCCCAATGCCATGTAGGGCTTTAAAGGTCATTACCAACACTTTGAATTGTGACTGGAAACCGATCGGCAGCCAGTGCAGGCCACGGAGTGTTGCAGAAAAGTGGTGGGCCCTGATCTACCAGCACACTTATGTCCCTCTCACTACTACTAAACCAGGTTCTGCTGCCCTTATTACTGCGTAGCAATACCAATAGCACTTAGTCTTATATACTACGTCACAGTGCACTCCTATAATCGCCTCTCTTAACTTCTTCTCCCCAATATTTAGTTGCCAGTGCACTCCATCATTTAGACAAGAAGGGAGTTTCCCTCCTTAATCTGTTATTTTATTTATTTTATTATTTATTTTATTTAATCAGATTTGTATGCCGCCCCTCTCCGCAGACTCGGGGCGGCTCACAGCAATAATAATACAATGTAAACAAATCTAATATTTAAGTTAATTTAAAAAACCCCAATTTAGAAACCAATCATACATACTAGCATTACCATACATACATTTTATAAGCCTAGGGGGAGGGAAAATGTCAATTCCCCCATGCCTGACGACAGAGGTGGGTTTTAAGGAGCTTACGAAAGGCTAGGATGGTGGGGGCAACTCTGATATCTGGGGGGAGTTGGTTCCAAAGGGTTGGGGCCGCCACAGAGAAGGCTCTTCCCCTGGGTCCCGCCAAACGACATTGTTTAGTTGACGGGACCCGGAGAAGGCCAACTCTGTGAGACCTAACTGGTTGCTGGGATTTTCTTCTGGCCACAAAATCTTACACAAAATCCCTTGTTATTTTGTGAATAGCAATAGCCCTTATATACCGTTTTGCAGTGCTTTACAGCCCTCTCTAAGTGGTTTACAGAGTCAGCCTCTTGTCCCCAACAATTTGGTCCTCATTTTACTCACCTCCAAAAGATGGAAGGCTGAGTCAACCTTGAGCCTATTGAGATTTGAACTGCCAAATTACAGGCAGCCGGCAATCATCAGAAGTAGCCTGCAGTACTGCACTCTAACCACTACATAAAAATTCGTTCCTTCATTCGTTCCTTCCTTCCTTCGTTCGTTCCTTCGTTCGTTCGTTCCTTCGTTCATTCGTCCATCCATCCATCCATCCATCCATCCATCCATCCATCCATCCATCCATCCATCCATCCATTCAATTTTTTATGCCATCCATCTCCGTAGGGACTCTAGGCAGCTCACAACCAAAAATTAAAACATACAGATACAGTGTTCCCTCAATTTTCGCGGGTTTGAACTTTGCGAATAGCCTATACCACGGTTTTTCAAAAAATATTAATTAAAAATACTTTGCAGGTTTTTTCTATACCACGGTTTTTCCCGTCCGATGACGTCATACATCATTGCCAAACTAATATTTTTTGCAAATAAATAACAAAAAAAATAATTATTGTTAATAAGTAATTATGTTTATAAATATCAGGATCACTAAGTGTCTTATTCAATGGTGAGTACCAGTAGTAATGGTGAGTAAATGGTTGTTAAGGGAATGGGAAATGGTAATTTAGGGGTTTAAAGTGTTAAGGGAAGGCTTGGGATACTGTCCATAGCCAAAAATAGTGTATTTACTTCCGCATCTCTACTTCGCGGAAATTCGACTTTCGCGGGCGGTCTCGGAACGCATCCCCCGCGGAATTCGAGGGAACACTGTAATATTAAAACTTCTAAATATAATTTAAAAACAATTTTAAGTCCAACCACTAAAAAGCATACACACCATTTATGGCTGCATCTCGATGGTACAAAGTCCGATCAATGGCCCAAAATACCTTGTTTGTCAAAATATTCTCCTCTCAAATTCTTATTAACATGGAAGATTTTTAAAAGACATACCTCTCTAAATGTCTTCTCTGATAAAGTCCCTTTTAATAGTCCTCTGGCTATTAAAGAAATCAAAGAAGGTCCTGGGGGTTGGTCTCTGTGTTTCCTGGCCTGTTTCAGGAAGAAAAGAATCAAGCATAGTATGACGATTATAAAAAATAATAGCATCAACATTATCCTTCCAACTTTTTCCAACTTTGAACGTCTTCTGTAAAGACTTGGGGTAGTGAGCTTTCCCCTCTTGGTTTCCAACTATTTTCTGCTACTGTTCCCCTTTTATACTCTGCTAATTAAAACCCTGTCAAATTATCTATGAGATATGCCCGCCTCTAATTTATGAAACAAATATAATTGTTGGTCTGAAGTTGAGATGGATTGTATGTTGTGTAAAATCCCTATGGTGAAACATTAATATTGCAGAAGATCTATTATGTTTTGTGAGTATTGTGGACAACCATGGCCTTATGGGTGAAAATGATGGCATGTCCTTTCCAATTCCCCTGCCCCCCCCAGGTCTATCAAAATCACAGTATAGATACAGAAGAATAGTAGGGATAGATGAAAATACATTCTCAGAACTGGGTTCTTATTTATGGTTCTGAGATTAGGTAGAGGAGCTTGGAGACAGAAATATTTGAATTGCTTGAAAAAAACTGGACCTTGGGTGGAGTTGATGTTTAGGATCTAAGTTATTTGGGTGGAGAAATGAACAGAGACTATTTATTTATTTATTTATTTATTTATTTATTTATTTATTCATTCATTCATTCATTCATTCATTCATTCATTCATTCATTCATTGGATTTGTATGCCGCCCTCTCCATGGACTCGGGGCGGCTAACAACAGTGATAAAAACAACATGTAGCAATCCAATAATAAAACAACTAAAAACCCTTATTATAAAAACTAGACATACATACAGACATACCATGCATAAACTGTAGAGGCCCAGGGGGAAAGAACATCTCAGTTCCCCCATGCATGATGGCAGAGGTGGGTTTTAAGTAGCTTACGAAAGGCGAGGAGGGCGGGGGCAATTCTGATCTCTGGAGGGAGTTGGTTCCAAAGGGCCGGGGCTGCCCCAGAGAAGGCTCTTCCCCTGGGTCCCGCCAAACGGCATTGTTTAGTTGACAGGACCCGGAGAAGGCCCACTCTGTGGGACCTAACTGGTCGCTGGGATTCGTGCAGCAGAAGGCAATCCCAGAGATAATCTGGTCCGGTGCCATGAAGGGCTTTATAGGTCATAACCAACACTTTGAATTGTGACCGGAAACTGATCGGCAACCAATGCAGACTAGGACATAACCCACCATTTTGAAAATTATAGTTAATGGACTGCATCTTATAGAAGTGGGGCAGTGGGGTAATGATCTGGTGTTAAGCAGTATAGATAATTTTCCCATGTCATAGTCATATCATTTCCTGTTGAGGATGGACTTTAAGATAGCAATCTACACCACAGAGAGGGAGAGCTGATTAAGTGGTTCTGCCCCAGATGCCTAATGCAGTGTTTCCCAACCTTTTTTGAGCCGCGGCACATTATTCACATTTACAAAATCCTGGGGAACATTGAGGGGGGGGGGCGCTAAAAAAAAGTTTGGACAAAAAAATATCTTTCTTCTTCCCTTTCGCTCTATTTCGCTCTCTCTCCCTCTTTCTTTCTCTCTCTTCCTTCCTTCCTCTTTCTTTCCCCCTCTCTCTCCATCTCTCTTTGTTTCTCCTTTCCTCTTTTTTGTCCTCCTTCTCTCTCCCTCCTTCCCTCCCTCTATGTCTTTCCCTCACCCTCCTTTCCCCCTCTTTCTCTCTCTCTCTCGCTTTCTCTCTCTCTCTTGCTGTCTTTCTCTTTCTCTCCCCCCCTCTCTCTCCTCTCTCTTTCTCTCTTGCTATCTCTCTTTTTCTCTCTTTTTTGCTTTCTCTCTTTCTCTCCCCCCTCTCCCTCTCTCTTTCTCTTTCTCTCCCCCCTCTCTCCCTCTCTCTCTCAGCAGCGGCATTGGGCAGTAGCCGTGGGGCTGCGGCAGGGTGATCAGCTGTGAGGCGGAGCTCCGGAACGGAGGCACTGACGGAGGCGGCTAGATGTGTTGCTAGATGCCATACATGCTGGCGTTGCGCTGGGCATGGATGTGGGGCTGGAGCCTCCGTCCCGGCCCAGCCAGCAGGCAAGTGCCAGTCACGCAATTCCAGCATGACCAGCCGCTGCTGGTTGGTGCCTCCGTTCTGGAGCTCTGCCTTACAGCTGACCACCCTGGTGCCGCCCCACGGCTACTACCCACTGCCGCTGCCGCCGCCCTCCCACCAGGCCCCAAAGCTCACCTGCTGCCGTCGCCAGGGAAGCTCCAGCCGGGCGGGGCACTGCAGCTGCCGGAAAACTTGGAAGGCGCAAAGAAGGAAGCTCAGCTTCCGGTCTCACAACTTTTTGCTCTTCGCAAAAAGTTGCGAGACTAGAAACTGAGCTTCTTTCTTCGCGGCACACCTGACTATATCTCACGGCACACCAGTTGGGAAACACTGGCCTAATGGACACCGAAGGGTTCCAGAGGGAGCTTGGGGGAAATACCTGAATTGCTTGCCCACAGGCTGGCTGAGTCTCTGGTGGCTGCCTGGAATAAGGCTTCATCAGGGGGTCTAGACCAGGTTGCGCCTTTGTGACCTCTCCGTGGCGGAGGATCCAGGAGAGCTCCTTGGTTCAATGAGTAACTCCAGGAGATGAAGCACCAAAAGAGGCGTCTGGAGTGAGGATGGAGAATCAGTAACTCTGAATCTGACCGAATACTGTTAACAGCCTTTAGAATAGAATAGAATAGAATAGAATAGAGGATGGGATGGAATAGAATAGAATAGAACAGAACAGAACAGAACAGAATAGAATAGAATAGAATAGAAAAGTATTCTAGAAAAGAGTTATTGTTAATGGCGAGTATTCTGAGCAGAGACAGGTTGCAAGCCGTGTGTCACAAGGGTCTGTTCTGTGTCCTATTCTTTTTAATATGTTTGTGAGTGACATAGGGGAAGGTTTGGTAGGGAAGGTTTGCCTATTTGACGATGACTCTAAAGTGTGCAATAGGGTTGATATTCCTGGAGGGGTCTGTAATATGGTAAATGATTTAGCTTTACTAGATAAATGGACAAAGCAATGGAAACTGCAGTTTAATGTTTCCAAATGTCAAATAATGCACTTGGGGAAAAGGAATCCTCAATCTGAGTATTGTATTGGCAGTTCTGAGTTAGCAAAAACTTCAGAAGAGAAGGATTTAGGGGTAGTGATTTCTGACAGTCTCAAAATGGGTGAGCAGTGTGGTCGGGCGGTAGGAAAAGCAAGTAGGATGCTTGGCTGCATAGCTAGAGGTATAACAAGCAGGAAGAGGGAGATTGTGATCCCCTTATATAGAGTGCTGGTGAGACCACATTTGGAATACTGTGTTCAGTTCTGGAGACCTCACCTACAAAAAGATATTGACAAAATTGAACGGGTCCAAAGACGGACTACAAGAATGGTGGAAGGTCTTAAGCATAAAATGTATCAGGAAAGATTTAATGAACTCAATCTGTATAGTCTGGAGGACAGAAGGAAAAGGGGGGACATGATCGAAACATTTAAATATGTTAAAGGGTTAAATAAGGTTCAGGAGGGAAGTGTTTTTAATAGGAAAGTGAACACAAGAACAAGGGGACACAATCTGAAGTTAGTTGGGGGAATGATCAAAGGCAACATGAGAAAATATTATTTTACTGTAAGAGTAGTAGATCCTTGGAACAAACTTCCAGCAGACGTGGATGGTAAATCCACAGTAACTGAATTTAAACATGCCTGGGATAAACATATATCAATTGTAAGATAAAATACAGGAAAGAGTATAAGGGCAGACTGGATGGACCATGAGGTCTTTTTCTGCCGTCAGTCTTCTATGTTTCTCTGTTTCTATGTTTCTAACCAAATGGTGTAATATTATATTTTTAAATAAAATACCAGTCTAGCAGAATACATTTTACAACCATGTATACTTTTTAAAACCATGTACAATTTTTACATACCATATAAGATATAATACATATATCTTAATGGCTGCCAGGATAGCCTATGCACAAAAATGGAAAGAGGCTGAAATCCCAAAAGAAGAAGAAATAATAAGATTATTGACTGTGATGAAATGGATATGATGACAAGGCGGTTAAAGGGACAAGAAGAATCCGACTATTATAAAATTATGTATACGTTGTACGAGTGGCTGAATAAAAGAATATCACCATAAATATTATACTGTTTATTAGATGGTACAAAACTATGTAAATCCTTGTAAATAGCAATAATATATATAGTATATATTTCTTTTCTTTTTTTTTACCTTTACTTGTTCTCCTATCTTTTCTTAACACGATCTATAGGATTTTTATTTCCATTTTTTGACTTCTGAAAAGAGCAGAGCAGTATGGGCTCCTTTTTTTTAATGTTGTATGTTTCTGTGTACCTCTTCGTTTTGTTTTGTTTTGTCTTGAAAAATCAATTAAATTTTTTTTTAAAAAAGAACTTAATTCGTTCTGTGACCGGGTTCTTAAGTAGAAACGTTCTTAAGTAGAAGCAATTTTTCCCATAGGAATCAATCTAAAAGCAAGAAATTTATTTATTTATTTATTTATTTATTTATTTATTTATTTATTTATTTATTTATTTATTTATTTATTTATTTATTTATTTATTTGTTTGTTTGTTTGTTTCTTTGTTTCTTTGTTTCTTTGTTTCTTTGTTTATTTATTTATTTATTTATTTATTTATCAGATTTGTATGCCGCCCCTCTCCGTAGACTTGGGGCGGCTAACAACAATAATAATACAATGTAAACAAATCTAATATTAAGTTAATTAAAAAAACCCAATTTAGAAACCAATCATACATACTGACATACCATGCATACATTTTATAAGCCTAGGGGGAAGGGAAAGTCTCAATTCCCCCATGCCTGATGACAGAGGTGGGTTTTTAGGAGCTTACGAAAGGCAAGGAGGGTGGGGGCAACTCTGATATCTGGGGGGAGTTGGTTCCAAAGGGTCGGGGCCGCCACAGAGAAGGCTCTTCCTCTGGGTCCCACCAAACGACATTGTTTAGTTGACGGGACCCGGAGAAGGCCAACTCTGTGAGACCTAACTGGTCGCTGAAATGCGTGCAAACCCATTAGGATAGAAATAAAAGCTTAGAATTTGGGTGGGAAGAGGAGGAGGAAGAAGAGGAGGGGGGCAGTCGCTGCCAAAGGAAGAAGATGAGGTGAGGGGAATTAAAAAAATCCAAAACTTTAAGGCTTAAAAAGAAAAAGAGGGACTCTGAGGTGGCAAGGATGAAAATGCTTTGTTCACTCTGGACTGCCAAAGCCTCCTTAATTGCCACCGCTCCTCTGGCAGCCCAGATGGCTGGGATTAAAGGGGGAATGGCAAGAAACTGGCCGGGCCTTCATGCTGCTCTCAAATTTCCTGGGAGATTTTTCCGGGCTCGGGTTCTTAAGTAGAAAATGGTTCTTAAGAAGAGGCAAAAAAATAATCTGGTTCTTATCTAGAAAAGTTCTTAAATAGAGGCGTTCTTAAGTAGAGGTACCACTGTATATGTAAAATGCATAAAAAGAGCAATTAGAGATAGTATAGGGAATAAACGTTTACATACAGAAGAAGAGAAATAATAGTATTTAAAGCAGATTCCAAGATGGAGTAGGAATCTCAGAAGACAATATCAATTTTTAACATCCCAACTAATAAAACAGAAGGAATCATTTAGATGGGGGATGCCAGATGGCATTTTAGTATCATGACAAGGAAAGGAAGTTAAAATAGATTCAATTGAGAAAGTTCATGAGAGGGGCGTGGTCATCTGCCACAGCGACATGGCATTCCTTTCGCTCCTGCAGGGGAACGCTGAATCCCCACTGTTTCTGGGTGCTGATTCGATTTTGAATCGGTCCAGAACCTCCCTGAAGGGGAGGTGAAGAAGGGGATCCTGTCGGCAGTCTGTTTGGGGGTCAGCATACCCCATGGAGGACCTCCACTGACAGCAGTGCGAAAGCAGCTAGCTGCTCTTAGCCATGGTGACTACGTAATGGGAAGATTGCATCTGAGAGATGGAAGTCATCTAGAGAGAAAAGAGACTGTAAGTGTTGCGCTGGAGGAAGAAGAGATAGAGTATTGTTGGGTATGCTGAGCATTTACGCCAGAGGGGGGAAAAACTGTGTCTTTTAAGTAATGGCGGAATTATACAGAGAAGCTGGAGGTAGAAACATAGAAACATAGAAACATAGAAGACTGACGGCAGAAAAAGACCTCATGGTCCATGTAGTCTGCCCTTATACTATTTCCTGTATTTTATCTTACAATGGATATATGTTTATCCCAGGCATGTTTAAATTCAGTTACTGTGGATTTACCAACCACGTCTGCTGGAAGTTTGTTCCAAGGATCTACTACTCCTTCAGTAAAATAATATTTTCTCATGTTGCCTTTGATCTTTCCCCCAACTAACTTCAGATTTTCCCCAACTAACTTCACTTTCCTATTAAAAACGCTTCCCTCCTGAACCTTATTTAACCCTTTAACATATTTAAATGTTTCGATCATGTCCCCCCTTTTCCTTCTGTCCTCCAGACTATACAGATTGAGTTCATTAAGTCTTTCCTTTTATGCTTAAGACCTTCCACCATTCTTGTAGCCCGTCTTTGGACCCGTTCAATTTTGTCAATATCTTTTTGTAGGTGAGGTCTCCAGTACTGAACACAGTATTCCAAATGCTACAAATGTAGCAGTTAAATTGGTACCAAAACTGTTCAATTGTGATGAATGAAACCAGAAAGCTGTAACTAAGACCCGGGTTGAAAGAGTTTCTTTTTTGGATTTGAAAGTGGGATATTAAACAAATCAAACCTCAGATTGCAAGTGCTTCAGCGGAGCCACGACGCCAAGCTGGGAGGACACTTTGGTTTTTTTCCATGTTATCCTCCTCTAAAATCTAGGTGCGTCTTATACACCGAAAAATACGGTAATTACTCCTTTCTTCTCTCTCTCTCCCTCTCCGTCGATGGTGGGCACCTGCGCTGCCACTCTCACCTGCTTCCAAGGCAATGCCGACCCAGAGGCAGAGTACACTCAGTCACTCCATTGGCAGCGCCGGGGCAAAGGCCCATCTGGGAGGAAAAATTCCGGGATGGAGCCTATTCGCCGGGCCAGGTGCTGCTTGGAAGGAGCGGATGGGTTTTTCTACCTGCCGCTCCATCTGCCTGCCCCCAAGCACAGCGAACCGGCTGTTGGAGGAGGGGGGGGGAGAGTGCCTCGGCCGCACTTCCCTTTCCTTTTCCTCCCCTTTGCTGTTGCCAGCTGTGAGAGGCACAGGCAGAGAGGCAAAGGCACTCTGGGTGCTGCACTTGTAATGGTTGTGCCCACAGTGCAAAGTCACCAGCTCATGGAGGAGATGCAGGCACAAAGGCCAGCCCAGCGGCTCTGGAGGGTGGCAGCAAGCGGGGTCCCCCAGTGGGTCAGCTGCCTCCGGGGCACCCTTGCTACTCTCTGGGCCCTGGCGAGGAGGGTGAAACTCTGGGTTAGTTTGCGCAACTCCTCAGTGGCTATTTAGTCTGACCCCCTTCTCATTCAGGAGACTGTTAAAGAATCATAGAGATGGAAGTGAACTCAGTGGCCATCTAGTCTGACCCCCTTCTCATTCAGGAGACTGTTAAAGACTCATAGAGATGGAAGGGCCACTGAGGTTCCTTCCCTCTCTATGATTCTGTTTCATTCTCCTGCTTGAGCTGGGGGACAGACTAGATGGCCATTGAGGTCCCATCCCTCTCTATGATTCTGTTTCATTCTCCTGCTTGAGCAGGGGGTCAGAGTAGATGGCCACTGAGGTTCCTTCCCTCTCTATGATTCTGTAACAGTCTCCTGAATGAGAAGGGCCACTGAGGTCCCTTCCCTCTCTATGATTCTGTTTCATTCTCCTGCTTGAGCTGGGGGTCAGACTAGATGGCCACTGAGGTCCCTTCCCTCTGTATGAGTCAGCCCAATCTGGTGGCGACGTTGTACAAGTCCAACATTTCGGCTATGAGCCCCTCGGCCGAAGGAAACATCGCTCTGTGCACTGCAGTTTGGTTTGCCCTTCTTTGCTGCTTCCGAGGTTTTTCCTGGCAGAGAAAAAACTTGGAAGCCGCATAGAAGGAAGCTCAGCTTCCGTGCTGCCCAAAATCAACCAATGCGGAGGTCCAGCAATGTCCAGTCGGTGGCTTGTTTCAAAAAAAATTGGGACTTTTAAAAAATGCCGCGGGACGCGGGGAAAATTGCTCAAAAGCGGGACTGTCCCACGGAAAACGGGATGTCTGGTCACCTTACCAAAAGGGTGTTGTTGTTGTTGTTGTTGTTATTGTTGTTATTGTTGTTATTGTTGTTATTGTTGTTATTGTTGTTATTGTTGTTATTGTTGTTATTGTTGTTATTGTTGTTATTGTTGTTATTGTTGTTATTGTTGTTATTGTTGTTATTGTTGTTATTGTTGTTACTGTTGTTACTGTTGTTATTGTTATTGTTATTGTTTATTAGATTTGCATGCCGCCCCTCTCCGTAGACTCGGGGCGGCTTACAGCAATGATAAAAACAATATATAATGACAAATCTAATAGTTAGAATCTAAAATAACAATAATACATTTAAAAAGTCTAAAAAACAAGAAACCCCAATATATAAAAAACATACATACAGTCATATCATACACAGAAAACTACATAGGCAGGGGGAGATGTTTCAGTTCCCCCACGCTTGACGACAGAGGTGGGTTTTAAGGAGTTTACGAAAGGCAAGAAGGGTGGGGGCAGTTCTAATCTCTGGAAGGAGCTGATTCCAGAGAGTCGGAGCCGCCACAGAGAAGGCTCTTCCTCTGGGTCCCGCCAAATGACATTGTTTAGTTGACGGGACCCGGAGGAGACTAACTCTGTGGGACCTAACCGGTCGCTGGGATTCGTGCGGCAGAAAGCGGTCTCATAGATACCCTGGTCCGGTGCCATGAAGGGCTTTATAGGTGATGACCAGCACTTTGAATTGTGACCGGAAACTGATCGGTAACCAATGCAGACTGCGGAGTGTTGGAGTAACATGGGCATATTTGGGAAAGCCCATGATTGCCCTCACAGCTGCATGGTAATGTGCCAGCATTATTTGAAAATCATAATAAAAATCATGGTGTCCCATTTGTTCATAAAATCAAAACTAATATTCAGAAAAATCTTGTTTGGCCACAGAGATATTATCTAGTCCAGGATTATATCTCATATTTACCCTTCCAAGCTTAGCATAAGGAAATTAACCATGAAAAACCTCACTCAACTTTGTTTACAAATTATTATTATTATTATTATTATTATTATTATTATTATTATTATTATTAATTAGATTTGTATGCCGCCCCTCTCCGTAGACTCGGGGCAGCTCACAACACAATAAAACAATTCATAACAAATCTAATAATTTACAATTTAAAATATTTAAAAAACCCCATTATTAAGCAGACATACACACAAACATACCATACATAAATTGTATAGGCCCGGGGGAGATGTCTCAGTTCCCCCATGCCTGACAACAAAGGTGGGTTTTGAGGAGTTTACGAAAGGCAAGGAGGGTAGAGGCAGTTCTAATCTCTAGGGGGAGCTGGTTCCAGAGAGTCGGGGCCACCACAGAAAAGGGGCCCGCCAACCGGCATTGTTTAGTTCAGTGGTCCCCAACGTTTTTTCCACCAGGGACCAGTTTCAAGAAGACAATTTTTCTATGGCCCGGTGGGAGCGGAAAGGGGTGTGGTTGGGGGCGGGATTAAGCATGGGGGTGCTGGTCCTCCCCACCCCTCTTTACCGCCATCGCTCTATGGCTGGCAGAACCTGCCTCCCAAGCCCTCTTGCCCAGCGGGAGCTAAGCGCTGGAGAGAGGGGGTCAGGCTGGCCCTCCTGCCTCCCCCCAGCCAAAAACGCAAAAGCGCCCCGCGGCAGAAGCCAAAAGAGGCTTGAGCCTCTTGGTCCTTCCCGCCCCTCTGTCCCGTCCATCATCCTGTGGCCGGCAGAACCTGCCTCCCGAGGCCTCTTGCCGGCGGGAGGCGAAGCGCTGGAGGGAGGGGGTGGCGGCATGAGGGCCGGCAGCTGCTGACTCCACGGACCGGTGCAACATGCCCCTCGGCCCGGTACTGGTCCGCGGCCCGGTGGTTGGGGACCCCTGGTTTAGTTGACGGGACTTGGAGAAGGCCCACTCTGTGGGACCTAATCGGTTGCTGGGATTCGTGCAGCAGAAGGCGGTCTCGGAGATATTCTGGTCCGATGCCATGAAGGGCTTTATAGATCATAACCAACACTTTGAATTGTGACCGGAAACTGATCAGCAACCAATGCAGACTGCGGAGTGTTGGTGTAACATGGGCATACCTTGGGAAGCCCATGACTGCTCTCGCAGCTGCATTCTGCACGATCTGAAGTTATGGAAAGTCTTCATGAAGGCTTCTTATTGTTGAGAACCATCTCTGGTTTCTATGCAGCCTTTTGCAACTAAAGCCCGTGTAATCACTATGCTAATAAGGAAGGACTGTTGTAATAGATTCCGTAACAACTGTTATTGATAGAAAGTTGTCCTGAATCCAAGCAGTAAACAGGTCCAGAACTAAATAGGTATTTAAATAGAAATACCTATTTAAAAGTATCAACAAGCCAGCTGCCTAATCATTGACTACACCTGGAAATGATCCTTGCTAAAAGAGAAATTGCCCAATTCTGAAGCATCATTAAACGTAATAGAGGTCTGGTGGCTTGAGTAACCTCTAACCATCCTTTGTGATATTGTATTTTGCCTTATGACCCAATTTATTCTTTTATTCTTCTTTTCTATAACTTTTATTATTCTTTTTTATTCCTTAAGACCTAACCATAGATTGCCTTGCTATGTCTCGTTCTGAAGAGCATAGCCTGAAAGCAGTGCCTTGGAAAGACTTTTTAAAACTCACATCTGCTCTTGTTCATGGGCTCCAGATATTTTTGTTATCTACTTGCAGAACTCTTAGAATGACTCAAGTTTCACTAAGTTCCCAGGGTCATTCCACAATTATTATTATTATTATTTTTTAATTTATTCACTTGTCCAATACACAAATACATAGGAAGAAAAATAGACATGTAGTAATATATATAAGGGTAAAGTGAACTTAGAGGAGAGGATATATGAAAAGAAGAGAATATATATGATAAGTGAGAAAAAGGCAAGACAATTGGACAGGGGATGAAAGGCACACCAGTGCACTTATGTACGCCCCTTACTGGCCTCTTAGAAACCTGGAGAGGTCAATCGTGGATAATCTAAGGGAGAAATGTTGGGGGTTAGGATATTCTGTTTCGAGTGGAGGAGTGAAGGGCTCTTCTGGTGAAATATCTTTGGACATTTTCAAGGGTGTTAACAATCGAGTTGTCGAAGCGTGGAACTCATTACCGGACTCAATAGTGTCAACCCCTAACCCCCAACATTTCTCCCTTAGACTATCCACGATTGACCTCTCCAGGTTCCTAAGAGGTCAGTAAGGGGCGTACATAAGTGCACTGGTGTGCCTTTCGTCCCCTGTCCAATTGTCTTTCCTTTATCTCATATATCATATATATTTTCTTCCTTTCATATATCTTCTACTCTCTTTTTACATATTATCTTTATATATATTACTTAATGTCTATTCTCTTTCATATGTACAGTATTGTGTATTGGACAAATGAATGAATGAATGAATGAATGAATGAATGAATGAATGAATAAATAAATAAATAAATAAAATAAAATAAAATAAAATAAAATAAAATAAACATTTAGTCATTTCCCCCTTCTATAGTGTGCCAGAGCAAGCACAGATCTTAAGAGGAGAGGGATGCAGAGTCATTGCTATTACTGGCTGTTCACTGAGTTTCTCCACCCCTTCTGGGCATTGCAATCTAAGTGAGTAGTAATAACCTTTACTGCCTGTTCATTGACCATTTAGCTTATTTAGCAACAATGCAAAAAAGATATCTCAAACTTGTGGAGTGAGTCTTACTTCACTCACTAATCCAATGTCAATTAACAGGAATGGACTCTGCCTGACGGGATAATTATAATTATAATAAATTTCATAAAACAAAGTATCCATTCAAACCAAAGGCTTACGTAGTCCAAGCTTCTGTTTCTATTGTGGATACTAGGTGTTGATGGGAAGACGCCAGAAGGAATTGATTAGTGCAATTCTATATTAGTAACCATTTTGTAGCCACTGTTTTCTTTTTTTTACTAACTTACTCATCAACATTCAAGGTTGACTCAGCCTTCCATCCTTCCAAGGTGGGTAAAATGAGGACCCGGATTGTGGGGGCAATATGCTGGCTCTGTTAAAAAGTACTGTTGCTAGCATGTTGTAAGCTGCCCTGAGTCTAAGGAGAAGGGCAGCATTTAAAAAAAATGAATAAGTAAGTAAGTAAGTAAGTAAGTATAAGTAAGTAAGTAAGTGTTCTGCCGGGCTCTTTGGTAAAAGCCTCCTGAAAATTCAAGGATAGAAATTTCAGACACACACACGTTTGAAAATTCAAAACAATGTTCTTTATCACAAAATTCAAAATAAACTAAGCACTCTTTTTGTATTGCAAAGATTAGATTAGATTAGATCTATTGGATTTATATGCCGCCCCTCTCCACAGACTCGGGACAGCTCACAACAATGGCAAAAACAGTAGATAGTGACAAATCTAATATTTACCAATCTAATTACAGTTATAGGTTAAAAAATTCATAAAAACAACCCCAATATGTATAAAAAACAAGCACCCAATCAATCATACACCAAAACAACATGGGCAAGGGGGAGATGTTTCAATTCCCCCATGCCTGACGGCAGAGGTGGGTTTTAAGCAGTTTATGAAAGGCAAGGAGGGTGGGGGCAATCCTTATCTCAGGGGGGAGCTGGTTCCAGAGGGTCGGAGCCACCACAGAGAAGGCTCTTCCCCTGGGTCCCGCCAGACAACATTGTTTAGTCGACGGGACTCGGAGAAGGCCAACTCTGTCGGACCTAACCGGTTGCTGGGATTTGTGCATCCCAAAACAACCAGGTAGCCTGTACAATTTCCCTTAAGCAGTCATTAAGTACTTAGCTAGCAGCTGTGAAGAAACTTCACACCCCTTCTTCTCCCAACGAAGTGACACACACACACACACACACGTTGCTTTGCTTTGGTTTCAAAGGCGTGAAAAATCAACAAACAAGTCCAGAAAACAGCAACATAGGATTCCTGACGAACTGCGATCAGATACTCTTCTACAAAGGCCTAACCCACATGCTGCTATTTATAGCAGCAGCCCTAATTACTGGAGCCCCTCCCAAACACAGGTGGTCTCTCTTATCTCCTGTAATACTTCCTCAATTGGTCTCTTCTACGCATAATTCTGTGGGTCCAAGACGTCTTCATCCGAATCAATGGAAGATAAGGGAGATTGACTGCCTGGTCTGTGTGCCAAGCCCCCCTCTTCCAAGTCACTCCCACCTTCTTCTTCATCTGAGGAAACTAAACTCTGAACTGATTCTGTTGGCAATAACACAGGCTTGCGACATGTTGAAGTTTCTCCTGCATCCACCTCCACATTCCCTGGGGGAGGAGCTGGGCCAGAGCTAACCACAACAGTAAGTAAGAATAGTTGAGATGATATAATCATCTTAGGTTGAGACTTTTCCAAGATCTGGCTCCTTTTCCATACTCTATCAGGAGAAATCTCCATCACTCTGCTAAACAAATTAATTGCCTCACCACTATCAAACTATTCACTAAGGCCTGTATTATTATTAGTCTTCTCATCATTCCTATCACCATCTTCTCCCACTTATGATTGTAACTTGTTGTTGTTATTATTATTATTATTATTATTGTTATTATTGTTATTATTGTCATTATTGTCATTATTGTCATTATTGTCATTGTTGTCATTGTTGTTATTGTTGTTGTTGTTGTTATTGTTATTATTATTATTATTGTTGTTGTTGTTATTATTATTATTATTTATTGGATTTGTATGCCGCCCATCTCCGTGGACTCGGGGCGGCTAACAACAGTGACAAAAAACAGAATGTAAAAATCCAATACTAAAACAGCTAAAAACCTTGTTATAAAACCAATCATACATACAAACATACCATGCATAAATTGTAGAGGCCTAGGGGGAAAGAATATCTCAGATTTGTCATTGCTACCCCCCTGACTGATTTGTTTAACCAATCCCTGTTAACAGGAGATGTTCCTGAGGATTGGAGAATGGCCAGTGTTGTGCCTATCCACAAAAAGGGCATTAGAGAAGAAGCTGGTAACTACAGGCCAGTTAGATTGACATCAGTTATAGTTAAAATGATGGAGACTCTACTCAAAAAGAGGATAAATCAGCACCTAAAAAACTACAACCTATTGGACCCAAATCAGCATGGCTTTACTGAAGGCAAATCATGTCAGACTAATCTCATTGATTTCTTTGACTATGTCACAAAGGTGTTGGATGAAGGTGGTGCGGTGGATATTGCCTATCTGGACTTCAACAAAGCCTTTGATACGGTTCCAAATAAAGAGCTGATAGATAAATTAGTGAAGATTGCACTTAATCCCTGGATAGTTCGTTGGATTTGCAGTTGTCTCAAGCGTAGACATTAGAGAGTTATTGTTAATGGCGAGTATTCTGAGCAGAGACAGGTTACAAGCGGTGTGCCACAAGGGTCTGTTCTGGGTCCAATTCTTTTTATATGTTTGCGAGTGATATAGGGGAAGGTTTGGTAGGGAAGGTTTGCCTATTTGCCGATGACTCTAAAGTGTGCAATAGGGTTGATATTCCTGGAGGTGTCTGTAATATGATAAATGATTTAGCTTTACTAGATAAATGGTCAAAGCAATGGAAACTGCAGTTTATTTATTTATTTATTTATTTATTACTTAGATTTGTATGCCGCCCCTCTCCGAAGACTTAATGTTTAATGTTTCCAAATATAAAATAATGCACTTGGGGAAAAGGAATCCTCAATCTGAGCATTGTATTGGCAGTTCTGTGTTAGCAAAAACTTCAGAAGGAAAGGATTTAGGGGTAGTGATTTCTGACAGTCTCAAAATGGGTGAGCAGTTTGGTCGGGCAGTAGGAAAAGCAAGTATGATGCTTGGCTGCATAGCTAGAGGTATAACAAGCAGGAAGAGGGAGATTGTGATCCCCTTATATAGAGCGTTGGTGAGACCACATTTGGAATACTGTGTTCAGTTCTGGAGACCTCACCTACAAAAAGATATTGACAAAATTGAACGGGTCCAAAGACGGGCTACAAGAATGGTGGAAGGTCTCAAGCATAAAACGTATCAGGAAAGACTTAATGAACTCAATCTGTATAGTCTGGGGGACAGAAGGAAAAGGGGGGACATGGTCGAAACATGTAAATATGGGTTAAATAAGGTCCAGGAGGGAAGTGTTTTTAATAGGAAAGTGAACCCAAGAACAAGGGGACACAATCTGAGGTCAGTTGGGGGAAAGATCAAAAGCAACATGAGAAAATATTATTTTACTGAAAGAGTAGTAGAGCCTTGGAACAAACTTCCAGCAGACATGGTAGATAAATCCACAGTCACTGAATTTAAACATGCCTGGGATAAACATATATCCATTGTAAGATAAAATACAGGAAGTAGTACAAGGGCAGACTAGATGGACCATGAGGTCTTTTTCTGCCGTCAGTCTTCTGTGTTTCTATGTTTCTATTTACTCCCAGGTAAGTGGCTGGAGCAGCCTTCCCGAGCCAATAGTTTGCTTGTGGCTTATAATAAGTAAAATAATAAATATTAACACTTAAATTCCATTGGGGCCCAGATTGAAGAGTTTGGGTGTGTGTGAAATGTTTACTTCTTCCTGGGGAGGAGGTGGACAGAAAACTTGGTGCAGTGGTTAGAGTGCAGTACTGCAACTTACTTCTGCTGACCACTAGCTGCCAGCAGTTTGGCTGATCGAATCTCAGTAGGCTCAAGATTGACTCAGCCTTACATCTTTCCAAAGTCAGTAAAATGAGGACCCAGATTGTTGGGGGCAATAGGCTGACTCTCCGTAAACCGCTTAGAGAGGGCTGCAAAGCACTGTGAAGCAGTATGTAAGTCTAAAGTCTTTTCCTATAATTGAGAAGCACTCCCCTAAAGTAAACATCCAGATTTAAGGAAAAATGCCCCCAGAAAGGTAGTAAATAAATCAGAAAGAATGTCAAGTTTGCATCCTGTCTATCAGCTATTTTTTCTGTGGCTATGCCAACTCTTCTGCAAACAGCTGTGCAAGCTCCAGGAATAAAAGTATCCCCCAAAAAACTCGGGAGAGGCACGAAAGAAGCTCAGCTACAGTCAGAAAATCTTGGGAGTTTATGAAAGCGAAGCAGTGGAAGTGATGTGCCGGTGCCTGGAGGCTGTTGGGGCCTGGATGGGTGTCAACAAACTCAAACTCAACCCAGACAAGACAGAGTGGCTGTGGGTCTTGCCTCCCAAGGACAATTCCATCTGTCCGTCCATCACCCTCGGGGGAGAATCATTGACCCCCTCAGAGAAGGTTCGCAACTTGGGCGTCCTCCTCGATCCACAGCTCACATTAGAGAAACATCTTTCAGCTGTGGCGAGGGGGGCGTTCGCCCAGGCTCGCCTGGTGCATCAGTTGTGACCCTCTTTGGACCGGGAGTCATTGCTCACAGTCACTCATGCCCTCATCACCTCGAGGCTCGACTACTGTAACGCTCTCTACATGGGGCTACCTTTGAAAAGTGTTCAGAAACTTCAGATCATGCAGAATGCAGCTGCGAGAGCAATTATGGGCTTCTCTAAGTATGCCCATGTCACACCAACACTCCGCAGTCTGCATTGGTTGCCGATCAGTTTCCGGTCACAATTCAAAGTGTTGGTTATGACCTATAAAGCCCTTCATGGCACCGGACCAGATTATCTCAGGGACCGCCTTCTGCCGCACGAATCCCAGCGGCCAGTTAGGTCCAACAGAGTGGGTCTTCTCCGGGTCCTGTCAACTAAACAATGCCACTTGGCGGGACCCAGGGGAAGAGCCTTCTCTGTGGCAGCCCCGGCCCTCTGGAACCAACTCCCCCCAGAGATCAGAATTGCCCCCACCCTCCTTGCCTTTCATAAGTTACTTAAAACCCACCTCTGCCACCGGGCATGGGGGAATTAAGACTTTTTCTCCCCCTAGGCTGTTACAACTGTATATATGGTATGCTTGTATGTATGTTTGGTTTTTATATATTAAGGGGTTTTAATTTGCTTTTAGTATTGGATTTTATTGTACATTGTTTATGATTGTTGTTAGCCGCCCCGAGTTTTCGGAGAGGGGCGGCATATAAATCCAATAAAACTTTAAACTTGAAACTTGAAAGCACTTAAAGCAGCGAGGTGGCAATTAATTGTTTTGAGCCGCCCCGAGTCTTCGGAGAGGGGCGGCATACAAATCTAATAAATAGAATAGAATTGAATTGAATTAAGATAAGGATTAGGTTAGAAATACAGGCACAGTATAATCTTTCCTTTCTGCCTTCCTTCCAGGATTAGCCCTGTAAAGTGGGGAAACCTTTCTTCCAACAACAGGTTCTCCGAACTGCTCAGAAAATTAACATACGGTTCTTCTGAATTGGTGTGAACCAACAGGAGCCACCAGCGCGGTTACATATTTTTTTTAGTAGCAATTGGGCAGCTGATAAGACAAAAGGTAGAAATCATTAATTAATTGGGATCAGAGCGGGAGGTTTCTTTCACAGCATAGAAGAGTAAATAGCAAAAGATGCCTTGCTTAAAATTTCAGGTGCTAATTAAAAATGCATGTCAGTTACAGGACGCTAGCTCAGATGTGACTTGTTCATTATATGCATGTCAATCACATATCAGATAGATATTACAGCTTACAAATACGTCAAAGCTATCGTCAAACACACAGAGCTTACTACATCAGTCACAGTGAATCAGCCGAAAAAACTCCCTCCAGAGATTTGTGCTGCCCCTCTTCCCCACCTTCCGCAAGAGTTTAAAGACCTATTGCCTTCTACCGCACGATTCCCAGCAGCCGATAAGGTCCCACAGAGTTGGCCTTCTCCGGGTTCCGTTGACCAAACAATGTCGTTCGGTGGGTCCCAGGGGAAGAGCCTTCTCTGTTGCGGCTCCAGTCCTCTGGAATCAACTCCCCCCGGAGATTAGAACAGCCCCCATCCTCCTTGTCTTTCGCAAATTACTCAAGACCCACCTTTGTCGCCAGGCATGGGGGAGTTAGGATATTCCTTCCCCCAGGCCATTACAAGTTATGTATGGTATGTTTGTGTGTATGTTTGGTTTTTATAATAAGGGTTTTTAGTTGTTTTATTAAATTGAATTGTTACATGTTGTTTTTTATCATTGTTGTTAGCCGTCCCGAGTCTGTGGAGAGGGGGGCATACAAATCCAATTAATAATAATAATAATAATAATAATAATAATAATAATAATAATAATAACAATAATAATAATAATAATATCTCTGCCAGCAGGCTTGGGACTATTAAGTCTATCATCTTGCCCCAGCAGATGAATGAATGTATAGGTTTGATTGACTGAATGTGACTGATTGGCTTTTTTAAAAATGGGGGTTTTAGTAGGTTTTAATTGTAAATTTCTATATGCTAAGTATTGACTATTGTTGTAAGCTGCCCTGTGTCCGAGGAATAGGGCAGGATAGAAATCAATCATTATAAATAATATAAATATAAATATAAATATAAATATAAATATAAATATAAATATAAATATAAATATAAATATAAATATAAATATAAATATAAATATAAATATAAATATAAATATAAATATAAATATAAATATAAATATAAATATAAATATAAATATAAATATAAATATAAATATAAATATAAATATAAATATAAATATAAATATAAATATAAATATAAATATAAATATAAATATAAATATAAATATAAATATAAATATAAATAGGCGACCGCCTTCTGCTGCACGAATCCCAGCAACCAGTTAGGTCCCACAAAGCGGGTGTTCTCCGGGTCCCATCAACTAAACAATGCCGCTTGGCGGGACCCAGGGGAAGAGCCTTCTCTGTGGCGGCCCCGGCCCTCTAGAATTGCCCCCACCCTCCTTGCCTTTCGTAAGCTACTTAAAACCCACCTCTGCCGCCAGGCATGGGGGAATTGAGATTCCCTTTCCCCCTAGGCCTTTACAATTTTATGCATGGTATGTCTGTATGTCTGTTTGGTTTTTTATATTAATGGGTTTTTAATCGTTTTTCGTATTGGATTATTATTGTATGCTGTTTTATGGTTGCTGTTAGCTGCCCCGAGTCTTCAGAGAGGGGCAGCATATAAATAAATAAACAAACAAACAAACAAACAAACAAACAATGAATGAATAAATAAATAAATAAATAAATAAATAAATAAACAAATTTTATCCTTGGGTACTGAGACAAATACCCTACAGTAACAATAAATATAGGGAGAGGAACCTAAGTGCTAGGATGGGCCCAAAAGATCAAGCATTATTTAATCACTTTAAGATCCATTATGATGAGAATGTACCATGTACTGCGTTCCAGACAATTTAAAGATATTAAAACAAATTGGTCTAGCTTCTCTGTTTTAAAACACATGACTGTACATTTGGATCTCCGGAGAGGGGCGGCATACAAATCCAATAAATAAATAAATAAATCTTTGGATCCTTAATGGTTCCACATGGGGCGGCTACTCAACAGAATATATTTATTGAGGAGCAGAAAGAAAATCCACAGTTGATTACTGGATAATATCATATGACCTCCTGAAGTTCTCACAGAAGATGGATTATAGATTACAAATTACTATAATTGGAAGGGGCCTTATAGGTTAGCTAGTCCAACCTCCTGCTATACTCTAGGTGTGGTCTAACCAAGGCTTTGCAGAGTGGTATTAGTATCTCCCTTTGGTAATGCAATTTAAGATTGTGTGACTGGAAAAAGATCATGGTTCAGTAATCCTTCCTCTTACATTACACCAGAAATTTATAAGGGCTGGCTCAAGCTACCTATTCAGGTTGGAGAGCCAAAATATCCAGGTAAATATTAAATGGACCGAGAAAAATGCAAAGGAAGTTACTAAATGGATATTAGTTCCAGAAACCAAATTAATAGACCAGAGAAATGCAGTGGACATAGTATATTTGGACTTCAGCAAAGTATTTGACAAAGTGGACCCATAACCTACTTCTCCACAAGCTAAAAAAAGTGGGATAGACAGCTACACAACCAGATAGATTAACAACTGGCTGACCAATCCTACCCAACAGGGAGTCCTCAATAAGTCCCAGTCCACATGGAGAGAAGTAAGCAGTGGGGTACCACAAGGTTCTGTCCTAGGCCCAGTACTCTTTAATATCTTCATTAATGAGTTAAATGAGGGAATAGAAGGGGAGCTAACCAAATTTGCAGATGACACCAAATTGGCGGGACTAGCCAATACCACAGAGGGCAGGCTCGGGAGCCAGATGGATCTTCACAGACTTATACACTGGGTTCAAACAAATAAAACGAAATTCAATGAAGAGAAAAGTAAAATCCTACACCTATGTAAGAGAAACCAAAGTCATACATATAAACTGGGTGAAACCACACTCAATAGCAGTGACTGCGAATGGGATCATGGAGTCTTGGTGTACAAACAACTTAAATATGAGACAGCAATGTGCAGCAGCAGCCAAAAAGGGCAATACAATCCTGAGTTGCATTAACAGAGCTTTACAATCTAGGATTAGGGAGTGTTGTGGTTAGCTCTGGCCCAGCTCCTGCCCCAAGGAATGTGAAGTTGGATGTGGGGTGTTGTGATTCCGTCTGAGGCTCCTCAGGGAATGGCTGAACCTCTGCCGGCTCCATGCTCAGAGGGGGAGGATGAGGAACAGGAGGAGGAGGAGGAGGCCCAGGCAGACGGGGAGGAGGAATATCAGGCCGAGGGAGAGGGAGAACAGCCTGAGTCCCCCGGGGTGGAGCTCTCCCCAGCAAGCAGCCTGGAGTCCTTGGATGAAAATGCACAAGCCATCATCGATCTCAGGCAGAGAAGAGCAGCACAACGAAGGGGACAATTAGCCAGGTATTTCCAGCCCTAAATAGGCAACAGCTGGGTTTGGGTGTGGTTCTCCCCAGAAAGGCTGAAAAGGCAGACCCACCCTTCCTGTATTGTGGAGTATTATCTTTGGGAGTCCTGGGACCTGGCTGTGATCTTTGGTGTTTCTGACTCTGGCTTGTGGCCCTGAAGGCTGAAACCTTGGGGGGAAAGACGTGGGTCTTATTCTCTACAGTGGTGTGTGTGCCAGCAAGAAGTCTGCTGTATTGTCTGGCCGTCATGACTCTGCTGTGAAGCCTCATAGCCTGTCTGTTGGGAAGAACAGGTTTTTCTCTGTGTTTGTTTTTCCAACTATAAAGTGCCTTTGCTTTTACCAGCGTGTCTGGCTGCTTTTTTCAGTTGGTGTTGAAGTCTGGGGGCACCCAGACAGAACATGGGGGAGACATCCACATGCCGCAGGCCTGTTTTGCTCCCAATGGAATCTGCCGATGAAGCCTCCTCTGACCAAGGAAGCATGAGTGACAGGGAAGAGGGGAGTTTGGCAGACAGTCCAGGAGGAGATCAATCATCTGTGGATTCTGAACAAGAATTAATGACACATCCACGCATGTGTAGAGTGATGCATAGGAGACAACAACTGAAGGATTATTACAAGAGAAAATGAGGCCACTTGTGGTTGGGTGGGGCTCCAGTAATTAGGGCTGTTGCTATAAATAGCAGCTTGTGGGTTTGGCCGTTGTGAAAGAGTATCTGATCACAGTTCTTCAGGAATCGTGTGTTGCTGTTTTCTGGACTTTGTTGATTTTTCACGCCTTTGAAACCAAAGCAGAGCAGCGTGTGTGTGTGTCTCACTTCGTTGGAAGAAGAAGGGGTGTGAAGTTTCTTCACAGCTGCTAGCTAAGTACTTAATAACTGCTTAAGGGAAATTGTACAGACTACCCAGTTGTTTTGGGATGAGTGCTCTTTGCAATACAAAAAGAGTGCTTAGTAGTTTATTTTGAATTTTGTGATAAAGAACATTGTTTTGAATTTTCAAACGTGTGTGTGTCTGAAATTTGTATCCTTGCATTTTCGAGAGGCTCCTACCAGAGAGCCTGGCAGAACAGGGAGGTACTAAGACCACACCTAGAGTGCTACATCCAGTTTTGGTCACTACATTCCCAACTTCTGGTGGGCCCAGTAGGCTCGTGTTTCACTCTCCCCAGGCTTCAAAGGCTTCCCGGGAGCTGGGGGAGGGTAAAAACGCCCTCCCCACCTTCTTGGACGCTCTCTGGAAGCCAATAACAATAACAATAACAATAACAATAACAATAACAATAACAATAACAATAACAATAACAATAACAATAACAATAACAATAACAATAACAATAACAATAACAATAACAATAACAATAACAATAACAATAACAATAACAATAACAATAGCAATAGCAATAGCAATAACAACAACAACAACAACAACAACAACAACAACAACAACAATAATAAGTGAAAGTGGTCCCAGTGGTACTTGGCATGCTGGGCGCAGTACCAAAGGATCTCAGCGGACATTTGAAAACCATCGGAATTGACAAAATCTCCATCTGTCAATTGCAAAAGGCCATTTTACTGAGATCGGCAAACATAATTCACAGCTATATCACTCAGTCCTAGGTGCTTGGGAAGCGCCCGACTGGTGATGAAATACAAAATCCAGCATAGTGATCTCGTTTGCTGTGTTGTACTGACATAATAATAATAATAATAATAATAATAATAATAATAACAACAACAACAGCAGCAACAACAACAACAATAATAATAATTTATTAGATTTGTATGCCGCCCCTGTCTGAAGACTCGGGGTGGCTCACAACAATAATAAAAACAATATTATTGTAGAACAAATCTAATATTAAAAAAGCATATAAAACCCTATCATATTTTTTTTAAAAGCAAAAAAACCCCAACACATTCATACCAAACATAAAACAAAATATAAAAAAGCCTGGGGGAAAGGTGTCTCAACTCCCACATGCCTGGCGGTATAAGTGAGTCTTGAGTAGTTTGCGAAAGACAGGGAGGGTGGGGGCAGTTCTAATCTCCAGGGGGAGTTGATTCCAGAGGGCAGGGGCCGCCACAGAGCAGGCTCTTCCCCGGAATCCCTTCCCTCCAGCCCCTTCCCAAGGGGGCTGGTTGTGAGAAAAAAAAGCGGGACATTTTTCAAACGGAGCAGGACGCAGGACAAATTATCATAAAGCGTGACTGTCCCCCTGAGAGCGGGACGTCTGGTCACTTTACCCATATACCAAACTATGGGCCTTGGTTAAGTATAGCAGAACTACCTGAGGGATCATTTGAACTGGAAATCAGGACCCAGTTTCACTAATGCACAAATTGGTTATGGACAGCCCTGGAGGCAAAGGCACACCTAAAGATGGGAGAGATTGTGGCCTCTTTTCATAGGCCCGCGCACATGAGAATATACACGTGTATCGAGAAAGAAGGAAATATATTTGATCAGGTAAAGACAACAGCTGTAGCATTCAACTGCACCATGTGCTAATGAGGTCACTAGGACCATTAGGGTGTAAATCAATGGGGTAGGACTGCAACATAATCCAAAGGATTGCTTTGAGGAGTGAAATGGGTAGCATGTAAATTTAATAAATAAAACAATTAAAATAAATGATTTGGGTTCTGAAAGAAGAAAAAGGTTGTTTTTTTACAAATGCATATAGAAACATAGAAACATAGAAGAGCGACGACAGAAAAAGACCTCATGGTCCATCTAGTCTGCCCTTATACTATTTTTCGTATTTTATCTTAGGATGGATATATGTTTATCCCAGGCATGTTTAAATTCAGATACTGTGGATTTATCAACCACGTCTGCTGGAAGTTTGTTCCAAGGATCTACTACTCTTTCAGTAAAATAATATTTTCTCATGTTGCTTTTGATCTTTCCCCCAACTAACTTCAGATTGTGTCCCCTTGTTCTTGTGTTCACTTTCCTATTAAAAACACTTCCCTCCTGGACCTTATTTAACCCTTTAATATATTTAAATGTTTCGATCATGTCCCCCCTTTTCCTTTTGTCCTCCAGACTGTACAGATTGAGTTCATTAAGTCTTTCCTGATACGTTTTATGCTTAAGACCTTCCACCATTCTTGTAGCCCGTCTTTGGACCCGTTCAATTTTGTCAATATCTTTTTGTAGGTGAGGTCTCCAGAACTGGACACAGTATTCTGCTGGAAGTTTGTTCCAAGGATCTACTACTCTTTCAGTACAAACGCATATATTTGAGGAATATAATTTCTATTGATTATCCAGAACTTTATTCACCTCTTATTCACTAGTATCTCTTCCTAGATTATTATTCTTGGCCTACTAAAAGTTTGTTAACTGAATTGAGAGTTTTAGTTTCCCTGGGAGAGTGATAGTGAATCCTTTTTGGTTCGTGCACCAAAAGGTTGTTGGTGGGTGGGCTATTTTTTTTATTAATCGGATTTATATGCCACCGAGTCCTCAGAGAGGCTTACAACATATAAAAGAACAATGTACATCGAAATCCTATTAATTAAAGTTAAGAGTTAAATCTTAACACCAGAAAACCAATTAAGATCCATACAATCAACAAACCCACCATGCATTCATCGGACAGGGGCAGAGTCTAATAACCCCAAGCTTGGCGGCACAGATGGGTCTTTAGACTCTTACGAAAGACGGGGAAGGTGGGGGCAGTACGAATCGCTGAGGGGAGCTGATTCCAGAAGGCTGGGCCCCCACAGAGAAGGCTCTTCCCCTTTTCAACACTACTGACAACACACTCACTCTCCAAAAAGACCTGGACTTTGTCTCAGACTGGTCTAACACCTGGCAACTTCAAATATCAACCAACAAATGCTCTACCCTCCACATCGGCAAAAAGAATCCAAACCGCACATGCGAACTGAATAAACAATCTCTCACTGCCAACCCACACTCAGTAAAAGACCTTGGAATACTAATATTGAATGACCTAAGTGCTAAAGCCGACTGCAACAATATCGCCAAAAAAGCTTCTAGAGTTATTAACCTGATCCTATGCAGCTTCTGCTCAGGCAATCTCACACTACTCACCAGAGCCTACAAAACTTTCACCAGACCCATCCTAGACTACTGCTCATCTGTCTGGAACCCATACCACATCTCAGACATCAACACCCTTGAAAATGTCCAAAGATATTTCACCAGAAGAGCCCTTCACTCCTCCACTCGAAACAGAATACCCTACGAAAATAGACTAACAATCCTGGCCCTAGAAAGCCTAGAACTACGGCGCCTAAAACACGATTTAAATATTGCCCACAACGTCCTACAACGTCCTACTGGTCAATGACTACTTCAGCTTCAACCGCAACAACACAAGAGCATGCAACAGATTCAAACTTAATACGAACCGTTCCAAACCTGACTGTAAAAAATATGATTTCAACAATCGAGTTATCGAAGCGTGGAACTCATTACCGGACTCAATTGTGTCAACCCCTAACCCCCAACATTTCTCCCTTAGACTCTCCACGATTGACCTCTCCAGGTTCCTAAGAGGCCAGTAAGGGGCGTACATAAGTGCACTGGTGTGCCTTTCATCCCCTGTCCAATTGTCTTTCCTTTCTCTCACTTATCATATATATATTCTTTCTTTCATATATCCTCTCCTCTAAGTTCACTTTTACCCTTATATATATTACTACATGTCTATTTTTCTTCCTATGTATTTGTGTATTGGACAAATGAATAAATAAAAAAATAAAAAAATAAAATAAAATAAAATAAAAAATAAAATAAAATAAAATAAAATAAAATAAAATAAAATAAAATAAAATAAAATAAAATAAAATAAAATAAAATAAAATAAAATAAAATAAAATAAAATAAAATAAAATAAAATAAAATAAAATAAAATAAAATAAAATAAAATAAAATAAAATAAAATAAAATAAAATAAAATAAAATAAAATAAAATAAAATAAAATAAAATAAAATAAAATAAAATAAAATAAAATAAAATAAAATAAAATAAAATAAAATAAAATAAAATAAAATAAAATAAAAATAAAATAAAATAAAATAATAAATGTTCCACCAAGTGACATTGTCTAGTTGACAGGACCTGGAGAAGGTGGACTTTGTGGGACCTAACCGGTCGCTGGGATTCATGCGGCAGGAGGCGGTCCTGTAAGTAATCTGGTCCCATGCCATGTAGGGCTAGCATGTGCCCACACTCCTCCCCTTCCCCACCCATGCACACACTCAGCAGCACTGCTCCTGCGCATGCACACAATCCCCTCGCCCCCACGCATATGCACAGGCCTCACTGAAGCCTGGAACATGAAAAAATGGGCAAACTGGGAGTTCAGAAAATGCACTTCCGGTTTGCTGTTGTGCTGTTTTTTGCACCCCGGAGGGTTCAGGGAAGCCTTTCTGAAGCCCAGGAGTGCAAAAAACAGCACAACAGGCAAACCAGAAGTTTGTAATGGCAAACCAGATATCAAGCTGGTGCAGAAGTTGGCGATAAATTAATGTCTTGCCACACCATCTACAGAACACCTGATGTTTGTAGGAACATGGGATGGGTGAATACCAGGAGGGAACAAATGTAATCCCTGGGACCTGTGTACATCATGTTCTTCACTTCTGTATGTCATGTTGACCTAAACTTAATAACTTAATCACCTTGTTTTCTAAATTCAGTAACCTTGAAACTACAATAACAACCCAAAAAGAACAGTTAGAAACCACCTTATCATCTCAAAAAGAATAGATTGATTCTATGGAATTAAGGACCCTTGTGAAATGGTTGTTCGACCCCCAAAGGGGTCCCGACCCCAAGGTTGAGATCCACTGCCGTAGAGGATCTCTGAACCTAAAAAAAAGTGCAAGTTAAACTATCATCTGTTAATTATTTATTATTTTTTTATTCATTGGACTTATATGCCACCCCTCTCCGTGGACTTGGGGTGGCTCACAACATTCTGATAAAAAGATACAATATAAAACAAAGATACAATATAAAAAAATTGACCTTAGATACCACAGTTCGCTATAGTTATAGGGCCCCTCATTATGCCATCCCACATGCAAACAAGCTAATCTCATTACTAACTTGGGCAGCCTCCTACCCATATCCTCTTATGTTTCTTGGTGACCTAAACCTACCACCACATATAAATTGGACCCTAAACGAATGAATGTACAGCTGAACCCATACATACAACCCTTTATAATGCTATTGAGCAGTGTGGTCGGGCAGTAGGAAAAGCCAGTAGGATGCTTGGCTGCATAGCTAGAGGTATAACAAGCAGGAAGAGGGAGATTGTGATCCCCTTATATAGAGCGCTGGTGAGACCACATTTGGAATACTGTGTTCAGTTCTGGAGACCTCACCTACAAAAAGATATTGACAAAATTGAATAGGTCCAAAGACGGGCTACAAGAATGGTGGAAGGTCTTAAGCATAAAACGTATCAGGAAAGACTTAATGAACTCAATTTCTATAGTCTGGAGGACAGAAAGAAAAGGGGGGACATGATCGAAACATTTAAATATGTTAAAGGGTTAAATAAGGTTCAGGAGGGAAGTATTTTTAATAGGAAAGTGAACACAAGAACAAGGGGACACAATCTGAAGTTAGTTGGGGGAAAGATCAAAAGCAACATGAGAAAATATTATTTCACTGAAAGAGTAGTAGATCCTTGGAACAAACTTCCAGCAGACATGGTTGGTAAATCCACAGTAACTGAATGTAAACATGCCTGGGATAAACATATATCCATTATAAGATGAAATACAGGAAATAGTATAAGGGCAGACTAGAGAAAGACCATAAGGTCTTTTTCTGCCGTCAGTCTTCTATGTTTCTATTACTAGTTTAGGACTAGATCAACTTGTTACTGAATCGGATTTCTACAAAGCCTGGGAGAAATGGTATAAATGGTTAACAAAAATAAAACCCCTAAATATTATCAAAAAAGAAGAAAATGAGACAACTCCTCCTAATCCCAACACAAGACATGCAATAATAACAAGCCATAGATTGAATAGCAAAAGACATCAATCGAGTCACGCTAAAGACGTTTATCAAAGTCCATAACTCAACCCCCCCAAAATTTCTGGATTACCTAGATAAAACATAATTAACACCCAAAAATCATACCCACATGCCAAATGCATTTAATAATATTACTACAAATAACTAAAACTGGAGGGAAATTTACAGCTACCTAACAACAGAAATTAGTTGACAAAAATTCTCTTTCTCCTTAATCCTGTCCTTAACTTTCTTGCTATATGTCTTTATTCTTGATATTTATTCTTCTTTCTGTCCAATTTATATTATTGTCATACTGTGTATCATATGCTTTTTTCTTCTTTTAATGTAAATATTCAATAAAGATTTTTCTTCTTTTAATGTAAATATTCAATAAAGATTTTTTTAAAGTCAGAGTATATCCTTTCCAGCATCCAACATCCAAATAAGCACATGACAAATGAATGGATAACAATGCATAATTAAGTTATTGCCACAGAGTAAACCCAACCTCCATTGTAACAGGCAGGGCAATCCATTATGTATAAAAAGAGAGCAAACATTATACTCATGTTGTTGTTGAAGTGGTTAATGAAATATCTACAAGCAAATAGCTAAACTCAGAGAAGACCAGTAACTCCACAACTCAACCCTGAGCTACCGATACAGGTTGACATACAGAATAAGAGAAGTGGCAACAACTATAAGGCAATCAAGTAATAAGAGAGAATCGAGTTCCTATTGGTATATTAGAAAGAATTTGGGAAGACAGCATGATAGAAATGTCAATACTTTTACTTTTTTCGCTGCTTTCCCTACTGATTCTATTCTCCGTAAAAGAGTGGTGGTCCAGGAGACACTACCCACCCGGTCCTCCTTCTTTTCCAATCCTTGGGAATGCATGGGCTTTGAAGATAAGAAGTAATGAAGACATTTTGGAAAAGGTATTTATTCTCAATCAAATCAGTAACGGAGGCAATTCTACTTTGTTTTCTTTCTCCTGTGATCATCGCCCAATTTGGTTTGCTCGTAAAAGATTCTGACGCTATATTAATATTGTAATAACTTGATGAATGAGAACCATATCGTTCAAAGTTAGGACTGGCTACTCATCCATCCATCTATCTATCTATCTATCTGTCTGTCTGTCTGTCTGTCTGTCTGTCTGTCTATCTGTCTATCTGTCTATCTGTCTATCTGTCTATCTGTCTATCTGTCTATCTGTCTATCTGTCTATCTGTCTATCTGTCTATCTGTCTATCTGTCTATCTGTCTATCTGTCTATCTGTCTATCTGTCTATCTGTCTATCTGTCTCTCTCTCTCTGTCTCTCTCTCTCTGTCTCTCTCTCTCTGTCTGTCTCTCTCTCTGTCTATCTATCTATCTATCTATCTATCTATCTATCTATCTATCTATCTCTATCTCTATCTCTATCTCTCTATCTCTCTATCTCTCTATCTCTCTATCTCTCTATCTCTCTATCTCTCTATCTCTCTATCTCTCTATCTCTCTATCTCTCTATCTCTCTATCTCTCTATCTCTCTATCTCTCTATCTCTCTATCTCTCTATCTCTCTATCTCTCTATCTCTCTATCTCTCTATATATGCCAATTTTTAGAGTTGTGTTGAGATCCAGGAATGCAGAATCCACTTGAATTCTAGAAAACACTTTCTAACATTGAATGTAATTTGAAAATGGATTTCAAGATGTGGTTAAGCAGTTGCACAACAATCTTTGGAGGAATTCCCTTAACTTGGTTTGTGAACTTAGCATCATATTTACAGGCTCCTTCCAGTGTTACACATCTACCTGAGAGATCTATAAGCGTGATCCCATTTCTATTGAATTAAATATTCCCCAGGTTAAAAAAGAAGCTTGCTACAATAGAAATTAAATAAAGAAGAACAACAAAGATGATTAAAGGGACTGGAGGCTAAAACATATGAAAAAGGGTTGCAGGAACTGGCAGGGCCGCCATCAGAAATTTTGGGGCCCCATACAGCCTAAGTGTCTGCCCCCCCCCCGGCCATTTTAAAACTACTGCCCCCCAAATCTGGTGCCATGCCCACCATGGCCACACACCCTGGGCAAGCCCTCCCCCGGCCCTCTGAGGTCAAACACAGCCCTGATGTGGCCTTCAATGAAATTGAGTTTGACACCCCTGGCCTAGAAGCTAAATCCTATGAACAAGGGCTAAGAGAATGAGTATGTTTAACTCAATAAATAGAAAACTGAGGGGGGAATATAATAGTAGTTTCCCAATCCTTAAAGGGCTGCCACAGAGCAGATGGCATCTATTTATTCTCCATGCCACCTGAAGGTAGTACAAGAAGCAATGGGCGGAACCTCACCAAGAAGAAATGCAATCTGGAAATAAGGAAAAACTTGGGACTGGGCGACATAGAAATAAAAAATAAATAAATAAATAAATAAATCCCTTCTTTTTTATTAAAATAAATTAATAGAAACATAGAAACATAGAAGACTGATGGCAGAAAAAGACCTCATTTTCCATCTAGTCTGCCCTTATACTATTTCCTGTATTTTATCTTAGGATGGATATATGTTTATCCCAGGCATGTTTAAATTCAGATACTGTGGATTTACCAACCACGTCTGCTGGAAGTTTGTTCCAAGCATCTACTACTCTTTCAGTGAAATAATGTTTTCTCAGGTTGCTTTTGATCTTTCCCCCAACTAACTTCAGATTGTGTCCCCTTGTCCTTGCGTTCACTTTCCTATTAAAAACACTTCTCTCCTGGACCTTATTTAACCCTTTAACATATTTAAATGTTTCGATCATGTCCCCACTTTTCCTTCTGTCCTCCAGACTATACAGATTGAGTTCATGAAGTCTTTCCTGATACGTTTTATGCTTAAGACCTTCCACCATTCTTGTAGCCCGTCTTTGGACCCGTTCAATTTTGTCAATAATAATTTTAAAAAACCAAAATCCATTACTATTAAAACTAAAACAACCAGCAAAACTATTAATAAAAACAGGTGAGGGCTGGGGGTTTTTCTCTGTTATTATTTAAGTGCTTTTACCATATGCTTTAAATCAAGAATCACTTCTCCCTCTGTTTCTCTCTCTTTTCTGTCATTCTCTGCCTCAATCATTTTCTCATTTCTCTTTTTTTCTCCCCTTTTTTCTATCATATCTCTCTCGCTTCCTTCCACTCTTCTCTCTCTCTCTTTCTTCCTCTCTTTCACTCTCTTCCTTCCTCTCTCATCTCTTTCTTTCTTTCTCTTTCTCTCACTGCCTTCCTCTCTCATCTCTTTCTTTCTTTCTTTCTTTCTTTCTTTCTCTATCTTGCTTTCTTCCTCTCTCTTACTCTCTTACTTCCTCTCTCATCTCTTTCTTTCTTTCTTTCCTTCTCTCTCTCTCTTTCTCTATCTTGCTTCCTTCCTCTCTCTCACTCTCTTCCTTCCTCTCTCATTTCTCTCTCTCTCTCTTTCTCTATCTTGCTTTCTTCCCCCCTCTCTCTTTCTTTCTCTCTCTCTCTTTCTCTATCTTGCCTTCTTCCTCTCTCACTCTCTTCCTTCCTCTCTCATCTCTCTCTCTCTCTTTCTTTCTCTCTCTCTTTCTCTATCTTGCTTTCTTCCTCTCTCTCACTCTTCCTTCCTCTCTGATCTCTCTCTCTTTTCTTTCTCTCTCTTTCTCTATCTCTCCCCCTCTTTCTCTCTCTCTCTCTTTTTCTCACTTTCCCTCTCTTGTTTTCTTTCTCTCTCTCTTGCTTTCTCTCTCACACTCTTTCTCTCTCTCGTTCTCTTTCTCTTGCTATCTCTTTCTCTCCCCTTATTTCTCTCTCTCTCTCTCTCTCACTTTCTCTCTATCTTGTTCTGTCGTGGCTCTCACTCTCTCTCGTTCTCCGGAGGCTGGCAAAAGTAATTTTCAATTACTTTCAATTGTAATTTTCAATTACAATCAACCTATCTCTCCTTCCTTCCTTTCCCCCCTCCCTCTTTTCCTTTCCTTCCTTCCCTTCTCCTTTCTCCTTCTTTCCCTTCTTCCTTCATTCCAACCAACCTATCTCTTCTTCCTGTTTCCTTCTCCTCCCTCTTCCCCTTCCTTCCCCTCCGTCTTTCCCTTCCTTCCCTCCCTATTTTTTCTTCCTTCCTTCCCTTCTGTGTCCTCCTGGCCCTCTCTTCCCCTCCCCTCTCTTTCCCCGACGAGGGCAGCCCGTAGAGTCACACCCATCCCGGGCCGAGTTACAAGAGCCGCAGCCAGGCGGGGAGCGCCCCACTCGCTTCGTTCCCACCGCAGGGCTCGGTCGGGAGCCCGCTGGTCAGGGCTCGGTCGCCGCCACCAGGAATCCAGGAAACCGGGGTCAGGGGACGGCGCCTGGAATGTTGGGCGGGTGGGCTGACGCACGCTCTCTCCACCCCCCTGCTGCCCGGAAAATTCAAAGTAAGAAAAATCGCTCTTACTTTGAATGCTCCGGGCAGGCTAGCAGGGAGATGGAGAGAGCGCGGTGGCCCCCGCTGTGAGAATGCCTGCAGGGAAGAGAGGCGGAGCGGACGGGCGGGCGAGGGCAGCGGCGAGTAGCCACGGGGGCGCGAGGGGGCTAGAGGCGCGGGGCCCCTTTTGGGGGACGCTGGCGCATGCGTGCGAAGCCTACAACTTGCGCTTGTGTTAAATTTTGTTTCTTTCCTAAGCAGCCTTCTGTGTAAAAAAATCCATTTGGGAACGACTCGTTCCCAAATGGATTTTTTTACACAGAAGGCTGCTTAGGAAAGAAACAAAATTTAACACAAGCGCAAGTTGCAACCGCCACCCCGAAGGGGCTCCTACCTTCGCCGCACGCTCTGGGACTGGAGGACCGCGCTGCCTAAGGCTCCATCGGGGCTTCTTCGAGTCTTGCCTCGCGAGGGCCAGAGGGCCCGCCTTTTTCGTTGGTGAGGCAGGCAGCCGGCAAGAGAGGGCCGGTACTGCGCATGTGCGACGGCGGGCAAAACCGGGCCCCCTTGTGGCCGGGCCCGGTACACCACTACCAGTAATACCCCCCTATCGGTGGCCCTGGGAACTGGGTATGTCTAGTTTAAAGAAAAGAAGGATTAGGGGAGACAAGATAGCAGTCTTCCAATATCTCAGGGGTTGCCACAAAGAAGGGGGAATCAGGCTATTCTCCAAACCAGTGTTTCCCAACCTTGGCAACTTGAAGATATTTGGACTTCAAGTCCCAGAATTCCCCAGCCAGCAAATGCTGGCTGGGGAATTCTGGGAGTTGAAGTCCAGATATCTTCAAGTTGCCAAGGTTGGGAAACACTGCTCCAAACTATCCTAGGGTAAACGGAACAAGAAGCTTGTCTCCGGAAGTTTTACATTTATTTATTTATTTCATTTATTTTATTTATTAGATTTGTATGCCACCCTTCTCTGAAAACTCTGTACAGGATACAGTACAGAGTTTTATACAGGATGCAGTGTAAAACCAAAGTGTGTAAAACAAATCTAATACAGTTGTACCTCTATTAAGAATTTAATTCATTCCGTGACCAGATTCTTAAGCAGAAAAGTTTGTAAGTAGAAGCAATTTTTCCCATAGGAATCAATGTAAAAGCAAATGATGCGTGCAAACCCACTAGGAAAGAAATAAAAGCTTGGAATTTGGGTGGGAGGAGAAGGAGGAAGAAGAGGAGGAGGACAGTTGCTGCCGAAGGAAGAAGGTGAGGTGAGGGGAATCAAAAAAATCCAAAACTTTAAGGCTTAAAAAAAAAAGAGGGACTCTGAGGTGGTGCCCAGAGAAAGGAAAACTCTCCGTTTGCTCTGGGCGACCAGAGAAAAGAAAATGCTTTGTTCACTCTAGACTGCCAAAGCCTCCTTAAGTGCCACCGAAAGGCTCCTCTGGCAGCCCAGAAAAGCCCAAAATGGCTGGGAATGCCAGGAAACTGGCCGGGCCTTCGTGCCGCTCTCAAATTTCCTGGGAAATCTTTCCAGGTTCTTAAGTAGAAAATGGTTCTTAAGAAGAGGCAAAAAAATCTTGAACACCCAGTTCTTATCTAGAAAATCGTGCAGAGTGCAGCTGCCAGAGCAATCATGGGCTTTCCCAAAAATGCCCATGTAACACCAACACTCCGCAGTCTGCATTGGTTGCCGATCAGTTTCCGGTCACAATTCAAAGTGTTGGTCATTACCTATAATGCCCTTCATGGCACCGGACCAGGGTATCTACAAGACCGCCTTCTGCCGCACTAATCCCAGCAACCGGTTAGGTCCCACAGAGTGGGCCTTCTCCGGGTCCTGTCAACAAAACAATGTCGTTTGGCAGGGCCCAGGGGAAGAGCCTTCTCTGTGGCGGCCCCGGCCCTCTGGAACCAACTCCCCCCGGAAATTAGAATTGCCCCCACCCTCCTCGCCTTTTGTAAGCTTCTTAAAACACACCTCTGCCGTCAGGCATGGGGGAACTGAGATATTCTTTCCCCCTAGGCCTTTACAATTTATGTATGGGATGTTTGTTTGTATGTATGTTTGGTTTAACAATAAGGGTTTTTTAGCTGTTTAATATTGGATTTACATGCTGTTTTTTTATTACTGTTGTTAGCCGCCCCGAGTCTACGGAGAGGGGCGGCATACAAATCCAATAAATAATAATAATAATAATAAAAGTTCTTAAGTAGAGGCGTTCTTAGGTAGAGGTACCATTGTATTTCTTCCAAAGATATGTCGTGAGTGGATTTCTTATTGGATACTCCCCTTAAGGCCCATTTCCACGATCCCCAGATATATCCTCCTCAAGATATATTATCCAGAATTGCTACCTTGCATCTCAGATGAAAAATGGAATATTATTTTTTCCCTATTCTTCCAATGCCCGTGTGGAAGGGAATTTGGCTTAATTCCTTGGCTAACTAGGTGGATTAAGGTGAAGGAATTTGTGGGCAGTGTGAGTGCAGATGATTTATGGCTGGAAATAAAAAGTGTGTGGAAATACATAGAGGTTGGGTTAGATCAGGCTGTATTAGGTGTTGATAGTTCACAAGTCAGCGTGCCAGCAGTCGGAAGCTGACTCTCTTGAAGCATTTACAGAATGCAGAGTAAAAGAGTTGGAACATCCACCTACTGGAAGAAAATAGGCAGATGTTTGCATTAAGATGTTGATTTATGGATTTTATATCTCACTCTTCTAACTTGTCTCCAAAAGTTTCAAATGCTCCAACATTGAAAGTTTTAAAGAAGAGATTGGATAACCATCTATCTGAAATGGTATAGGGCCCCGAAAAAGTGTGCATGCATGCTATGGTGCATATGCGAATGCCCACACCCATAATTCAATGCCTGGGGAGGGCGAAAACAGCTTGCCACGCATCCCGGATACCCTCTGGAGGCAGGAAAAAAACCTGTTTTCCAACTTCTGATGGGCCCAGTAGTCTTGTGTTTCGCCCTCCCCAGGCTCCAAAGGCTTCGCTGAAGCTGGGGGATGACAAAAATACCCTGCCCCTGCCTCCAGAGGATCTCTGGAAGCCAAAAATGCCCTCCCAGAGCCTCTCTGCGAGCTCAAAATCAGCTTGCCAGCACACACATGCACGTTGGAGCTGAGCTTTTTATAAAGGTGTTGTGGTTAGCTCTGGCCCAGCTCCTGCCCCAAGGACTGTGGATATGGGGGAGACATCCACATGCCGCAGGCCTGTTTTGCTCCCGCTGGAATCTGCTGATGAAGGCTCCTCTGACCAAGAAGACATGAGTGACAGGGATGAGGACAGTGTGGCAGACAGCTCAGAAGGAGATCACTTATCTAGTTCCTCCTTGGATTCAGAACAAGAGTTAATGATACAGCCACGCATGCGGAGAGCGATGCATAGGCAGCAACAACCGAGAGATTATTATCAAAGAAAATGAGGCCACCTGTGGTTGGGTGGGGCTGTGGTCATTAGTGAGGCTGCTATAAATAGCAGCCTGGGGGTTTGGCCATTGTGGGGGATTATGTTTCGCCCATGTTTCGCCATCACTCCGCAGTCTGCATTGGTTGCCGATCAATTTCCGGTCACAATTCAAAGTGTTGGTTATGACCTTTAAAGCCCTTCATGGCATTGGACCAGAATACCTCCGAGACCGCCTCCTGCCGCACGAATCCCAGCGACTGATTAGGTCCCACAGAGTTGGCCTTCTCCGGGTCCCGTCTACTAAACAATGTCGGTTGGCGGGCCCCAGGGGAAGAGCCTTCTCTGTGGCGGCCCCAACCCTCTGGAACCAACTCCCCCCGGAGATTAGAACTGCCCCTACTCTCCTTGCCTTTCGTAAGCTCCTTAAGACCCACCTGTGTCGTCAGGCATGGGGGAACTGAGACATCTGCCCCGGGCATATACAATTTATGAATGGTATGTATGTATGTATGTGTGTTTAGAAATGGGGTTTTTTAAAGGTTTTTAGTAGAAATTTAGATTTGTTGTAAATTGTCTTTTGCAGTTTGTTGTGAGCTGCCCTGAGTCTGCGGAGAGGGGCGGCATACAAATCTAAATAAACATAAACATAAACATAAACATCTGATCATTGTGTTTTGTGCCTGCTTTGCTGACTTCGACCTTTGTGTGCTGATTTCCCCCCGCTTTGAAACTAAACCAGGGCAAAGTGTTTTTCACTTTGTGGAAGAAGAAGGACTGTGAATTGCCTCACAGCTGCAAACTAAGTATCTCAGAACTGATAAGGGACTTGTACAAATTACCAGTTTGTTTGGAGACGAGTGCTCTTTGCTATACAAAAAGAGTGCTTCGTTTATTTGCATTTTCGGTATATAAAGAACATTGTTTTGAATTTTCAAACCTTTGTGTGTCTGAAATTTGTATCTGTGAATTTTCAGGAGGATTCTACCAGAGAGCTCGACAGAACAAATATATGCAGAGTAATGCAGGAGGACTAGATAAGATACCAGAACATAATGTGGCAATTAATGAACCAGATAAATGACAGACACGTTTGCAGAAAAACAATAGTTTTACTCTTCAGTGCAAAATATCTTCTGCTTCAGTCTTCTATATACAGGAATTTTACATTAGCTGTATTCCGCTTACTTACAAGTAAACCAATCCAGGTTTCTAGTAGATAAACTAATGCAGGTATCCAGTAGATACTAAACCAATCCAGGTTACTTCGTATCACTGCTACTACTCTATTCAATATTTAACTCAAACTCAAACTGCTCCAGCCAGCCAACTAACAACCACCACCAACAACAGCAAACAACAGCAGACAGAAAGAACTGGTGAAGTTGATTTACATCTTATAATGCTCTGGCCCAATCAGATTGCAGTTCACACCCTATGACTCAGCATTAACTTGCTTTCCATTCTACTTTTACCTTATATGGTAATACAATGAAATATCAGCCAGGATTGCTAATCCTGAGAGGAGCTGTCCTAATGTCTTTTTATCTTTTCTATCTCTACTTTATACTTGTATCATGTTAAACATACTACAATACAATACTATATTTGTATGACAAATAAATAAATAAATAAATAAAAATAGAGAAGAGATGGGTAGACTATGCCACAAAGAGCATAGAAACATAGAAGATTGACAGCAGAAAAAGATCTCATGGTCCATCTAATCTGCCCTTATACTATTTCCTGTATTTTATCTTAGGATGGATAGATGTTTATCCCAGGCATGTTTAAATTCAGTTACTGTGAATTTGCCAATCACGTCTGCTGGAAGTTTGTTCCAAGCATCTACTCTTTCAAATATTTTCTCACGTTGCTTCTGATCTTTCCCCCAACTAAGCTCAGATTGTGCCATTTTGAGAAATCACTACCCCTAAATTATCTTCCAAAGTTATTGCTAACACAGAATTGCCAATACAATATTCAGATTGAGGATTCCTTTTCCCTCAGTGCATTATTTTACATTTGGAAACATTAAACTGCAGTTTCCATTGCTTTGACCACTTATCTGGTAAAGCTAAATCATTTGCATATTACAGACGTCTCCAGGAATATCAACCCTATTGCACACTTTAGAGTCATTGGCAAATCCCTACCAAACCTTCCCCTTTGTCACTCACAAACATATTAAAAAGAATAGGACCCAGAACAGGCCCTTGTGGCACACCGCTTGTAACCTGTCTCTGCTCAGAATACTCGCCATTAACAATAACTCTCTGATGTCTACGCTTCAGACAGCTGCAAATCCACCGAACTATCCAGGGATTAAATGCAATCTTCACTAATTTATCTATTAGCTCTTTGTGTGGAACCGTAACAAAGGCTTTGCTAAAGTCCAGATAGGCAATATCTACAGCACAACCTTCATCCAACACCTTTGTGACATAGTCAAAGAAATCAATGAGTTTAGTCTGACATGATTTGCCCTCAGTAAAGCCATCCATGCAGTGAAAGGTCACACCTTGAGGAAGGTATCGATGGCGAGACCACACTTGGAGTACTGTGCACAGTTCTGGTCACCTCACCTCAAGAAGGATATAATGGAACTGGAAAAGGTGCAAAAAAGGGCAACAAGTATGATGAAGGAAATGGAGCACCTCCCTTATGAAACCAAGTTGCAACGCCTTGGTCTTGAAAGACGGCGTTTAAGGGGTGACTTGATCGAAGTGTATAAAATCATGCAAGGGATAGAAAAGGTGGATAGAGAAAAAATTCTTTTCTCTATCACACAATACTAGGACGAGGGGGCCCTCCCTAAAGCTCATAGGTAAGAAAGGGAGGACAAATCAAGGGAAATATTTCTTTACCCAGAGGGTCATTGGTTTATGGAATCCACTTCCAGAAGAGGTTGTGACAGCTGTCAGCCTTGGTAGCTTCAAGGCAGGATTAGACAGATTCATGGATGCCAAGTGTATCGGTGGTTATTGAAACGGATGTCCGTGTGCCGCCTCTATGTTGGTTGAGGCAGGCAGGATTCCCTTGAGTACCATTTGTTGGGGGTCAAGGGAAAGGGAGGGTCTTGCCTTCTCTTTCTGCTCAAGATCCCCATGGACAATTGGTGGGTCACTGTGTGACACAGAATACTGGACTCGGTGGGCTTTGGCCTGATTCAGCATGGCTCTTCTTGTGCTCTTACGTTCTTAACTTATCTTTTCTTTTATGTACACTGAGAGCATACGTACCAATGACAAGTTCCTTGTGTGTCCAATCATACTCGACCAATAAAGAATTATATTCTGTTTTCTATCTCCTTTCTACCTCTTATGCCAAAATACTTACAAAACTCTTTTAATATGAAAGAAGTGGAAAAAAGCACAGCTTGACACAAAACAAGAAAAGATTGATAAAGGATAACATTATTCATTCCTGATATCAAGATATGCTTAATGGTTTATCCTTTCACTGAGCCTATCAAGATACGGGAATATACCCTTGGAGTTACATAGATGCTTTAAAAAATCTACTTCTTTTCCCCATAATACAGTGATCCCCCGTTTATTGCGTCCCCAACCATTGCGAACAGGGTACTTCGCTATTTTTCAACCCGGAAGTCAAAAATACCATCTACGCATGCGTGCCGGGCACGCATGCGTAGATGGCAGCGGCTTCCCTGGGTCTTCCCCCTCTTGCTGGCGTCAGCGAGGAGTTTCCCCACCGCCCACGCAAACTCCTCGCTGCCGCCCGCCTTTCGCCCGCCCACGCCGTTCATTCTCGCCGCTTTTGAGCTGAGTCCGGGAGCGAATTCGCTTCCGGACTCAGCTCAAAACCGCCGATAGCAAGCGGCAAGGAACGGCTTGTCTCGGCGCTTTCGAGCTGTCAGCTCGAAAGCGCTGAGACAAGCCGTTCCTTGCCGCTTGCTAAAACCGGCGATACCAAGCGCCCCCCGGACCCCCAACCCGGGTTTGGGGGGCTGCTAGGAAGCCCTCCATGCCGGCGGCAAACAGCCGCCCCGCCCCCAATCTTCGGCTCCTCGCTAGCGCTGTGGGAGTAAAAACACCGTCTGCACATGCGCAGACGGTGTTTTTACTTCTGCATCGCTACTTCGCGAAAACCCGCTCGTTGCAGGGGCTCCTGGAACGGAACCCTCGCAACGAGCGGGGGATCACTGTATTCCATTTTTATTTTCTAATAAAGTAGCAGAATTTTAGTCGGGGGGGAGGGGGCAAATTCTTAATGGTGGGAGAATTGAATATGAAAATAATTATCTGAATTGAGGAATAGAAAAAAGCTGATGGTGACAAAGTAATATTATTATTATTATTATTATTATTATTATTATTATTATTATTATTATTATTATTATTATTTGGATTTGTATGCCGCCCCTCTCCGCAGACTCGGGGCGGCTAACAACAGTGGTAAAACAACATGAGCAATCCAATTAATAAAAGCAACTAAAAAATCCTTATTATAAAAAACCAAACATACACACAAACATACCATGCATAACTTGTAGTAGCCTAGGGGGAAAGGATAACTTAACCCCCCCATGCCTGGCGACAAAGGTGGGTCTTAAGTAATTTGCGAAAGACAAGGAGGGTGGGGGCCGTTCTAATCTCTGGGTTGCAGAGGGCCGGGGCCGCCACAGAGAAGGCTCTTCCCCTGGGGCCCGCCAAATGACATTGTTTAGTTGACGGGACCCGGAGAAGGCCAACTCTGTGGGACCTTATCGGCCGCTGGGATTCTTGCGGTAGAAAGCGGTTCCAGATATATTCTGGCCCAATGCCATGTAGGGCTTTAAAGGTCATTACCAACACTTTGAATTGTGACCGGAAACCGATCGACAGCCAGTGCAGGCTGCGGAGTGTTGCAGAAACGTGGGCGAATTAATTTTATTTATTTTGTTCCTGTTTTGATTTTCTTCACAGCTGGCCAAGAAATATGGAAATATATTCACGGTGTGGTTGGGGAGTCAACCTATAGTGGTGATGTTTGGATTCAAAACTGTAACAGAAAGTCTTGTTAAATATGGAGAAGAATTTGGCGGCCGGGCTATAAGTGCTTTCTTTTCATCTAGAGGAAAAGCAAGGGGTAAGTTGCAGAAAGTAAGGAATTTCAGCACTCTGTTTATGCCAGCACTACTAGAAAGGTTGCAGGAATATGGTATGTCTGGTAAAAAGAAGGTCTAGGGTTGATATAATAGCAGTGTTCAATATTTGAAGGGCTACCACAAAGACAACTTAGAACTATGCCACCTTCGGCTTGACCTAAGCGCAGTACACAAAATTATCTGCTTCAATGTCCTACCTGTCAATGACTACTTCAACTTCAACAGCAGCAACATACAAGCACACAATAGATACAAAGTTAAGGTAAACTGCTCCAAACTCAATTGGTCAATGGTGTCCTTCTTTACCAATGTTAAAATCTGGTCACTTTACCTATTTTACTAGATAAATGGTCAAAACAATGGAAACTGCAGTTTAATGTTTCCAAATGTAAAATAATGCACTTGGGGAAAAGGAATCCTCAGTCTGAGTATTGCATTGGCAGTTCTGTGTTAGCAAAAACTTCAGAAGAGAAGGATTTAGGGGTAGTGATTTCTGACAGTCTCAAAATGGGTGAGCAGTGTGGTCGGGCAGTAGGGAAAGCAAGTAAGATGCTTGGCTGCATAGCTAGAGGTATAACAAGCAGGAAGAGGGAGATTGTGATCCCCTTATATAGAGTGCTGGTGAGACCCCATTTGGAGTACAGTGATCCCCCGGTTATTGCGTCCCCGACCATTGCGAACGGGCTACATCGCGATTTTTCAACCCGGAAGTAAAAACACCATCTGCGCATGCGCCCTTTTTCCTATGGCCACGCGTAGATGGTGTTCCCCGCCAGGCAGATCAGCTGCTGGGCGGCTTCCCTGGGTCTTCCCCCTCTTGCTGGCGGGAGGGCGAGAAGCCCCCCCCAGCACCCGCTCGCCCGCCCTTCGCCCGCCCTTTGCCTGGCCACCCGCCATTTGCTCGCTGCTCGCCTGGCCACCCGGGTTCGTTTGGCTTCGGGACTCAGTTGGGAAGCGGCACGGGTGTTTTAAAAGGTCTCCGCCGGCATGGAGGGCTTCTTAGCACCCCCCCAAACCCGGTTTGGGGGTTCGGGGGGTGGTAGGAAGCCCCCCATGCCGGCGGAGACCTTTTAAAACACCCGTGCCGCTTCCCAGCTGAGTCCTCAAGCCAAGCGCAGAAGTTAGCCTTGAATCCCTTTGAATCCCGCCGCTTCTGCTGGATACGGGTGATGGGCGGGGCGAGCTGTCACAGCCCCTGGCTTCCGCGCCGCTCGTCCCACCCACCGCCCGTATCCAGCAGAAGCTGCTGGATTCAAAGTGCTGGGGTGGGGGGCTGTCGGGACACCCCTCACCCCAGCACTTTGAATCCCGCCGCTTCTGCTGGATACGGGCGATGGGGGGGGGGCGAGCTGCCACAGCCCCTGGCTTCCGCACCGCTGGTCCCACCCACCGCCCGTATCCAGCAGAAGCTGCTGGATTCAAAGTGCTGGGGTGGGGGGCTGTCGGGACAAGCCGCGCACAAAGGCCGTGGCGAGGCTGAGCAGGAGGAGAAGCCAACCAGCGAGGCGGTGGGCTGGGAGCTGCAGGCGAAAGGAGCTCGGGCATCGGAGCGCGGCGCCAGGCATTGTTCTCCGGACCCCGCCCGCTCAGCCCCGCGGCGGCCCTTTCCCTCTCCAGGCTGCGGGCGGGGTCCGGAGAACAATGCCCGAGCTCCTTTCGCCTGCGGCTCCCAGCCCACCGCCTGTCTCCTGCTGCCCGGTTTAGCCAGGACACGAGCGGCGAAATGACTTGGAGGAATGTGAAGCTGAAACCGGCCGGTTTCAGCTTCACATTCCTCCAAGTCATTTCGCCGCTAGTGTCCTGGCTAAACCGGGCAGCAGGAGACAGGCTTTGAGTTTTGGCTGCGGGGCGAGGGAGTTAGGAAAGTCCTACTTCTCCCCCCGCAGCCAAAACTTCCTGTACTGTACGTAGTCCGGAGCAGCATTCTCTGTGGCCCAAATCTCTCATTTATATTAACGGAAGACAGCATATCCTTTTGTAGTTTTGAATTTCTATCGTTTCCGCAGCTAGCAATGAACTAACCCAGCAGCCAGGAGTCCGTCCAGATTTAATACTTTAAGCAAAACACAGCTTTCTGGGAAGCAATCCTATCAGAAAGATTGCAATCTGCTTTTTGGGGGGAGGGGGAAAAATGTACCCTCTCCTGGAAGCCGCGCAACTTCCCCAACAAAGGAGAAACTTCTGCAAATTGAGTGCCGCCCGGTGAAGCAGGCTCGGAGCTTTAGCAGCTGGCTGGAGGCCACCCGAGCAGGCTCGCGGGTGCCCAATGGGAAAGTCATGGTTTCACCTCCGAAGCCTTCCTTGCCTTGCCGCTGCTGCACTTCCCCCCTCTCTTTTTACTTCTCGTCTCTCTGCCTCCGTCTGCAGCAGAGGCTACCTTCGCGTGGAAAGCCGGATCAGGAGCGGCGCCCCGCCAATCCCGGTGGAATCGGCCGCAACCTTAAACAAGCTGCCGCCCATCTGGTTTGCGCCCCATGACCCCTGTTGACTCACAGCCATAGTGTGGCTGCTGCGGGCAAGTGGGGGCCGGGGGATGCAAGCTGGGTGGGATTAGCAGCACGCGGGGCAGAGAGGCTTCAGCCGCTGCACAGAGTGGCTGCCAGGCAGAAGGGGCGAAGGAGCAGGGTGCTCCTCGGCAGCCCGCAGGGGCTGAAGCTGCAGTAGCGGCTATCTTGAGCACAGAGAGCGAATCAGCACAGAGAGGGAATCAGATAGGAAAGTCCTACTTCTCCCCCCGCAGCCAAAACTCAAAGCCTGTCTCCTGCTGCCCGGTTTAGCCAGGACACGAGCGGCGAAGTGACTTGGAGGAATGGGAAGTCCAAACCGGCCGGTTTCAGCTTCACATTCCTCCAAGTCATTTCGCCGCTCGTGTCCTGGCTAAACCGGGCAGCAGGAGACATGCGGTGGGCTGCGAGCCGCAGGAGAAAGGAGCTCGGGCATTGTTCTCCGGACCCCGCCCGCAGCCTGGAGAGGGAAAGGGCCGCCGCGGGGCTGAGCGGGCGGGGTCCGGAGAACAATGCCTGGCGCCGAGCTCCTTTCGCCTGCGGCTCCCAGCAGCATTTTGAATCCAGCAGCTTCTGATGGAAACGGGCGGTGGGTGGGACGAGCGGCGCGGAAGCCAGGGGCTGTGGCAGCTCGCCCCCCCATCGCCCGTATCCAGCAGAAGCGGCGGGATTCAAAGGGATTCAAGGCTAACTTCTGCGCTTGGCTTGAGGACTCAGCTCGGAAGCTGCACGGGTGTTTTAAAAGGTCTCCGCCGGCATGGGGGGCTTCCTACCACCCCCCAAACCCCCAACTCGGGTTTGGGGGGGTGCTAAGAAGCCCCCCATGCCGGCGGAGACCTTTTAAAACACCCGTGCAGCTTCCGAGCTGAGTCCTCAATCTTCGGCTCCTCGCTAGCGCTGCGGAAGTAAAAACACCATCTGCACATGCGCAGATGGTGTTTTTACTTCCGCAGCGCTACTTCGCGAAAACCCGCTCGTTGCGGGGGGTCCTGGAACGGAACCCTCGCAACGAGCGGGGGATCACTGTACTGTGTTCAGTTCTGGAGACCTCACCTACAAAAAGATATTGACAAAATTGAACGTGTCCAAAGACAGGCTACAAGAATGGTGGAAGGTCTTAAGCATAAACGTATCAGGAAAGACTTAATGAACTCAATCTGTATAGTCTGGAGGACAGAAGGAAAAGGGGGGACATGATCAAAACATTTAAATATGGCAGAATCCAGGCGCAGGCCCCTTGCCCTCAGCAAATGATAGGAACCTCTACAACATAGACCCAGAACTAGCAAAATTTCTTAACTGCCCCACGGTGGACCAGCCTGTAACAATCCTTCACTCGCTCATCAATCTGCCCGGGAACATCAGCGGCAACATCAGCATCCTTCTTTACTAGGGCCAATCTTATTTATTTATTTTATTTATTTATTAGATTTGTATGCCGCCCCTCTCCGTAGACTCGGGGAGGCTCACAACATAATAAAACAATTCATAACAAATCTAATAATTTACAATTTAAAATTTAAAGTAGCTAAGAAAACCCCATTTTTAAGCAGACATACCTACAAACATACCATACATAAATTATATAGGCCCGGGGGAGATATCTCAATTCCCCCATGCCTGACGACAAAGGTGGGTTTTGAGGAGTTTACGAAAGGCAAGGAGGATAGGGGCAGTTTTAATCTCTGGGGGGAGCTGGTTCCAGAGAGTCGGGGCTGCCACAGAGAAGGCTTTTCCCCTGGGGCCCGCCAACCGACATTGTTTAGTTGACGGGACCCGGAGAAGGCCAACTCTGTGGGAGCTAACCGGTCGCTGGGATTCGTGCAGCAGAAGGTGGTCTCCGACATATTCTGGTCCGATGCCATGAAGGGCTTTATAGGTCATAACCAACACTTTGAATTGTGACCGGAAATTGATCGGCAACCAATGCAGACTGCAGAGTGTTGGTGTAACATGGGCATTTTTGGGAAAGCCCATGGCTGCTCTCGGAGCTGCATTCTGCACGATCTGAAGTTTCCGAACACTCTTCAAAGGTAGCCCAATGTAGAGAGCGTTACAGTAGTCGAGCCTCGAGGTGATGAGGGCATGAGTGACTTTGAGCAATGAGTCCCGGTCCAAATAGGGCCGCAACTGGTGCACCAGGCGAACCTGGGCAAACGCCAATCTTGCTTGGCTCAAAGGATCCCGAATGCAATCAATAATTTCTCCTTGATTTATTATGTCTTCAGGTATTGTGTTTGCAGAGGGCCACATCTGGAAGAAGCAGCGACAGATTGGCAATGCTTCTTTGCGGCTGCTGGGAGAAGGGAAGAAAAGGATTGAGAATCACGTTAAAGAAGGAGCCCAGCAACTTGTAGAAATCTTCGCAAATTCAAAAGGTAGGTATCATGAGCAACGAGAATGCTCAGAGAGTAACTCAGGCTTATTGGGTTTCTGTCAAAGAAAGCAAGATTGACTCCATAAAGCAGAGACACACAGATGAAGAGCGGGCCCAGAGGGCAGTAATGACAGAAACAATTAAACCGAAGGATATATTTTGTTTTGTTTTGCATTTTTAAATGCAACCTGAGTCCAAGAGAATGAATACATTGTTGGGAGAGTTTTGCTCACAAGGAAGGTGTTCTGTCGGGCTCTCTGGTAGACTCCTCCCAAAAATTCACAGGTACAAATTTCAGACACACACACGTTTTAAAATTCAAAACAATGTTCTTTATAATGAAAAGTCACTTAAACTAAACCCTCTTTTGGTATAGCAAAGAGCACTCGTTTCCAACCAAACTGGTAATTTGTACAAGTCCCTTATCAGTTCTGAGATACTTAGCTTGCAGCTGTGAGGCAATTCACATTCCTTCTTCTTTCACAAAGTGACACACACTTTGTTCTGGTTTAGTTTCAAAGTGGGGGAAAATCAGCACACAAAAAGTCAAAGTCAGTAAAGCAGTCAGGAAACACAAGGATCAGATAATCCTCCACAATGGCCAAATCCACAGGCTGCTCTTTATAGCAGCCTCACTAATTACCACAGCCCCACCCAACCACAGGTGGCCTCATTTTCTTTGATAATAATCTCTCAGTTGTTGTTGCCTGTGCATCGCTCTCCGCATGCGTGGCTGTATCATTAATTCTTGTTCTGAATCCAAGGAGGAGCTAGATAATTGATCTCCTTCTGAGCTGTCTGCCACCCTCTCCTCCTCCCTGTCACTCATGTCTTCTTGGTCAGAGGAGCCTTCATCAGCAGATTCCACCAGAGGCAAAACAGGCCTGCAGCATGTGGATGTTTCCCCCACATCCATAGTCCTTGGGGCAGGAACTGGGCCAGAGCTAACCACAACAAGTATTAACAGAATTACTGAATTATTCCTATGTAATTATTGATATATATTTTCATCCTCAGGGCAACCATTTGATCCTTCATTGCCATTGATCAATACAGTCTCCAATGTGATATGTGCTTTTAGCTTTGGGCATCAGTTTGCACTTGAAGATAAAAGCTTCCAGAAGTTGGTTGAAGACTTAAAAACCACTATAAGAGGGACAGGTCGTGTTTCTCATCTGGTGAGTGATCTTTTATACTACAACAACCAGATCTCTAACTCGCCTAGAGTAACTTCTGGCAAGTTGGCAGCATGCAAATTTTAATAAACATAAATTGTTTCAACTCCTACCCTCAAAACGTCACTACAGAGCACTGAACACCAAGACAACTAGACATAAAAACAGTTTTTTCCCGAATGCCATCACTCTGCTAAACAAATAATTCCCTCAACACTGTCAGACTTTTTACTAAATCTGCACTTCTATTCTAGTAGTTTTTCTCATCATTCCTATCATCCTTTTCCTCCCACTTAGGACTGTATGACTGTAACTTGTTGCTTGTATCCTAAGATTTTTATTAATATTGATTGTTTCTTCATTCATTCATTCATTCATTCATTCATTCATTCATTCATTCATTCATTTATTTATTAGATTTGTATGCTGCCGCTCTCCGCAGACTCGGGGCGGCTCACAACAACAATAAAACAGTGTACAATGAACAAATCTAATATTTTAAAAATATCTAAAAACCCATTATTTTAAAAACATACAACACAAGCATACCCTACATAAAACTATATAAGCCTGGGGGAGATGTCTCAATTCCCCCATGCCTGATGGCAGAGGTGGGTTTTAAGAAGTTTGCAAGGAGGGTGGGGGCAATCCTAATCTCCAGGGGAAGCTTGTTCCAGAGGGTCGGGGCTGCCACAGAGAAGGCTCTTCCCCTGGGCCCTGCCAGACGACATTGTTTAGTCGACGGGACCTGGATAAGGTCAATTCTGTGGGACCTAATCGGTCGCTGGGATTCATGCGGCAGAAGGCGGTCTCGGAGATTGCTTATTTGACCCCTATGACAATCATTAAGTGTTGTACCACATGATTCTTGACAAATGTATCTTTTTCTTTCATATACGCTGAGAGCATATGCACCAAGACAAATTCCTTGTGTGTCCAATCACACTTGGACAATAAAATTATATTCAATTCAATTCAATTCAATTTATTATATTTGTATGCCGCCCCTCTCCGAAGACTCAGGGCAGCACACAACAATAATAAAAACAATATAACAGTAAACAAATCTAATGTTAAAAGAAAAGATATATAAAACCCCAACAATTAAAACCATACAGCACATACATACCAAACATAAAATATAAAGGCCTGGGGGAGGTGTCTCAGTTCCCCCATGCCTGGCGATATAGGTGGGTCTTGAGTAATTTGCGAAAGACAAGGAGGGTGGGGGCCGTTCTAATCTCTGGGGGGAGTTGATTCCAGAGGGCTGGGGCCACCACAGAGAAGGCTCTTCCCCTGGGGCCCGCCAAATGACATTGTTTAGTCGACGGGACCCGGAGAAGGCCAACTCTGTGGGACCTTATCAGTCGCTGGGATTCGTGCCGTAGCAGGCGGTTCCAGAGGTACTCTGGTCCATTGCCATGTAGGGCTTTAAAGGTCATTACCAATTGTGACCGGAAACTGATTGGCAGTCAGTACAGGCCACGGAGTGTTGTAGAAACATGGGCGAATCTAGGAAGCCCCACAATGGCTCTATATTTTATTCTATAAATAAATAGATTATAGCAGCAAAGTCCTGCCATCTTTGGCGCTAACAATGCGCCAAAGAGGGGCGGCATACAAACCTAATACCTCTAGTTAGGCAGCCAAGCATTCTACTTGCTTTCCCTACCGCCTGACCACAATTTACCTTTTTAGCTTTATGAGGCATTCCCGTCGTTGATGAAACGACTTCCAGGACCTCACCAGAAGTCTTTGGTGTCTGCCGAGCGTATCCTTTTATTTGGAAGGCAGGAAATAGAAAGGCACAAGCAATACCAATCTCTGTATGAGCCACAGGATTTCATTGACTACTATCTACTGCAAATGGAAAAGGTATTTTGCCTATTTACATAAACATTTATTTTTTGTTCATCCTATCGAGTCATGCCGCACATTTTTTATTAGAATCCATGACATGATGGGATATGTATGTATCATGCGATAGGATAGGTATGTACCATGTTTTCCCGAAAATAAGACAGCCTCTTATATTAATTTTTGCCTCCCAAAGGTGTGCTGCCTCTTATTTTCACGGGATGTCTTATTTTTTTCCAATGAATTGTATCTTGTATTTAATATGTTTGTGAGTGAAATAGGGGAAGGTTTGGTAGGGAAGGTTTGCCTATTTGACGATGACTCTAAAGTGTGCAATAGGGTTGATATTCCTGGAGGCGTCTGTAATATGGTAAATGATTTAGCTTTACTAGATAAATGGTCAAAGCAATGGAAACTGCACTTTAATGTTTCCAAATGTAAAACAATGCACTTGGGGAAAAGGAATCCTCAATCTGAGTATTGTATCGGCAGTTCTGTGTTAGCAATAACTTCAGAAGAAAAGGATTTAGGGGTAGTGATTTCTGACAGTCTCAAAATGGGTGAGCAGTGTGGTCGGGCAGTAGGAAAAGCAAGTAGGATGCTTGGCTGCAGAGCTAGAGTTATAACAAGCAGGAAGAGGGAGATTCTGATCCCGCTATATAGAGCGCTGGTGAGACCACATTTGGAATACTGTGTTCAGTTCTGGAGACCTCACCTACAAAAAGATATTGACAAAATTGAACGGGTCCAAAGACGGGCTATAAGAATGGTGGAAGGTCTTAAGCATAAAATGTATCAGGAAAGACTTAATGAACTCAATCTGTGTAGTCTGGAGGACAGAAGGAAAAGGGGGGACATGATTGAAACATTTAAATATGTTAAAGGGTTAAATAAGATTCAGGAGAGAAGTGTTTTTAATAGGAAAGTGAACACAAGAACAAGGGGACACAATCTGAAGTTAGTTGGGGGAAAGATCAAAAGCAACATGAGAAAATATTATTTTACTGAAAGAGTAGTAGATGCTTGGAACAAACTTCCAGCAGATGTGGTTGGTAAATCCACAGTAACTGAATTTAAATATGCCTGGGATAAACATATATCCATCCTAAGATAAAAATACAGGAAATAGTATAAGGGCAGACTAGATGGACCATGAGGTCTTTTTCTGCCGTCAGTCTTCTATGTTTCTATGTTTCTATCCTGCTGAAGCAAAAATCCATCCAAACACGCAGCCACATGTTGGATGCGTGTTGGATGTGTTTTAAATCTGATTGATGCAGCATTTTGGGATGCAATTTATGGACAGCAGTGTTATATATGTTCTGTTCGGGAATGCTGCGAAACGAAATGTCTCCTATGTCTTACTTTCAGGGGATGCCTCATATTAGGCAATTCTACAAAACCATTCCTGTGTCTTACTTTCGGGAGTTACTTATTTTTGGGGAAACAGGGTATGTGGCAGGATGATAAAGGGACTCCTGCTTGAGCAGTACCTACCTACCTACCTTCCTGTCTGTCTGTCTGTCTGTCTGTCTGTCTGTCTGTCTGTCTGTCTGTCTGTCTGTCTGTCTGTCTGTCTGTCTGTCTGTCTGTCTGTCTGTCTGTCTATCTATCTATCTATCTATCTATCTATCTATCTATCTATCTATCTATCTATCTTTCTTTCTTTCTTGTAGGTCATCTAGTCCTGACACTGTTTCAGGCAAATTGCAGTCCAATCTCCCTTTGAAAGTCTCAAGTATTGGATTGTTACATGCTGTTTTTTATTAGTGTTGTCCCCTTGTTCTTGTGTTCACTTTCCTATTAAAAACACTTCCCTCCTGAACCTTATTTAACCCTTTAACATATTTAAATGTTTCGATCATGTCCCCCCTTTTCCTTCTGTCCTCCAGACTATACAGATTGAGTTCATGAAGTCTTTCCTGATACGTTTTATACTTAAGACCTTCCACCATTCTTGTAGCCCGTCTTTGGACCCGTTCAATTTTGTCAATTTCTTTTTGTAGGTGAGGTCTCCAGAACTGAACACAGTATTCCAAATGGATAGATAGATAGATAGATAGACAGACAGGTAGACAGGTAGACAGGTAGATAGGTAGATAGGTAGGTAGGTAGGTAGGTAGGTAGGTATGTAGATAGATATATACTGCAGATAGGTAGGTAGGTAGGTAGGTAGGTAGGTAGATAGATAGATAGATAGATAGATAGATAGATGATATATTGATAGATGATAGATGATAGATGATAGATGGATGGATGGATGGATGGGGTAGGGTAGGGTTGGGTAGGATAGGATAGGATAAGATAGGATAGATGAGAGAGAGAGAGAGAGGAAGGGAGGGAGAGAGATATGAGTGGGTGGGTTGCCTGGATGGGTGGGTTATTTTTGGCTAACAACATTAAAGGAAGGAAGCCTAGAATTTATTGTAAGTTGAATTACTCATTTTAAACATAGAGCAAGGTTGACCCCACCTCTGTCTATAATGAAGAGAACCTGTCGGTCTGTCTGTTTGAATTGTTTATTGGTGGAACAGAAACAACCCATGAGAGCCTGATGTGGGCCCTGCTTCTCTTGGTAAACCATCCCGACATCCAAGGTGAGACAACTCTGGGCAGTGGGAACAATAATCAGAGTGGAAAATACACAGGAATTCCTTGACATCTCAATAACTACTGAGTGATGAACTTAATCTTCACAATAACATTCTATGGAAATTTAGAATCTATAATAAAAATCATTACCGTATTTTTCTGAGTATAAGACGCACCCCTTTCCTCTCTAAATTCAGATGCATCTTATATTCCGAATGTAGGTTTTTCAAAGCTTTTTCCCCCCAGCCCTAACCAGATGCTAATGATCTTCCCAGCTCTTAGCTTGCAGGTTCTTTCATTGTTACCCTTTGCAAAGAATGTTTTCCTAGCCCTAAGTCTTTGCAGAGTTTTTTTTAATTGTTCTAACTTGCTCCAAATGTTTCTTTCCAGCCCTAACCAGGTGCTAAAGCTGTTCCCAGTTCTTACCAGCTTGCAAGCTCTTTCATTGTTACTCTCTGCAAAGAATGTTTTCCAAGCCCTAAGTCTTTGCAGGTTTTTAAAATTGTTCTACTTGCTCTGAATGTTTATTTCCTGCCCCAACCAGGTGCTAATGATTTTCAAAGCTCTTACTGGCTTGCAAGCTCTTTCATTGTTACTCTCTCTGAACAAGGTTTTTTTAAAGCCCTAACCAGGGGATAAAATAATGTGCTGAAGCTGACCAGACTAAGGATGCTAGGAAAATAGCAAAAAGAATCTGTTTACCAGATATTTATCTATCTGGTAAGCAGATTCTTTTCCCTATTTTCCTCTCCAAAAACTAAGGTGCGTCTTACACTCCAGTGCTTCTTATACTCTGAAAAATATGGTAGTTTGCAAATAAAATGAAACCTGGTCATATAAATATGTAAAAAAAAATGTAAAAATATTGCTGTAGTAATTCTGCATAGGTCGTCCTCGACCACAACTAAGCCCAAGATTTATCATATTTTCAGATTATAAGACACACTGGTGTATAAGACGCACCAAGATTTCAAAGAGATAAATAAGGAAAAAAATGTTTTTGCCTTCCCCCAACCCCCAGAAACACTACGCAGGCTTCCCAAACCCCCTGCACACCCTGCTTTTTTGCAAAAATGGACCCACATTTCACCCTTTTTGTGAAAAATGAGGCACACAGAGGTTTTGGGAAGCCTGCAGATTGCTCCTGTGGGCTGGGAGAAGGCACAAACACCACTATTTTTGCAAAAATTGGGATGCAGGAGCAGGGCTTTGCAGGGCAAAAAGGTTGGCATTATTCGGTGTATAAGATGCACCAAATTTCCACCCTTTTTGTTTTGCGGGGGAGGAAGGTGCATTTTATACTCCAAAAAATATGGTATGTTGTTAAATGAGACATTTGTTATTTATTTATTTATATATTCATTCATTCATTCATTCATTCATTCAATTTTTATGCCGCCCTTCTCCTTAAACTCTGGGTGGCTTACAACATGTTAGCAATAGCACTTTTTTAACAGAGCCAGCATATTGCCCCCACAATCCGGGTCCTCATTTTACCCACCTCGGAAGGATGGAAGGCTAAGTCAACCTTGAGCCGATGATGAGATTTGAACCGCTGACCTACAGATCTACAGTCAGCTTTAGTGGCCTGCAGTACAGCACTCTACCTGCTGCGCCATCCCGGCTCATATTAAGGGAATATTGCCCCATTTTATGACATTTCTTGCCACAGTTGTTAAATGAATCACTGAAGTTGTTATGTTAGTAACTCAGTTGTTGAGTGAATCTGGCTTCCCCATTGGCTTTGTTTGTCAGAAGATTGCAAATAGTAATCACATAACCCTGGGCCACAGGAGCCATCGTAAATATAAATCAGTTGCCAAGCATTTGAATTATGATCTCATGACCATGGGGATGCTGCAGAGGTTGTAACTGTGAAAAATGGCCACACGTCACTTTATTCAGTGCTGTTGTAACTTTGAATGGTCACAAAGTGAACTGTTGCAAGCTAGGGACTACCTATATTAGTACGTCTACATAGTAATCTGGAATAATGAACAGGGAATTGACTAAATTTTCAATATACAGTGGTACCTCGTCTTACTAACTTAATTCGTTCCGTGACGAGGTTCGTAAGTATAAAAGTTCATAAGATGAAACAATGTTTCCCATAGGAATCAATGTAAAAGCGAATAATGCGTACAATCCCAAAACTCACCCCTTTTGCCTTGCGCCACTGGCAATCCCCGCCTCCGGACTTCCATTGCCAGCCGAAGCTCCCATTCTTGCACTGCTGGGATTATTATTATTATTATGTCAGTACAACACAGCCAACGAGATCACTATGCTGGATTTCGTATTTCATCACCAGTCGGGCGCTTCCCAAGCACCTAGGACTGCGTAATGTAGCGGCGAATTATGTTTGCCAATCCCAGTAAAGTGGCCTTTTGCAATTGACAGATGGAGATTTTGTCAATTCCGATGGTTTTCAAATGTCCGCTGAGATCCTTTGGTACTGCACCCAGCGTGCCAAGTACCACTGGGACACCATTATTATTATTATTATTATTATTATTATTATTATTATTATTAATTAGATTTGTATGCCGCCCCTCTCTGTAGACTTGGGGCGGCTTCAGGATTCCCCTGAAACTCCCCTCTCCGGGAAACCCCACCTCTGGACTTCTGTTGACAGCCGAAGCACCCGTTCTTGCGCTGCTGGGATTTCCCTGAGGTTCCCCTCGCAGTGCCGGCAAAAATGAAGGGAATCCCAGCAAGGAGAGCGTCAGGGAAATCCCAGCAGCGCAAGAACGGGCGCTTCAGCTGGCAACGGAAGTCCGGAGACGGGGATTCCCAGCGAAAGGAGGCTCAGGGGAATCCCAACGCTTCAGCTAGCAATGGAGGTCCAGAGGCGGGGCATCCCAGCGGTGGGGGCTTGGGTTTGTAAGGTGAAAATAGTTTGGAAGAAGAGGCAAAAAACTCCCTAAACACAGGTTCGCATCTCGAAAAGTTCGTTAGAAGAGGCGTTCGTAAGACGAGGTACCACTGTATTGAATAAGGGTGCCCCAGTGATGTAGTGGTTAGAGAGCAGTACTACAGGCTACTTCTGCAAATTGGGGACTACCTATATTAGTACAGTGGTACCTCGGTACTCGACCACAATTCATTCCAGAAGTGTGGTCAAGAACCGATTTGGTCGAGTACCGAATTTATTTATCCCATAGGAAATAATGGAAATGGATTTAATTGGTTCCCAGCCCCTGTTAACTCACTGGGAACCAATTAAATCTATTTTCTTTATTTCCAATGGGATAAATAAATTAGGTACTCCAAGCTGCAGGAAGGGTGGGGGCTGCTGCAATCCCGGCAGCTTCGGGGGGCTCCTTTCCTCAATGCTTCCTCTTATTACCTGTAAGCAGCTGCAAAAACTTTTTCCTTCCCGGCGGCTGCAACGGTGGCGGCTTCCCTTTGAGGAGCAACAGCGCCGGGAACGTCACGTAATGAAGGGAAGCTGCTGGAGCGGCGGCAACTGCTGAGATGGCTCCGGCGGCTTCCCTTCAGCACGTGATGTTCCCGGTGCTGTTGCACCTCGAAGGGAAGCTGCCGCCGTTGCTGCCGCCTGGAAGGAGAAAGTTTTTGCAGCTGCTTACAGGTAATAAGAGGAAGCAATGAGGAAAGGAGCCCCACGAAGCTACCAGGATTGCAGCCGCCCCCAACCTTCCTGCAGCTTGGAGCTCTTATAGAGCTCCTCAGCCCCCTGAAGCTGCTGGGATTGCAGCAGCCCCTGGCGGTAACATTTCGGATAATGAACAAAATTTTCTCTGGCTGTTCGGTATCCGAATTTTTGTTCAGATACCGAAGCAAATTTTTGCCGAAAATTTTGTTCGTTATCCGAAATGTACGAGAACCAAAGCATTTGAGTACCGAGGTACCACTGTAATTCTATGCAAAAACGCATCCAAACATGCAGCCGCATGTTGGATGCGGGTTGGATGTGTTTTAAATCTGATTGATGCAGCGTTTTGGGATGCAATTTATGGACAGCAGAGTTATATATGTTCTGTTTGGGAATGCTGCGAAACGAAACGTCTCCTACGTCTTGCTTTCAGGAGATGCCTTATATTAGGCAATTCTACCAAAGCTCTCCTATGTCTTACTTTCAGGGGTGACTTATTTTTGGGGATACAGGGTATTGGTTCATAAATAAACGCATTGGAAATAATTTAACAAAAACAGAAATCTGTAAGAGATTATTCAATCACAAATGGCATCATTCAAAATGGATTTGTCTTTTCTCTCCCCGCACCCCCCAGAAAAAGTCCGCAAGGAGATTGAAGATGTCTTTGGTGCCTCAGGATCCATTTCCTATGAGGATCGGCACAAGCTGCCCTACACCCAGGCTGTGATACATGAGACCCTTCGAGCAAAATTTGTTTTATTTACACCAGTACCTAGACAAAGCCTAAGAGATGTGACGATGCAGGGTTTCCACATTCCAAAGGTATTTTATTCATTCATTCATTCATTCTTTCGTTCGTTCGTTCGTTCATTCATTCATTCATTCATTCATTCTTTCATTCTTTCATTCTTTCATTCATTCATTTATTTAGTCCAATGCACAATAATACACCATGAAGGTCATAGAGGTTATACTCAAGTCAAATATATTAGAGAAAGAACAGAAGTGAAAATTTAGGAATAGAATATATCAATTAGAGAATAGAAGGATATTATGAGAGTAGTATAAGAATTTTATTTTTTATTTTTTATTTTATTCATTTATCCAATACACAAATACATAGGAAGAAAAATAGACATGTGGTAATATATATAAGGGTAAAAGTGAACTTAGAGGAGAGGATATATGAAAGGAAGAGAATATATATGATAGGTGAAAGAAAGGAAGGACAATTGGACAGGGGATGAAAGGCACACCAGTGCACTTATGTACGTCCCTTACTGGCCTCTTAGGAACCTGGAGAGGTCAATCGTGGAGAGTCTAAGGGAGAAATGTTGGGGGTTAGGGGTTGACACAATTGAGTCCGGTAATGAGTTCCACGCTTCGATAACTCGATTGTTGAAATCATATTTTTTACAGTCAAGTTTGGAGCGGTTCGTATTAAGTTTGAATCTGTTGCGTGCTCTTGTGTTGTTGCGGTTGAAGCTGAAGTAGTCATTGACTGGTAGGACAATGTAGAATAGAATAGAAGGTAGGTAGAATAGAATAGAATAGAAGAATAGTAGATACAATATATGAGATATAGGAGAGACAATAGGACAGGGGACTGGAGGCACGCTAGTGCACTTATGCACGCTCTTAACTGACCTCTAAGGAATCTGGAGAGGTCAACCGTGGACAGTCTAAGCGTAAAATGTTGGGGGTTAGGGGATGACACTACGGAGTCCGGTAATGAGTTCCACGCTTCGACAACTCGATGACTAAAGTCGTATTTTTTACAGTCCAATTTGGAGCGGTTAATATTAAGCTTGTATCTGTTGTGTGCTCTTGTGTTGTTGTGGTTGAAGCTGAAGTAGTCGTTGACAGGCAGGACGTTGCAGCATATGATCTTGTGGGCCATACTTAGATAAAGGAGAAGGCCAACATGGCAATTACACAGGGATGTCTACTCAGGAATTGCAATCCAATCTCTGCTTTTAAGTACAGTATACTGTCTAGATTTGCCACAGCTTTCCTCCCCAGGAGCAAGTTTCTTTTAATTTATTGGCTGCAGTCTCCATCTGCAGTGATCTTTGAGCTCAGGAAAATAAAATCTGTCCCTACCTCCATTTCTTCCCCAACTATTTCCCAGGAATTGAGATGGCCGGATCCCATGGTCTTAGTTTTCGTAATGTTGAGTTTCAAGTCAACTTTTGCACCTCCTTCTTCACCCACATCTGCAGATTAGTTCTTGCATGAAAGGGGAGTTTGGGAAAGCTGAGAGAGACAAAGATAGGGAGGGAGAGTGATGGTGGTCTATTGCCAACAAATGCTTCCTCTAAAAATATCTTCTACTTTTTGCATATTATGAAACAGCTATGGTTTTTCTATGGTTTTAACTATAATTAAATATTGGAATGTAGGAAATATAAGGAAATGGGCATTGAAGGGAAATATTTCTTCACCCAGAGGGTCATTGGTTTCTGGAATTCACTTCCAGAAGAGGTCATGACAGCTGTAAGCCTGGATAGCTTCAAGGCAGGATTAGACAGATTCATGGATGCCAAGTGTATCCACGGTGGTTATTGAAACGGATGTCCAAGTGCCGCCTATATGTTGGTTGAGGCAGGCAGGATTCTCTTGGGTACCATTTATTGGGGGTCAAGGGAAATGGAGGGTCTTGCCTTCTCCTTCTGCTCAAGATCCCCATGGACAATTGGTGGGCCACTGTGTGACACAGAATGCTGGACTCGATGGGCTTTGGCCCAATTCAGCATGACTCTTCTTATGATCTGTAAAAAGGTTATCGTGATGTTTTTTTTCTTTTTAATTTGCAAAATTAAAAAAATATAACATTTTAAAATAATAATAATAATAATAATAATAATAATAATAATAATAATAATAAAGAAACAGCTATAGTTTTTCCTTTCTGTTCCATTGTTATTGAAGGGGGCCATTATTTTGAATGATCTACGCTCTCTTCTTCTGGATCCTGAACAATGGGAGACACCTTTGGAATTCAACCCAAATCACTTTTTAGACGAAGATGGGAATTTTTGGACTCGAGAAGCATTTTTGCCATTTGGCGGAGGTAAATCCAACTATTCAAGGCAGTTTAGGATTAATAGGCAATTTGTAAAGTTTTGCAGGAAATTTAAAGCCATTCTTTTCCTTTTCATTGATTGCCAGAGCCTGAAACTATTGTCACTTCTTAATCTCTGTTTCTTATAGTTTGAAATGTGATTGAAGTTTCTCTTAGCTTTACATTGTGGACATATGAGTAACTTATTGCAAAGAATCACACTACCTGTACAATACATGTACCGGGTGAAATCATTGTGGCCAGAATCGAGAGCAAAGTTAACCTGTTCTAAATAAAATCCAAAAATTGTGATTGCCTGGTCTGAAAAATTTTTGGGTAAAACTTCCACCAGAAACATAGAAACATAGAAGATTGACGACAGAAAAAGACCTCATGGTCCATCTAGTCTGCCCTTATACTATTTCCTGTATTTTATCTTAGGATGGATCTATGTTTATCCCAGGCCTGTTTAAATTCAGTTCCTGTGGATTTACCAACCACGTCTGCTGGAAGTTTGTTCCAAGCATCTACTACTCTTTCAGTAAAATAATATTTTCTCATGTTGCTTTTGATCTTTCCGCCAACTAACCTCAGATTGTGCTACCTTGTTCTTGTGTTCACTTTCCTATTAAAAACACTTCCCTCCTGAAACTTATTTAACCCTTTAATATATTTAAATGTTTTGATCATGTCCCCCCTTTTCCTTCTGTCCTCCAGACTACACAGATTGAGTTCATTAAGTCTTTCCTGATAAGCTTTATGCTTAAGACCTTCCACCATTCTTGTGGCCCGTCTTTGGACCCATTCAATTTTGTCAATATCTTTTTGTAGGTGAGGTCTCCAGAACTGAACACAGTATTCCAAATGTGGTCTCACCAGCGCTCTATATAAGGGGATCACAATCTCCCTCTTCCTGCTTGTTATACCTCTAGCTATGCAGCCAAGCATTCTACTTGATTTTCCTACTGCCTGACTGCACTGTTCACCCATTTTGAGACTGTCAGAAATCACTACCCCTAAATCCTTCTCTTCTGAAGAGTTGGTTCTTGTCCAACCCTGAGGAATTCTGAATAATCCTCTCACATCCTGGACAGCCCTTCAAATATTAGATGATTGCTAATCAAATGATGGTCTCCCTCAACTTTTTCTTCTTCTGGCTAAATACATTCAATTCTTTTAAGGTTCTCCCCACCACTACCGCATGGTATTAACCTCCAAGTTCCTCATCATCTCTCTTTTTCCAGCCCTTCTTCCAGTTCCTCAGTATCTTATTTATTTATTTATTTATTTATTTATTTATTCATTCATTCATTCATTCATTCATTCATTCATTCAGTTAGTTAGTTAGTTAGTTAGTTAGTGAGTGGATTTGTATGCCGCCCCTTTCCGCAGACTCGGGGCGGCTAACAACAATAATAAAAGACAACATGTAACAATCCAATTTAATAAAACAACTAAAAACCCTTATTATAAAAACCAAACATACACACAAACATACCATACATAACTTGTAATGGCCTAGGGGAAGGAATATCCTAACTCCCCCATGCCTGGCGACAAAGGTGGGTCTTGAGTAATTTGCGAAAGACAAGGAGGGTGGGGGCCGTTCTAATCTCTGGGGGGAGTTGATTCCAGAGGGTCGGGGCCGCCACAGCGAAGGCTCTTCCCCTGGGGCCCGCCAAACAACATTGTTTGGTCGACAGGACCCGGAGAAGGCCAACTCTGTGGGACCTTATCGGCTGCTGGGATTCGTGCGGTAGACGGCGGTTCTGAATGTATTCTGGCCCAATGTCATGTAGGGCTTTAAAGGTCATTACCAACACTTTGAATTGTGACCGGAAACTGATCGGCAGCCAGTGCAGGCCGCGGACTGTTGCAGAACTTGTACTGTGGCAATCAAAACTGAAAATAATGGTCCAGATGTGATCTGACCAGTGTAGATTGGAAATAATACTTCCCATGATCTTGACCTCATATCTCTCATGATTCAGCCCAGATTTGCATTCGCTCCTTGGCAACTGCAGTACACAGATGGTATATAAATTTCGGGCCAGAATACTTAAAAGTATTGGTGCAAAGTTAGTTATTTTTCCAGTTCTTATTGGGAGGCAGTTGAAGACTTTAAGGGTTCTTGTTTGTAACCCAGGATAAGAGGTTCACTCCAGAAGTGAAATGCTCCCACTTTGATCGGAACAATTTAGAACTGAGCACACTCAAAACCGTAGAAATGTTGATGGACTTTAGGATAAACCCTCCCATCCTCCCACCTCCCACAATACTAGACAACACAGTATCAACAGTAGAGACCTTCAAATTTCTAGGTTCTATCATATCTCAGGACCTAAAATGGTCACCTAACCTCAATAATGTCATCAAAAAAGCACAACGAAGAATGTTCTTTCTGCGCCAACTCAAGAAGCTCAAACTGCCCAAGGAGCTGCTGATCCAGTTCTACAGAGGAATCATTGAGTCTGTCATCTGCACCTCTATAACTTTCTGGTTAGTTTTGGCAATACAACAAGACCGACACAGACTTTAGAGGAGAATCAGAACTGCAGAAAAAACAATGGCTGCCAACCTACCTTCTATTGAGGACCTGTATACTGCACGAGTCAAAAAGAGAGCTGTGAAAATAATTACTGACCCTCGCATCCTGGACATAAACTGTTTCAAGTCCTATCCTCAAAACGTTGCTACAGAGCACTGTACACCACGACAACTAGACACAAGAACATTTATTCCCCAAACGCCATCACTCTGCTAAACAAATAATTCCCTCAGCACTATCAAACTATTTAATAAGTCTGCACTACTATTTCTGCTAGTTTTTTCTCATCATTCCTATCCCCCATTTCCTGCCACTAATGACTATATAGTTGTAACTTGTTGCTTGTATCTTTAATTTTTTTTATTAATATTGATTGTTTCCTCATTGCTTATTTGACCCCTATGACAATTATTAAGTATTGTAACTCATGATTCTTGACAAATGTATATTTTCTTTCATGTACACCAAGAGCATATAGAAACATAGAAACATAGAAGACTGACGGCAGAAAAAGACCTCATGGTCCATCTAGTCTGCCCTTATACTATTTCCTGTGTTTTATCTTAGGATGGATCTATGTTTATCCCAGGCATGTTTAAATTCAGTTACTGTGGATTTACCAACCACGTCTGCTGGAAGTTTGTTCCAAGGATCTACTACTCTTTCAGTGAAATAATATTTTCTCACATTGCTTTTGATCTTTCCCCCAACTAACTTCAGATTGTGTCCCCTTGTTCTTGTGTTCACTTTCCTATTAAAAACACTTCCCTCCTGAACCTTATTTAACCCTTTAACATATTTAAATGTTTCGATCATGTCCCCCCTTTTCCTTCTGTCCTCCAGACTATACAGATTGAGTTCATTAAGTCTTTCCTGATACGTTTTATACTTAAGACCTTCCACCTTCCACCATATGCACCAAAGACAAATTCCTTGTGTGTCCAATCACACTTGGCCAATAAAGAATTCTGTTCTGTTCTGTTCTATTCTATTCTATTCTATTCTATTCTATTCTATTCTATTCTATTCTATTCTATTCTATTCTAATTCTATTCCATTCCATTTTCTGCATTTGCAAAGTTTTTGAACCAAAATTTGGGCATTTCCAGACAGCATCCCTTCTGTTTTCAGATTTATTATTATTATTATTATTATTATTATTATTATTATTATTATTATTATTATTATTTATTGGATTTGTATGCCGCCCCTCTCCGCAAGAGAAAAGGTGTGCTATGCTATTTGGACTATTTAAACATGCATTTTATTACTGAGTTACCAAAATGGAGGGGACATGCCCTGTTTAAAAATGCTTTCTCAAATTCCGCAAAACATTCAGGGGTATGTCAGAATATCCTTAATAAATGCTCATCATTTGTTTGCTACAGATTCCTCCTGGTGCCAAAGTGGTGTTTCAGTACAGATTATTTTTCCATTTCTCTGTCCTTCCCATGTCTCTTCCACAGGGCAACGGGTTTGTTTAGGAGAAAAGTTGACAAGAATTGAGCTCTTCATCATCCTAACCAGCCTGCTGAGGACCTTCCATTTCCAGTTGTCCGAAGGAGTGGAAAAGCTTGATGAGAGACCTATAGTATCTATGACACTAACTTCACGTCCTTATAAAATCTGTGCTGTTCCACATCATACATCATAAAATACATCAATTGAGCATTAGTATCTTTCCTTTGAACTTTTAACTTTAATTTGTTTTCCCTTAATATTTGTGCTTCCTTGAAACTCATTCATTTTGTTATATTTTAAAACTACTTCATCCAAATGGCTGGTTGTCAACTAAACTTCTTCTGGTTTGGCTTTGGTTATGCTTTCTGTACAAAATAAACATCTTGCTTTCAATGTATAGACCTTCAGTTGTGGGGTGAATCAATTTTCAGTTGAATGGAACAGTTTAAGACAAACTGAAACAGAAAAAGATCGATTTGCAATGTTTAGCTCACAGTGATCTGTAAGGTAAATTTCTCTCGGAACATTTCTGAGATCCCCTGATTCTCAAGATGTAAATGTTTCTTTTCTGCACTAAGACTTTTTTTTTTGAAAATAGAAAAGGGTAGGAAGTAATCAGAAATTTATCATGTTGTTATGAACGTGTATTATTTGTACATAAGTACTTGTACAAAATTTTCTCCATCTTTCTGAAATGAATAGAATAGAATATAAACATGAGCCAACAATGTGCAGCAGCACCTAAAAAAGCCAACACAATCCTAAGCTGCATCAACAGGGGAATACACTCCAAGACCAGGGAAGGAACCGCCTACTACCGCACGAATCCCAGCGGCCGATAAGGTCCCACAGAGTTGGCCTTCTCCGGGTCCCGTCGACTAAACAATGTCGTCTGGCGGGCCCCAGGGGAAGAGCCTTCTCTGTGGCGGCCCCGGCCCTCTGGAATCAACTCCCCCCGGAGATTAGAACTGCTCCCACCCTCCTTGTCTTCCGTAAACTACTTAAGACCCATCTATACCGCCAGGCATGGGGGATTTGAGACACCTTTCCCCCAGGCTTATTATAATTTATGTTTGGTATGTATGTGCTGTTTGGTTTTTTAAATTGATAGGGTTTTTAGTTTTTTCTTAATATTAGATTTGTGCCTGTACAATATTGTTTTATCGCTTGTTGTGAGCCGCCCCGAGTCTTCGGAGAGGGGCGGCATACAAATCTAATATATTATTATTATTATTATTATTATTATTATTATTATTATTATTATTATTATTATTAATACCACTCTACTATGCCCTGGTCCGATCACACCTGGAGTACTGTATTCAGTTCTGGTCACCACACTTCAAAAGAGACATTGAAACTCTGGAGAAGGTGCAAAAAAGAGCAACCAAGATGATTAAGGAATTGGAAAACAAAACTTACGAAGAGAGACTGAGGGAACTGGGCATGGATAGTCTAGAGAAAAGGAGGGCCAGAGCGGACATGATAGCTGTCTACAAGTATACGAGGGGATGTCACAGAGAGGAGGGGATCACTTTATTCTTCAGGGCACCAGAGGGCCGGATGAGGAACAATGGCTGGAAGCTGACCAAGGAGAGATTCAACATGGAGATAAGGAGGAACTTCCTGACGGTCAGAGCGATCAACCAATGGAACAACCTACCAGAGGACGTTGTGAACTCCAACACTCTGGACATTTTTAAGAGAAGATTGAACTGCCACTTGTCTGGTGTACTATAGGGTTCCTGCTTGGGCAGGGGTTTGAACTCGATGGCCGTCATGGTCTCTTTCAACTCTAACAATAAATAAATAAATAAATAAATAAATAAATAAATGAATGAATGAATGAATGAATGAATGAATGAATGAATGAATGAATGAATAAATAAATAAATATAGAACAGAATAAAATAGAATGGAAATAAAGTGCAGGAACTGATGGGACGATGGGACAGGGTTAGAGGTTATATGGTTAGTAGAATTCGAGACCAAGGTATGAAGAGTAAACTGGAATCACTCTATAATTTGTAAATATTGTAATGTTCTTGGTTTTAAAAATGTTATAAATAAGGTACACCCTCATTTTGGTGGAGGGGTCTGACTGATGTTGGGTGGTAGGAGCACATATCACTGTAAACTGTGTTTCATGTTGTATGTACCTGATATTCTTATAAAAATTAATAAAATGTACTCTCGCTATATATATAATAGAATGGGACAGAATGGAACAGAACAGAACAGAACAGAACAGAATGGAACAACAGAGAAGGCTCTTCCTCTAGGTCCTGCAAAATGACATTGTCTAGTTCCAAAGGGTCGGGGCCGCCACAGAGAAGGCTCTTCCCCTGGGACCCGCCAAACAACATTGTTTAGTTGACGGGACCCGGAGAAGGCCCACTCTGTGGGACTTAACCGGATGCTGGGATTTGTGCAGCAGAAGACGGTCCCTTAGGTAATCTGGTCCTATGCCATGTAGGGCTTTATAGGTCATAACCAACACTTTGAATTGGGTCCAGAAACCAATTGGCAGCCAGTGCAGTTCGTGGAGTGCTGGAGAAACATGGGCATACCTTGGCAGCTGCATTCTACACAATTTGTAATTTCCAAACACTTTTCAAAGGTAGCCCCATGTAGAGAGCATCGCAGTAGTTGAATCTCGAGGTGATGAGGGCATGAGTGACTGTGAGCAGAGACTTCCTGTCCAAATAGGGCCACAACTGGTGCACCAGGCGAACCTGGGCAAACAACCCCCTTGCCACAGCCGAGAGAGGATGATCTAAAGTCAGCTGTGGATCAAAGAGGACACCCAAGTTGCTGACCCTCTCGGAGGGGGTCAAAAACTCCCCTCCCCAGGGTGATGGGCGGACAGATGGAAGGGTCCTTTGGAGGCAAAACCCACAGCCACTCCGACTTGTCAGGGTTGAGCTTGAGCCTGTTGGCACCCATCCAGACCCTAACAGCCTCCAGACACTGGCACATAACTTCCACTGCTTCGTTGACTGGACATGGGGTGGAGATGTATAACTGAGTGTCATCAGCATACTGATGACAGCTCACCCCGTGCCCACGAATGATCTCGCCCAGCGGTTTCATGTAGATATTGAACAGCAGGGAGGAGAGGACTGACCCCTGAGGGACACCACAAGGGAGAGACGTAGGAGCCGACTTCTGACCCTGCTGGGTGGTGGTGGTGGTTCAATTATGTTGTGGTTCGCTCTGGCCCAGCTCCTGCCCCAAGGACTGTGGATGTGGGGGAGACATCCACATGCTGCAGGCCTGTTTTGCCCCCGGTGGAATCTGCTGATGAAGGCTCCTCTGACCAAGAAGACATGAGTGACAGGGAGGAAGAGAGTGTGGCAGACAGCTCCGAAGGAGATCAATTATCTCTCTCCTCCTTGGATTCAGAACAAGAGTTAATGATACAGCCACGCATGTGGAGAGCGATGCATAGGCAGCAACAACTGAGAGATTATTATCAAAGAAAATGAGGCCACCTGTGGTTGGGTGGGGCTGTGGTCATTAGTGAGGCTGCTATAAAGAGCAGCCTGTGGGTTTGGCCATGGTGGAGGATTATCTGATCGTTGTGTTTTGTGACTGCTTTGCTGACTTTGATCTTTTGTGTGCTGATTTTCCCCCGCTTTGAAACTAAACCAGAGCAAAGTGTGTGTCACTTTGTGAAAGAAGAAGGACTGTGAATTACCTCACAGCTGCAAGCTAAGTATCACAGAACTGATAAGTGATTTGTACAAATTACCAGTTTGTTTGGAGACGAGTGCTCTTTGCCATACCAAAAGAGGGCTTAGTTTAAGTGACTTTTCATTATAAAGAACATTGCTTTGAATTTTCAAATGTGTGTGTGTGTCTGAAATTTGTACCTGTGAATTTTCGGGAGGAGTCTGCCAGAGAGCCCGACAGAACAGATTAGATCAGTGTTTCCCAACCTTGGCAACTTGAAGATATTTGGACTTCAATTCCCAGAAGTCCCCAGCCAGCGAATGCTGGCTGGGGACTTCTGGGAGTTGAAGTCCAAATATCTTCAAGTTGCCAAGGTTGGGAAACACTGGACTAAATGACCTACAAGGTCCCTTCCAACTGTAGCAATCTGTGTATGCATGACCCTTAAACATCAAAGTTGCTGCTTTTTTTCAGTGAAGACCTAGCAAATCTTGTTTTGTTTTGTTTTTTGCAAATATGTAATCTTGGCTAGTCTTGACTTGCATGAGACTAGTTGCAGCTCCTTAGCATGGTATTGCAACCTCTGGCAATTTGGTTTAAAGTATGCTTATACATACAAATCCAATAAATAAATAAATGCTTATGCAGGTAGATTACACATGTGGAGAATGTGCTGAGGGAGCACACAGTCACATAATGTGCCTAATCAAGCTTATTGTATTGCTTAGTTTCTGAACCATGAGATAATGATTGTGCAGGTGTGTAAAGTCCAAACTCAGCTACAGATGCTCCGTGCGAAAATGTGGAACAGTCCCTCCTTTTGTACACCAGAGTCAAAGTGGGGTGATGGTGTGGGAGTGGGGAGCCCAGGGGATCTGGGGCATCACTTTCCAGGAAGACTTTCGACCACTGCTGCTCTCTCTGCCCAGACTACCTCGGAGAGTTGTTTATTTATTTATCAATTTGACTTCTATGCTGCCCTTCTCGAAACAACCCAGGCCAGCATACAACATAATGAAAAAATATGAAGAAATCTAATTATTCTTAAAAAGAATTATTTATAAAATCATAAAAAACCCCACCCATATGCAGTCATTCCCATTCATTCAATTTATTTTATTTATTTATTTATTTATTAGATTTGTATGCCGCCCCTCTCCGAAGACTCGGGGCGGCTAACGACAATAAAAAAGACAATGTAAACAAATCTAATATTAAAAATATTCTAAAAACCGCCAATTTAAAGAACCAATCATACATACAAACAAGCATACTATGTATAAATTCTATAAGACTAGGGGGGAAGGGAAAATTTCAATTCCCCCATGCCTGACGACAGAGGTGGGTTTTTAAGGAGCTTGTGAAAGGCAAGGAGGGTGGGGGCAACTCTGATATCTGGGGGGAGTTGGTTCCAGAGAGTCAGGGCCGCCACAGAGAAGGCTCTTCCCCTGGGTCCCGCCAGACGACATTGTTTAGTCGATGGGACCCGGAGAAGGCAACTCTGTGGGACCTAACTGGTCTCTGGGATTTGTGCGGCAGAAGGCGGTCCCGGAGATATTCTGGTCCGATGCCATGAAGGGTTTTATAGGTCATAACCAACACTTTGAATTGTGACTGGAAACCAATCGGCAACCAATGCAGACTGCAGAGTGTTGGAGTAACATGGGCATATTTAGGAAAGCCCATGATTGCTCTCGCAGCTGCATTCTGCACGATCTGAAGTTTCCGAACACTTTTCAGAGGTAGCCCCATGTAGAGAGCGTTACAGTAGTCGAGCCTCGAGGTGATGAGGGCATGAGTGACTGTGAGCAGTGACTCCCGGTCCAGGTAGGGTTGCAACTGGTGCACCAGGCGAACCTGGGCAAACGTCCCCCTCGCCACAGCTGAAAGATAGTTCTCTAATGTAAGCTGTAGATCGAGGAGGACACCCAAGTTACAGACCCTCTCTGAGGGGGTCAATAATTCCCCTCCCCGGGTTATGGACGGACAGATGGAATTGTCCTTGGGAGACAGAACCCACAGCTAATCCATCTTATCCGGGTTGAGTTTGAATCTGTTGACACCCTTCCAGACCCCAACAGCCTCCAGACATCGGCACATCACTTCCACTGCTTCACTGACTGGACAAAAGGCAAAAGGCGAGGAGGGTGGGGGCAGTGCAAATCTCTGGAGGGAGCTGATTCCAGAGGGCTGGGGCTGCCACAGAGAAGGCTCTTCCCCTAGGTCCCACCAGACGACATTGGACCTGGAGAAGGCCAACTCTGTGGGACCACTGGGATTTGTGCAGCAGAAGGTGGTCCCATAAGTAATCTGGTCCGATGCTATGTAGGGCTTTATAGGTCATCACCAACACTTTGCATTGTGTCCGGAAACCAATCGGTAGCCAATGCAGTCCACGGAGTGTTGTAGAATCATGGGTGTATCTGGGAAGATACCCCCATGGGGGAGTGGTCCCAGTCAGAGGATGAGGAAGATATTAGAGTGGAAAGTCAGTGGATAGACCCTCACTAAAGGAGATTATTGAGAAGGCGAGGGGAGTTACATAGTAAAACATATTAGCTTACAGCCTGAGCCTCTTCAGGGAGTGATGTCACTTCCAGGCAGTATAAAGGCAAAGGATTTTGGGGATTTAGGTGTGAAGTTTCAACGTTGTTCAATGGAAGAGATGGGAGGCTTGGGGGTTTGATTGAACAAGGCTTAAAAACCATGATTTCTGCCTCAACAAAAGCCACTCTGTGTTGGATGATTGTTGCTCAGGATTTCAGTGAGCAAATTCATATGCTTAAATAATGAATGGATTTGTTATCAAAGGAATGCTGATTAGGCTGAGTTTTGGCCGCGAAAGTCGAATTTCTGGGAAGTAGAGATGCGGAAGTAAATACACCATTTTTGGCTATGAACAGTATCACAAGCCTTCCCTTAACACTTTAAACCCCTAAATTACCATTTCCCATTCCCTTAACAACCATTTACTCACCATTATTACTGGTACTCACCATTGAATAAGACACTTAGTAATCCTGATATTTATAAACATAATTATTTATTAACAATAATAATTTTTTTTTTTTTGCAATAAAAATGCTGATTGGCTGAGATTTCGGCCAATCAGCAATGGCAGACGAAAGTTTGGCAATGACGTATGACATCATCGGGTGGGAAAAACCGTGGTATAGGGAAAAAAAAGCGAAGTATTTTTTAATTAATATTTTTTGAAAAAACGTGGTACAGGCTATTTGCGAAGTTCGAACCCGTGAAAATCGAGGGAACACTGTACCAACATGTCTTATTTAGAAACAAGATATCTTAAGGATTAACATCAGAAAGATGGGTTATGTAGATTTAGCATGCTAACATGCTGATGATGCAATATATACTTTCAACAGACCTAGTACTTCTTTTTTTTTAAGCTAATGGAGTAATATAAAAAGACTTCAGCATTCTAGCAAGTGATCACACCGAAAAGGCAATTGAGTAGCAGGAGAGAAAAGATTTCAACTTCTCTCAATATATTAGGAAAAAAAACCCCAAACGATACTAAGACAGAATAATGGACATAGGGGCATTTTTCCTTCTTTTTCTGCTTGCTCTGCTAATCCCCTTCTTCTTGAAACATCTTTGGATAAGAAGACACTTCCCTCCTGGACCACTGTCTCTTCCCCTCATTGGAAACACGTGGACTTTTGCAATTACACTACATAAAGACACTTCCTCAAAGGTATTTCTTAATATTGATTAAGAATATGGGTAACTGTATATTGTTTGCCTTGTACCGTGCTTATGGGGCAATAGGTTTTGCTGCTAAAATAACCTAGAATTGTATTAACATTGAAAGTAATTTAATAAATAGACAGTGATTGCTTAAGCAAATTAACCTGATAGATATGTAAGTGAAGATTGGACTTAATCCCTGGATAGTTCAATGGATTTGCACCTGGCTGAAGTGTAGATATAAGAGGGTTGTTAATGGTGAGTATTCTGAGTAGAGACTGGTTACAAGTGGTGTGTCACAAGGGTCTGAAGTTGGAAGTCCCACAGTGGTTGTGCTTGCTCATTTTCGACCACTTTTTCGGGCTTATGATCCCACCAGTTCTTTGCCACTGGTAAATGGTAGTTCCGGCACAAGTTCCAGTGGATCATCTGTGCCACAGCATCATGTCTATGCTTGTAGTCAGTCTGTGCAATCTTTTTGCAGCAGCTGAGTATGTGATCGATTGTTTCATCTGTTTCTTTACAGAGTCTGCACTTTGGATCGTCTGTTGATTTTTTAATTCTGGCTTTGATAGCATTTGTTCTAATGGCCTGTTCTTGTGCTGCCAATATTAGTCCTTCTGTCTCCTTTTTGACTGTTCCACTTGTAAGCCATGACCAGGTCTTTTCTTTATCCACTTTGCCTTCAATCTTCTCCAAGAACTGACCATGCAATGCTTTGTTACGCCAACTGTCCATACGACATTGAGTTACAGTTTTTCTGTACTGGTCCTTAGTTTGCTTCACCTTGAGAAGCTTCCTATTGTTGACCTCCATCAACACTGACTCTTTGCTCTCCTTCACATAGTCAGCTAATGCATACTTCTCTTCTTCCACTGTGTGCTTCACTTGCAAAAGTCCTCTGCCGCCTATTTTCCTTGGTAAATACAGCCTGTCAACATCAGTGTGTGGGGTGTAGTGCATGATGGATCGTCATTAATTTTCTGGTTGTCCTATCTAAGTTGTCCAGCTCTGCTTGAGTCCAGTTCACTATGCCAGCTGTGTATCTAATGACAGGTATGGCCCAAGTATTTATAGCCTTGATAGTGTTGCCACCATTCAGTTTGCTCTTCACATTTTTTCTGGTCCTCTGGATGTACTCTTTGCTGATCACAGTTTTCACATGGCCATGCTTGATATTATCCAGTTGCAAGATGCCCAAGTATCTGTAGGTTTCTGGCTGGTGGCACTTGATGGTTTGACCATTTGGCATTTCAATGCCTTCACTGTCAGTGATTTTCTCCTTTTTCAGTGCCACTGTGGCACATTTATCTAGGTCAAACTCCATGCTGATGTCATTGCTGAAGATTCGCACAGTGTTGGTTAGTGACTGTATCTCAGTTTCTGATTTTCCATACAACTTCAGGTCATCCATATACAGCAGGTGTGAAATTTTTGGTCAATTTCTAGCAGGTTGGTAGCCTAGGTTTGTTTTCTGTAGGATGAGTGACAGCGGGATTATAGCGATGATGAATAGCAATGGGGACAAAGAGTTCCCCTGGAAGATGCCCCTTCTGATGTTGATCAGTCCATAGCTTTCATTCCCAACAAAAAGCTCAGTCTTCCAATATTTCATCGCCTTTTCTATGAATTTCCTGATGTTTTCATTGACTCCAATGACTTCCAGGCATTTTATGATCCAGCTGTGTGGCAATGGGTCAAAGGCTTTCTGGTAGTCAATCCAGGTCATGTATAGGTTTGTTTTCCTGTTCTTACAGTTCTCCGAAATCATTTTATCAATTACGAGTTGGTCTTTCGTACCTCTGCTTTGTCTTTTATTGCCCTTTTGCTCCACTGGCATGATGTCATTTTCTTATTATTATTACATTATCATTATCATTATCATTATCATTATCATTATCATTATCAGGTATGACAAGCAGGAAGAGGGAGATTGTGATCCCCTTATATAGAGCGCTGGTGAGACCACATTTGGAATACTGTGTTCAGTTCTGGAGACCCCAACTACAAAAAGATATTGACAAAATTGAACGGGTCCAAAGACGGGCTACAAGAATGGTGGAAGGTCTTAAGCATAAAACGTATCAGGAAAGACTTAATGAACTCAATCTGTATAGTCTGGAGGACAGAAGGAAAAGGGGGGACATGATCGAAACATTTAAATAGGTTAAAGGGTTAAATAAGATCCAGGAGGGAAGTGTTTTTAATAGGAAAGTGAACACAAGAACAAGGGGACACAATCTGAAGTTAGTTGGAGGAAAGATCAAAAGCAACGTGAGAAAATATTATTTCACTGAAAGAGTAGTAGATCCTTGGAACAAACTTCCAGTAGACATAGTTGGTAAATCCACAGTAACTGAATTTAAACATGCCTGGGATAAACATACTGTATATCCATTGTAAGATAAAATACAGGAAATAGTATAAGGGCAGACTAGATGGACCATGAGGTCTTTTTCTGCCGTCAGTCTTCTATGTTTCTATGTTTCTATGTATCAATGGACTCAAAACAAGCAGGTCATTGAATTTTTATTTATTATTTGTTTGTTTGTTTGTTTGTTTATTTATTTATATTTATTTATTTATTTTGTCCAATACACAATACATAGAAGAGAATAGACATGAGGTAATATATATAAAGGAAAATATAAAATAGAGGAGAAGATATATGAAAGGAAGAAAATATATATGATATATGAGATAAAGGAAAGACAATTGGACAAGGGACGAAAGGCACACTGGTGCACTTATGTACGTCCACATCCTAGATGTGAGCAGCTATTGAACAGAAATAACAGAAACATCTCATTTAGAATTTTGAAAGTGCATTTTGGGCATTGTTATAAAGATGCCTTCATGATTAAAATGGCCACTCACAAAATAATCACTTACTCAAAGGCAACAATCTAAAGTGTTCCTTGCTAGTTTCAAAGCTTAAGTAAATATCCCAAAATGCTCCATTCCACACAACAGTCTTAACCCTCCTTCCTGCAGACTGCAAAAAAACTCAAGATTCCTGGCAAAACATTATTCATTTTCTTTTCTAAGACTTGTGAATTTCAACTCCCAGAATTCTCCAGCCACTTAGGAAGACCTCTGTTCAAGAGAATATTATAGCCATTCGGAAAGGAGGGGGAGGCAGAAACCCAGATCAAAGAGAATTAATTCCAGGTCATATCTCCTTATACTTTTCCTAGACACTTTTGTCTGTAGCAGAATCGCTGACTTTGGGGTTTTTAAATGATTTTGGGAAGAATACAGAAGCTGCTCAAGTAGCACGCCCTGCCTTTTCTTTCAACGTCATTCAGTGCAAATTGGGTGCTCTGGGGTGGAGTTCCATTTTTGCTACCCTATTGCATTCCCCCACCTGTCCGGGCAGTAGCTCATTCCTGTTTGTGGGGGTATGTTAAGGTATTGAGATTTAATAGCTGACTAGCTGTAAAACTGATGCAATGTAAGGCTGATGCAATAAAGTGGAATTAGCAATGGTACTGCCGGTTGTACCAGAATACCTATGGGACCGCCTTCTGCCGCACAAATCCCAGCGGCCGATAAGGTCCCACAGAGTTGGCCTTCTCCAGGTCCCGTCGAACTAACAATGTCGTCTGGCAGGGGGAAGGGGGAGGAGCCTTCTCTGTGGCGGCTCCGGCCCTCTGGAATCAGCTCCCTCCAGAGATTCATACTGCCCCCACTTAAGACCCATCTATGTCGCCAGGCATGGGGTAGCTAGATCATGTCCCCTTCTTCTCTGTCCGTTAAAAGATATATATGGATGTGACCAGCAAGCCACTCCTACCCAGTCACATGACCATCAAGCCACACCCACAAAATAAGCCATGCCCACAGTTTGGTAGTAAAAATTTTGGTAGCTCTTCACTGCCCAGTAGTGACGTAGTAACTTGAAACCATCTGTTTAGAAACATAGAAGTCTGACGGCAGAAAAGGACCTCATGGTCCATCTAGTCTGCCCTTATACTATTTTCTGTATTTTATCTTAGGATGGATATATGTTTATCCCAGGCATGTTTAAATTCAGTTACTGTGGATTTATCTACCAGGTCTGCTGGAAGTTTGTTCCAAGGATCTACTACTCTTTCAGTAAAATAATATTTTCTCATGTTGCTTTTGATCTTTCCCCCAACTAACTTCAGATTGTGTCCCCTTGTTCTTGTGTTCACTTTCCTATTAAAAACACTTCCCTCCTGGACCTTTTTTAACCCTTTAATATATTTAAATGTTTCGATCATGTCCCCCCTTTTCCTTCTGTCCTCCAGACTATACAGATTGAGTTCATGAAGTCTTTCCTGATACGTTTTATGCTTAAGACCTTCCACCATTCTTGTAGCCCGTCTTTGGACCCGTTCAATTTTGCCAATATCTTTTTGTAGGTGAGGTCTCCAGAACTGAACACAGTATTCCAAATGGGGTCTCACCAGCGCTCTATATAGCGGGATCACAATCTTCCTCTTCCTGCTTGTTATACCTCTAGCTATGCAGCCAAGCATCCTACTCGCTTTCCCTACCGCCTGACTGCACTGTTCACCCATTTTGAGACTGTCAGAAATCACTACCCCTAAATCCTTTTCTTCTGAAGTATTTGCTAACACAGAACTGTCAATATAATACTCAGATTTTATTTGGTTGTCATATTTTTCCTCCCAATTCTCTTTGCAGCTGGCAAAGCAGTATGGAAATATGTACACTTTGTGGTTAGGGAACCAACCCCTGGTGGTGCTCTTTGGATTCAAAACTGTGAAAGAATGCTTTGCTGAGCAGTCAAAATTATCTGACAGAAAATTAAGTGCTTTAAATACGGCTCTTGGAAAAGGAAGAGGTATGTTTATTTATTTATTTATTAGATTTGTATGCCGCCCCTCTCTGTAGACTCGGGGCAGCTCACAACAGCAATAGAACAATTCATAACAAATCTAATAATTTAAAAACATTTAAAAACTCCCATTATTAATCAGACATACATACAAACATACCATACATAAATTGTATAGCCCGGGGGAGATATCTCAATTCCCCCATGTCTGGCGGCAAAGGTGGGTTTTAAGGAGTTTACGGAAGGTCAAGAAGCACCAGGACAGAGGATAAACCCCTGTCCAGGGCCCACCAGAGATCATCCATCAGTGCAACCAAAGCAGTTTTCATGCTGTAGCCAAGCCTGAATCCTGACTGTTGGGGGCCTAGATAATCGGCTTCTTCCAAGGACCGTTGGAGTTGGAGCGCCACCACCTTCTCAACAACCTTCCCCATAAAGGGAAGGTTGGAGACTGGCCGATAGTTATTAAGAATGGCTGGGTCCAGGGAAGGCTTCTTGTGGAGGGGGCGCACAAGTGCCTCCTTGTAGGGATCCGGGAAGGACCCCCTCCCTGTATTGCAAAATATGATGAATTATACTGCTCTTTCCAGCAAAGGAATCATATTTAATGAGGTTTACTAGTATAGATTCTAGTGAAAAGAATGAACTATTTCTAAATTGAGATAGTATCCTTCACGAATCTCTAAAAAACAAAATTTCTATGACATCTCCCAGGCACTGCAATTACTATATCTAGGTCAGTGATAGCGAATCTTTTTTTTTTGGCTTGGGTGTTTAATAATAATAATAATAATAATAATAATAATAATAATAATAATAATAATAATAATAATTTGTTAGATTTGTATGCCACCCCTCTCCAGAGACTCGGAGTGGCTCACAACAGTGATAAACAATGTAACAAATCCAATACTTAAAAAAGACATCTAAAAACCCACATCATTAAAATAAACAAACAACTCAGTCTTACCATACATAAAACATATTAGCCAGGGGATACCTCAATTGCCCCATGCCTGGCGACATAGGTGGGTTTTCAGTAACTTACGAAAGGCAAGGAGGGTGGCGGCAGTTCTAATCTCCGGGGGGAGTTGATTCCAGAGGGCTGGGCCGCCACAGAGAAGGCTCTTCCCCTGGGACCCGGAGAAGACCAACTCTGTGGGACCTTATCGGCTGCTGGGATTCGTGCGGCAGAAGGCGGTCCCATAAGTAATCTAGTCCGATGCCATTATTATTATTATTATTATTATTATTATTATTATTATTATTATTATTATTTATTAGATTTGTATGCCGCCCCTCTCCGTAGACCTGGGCCATGTAGGATGTGCGTTAATAATAATAATAATAATAATAATAATAATAATAATAATAATAATAATAATAAACAATGTTTATTTATAATGCCCTTTTAACAAAGGGCATAACAGTATGTTAGCAATAGCACTTTTTAACAGAGCCACCATATTGCCCCCACAATCCGGGTCCTCAATTGACCCACCTCGGAAGGATGGAAGGCTGAGTCAAACTTGAGCCGGTGACGAGATTTGAACTGCTGACCTACAAATTTACAGTCAGCTTCAGTGGCCTTCAGTACCGCACTCTACCCACTGCGCCACCTTGGCTCACGTTGTGCCTGCCCACACCCATAATGCAATGCCCTCTCCCTGTACATGTGTATAATCCCCCCATGCTTCCCCCACACCTGTGTATAGGCCTCACTGAAGCCTCCGGACACCCGGTTGGCCCGTTGGGCTGTTTTCACCATCCCCAGAATTCAGGAAATCCTCTTGAAGTCTGCGGCGCCACGGGGCCAATCGGAAGTTTGTTTCCGATATCAAATGCCACACAATCTGGCCGATGAAATCTACTGCGGATGCCGCCAGCCAAGAATTCCGCCTGGCAAGGCTTAAAAGGGCCTTTTTCAACATGGCTGCCATCTTTTGGCTGTCAGAAATATTCATAACATCTGGCTGTGCCGGTTGGCACGAGGCGCCTCAGGCTAGAACTGGTTGGCATGGTTAGCAGAAGGCACCATTCCTACTCCACAAGAGCCCTGAGGCTGTTACTCTAAGACTGAAGTTTCCGTTGTAATAATCAGCACAAAATAATTAATTTGTTCCTTTGTCTCCCTTCCAAACCAGGAGCAAAATTGTAATAGTTCTCCAGATCAGATTAACTTAGAAACTCAGATCTTTATTACTCTGATTGTACTACATTGCAGAACAATTTGATGAACATCAGTAGAGCAATTGCTAAGTCAGTCAGATCTGGAGACAGAGGAACAAATTAATTGTTTTGCACAGATGACTAGAACGTAAACTTCAATCTTAGAGTAAAAGCCTCAGGGCTCATGCGAAGCAGGAATGGCGCCATCAAAAACATGTTAACCACACCAACCAATTCCAATCTGAGGCATCTCAATAGAGGCCAACTGGCAGAGGAAGATTTCCTGATATTTCTGGTGGCCAAAAGTTGGGAACCATGTTGAGAAACGCCTTGCCAGGTGGAATCTCTTGACTGGTGGGATCCGCCGTAGATTTTATCTGTCAGATTGTGTGGCATTTGAGATCATTTTTCTCTGAGAACATGAACTAATTAAACTCTTAATCCCCATCAAAACCATGAATGCAATGCCTTTTTCTGGGTCTCTGTATGGATATCCACCTAGGCATACAATGAGAGGCTATATCTCTCATTGTATACAGTTCTGGTCACCGCACCTCAAGAAGGATATAATGGAACTGGAGAAGGTGCAAAAAAGGGCAACAAGAATTATCAAAGAAATGGAGCCCCTCCCTTATGAAACCAGGTTGCAACGCCTTGGTCTCTTCAGCCTTGAAAGACGGCGTTTAAAGGGTGACGTGACCGAAGGGTATAAAATCATGCATGGGATAGAAATGGTGGATAGAGGAAAATTCTTTTCTCTATCACACAATACCAGGACAAGGGGGCCCTCCCTAAAGCTCATAGGTAAGAAAGCGAGGACAAATAAAGGGAAATATTTCTTCACCCAGAGGGTCGTTGGTTTATGGAATTCACTTCCAGAAGAGGTCATGACAGCTGTCGGCCTTGATAGCTTCAAGGCAGGATTAGACAGATTCATGGATGCCTAGTGTATCGGTGGTTATTGAAACGGATATCCATGTGCCACCTCTATGTTGGTTGAGGCAGGCAGGGTTCCCTTGAGTACCACTTGTTGGGGGTCAGGAGAAAGGGAGGGTCTTGCCTTCTCTTTCTGCTCAAGATCCCCATGGACAATTGGTGGGCCACTGTGGGACACAGAATGCTGGACTCGATGGGCTTTGGCCTGATTCAGCATGGCTCTTCTTATGTTCTTATGTTCTTATATCTGAAAGTAGATTCATTCCCTTTTCTTTCTTTTATGGAAGCATATATTTATATTTATATTTATATTTATATTTATATTTATATTTATATTTATATTTATATTTATATTTATATTTATATTTATATTTATATTTATATTTATATTTATATTTATATTTATATTTATATTTATATTTATATTTATATTTATATTTATATTTATATTTATATTTATATTTATATTTATATTTATATTTATATTTATATTTATATTTATATTTATATTTATATTTATATTTATATTTATATTTATATTTACATTTACATTTACATTTACATTTACATTTACATGTACATTTATATTATTTACATTTACATTTACATTTACATTTGCATTTACATTATTTACATTATTTACATTGACATTTACATTTATATTTTTTACATTGACATTGACATTTATATTATTTATATTAATATTTTTACTTTCTTTGTGCTCAGCCAATAACTCTATTGAGGAACTGTCAGTTAAAGTAGGCTTAATAACATTAAGAGAAATACGTTTTATCTGTAGGAAAACCGTGAGTTCTGTAAAAAAAGGTTAGCACACATGACCAGGAAATGTCTCAAGAGAAATTGTGCATATCTAGGTAAAGCTCTTGAGATGAGCAACAAAAAGGGAACAGGTGGAACTGCTAATTCTTTATGCCTGCTCCACTGTTTCTTCTGCTGAGTGGATTAAAAGATGCTAAAAGTGTGCATCCAGGTTCTTTTGCAACACACTGTCTTACTACTCTATTTATCATTACACAACTCCCTTCATGTCTTGAAGGCAGTATTGGGCTGCAGCTGCTAAAGTTAGGTGCGCAGTCCTGATGGGAAAAATGGAGCTGTGCACGTAGCTTCAGCTGACCGGCAGACAGGCACATGTGTCGGCATGAGATTTGCCTTCTGCACATGAGCAGAGGTGGCGCAGTGGGTAGAATGCAGTATTGCAGGCCACTGAAGCTGACTGCTAGATCTGTAGGTCAGCAGTTCAAATCTCATCACCAGCTCAAGGTTGACTCAGCCTTCCATCCTTCCGAGGTGGGTAAAAGGGTGTGCGTTAATAATAATAATAATAATAATAATAATAATAATAATAATAATAATAATAATTTAAAAAACCATTTATTTATAATGCCCTTTTAACAAAGGGCATAACAGTATGTTAGCAATAGCTCTTTTTAACAGAGCCAGCATATTATTATTATTATTATTATTATTATTATTATTATTATTATTATTATTATTTATTAGATTTGTATGCCGCCCCTCTCCGTAGACTCGGGGCGGCTCACAACACAATAGAAACAGTTCATGACAAATCTAATAATTTACAATTTAAAATATTTTTAAAAACCCCATTATTAAGCAGACATACATACATATTGCCCCCACAATCCGGGTCCTCATTTTACCTGTTAAAAAGTGCTATTGCTAACATGTTGTAAGCCGCCCTGAGACTAAGGAGAAGGGCAGCATTTTAAAAAAATCAAATGAATGAATGAATGAATGAATGAAGCAAACAATCAATCAATCAATCACATGTGCAGGAAGCTAAACCTCATGTGTGGATGTTCACGTGCGTGAGTTTTCACTGATTTTCGGCAAACAAATCACCAAAACCCAGCAAAATCTCATGTGTGCGAGCGTCCTCGGGTGAGATTCATCTTTTGTGCATGTGCAGAATGCCAAATCTTGTGTTGGTATGCGTGCATGCATGCGCCGAATGTGCACGCACTCGCGCCCGCCTCCGGGAGTGCACCAGTAGCCCCAGTGATGGGCGGTCCTTCGCTGCTTGAAGGGATCTTTGTCACTTGAATTCCTAACTTCCTTGTAGTCATAAAGTCATGCAATGAGAAGCAGTACTTCTGAAGTCACATACGGGGTGCGTTCCAAAAGTAATGCAATTTTTATTAAAAAGTAATTTATTGAAAAGATTTGCACAAGATTCTTCAAAGTACTGTCCTTGGGCCTCTACACATTTTTTCCAGTGACTCTGCCATGACCGGCACGTGCCCTGGAAGGTGTCTTTGGGGACCTCTCGTAAGGTCTTCGTCACAGCTGATTGGATGTATTCTATGCATGAAAAACGTGCCTTGCCACAACGTGTTACGAGTCCATGAGTTCCTGGCCAAACACCAGGTGCCAACACTGCCCCGCCCCCTCTATAATTCTGACGTCACCCCAGCAGACCTCTTTTGTTCCTTTGGATTAAGGCAGCCCTGAAAGGAACCCGTTTTTTGTCCATAGAAGAGATCCAATCAGCTGTGACGAAGACCTTGCGAGAGGTCCCCGAAGACGCCTTCCAGGCCGCGTACCGGTTATGGCAAAGTCACTGGAAAAAATGTGTAAAGGCCCAAGGACAGTACTTTGAAGAATTTTAAGTGTTTGTGCAAATCGGTTCAATAAATTACTTTAAAAAAAATAATTGCATTACTTTTGCAACGCACCCTGTATTATTTGAAAAGGTTGGATTAAGCAACTGTTTATCTTAAATTACCGAAAGAGAAGAAGGGCTATTTAGTGAGTTTCCTAAACATTTAATAATCAGTTTATAATCACAAGCACACAAGCAATGGAAACTGGAGTTTAATGTTTCCAAATGTAAAATAATGCACTTGGGGAAAAGGAATCCTCAATCTGAGTATTGTATTGGCAGTTCTGTGTTAGCAAAAACTTCAGAAGAAAAGGATTTAGGGGTAGTGATTTCCGACAGTCTCAAAATGGGTGAGCAGTGTGGTCAGGCAGTAGGAAAAGCAAGTAGGATGCTTGACTGCATAGCTAGAGGTATAACAAGCAGGAAGAGGGAGATTGTGATCCCCTTATATAGAGCGCTGGTGAGACCACATTTGGAGTACTGTCTTCAGTTCTGGAGACCTCACCTACAAAAAGATATTGACAAAATTGAACGGGTCCAAAGACGGGCTACAAGAATGGTGGAAGGTCTTAAGCATAAAACGTATCAGGAAAGACTTCATGAACTCCATCTGTAGAGTCTGGAGGACAGAAGGAAAAGGGGGGGGGGGACATGATGGAAACATTTAAATATGTTAAAGGGTTAAATAAGGTTCAGGAGGGAAGTGTTTTTAATAGGAAAGTGAACACAAGAACAAGGGGACACAATCTGAAGTTAGTTGGGGGAAAGATCAAAAGCAACATGAGAAAATATTATTTTACTGAAAGAGTAGTAGATGCTTGGAACAAACTTCCAGCAGACATGGTTGGTAAATCCACAGTAACTGAATTTAAACATGCCTGGGATAAACGTATATCGATTGTAAGATAAAATACAGGAAATAGTAGAAGGGCAGACTAGATGGACCATGAGGTCTTTTTCTGCTGTCAATCTTCTATGTTTCTATGTTTCTACATAACACAAAGGTGGGTACTTGTCAGTTTGGGCCGGTTCTATAGAACTGGTAGTAACTTGGCATTCTGGGTTACTAAAACTGGCAGTGACCCAGGCCTGCTAGGCTCCCAAACTGGCTTTCTCAGTGGCGCCATCTTGTGTTTTGCTTCTGCAAAAGCGGTGTTTTAAGCACTGCTTTAAGCTCGCCACTAAGCGAACCAGCAGTGAAGAAAAGTGGTAGCCACCCTTCACATAACAATGCTAGATTTCTTTCTTTTGTCAACAACAGTAGGGTTCATAAGAACTGAAAGAATAGGAATCTCTGAAGAAAAATTCAGGAAAATGTGGCTTTTCCAATGTAGTCAATCTAAACTTTTTTTAAACTTGATTTTTATTACTAATAGTTTCTCTTTGAATGTTGATGATCTCAGGTATTGTAACTTCAAATGGTCACACCTGGAAGCAGCAACGACGCGTTGCTAATGTTTGTTTGCGGTTGCTGGGAAAAGGGGAAAAAAGAATTGAACACCAAATTGAAGGTCTAGCTGGACAGCTCATAGAAATGTTTGCAAATACCAAAGGTAAGTAATATTTTGTAGTGAGCGGGCTCAGAGAGCAACTAAGGTATACAGTGGTACATCTACTTACAAACTTAATTCCGTGACCAGGTTCTTAAGTAGAAAAGTTTGTAAGGAGAAGCAATTTCCTCATAGAAATCAACGTAAAAGCAAATAATGCGTGTGATTGGGGAAACCACGGGGAGGGTGGAGGCCCTGTTTCCTCCCAAGAGATTCCTAGAGAGGCCACACACAGGCTTCTCCCTGGCTTTTCCAGCCGTTTCCTCCCAGGAGATTCCTAGAGAGGCCCCACAGAGGCTTCTCCCCATCTTTTCCGGCCCTGTTTCCTAACAGGAGATTCCTAGAGAGGCCCCACGGAAGCCTCTCCCTGGCTTTTCCAGCCCTGTTTCCTCCCAGGAGATTCCTAGAGAGGCCCCACAGAGGCTTCTCCCCGCCTTTTCCAGCCCTGTTTCTTCCCAAGAGATTCCTAGAGAGGCCACACACAGAATTCTCCCTGGCTTTTCCAGCCCTGTTTCCTCCCAGGAGATTCCTAGAGAGGCCCCACAGAGGCTTCTCCCCGCTTTTTCCGTCCCTGTTTCCTCCCAGGAGATTCCTAGAGAGGCCCCACAGAGGCTTCTCCCTACCTTTTCCGGTTACAGTTTCGGAGGCTCGGGTTTGTAAGTGGAAAATGGTTCTTGAGAAGAGGCAAAAAAAATCTTGAACACCCGGTTCTTATCTAGAAAAGTTCATTTGTAGGTAGAGGTACCACTGTATTGGGAAAGGAAGCAAAATTTAGCTCATGCATGCTGGGAGGGATAGAGTGAAATACAGTAGTACCTCTAGATATGAGCTGCTCCACATGCGAGTATTTCAAGTTACGAGCTGCGACGCGAGAAAAATTTCTGTTCGACACCCAAGCTCAAATTCATGATACGAGCTGAGCGTCCACTAGGTGGCACAAGAATTCTATTTTTTCCAGTTATCTCCACGTGAAAAGCCAAACCTAAATGCATTTGTTCGAGATACGAGATGATCGACATACGAGGTCAGCTCTGGCACGAATTAAACTTGTATGTCGAGGTACCACTGTACATTCAGTAGCCAACTATAAAAACAGAAATCTTTTTATTTTTATTTTTAAATGGAGCCTGAGGTCAAGAGAATGAACTGAGACCAATCATCAAGGGCACATCAGTTCAAAAAGATGAATTGTGAAAAAGAAAAAACAGCAGCATCAGTCGCTTCTTAAATTTCATGCAAATAGACAAGCCATACCATAAACTCAGTTGGTTCATCATTTTTCCCTGTTTTTTGCCTGGGCTTTGTAATCTGCAGACCAGACTGTTTAAGTTGTAAGAGCATTAGAACCAGTGTACCTTTTAAGATCCCAATGGGTAATTTTCCCCTTTTCTTTTAACCACGCCTGGTTCCTAGGTTCACTCACTGTTCTGAGCACAGCTATTGGATGCCACAAATCTTCCCAAAGGCTTAATTTTCAAAACAAATAAACTATTTTTTCTTCAACAGTTCAAAACACACACAGGATTTATCCTTGTAGCAGACAAGCTGGCAGCAGGACTGGAAATTCTTCTGGCGGCAGGGAATTGATGGATTTATGAGGCAATTAACATTCTATTCCAATTAGCTGGGAGGCAAAGGCTATAAATCTCTATTTAAGCAGAAATCTTACCAGATAACTAGATAACTATTCTCCACCATCCCCTTTTGCAGTGATGGGCTGCCAAAATTTTTATTGCCACACTGTGGCTGTGGCTTATTTTGTAGGTATGGCTTGATGGTCATTAGTGATGGGTGAACCCAACGGTGTTCAGGTTCGGCAAGTTCGGACGAACTTTACGCAAAATTCGGCCGAACTCGAACTGAACCCAAACCCGAATGGGGAATCCCACCAAGAGATTCTGGGGGCGGAGCTTTGACGTTACGTATACTGGTAGATTGCTAAGGATGCCAAGGTGATCACTTCCTGGATTCCATGAAACATGTTTATTTTTACATGAAAGGACCGCCCTTTGCTTGCAGCACCACTGCGGTGTCCTTTTTCGTAAAAATAACAATGTTTATTTTTATGTGAAGACCTCCCTTTGAAGGAGTTGGGGAATCCTTCCCACGAAGAGATTCCGGAGGTGGAGCCTTGACGTCACCGGCAGGTTGCTAAGGACACCAAAGTGATAACTTCCTGGATCACCTTGGCGTCCTTAGCAACCTGCCGGTGATGTCAAAGCTCCAAATGCCGAACGCAACCCCAAACTTTGCCCGAAGTTTCAAAAAATTTTGGGTTCGTGTTCAGCATACCGAACACCGCAAAATTCGGTACGGACCCAAATTGTGCGGGTTCAGTTCGCTCATTACTAATGGTCATGTGACCAGGTGGGAGTGGCTTGACAACCATGTGACTGGTGGCTTAAGGCAATGTAGTTCTAAGCTTTCTAAACCTAGGATTGTAAATTTAGTTGCATAGGGTATTCTGTTGCGAGTGGAGGAGTGGAGGGCTCTTCTAGTAAAGTATCTCTGGACATTTTCTAGAGGGTTTATGTCCATATCTAGTGAAGCATGTCAATCAAAGTCTAAGAACAGCAGAAAAACAATGCATGTCTTGTGAGGGTGGAAATTGGTGTATTTAGTTTGATTTTTTTATATTAAAAAAATAAATTGCCAAAAGATCCCAATGTTCCTGAAATCCCACTTAAAAGTTTTCAGTATTAACAGAAGAAATTTAATTATTCTTAATATTTTTACATCTTCAGGGCAGCCTTTTGATCCTTCATTGCCATTGATCAATTCAGTTTTTAACGTGGTGTGTAGTTTGAGCTTTGGGCACCAGTTTGAGCTTGGAGATAAAAACTTCCAGAAGTTAGTTGAAGCAACTAACATCATTGAAGAAAAGTCTGGAGGATTTTTTCATCTGGTGAGTTATCTTGTCTACTGAAATAACGAGATCAAACCATTCCCATTTTGAAAAACTTTTGACTGCACCACACAAATCTTAACCTGCTACTTTTTAAACCCATATTTTAGATTTTCAGCATATATATCTGTTGTGGTTAGCTCTGGCCCAGCTCCTGCCCCAAGGACTGTGGATGTGGGGGAGACATCCACATGCTGCAGGCCTGTTTTGCCCCCGGTGGAATCTAATGATGAAGGCTCCTCTGACCAAGAAGACGTGAGTGACAGGGAGGAGGAGAGTGTGGCAGACAGCTCAGAAGGAGATCAATTATCTAGCTCCTCCTTGGATTCGGAACAAGAGTTAATGATACAGCCACGCATGAGGAGAGCGATGCATAGGCAACAACAACTGAGAGATTATTATCAAAGAAAATTTGGCCACCTGTGGTTGGGTGGGGCTGTGGTGATTAGTGAGGCTGCTATAAATAGCAGCCTGTGGGTTTGGCCATTGTGGAGGATTATCTGATCGTTGTGTTTCGTGACTGCTTTGCTGACTTTGACCTTTTGTGTGCTGATTTTTCCCTGCTTTGAAACTAAACCAGAGCAAAGTGTGTTTCACTTTGTGAAAGAAGAAGGACTGTGAATTGCCTCACAACTGCAAGCTAAGTATCACAGAACTGATAAGGGACTTGTACAAATTACCAGGTTGTTTGGAGACCAGTGCTCTTTGCTATACCAAAAGAGGGCTTAGGTTAAGTGAATTTTCATTATAAAGAACATTGTTTTGAATTTTCAAACGTGTGTGTCTGAAATTTGTACCTGTGAATTTTCGGGAGGAGTCTACCAGAGAGCTCGACAGAACAATATCAGAGCTTGGAATTCACAAAACAAATTATGCCATTAAAAAATCTACCCAAACTTTCTATGTTCTATCAATATATAATTACCGTATTTCTATATGTCTAGCGACCCAGTTACTTTTCTGACCAGCTGCTCAGAGTAGAATTTGTCATGTATCATGGAGGCCAAGAGAGAAGAGCTTGGATGAGGAATTTGGAATTGTCAGCTGCTTAATATATTAAAACTTTGTAAGGTCTTTGTGCTGCTGAAGAGCAAAAGGCTAAAACGCAAATAGAAATAATATGCAACCTTTCCTCCTATGTTTTACTTTCTAGTCCCTGTTCTTTTAGATAGTGCTGAATCTTTCCTTCTTCTTTCTTTTAAAAGATGTTTGAGGCAGTCCCATGGTTGATGAAACGTCTTCCAGGGCCCTATCAGAAGATGTTGGATGCTGCACAGTTTATCCTTTCATTCGCAAGGCAGGAAGTAGAGAAGCACAAACAGCATTACTCCCAGCATGAACCAGAGGATTTCATAGATTACTACCTCCTTGAAATGGAAAAAGTATTTATTGCGGAGAGGGGCGGCATACAAATCCAATAAATAATAATAATAATAATAATAATAATAATAATAATAATAATAATAATAATAATATCTATCTATCTATCTATCTATCTATCTATATATATATATATATATATATATATATATATCTATTGTCGTTAGAGTTGGAAGGGACCTTGCGGGTCATCAAGTCCAACCCCCTGCCTAAGCAGGAACCCTATAGCATCCTAGCCAAATGGCAGTTCAATTTCCTCTTAAAAATGTCCATAGTATTGGAGTTCACAATGTCCGTTGGTAGGTTGTTCCACTGGTTGATCGTTCTGACTGTCAGGAAGTTCTTCCTTATTTCCAGGTTGAATTTCTCCTTGGTCAGCTTCCATATATTTCTTTTATATTCGCTTAATTAAAATACATGCCATAATGATGTAGACCAGTGATGGCGAACCTTTTTTTCCTCGAGTGCTGAAAGAGTGTGTGTGCGCGCACTATTGCGCATACGCCAGTGCCCACACCCATAATTCAATGCCCGGGGAGGATGAAAACAGCTTCCCACGCCCTCTGGAATCTGGAAACGGCATGTTTCCAACTTCTAGTGGACCCAGTAGGCTCATATTTTGCCCTCCCCAAGCTCCAAAGTTTTCCCTGGAGCCAGGGGAGGGTAAGACTCCCTCCCCTATCCCCTATCCCCCTCCACCTCCCCCGGAGGCTCTCTGGGAGCCAAAAACGCCGTCCCAGAGCCTCTGTTTGAGCCAAAAATCAGCTTGCCAGCACATGCATACATGTTGGAGCTGAGCTAAGGCAACAGCTCGTGTGCCAGCAGATACGGCTCCACCTGCTACCTGTGGCACCCGTGCCACAGGTTCGCCATCACTGATGTAGGTTGTTTTGGAACGAGTGCTCTTTGCAATACAAAAAGGGTGCTTTGTTTCTTTTGAATTTTGTGTTAAAGAACATTGTCTTGAATTTTCAAACGTGTGTGTGTCTGAAATTTGTACCCTTGAATTTTCGGGAGGCTCCTACCAGAGAGCCCGGCAGAACACCATCCTAAGATAAAATACAAGACATAGTATAAGGGCAGACTAGATGGACCGTGAGGTCTTTTTCTGCCGTCAATCTTCTATGTTTCTATCCGAGCAGTTCAAAAGCATGTAAAAATGCAAGTGGAACAATAGCGACTTCCTTTGGTGGGAAAATAATTTCATGTGACTTCCGCATTTAGTAATGCTGCCCACATAGATGTCTTAGGATAGAGTTGGCTCTTCGACTTAGGAACGGAGATGAGCACTGCCCTCTAGTGTCGGGAATGGCTATCACATATGTGCAAGGGGAACCTTTACCATTACCTTATGAAACTAACCAGAACCTTCAAGTCAGTAGATTATCTACACGCTAAAAACGAGTTAATGAAACATGAAAGGCATTATAAAAGCCTGGGACCAATTTTTCCATGCTAGAAAGAATAAGGACTGTGCAGGGAATATGCAATGGATGGGATTCTTTATTAGCCAAGTGTAATTAGGGAAGGAATTTGTCATTGGTGTATATGCTCTCATTGCACATAAAAGAAAAGATACATTTGTCAAGTATCATGAGGGAGAACACCGGGTCCCATCGACTAAGCAATGTCGTTTGGCGGGACTCAGGAGAAGAGCCTTCTCTGTGGCAGCCCCGACCCTCTGGAACCAGCTCCCCCCAGATATCAGAGTTGCCCCCACCCTCCTTGCCTTTTGCAAGTTCCTTAAAACCCACCTCTGTCGTCAGGCATGGGGGAATTGAAATTTCCCTTCCCCCTAGGCTTATAGAATTTATACATGGTATGCTTGTATGTATGAGTGGTTCTTTAAATTGGGTTTTTTTAGATTATTTTTAATATTAGATTTGTTTATATTGTCTTTTCATTGTTGTTAGCCACCCCGAGTCTTCGGAGAGGGGCGGCATACAAATCTAATAAATGAATGAATGAATGAATGAATGAATGAATGAATGAATGAATGAATAAATAAATAAATAAATAAATAAATAAACAAACTTAATGATTGTTACAGGGTACAAATAAGCAACCAGGAAACAATATTAATATCAATCGTAAGGATACAAGCAACAAGTTACAGTAATACAGTCATAAGTGGGAGGAAATGGATGACAGGAATGACGAGAAGGCTAATAGTAATAGTAATGGAGCCTTAGTGAATAGTTTGACAGTGATGAGGGAATTATTTGTTTATCAGAGTGATGGCATTCGGAAAAAAACCTGTTTTTGGGTCTAGTTGTTCTGGTGTGCAGTGCTCTACAGCATCATTTTGAGGGTAGGAGTTGAAACAATTTATGTCCAGGATGTGAGGGTAGTAAATATTTTCATGGCTCTCTTTTTTACTTATGCAGTACAGTGTTCGCTAAAAGTCTATACCACGGTTATTCAAAAATATTAATTTAAAAATACTTCATGGGTTTTTTCCCTATACCACGGTTTTTCCCACCCAATGACATCATATGTCATCACCAAACTTTCGTCTGCCTTTAATAAATATTTTTTTAATAAACTTTAATAAATAAACATGGTGAGTAATAATCTGAATGGTTGCTAAGGGAATGGTAAATTGCAATTTAGGGGTTTAAAGTGTTAAGGGAAGGCTTGGGATACTGTTCATAGCCAAAAATAGTGTATTTACTTCCGCATCTCTACTTTGCGGAAATCCGACATTCGCGGGCGGTCTTGGAACGCATCCCCTGCGAAAAGCGAGGGAACACTGTATACTGCTCAACATTGGAAGGCAGATTGGCAGTAATTGGTTTTTTCTAAGATCGTATAATATGATTTTGCTTGCTAATAACACTAGAAAACCTGAAAGATTGCTGAGTATTTAGCCTAAGTTAATTTTCTTTTTTCAAACACCAGAGCAAGAATGATTCCAACTCTACTTATAATGAAGAAAACCTGCTTTGTTGTCTTCTTGAACTTTTCATCGCTGGAACAAACACAACCATCTCGAGCCTAAATTGGGCAATAGTTACCTTGGCAAATCATCCAGAAATCCAAGGTGAGAAAAATGTTGGAAGTAGGAGCAAGGACTTTTCTCAGGCTCTAAAGCACACGTGGTTTCTTTGATACCTATTGGACGATAAACTGAAATTATTCTTCAATTTTCCTATGTTGATTCTGGAACGTGTAATAACAATCAATAGCTCAGTAGAATAAAAGAAACCAGAGACTGTAAATATACCATATTTTTCAGAGTATAAGATGCACCATTCCCCCCCACCCCCACCCAAAAAAGGAAATTTTGGGTGCGTCTTGAAATCAGTTCAATTCCAAAAATGTAATCAACTGGAAATGCAGATATCTCTATTTTACATTTATTTCCAGTTCAGCTGCACATTTCAGAACACTTTCTGATTTTTTCAGGCATTTATTTATATGATGACAGCAATGGCACATGAGCAAATGATGAAGACTAATGATGAAGGAATTAAAATAGAACACATCACTTTAAAATTATTAATAAGATTATATTAATTGTATATTATTTTAATAATAATAAATATTATTCAGTTTTCACTCATTCAGGTACAAGATTGCTTGTACCACAGTATTGTGAAAATAATGGGATTGAAAAGGCTAAACATGTTTATCCCAGGCTAAACGTGCCTGGGATAAACATATATCCATCCTAAGATGAAATACAGAAAATAGTATAAAGGCAGACTAGATGGACCATGAGGTCTTTTTCTGCCGTCAATCTTCTATGTTTCTATGTTTCTAAAAGAGGATCACTTGGGGAAAAGGAATCCTCAATCTGAGTATTGTATTGACAGTTCTGTGTTAGCAAATACTTCAGAAGAAAAGGATTTAGGGGTAGTGATTTCTGACAGTCTCAAAATGGGAGAGCAGTTTGGTTGGGCAGTAGGGAAAGCAAGTAGGATGCTTGGCTGCATAGTTAGAGGTATAACAAGCAGGAAGAGGGAGATTATGATCCTGCTATATAGAGCGCTGGTGAGACCACATTTGGAATACTGTGTTCAGTTCTGGAGACCTCACCTACAAAAAGATATTGACAAAATTGAACAAGTCCAAAGACGGGCTACAAGAATGGTGGAAGGTCTTAAGCATAAAACGTATCAGGAAAGACTTCATGAACTCAATCTGTATAGTCTGGAGGACCGAAGGAAAAGGGGGGACATGGTCGAAACATTTAAATATGTTAAAGGGTTAAATAAGGTCCAGGAGGGAAGTGTTTTTAATAGGAAAGTGAACACAAGAACAAGGGGACACAATCTGAAGTTAGTTGGGGGAAAGATCAAAAGCAACATGAGAAAATATTATTTTACTGAAAGAGTAGTAGATCCTTGGAACAAACTTCCAGGAGACGTGGTTGATAAATCCACAGTAACTGAATTTAAACATGCGTGGGATAAACATAGATCCATCCTAAGATAAAAACAGAAAATATTTAAACATGCCTGGGATAAACATAGATCCATCCTAAGATAAAATACAGAAAATAGTATAAGGGCAGACTAGATGGACCATGAGGTCATTTTCTGCCGTCAGTCTTCTATGTTTCTATGTTTCAGTTCTTCTAAGCTTACTCTGATTTCTAAAGTACTTATTCGTGAATTAATTCATGTGAAAGATTAGTTGATTGTTATTCACTCTGATGTATCATTCAAAACAGATTCCCCTTCTTTCCTTCTAGAAAAAGTCCACAAGGAGATTGAAGATGTCTTTGGTCCTTCTGCACCAATCTCCTATCGAGACCGAAAGGCGCTGCCTTATACCAATGCTGTCATTCATGAGATTCTGCGTGCAAAGTATAACATATTAATAGCACTTCCCAGACAAAGCACAGCAAATATGAAGATGGGGAACTTCCATATTCCAAAGGTAGAAAAAAAAGATGAACTGACTGTTGCGAGTGGTCCAGGTCTGGCTCAGCTGCCCAGGGATTTTGAGGAAGAATAATAATAATAATAATAATAATAATAATAATAATAATAATAATAATAATTAGACCTGGTCATTGCTTACAAGTGGAACACTCAAAAAGGAGACAGAAGGACTAATACTGGCGGCACAAGAACAGGCCATTAGAACAATGCTGTCAAAGCCAGAATTGAAAAACCAACAGATGATCCAAAGTGCAGACTCTGTAAAGAAACAGATGAAACAATCGATCACATACTCAGCTGCTGCAAAAAGATTGCACAGACTGACTACAAGCATAGACATGATGCTGTGGCACAGATGATCCACTGGAACTTGTGCCGGAACTACCATTTACCAATGATAAAGAACTGGTGGGATCATAAACCCAAAAAAGTGGTCGAAAATGAGCAAGCAAAACTACTGTGGGACTTCCGACTTCAGACTAACCGAATTCTGAAGCATAACACACCAGACATTGTGATCGTGGAGAAAAAGAAAGTATGGATCGTCGACATCGCAATCCCAGGGGACAGCAGAATTGAGGAGAAGCAGCTAGAGAAATTAGTGAAATATGAAGATCTAAGAATCAAGCTGCAACGACTCTGGCATAAGCCAGTGAAAGTGGTCCCAGTGGTACTTGGCACGCTGGTGGCAGTACCAAAGGATCTCAGTGGACATTTGAAAACCATCGGAATTGACAAAATCTCCATCTGTCAATTGCAAAAGGCCACTTTACTGGGATCGGCAAACGTAATTCGCCGCTACATCATGCAGTCCTAGGTGCTTGGGAAGCGCCCGACTGGTGATGAAATACGAAATCCAGCATAGTGATCTCGTTTGCTGTGTTGTATTGAAACAATAACAATAACAATAGCAATAGCAATAGCAATAGCAATAGCAATAACAATAACAATAACAATAACAATAATAAATAATAATAAATAATAATAAAGAATTGTGAATCTCCCTCTTTCTATGGGGGTTGGAGGGCAGGAGAAACCAAGCTTCAGATCAGTTACTTCCTTCCAAAGGAGCTTGGAGAAGGGGGAAGAATATAGTGGGTTAATAAAGATATGCTCCAATAAATGTTTTCCACAAATATATTCAACTACTCCTGCTATGAAACAACTATGTTTTAGCCTCTTTTTTAATCTTTCAGGGGACAATTATTATTCCAGATCTACGCTCTGTTCTTCTAGATCCTGAAGAATGGGAAACACCTGAAGAATTCAACCCAAATCATTTTTTAGACACAGATGGGAATTTTAGGTTTCGAGAAGCATTTCTTCCATTTGGAATAGGTAAATCCAATTATTCAAGTTTGTAGTTGAAAGGTTTCTTTTTTATTTGCGGGTTTTAAGTCTGTCTATCTGTTTTTCGGGAAATTTATAAGAGTTCTGCTTTTCATCGGATACCTGGACCTGAAACCATTATTTTAACTGAATCCTTATTCCTCAAAATTTGAACGTTGGATTCGTGTGAAGTTTCTTTGGGTTTTATGTCAGGAAGATGTGGATGACATCTTGAATGGAGTGACCTTGTTTGACAATACACACACTGTTGTGGTTCAGCCTGAGGCTGCTCAGGGACCGGCTGTGTCTCTGCTGGCTCCATGCCCGGAGGAGGATGACAGCGAAGAGGAGAGGGCTGAACAGTCGGACGGGGGAGAGGAAAGTCAGGAATGGGATGAAGGAGAACAGCGTGAGAGCCCCGGGGGGGGGGGGCTCTCCCCAGTCAGTAGCTTGGAGTCATTAGGTGATGACGCACAAGCCGTCATTGACATGTGACAGAGACGTTCAGATCAGAGAAAGGAGCAATTAAAGAAGTATTATCAGCACTGAATTAGGAACAGCTGGGCTTGGGTGTGGTCCTCCTTAGCAGGGTTTAAAAGGCAGGCAAGCCCTTGAAGCCATGTGGAGTGTTATCAGTTGGAGTTACGGTGTCCTGCTTTGTTATTTTATTTATTTATTTATTTTATTTATTCGATTTTTATGCCGCCCTTCTCCTTAGACTCAGGGCGGCTTACAACATGTTAGCAATAGCACTTTTTAACAGAGCCAGCCTATTGCCCCCACAATCCGGGTCCTCATTTTACCCACCTCGGAAGGATGGAAGGCTGAGTCAACCTTGAGCCGGTGATGAGATTTGAACTGCTGACCTTCAGATCTACAAGTCAGCTTCAGTGGTCTGCAGTACAGCACTCTACCTGCTGCGCCACTCCGGCTCATTTGCCGTCTCTGTTCCTGGCTTGTGGCCCATCAGTTTGGAAGACCTGTGGGAGGTGTAGGTCTGCTATCTACAGCCTCGTATTGGCAGCAAGAATCCTGTATTGCTGCATGGACTTTTGCCTTCGTGGATATATCTGAAGATACAGCATTTTCCTGTTTGTAAGGACATTTTCTGTTACCTCTGTTTTTTCTTGAATTTTATAAACTGCCTTTGCCTTTTATCGGTGTGTCTGGCTTCTCTTTTTGGGTTGGTCTTGGCTTCCGGAGTGACCCAGACAGAACATACACTGGGTGAAATTCACATGATGCAATTCAGAGGAAAGTTGGCTATTTCAGCTAGAATTATTAAAGGAGAATTACTTATAGTTCAGGATTCAAATGAGGAGTCCTTGCAGGAAATCCTACACTGCCCCAGCCAAATGACAGTCCAATCTCCTCTTGAACATGTCCAAAGTTGGGGAGTTCACAACCTCCGCAGGCAGGCCGTTCCACTGGTTGATCGCTCTGACCATCAGGAAATTCTTCCTTATTTCCAGGTTGAATCTCTCCTTGGTCAGCTTTCAACCGTTGTTCCTCGTCCGGCCCTCTGGTGCCCTGGAAAACAAAGCATTGCAGTAATCGAACCTCGAGGTGATGAGGGCGTGAGCGACTGTGAGCAATGACTCCCTGTCCAAATCCAATTACTTCCTTTGGATTCCATTGCAATTGCAGCAAAGTCCTGCATAAAAGCTTGGAAGGTTCTACATCTTTGTATCATTTTAGGCCCTCCAAAAGGATGTGTTAAAGTGCTCCTCCTAAAGCCCCCTACGTTCATTCACATTACTTCTGTAATTTTTGTCTTGCACTTCTAGGCCAAATTATTATTATCCTAAGAAGCAATTTGCACAGATTAATTTTTGATTCTAATATTATTTCTGAAAAATAATCCTACATGATTCTTGACAAATCTATATTTTCTTTTATGTATACTGAGAGCATCTGCACCAAAGGCAAATTCCTTGTGTGTCCAATCACGCTTGGCCAATGAAGAATTCTATTCTATTCTATTCTATTCTATTCTATATTTTTTCTGTTCTGTTCTATGCTACTCTATTTCAATCCCTATTCTATTCTATTCTATTCTATTCCACTCTATTCAATATTTTCTATTCTATTCTATCCCTATCTCTATCTCTGTCTCTGTCTCTGTCTCTCTGTCTCTGTCTCTATCTCTATCTATCATCTCTATCTCTGTTCCACTCTATTCAATATTTTCTATTCCATTCTATTCTATTCTATTCTGTTCTGTTCTGTTCCGTTCCGTTCCGTTCCGTTCATTCCATTCCATTCCATTCCATTCCTATTCCATTCCATTCTATATTTTCTATTCCATTCTGTTCTATTCTGTTCCATTCCATTTCATTTTATTCCATTCCTATTCCTATTCAGATAGGTTTTAAAAAAATCATCCTTAAGATCATTTACGCCCATCGCTTTACTTTCCCACACATCGTAAAAGGGAGAAAGTATCCTTAGCAATTAATTGGGAGCTGTATATGTCCTTCTGGAACAGATTACTGCCCATTTTCTTCTCTTCCCATGTCTTTTCTATAGGACGGCGAATCTGTTTGGCAGAAAATCTGGCAAGATTGGAGATCTTCACCTTCCTAATCAACCTACTGAGGACCTTCAGGTTACAGCTGCCCGAAGGAATCAAAGAGATTGATGAAACACCTATAGCAACTATGGTGCTCAATGTGCAACCTTATAAAATATGTGCTGTTCCCCACCACACACCATTATAAAATATATAATGTATTATAAAGTTTTCCTCCTTTTTAAATTTTTTTTTAGAAACATAGAAGACTGACGGCAGAAAAAGACCTCATGGTCCATCTAGTCTGCCCTTATACTATTTCCTGTATTTTATCTTAGGATGGATATATGTTTATCCCAGGCATGTTTCAATTCAGTTATTATTATTATTATTATTATTATTATTATCATTATCATTATCATTATCATTATCATTATCATTATCATTATCATTATCATTATCATTATCATTATCATTATCATTATCATTATCATTATCATTATCATTATCATTATTATTTATTAGATTTGTATGCCGCCCCTCTCTGTAGACTTGGGGCGGCTACTGAGTTACTGTGGATTTACCAACCACGTCTGCTGGAAGTTTGTTCCAAGGATCTACTACTCCTTCAGTAAAATAATATTTTCTCATGTTGCTTTTGATCTTTCCCCCAACTAACTTCAGATTGTGTCCCCTTGTTCTTGTGTTCACTTTCCTATTAAATACACTTCCCTCCTGAACCTTATTTAACCCTTTGACATATTTAAATGTTTTGATCATGTCCCCCCTTTTCCTTCTGTCCTCCAGACTATACAGATTGAGTTCATGAAGTCTTTCCTGATATGTTTTATGCTTAAGACCTTCCACCATTCTTGTAGCCCGTCTTTGGACCCATTCAATTTTATCCATATTTTTTTGTAGGTGAGGTCTCCAGAACTGAACACAGTATTCCAAATGGGGTCTCACCAGCGCTCCATGCAGCGGGATCACAATCTCCCTCTTCCTGTTTGTTATACCTCTAGCTATGCAGCCAAGCATCCTACTTGCTTTTCCTACCGCCCGACCACACTTCTCACCCATTTTGAGACTGTCAGAAATCACTACCCCTAAATCCTTCTGTTCTGATGTTTTTGCTAGCACAGAACTGCCAATACAATACTCAGATTGAGTTATTGCCGATCAGTTTCTGGTCACAATTCAAAGTATTGGTTATGACCTATAAAGCCCGACATGACATTGGACCAGAATATCTCCGAGACTGCCTCCTGCTGCACGAATCCCAGTGGCCGATTAGGTCCCACAGAGTGGGCCTTCTCCGTCGACCAATGTCAGCTGGCGGGACCCGGGGAAGAGCCTTTTCTGTGGCGGCCCCGGCCCTCTGGAATCAACTCCCTCCAGAGATTCAAATAGCCCCCACCCTCCTCGGCTTCTGTAAAATGCTGAAGACCCACTTTTGTTGCCAGGTGTGGAGATAATTACCATCTTTCCCCTTTTTATTATATTTTTGGCCTTACTGCATGATAGATTAGGTTGAATGTGTGTGACTGCATAGCTAGGGGTTTTATTATGTTATTAATGTCTTTTAAATGGATCTAATTTTTTATTGTTAGATTTGTAATGTATTGTACTATTGCTACACTCTGAGCCGCCCCGAGTCTTCGGAGAGGGGCGGCATACAAATCTAATAAACTATAACTATAACTACTATTTTCAAAGACAAATCAAGACATACATAAAAATACAAAACAAAAACACATAACAAAAAAAAGGAGCTTCAATCGCTCGGCTCAAATTAGCAGTCTCCGTAATGAGAAAAAACTTTTGTTAATTAGATCATTTCAAAGGAAAGAAAACACCTACTTCATATCTCTACTTATATACTTTTCAAGATAATAAATTTACATAATCTTGGATTCATTGAGAATTTCTTCTATTCAACCAAATATAGACCCTATCCCAGATTTTATAATATTTGGTCTCTTCTTGATTTTGCAACTGCGGTAAAAATTTTCCTTCTTAATTTGACACCTTGCTATGAATTACATTCAGCTTGCTCTGTTCCAAAGCTTCTTTATTCTAACGACTATAGGTGTACAACCAGTGAAGGGCTACCAAATTTTTTACTACCACACTGTGGGCGTGGCTTATGCAAGACGCCCTGCATTTCCTTTCAACATCTTTCACTGAAAATTGGGTGCTCTAGGGCAGGGGTGGGCAGCAGGCAGGATGAAGCTGTGTGCCCACCGCCAGCTGACCATCCCCCCTCCCATCCTCCTCCTCGGAAAGGGGCAGAGAGACCAGCATTGGCAGGAGTTGCAGGGGGCCCATTTCCTTCCCCCCTCTTTTCTCAACAACTGATTGACACCTGTTCGCCTAGATACCCAGCCTGAGGCAGGGGGCGACCCAGGAAGGAGAGCGCAGGAAACGCGAAGCAAATTGTCACCCCAGAGAACGACACTGTTGAGGTTGTAAGTCGAGGAAGTAACAGTTCACTTGCATGATGATGATCATTCAAGCCACTCCCACCTGGTCACATGGCCAGCAAGCCACTCCTATGATGGTCACATGACCATCAAGCCAGACCCACAAAATTGTCACGGTTTGTACGTGATTAATGTCCATTTGAACATTAACCCCCGCGGAGGCGATGGACAGAAGCCCAGTCATTTGTTTAGAACAAGATTTCTTTTATTATAAAAATAGAAAAATAAAACATGTCACGAGGGACCACAAACAAATATGTCTTCACATGATAGAGGTAAAAGAGGAATGGAATTTCAGCATGAAGAAGGAGGAAGTGATGTTAGTTTTGGCAGGATATTACATCATAATAGGAGGATCTTACAAAAACACACAAAGTTAACTCTTTAATTACTGAATGTCTCTGAGGGCTGGCAATATTTAGCGTGACAAACACACAGTGTGGCAGTAAAATTTTTGGCTGCCTGTTACTGCTCTGGGATGGAGCTCCATTTTTGCTACCCCACTGCATTCCCCCTCATCTGGGCAGCAGTACCCACCCCTGTGTGCAACCAATTAGGTTTTCTTTAAAAATAAAGTACTTTGCATCCAATTTACTTGCTTGCAGTTTTGTTTGCTTCCCCAGGGGGAAAAAAAGTCGGGTTTCATATTCAATGGCCAAAGGAAACAGCGAGATGTGAAGATATAGGCCAGGGATGGTAGCTGGAGCCCAATGATATTCAGGGCAGTTCTAAAGATTCTCTGTAAAGTTTTTTTATCCGCTATAGCAGTGTTTCCCAACCTTGGCAACTTGAAGATATTTGGACTTCAACTCCCAGAATTCCCCAGCCAGCGACTGGCTGGGGAATTCTGGGAGTTGAAGTCCAAATATCTTCAAGTTGCCAAGGTTGGGAAACATTGCGCTACAGAGACGCTCCCATATCATGTGAGAATGCCATATACAGTGGTACCTCGGTACTCGAATGCTTTGGTTCTCGTACATTTCGGATAATGAACAAAATTTCCGGCAAAAATTTGCTTCGGTATCTGAACAAAAATTCAGATACCGAACAGCCAGAGAAAATTTTGTTCATTATCCGAAATGTTACCTCCGGGGGCTGCTGCAATCCCGGCAGCTTCGGGGGGGCTGAGGAGCTCTCTAAGAGCTCCAAGCTGCAGGAAGGGTGGGGGCTGCTCCAATCCCAGCAGCTTCGGGGGGCTCCTTTCCTCACTGCTTCCTCTTATTACCTGTAAGCAGCTGCAAAAACGTTCTCCTTCCCGCCACCGGCTTCCCTTCGAGTAGCAACAGCGCCGGGAACGTCACGTGATGAAGGGAAACCGCCGGAGCCATCTCAGCAGTTGCCGCCATTCCAGCAGCTTCCCTTCCTTACGTGACGTTCCCGGTGCTGTTGCTCCTCGAAGAGAAGCCGTTGCAGCCTCTGGGAGGGAGAAAGTTTTTGCAGCTGCTTACAGGTAATAACAGGAAGCATTGAGGAAAGGAGCCTCCCGAAGCTGCCGGGATTGCAACAGCCCCCACCCTTCCTGCAGCTTGCAGTACCGAATTTATTTATCCCATTGGAAATAAAGAAAATAGATTTAATTGGTTCCCAGTGAGTTAACAGGGGCTGGGAACTAATTAAATCCATTTCCATTATTTCCTATGGGATAAATAAATTCGGTACTCGACCAAATCGGTTCTCAACCACACTTCTGGAACGAATTGTGGTTGAGTACCGAGGTACCACTGTATTAGGATGCTCTCCATGGTGCTGCGATAGTAGGACAACAATAGATGCTGGGATAGATTGGCCTTTGGTGTCATACAAATTTCATTTATTTATTATTAGAGTTCAAAGGGACCTTGCAGGTCATCAAGTCCAACCCCCTGCCTGGGCAGGAAATCCTACAGCACCCCAGCCAAATGACAATCCAATCTCCTCTTGAAACAATGCGTTTGGCGGGCCCCAGGGGAAGAGCCTTCTCTGTGGCAGCCCCGGCCCTCTGGAATCAACTCCCCCCGGAGATTAGAACTGCCCCCACACTCCTTGTCTTTTGTAAATTACTCAAGACCCATCTATACCACCAGGCATGGGGGAGTTGAGACACCTTTCCCCCAGGCTTTTTTTTATATTTATGTTCGGGTATGTATATTTTGTTTGCTTTTTAAAATATGATAGGTTTTTACGTGCTTTTTAATATTAGATTTGTTTTCACCGGAATATTGTTTTTATTATTGTTGTGAGCCGCCCCGAGTCTTCAGAGAGGGGCGGCATACAAATCTAATAAATTGAATGGAATTGAAAGTGTCCAGAGTTGGAGCATTCACAACCTTCCACTGGTTGATCGCTCTGACTGTCAGGAAGTTCTTCCCTATTTCCAGGTTGAATCTCCCCTTGGTCAGCTTCCAACCATTGTTCCTCGTCTGGCCCACTGGTGCCCTGGAGAATAGTGTGGCCCTCTCCTCTCTGTGGCAACCCCTCAAGTACCTGTGCACTGTTATCATGTCCTCCCTGGACCTTCTTTTCTCAAAGCTATCCATACCCAGTTCGAGCAATCTCTCTTCATAAGTCTTGGTTTCTAGTCCCCTAATCATTTTGGATGCTCTTTTCCGCACCTTCTCCAGAGTTTCAATGTCTCTTTTGAAGTGTGGTGACCAGAACTGAATGCAGTTTTAAATTGTTTTTAATCATTGGATTTGTACTGTTTCGTTGTTGTGAGCTGCTCCGAGTCTTCAGAGAGGGGCGGCATACAAATCTAATAATAATAATAATAATAATAATAATAATAATAATAATAATAATAATAATAATAATAATAATAAAGACTGCTTTACTGGGATCGGCAAACATAATTCGCCACTACATCACGCAGTCCTAGGTGCTTGGGAAACACCCGACTGGTGATGAAATACAAAATCCAGCATTGTGATCTGGTTTGCTGTTTTATATTGACATAACAACAACAACAACAACAACAAAAACAACAACAATAATAATAATGTAAAGAACTGGTGGGATCATAAGCCCGAATAAGTGGTCAAAAATGAGCAAGCAAAACTACTGTGGGACTTCCGACTTCAGACTGACCGAATTCTGAAGCATAACACACCAGACATCCTGATTGTGGAGAAAAAGAAAGTATGGATCATCGACATCGCAATCCCAGGAGACAGCAGAATTGAGGAGAAGCAGCTAGAGAAATTAGTGAAATACAAAGATCTAAAAATTGAGCCGCAACGACTCTGGCATAAGCCTGTGAAAGTGGTCCCAGTGGTCCTTGGCATGCTGGGCGCAGTGCCAAAGGATCTCAGCAGACATTTTAAAACCATCGGAATTGACAAAATCTCCACCTGTCAATTGCAAAAGGCCGCTTTACTGGGATCGGCAAACATAATTTGCCACTACATCACGCAGTCCTAGGTGCTTGGGAAGCGCCCGACTGGTGATGAAATACCAAATCCAGCATAGTGATCTCGTTTGCTGTGTTGTACTGAAATAATAATAATAATAATAATAATAATAATAATAATAATAATAATAATAATAATAATTAAGGAGGAGGAGAAAGGAGGAAAGGAGGTGCTGAAAGAACGATGGAGCGACCTGTTGCCTGTGGAGGATAATTGCAAGCGGGGTATATTTGGGATAACAACTCCCCCCCCATCACCCCCCCTTCCTGCATGGCGCCAGCGGGTGAGAGCGGCTGGTGCCGGGGAGGGTTGGGTGGGATGGGAGGACTGCATGGACGGTTTCCTGAAAAATCACGAAAGAGAAATGAGAAAGATAGAACTGGTTGCTTGGGAATTGGGACATTGCTAATATGAACTTGCAAATGACTATCATTGTCTGTCCCCCCCCCCCCCTCCTGACTTCCATGCACTTTATTGAAGATCCACGCCCCCTAGTGGACCGGCTGGGGAAAAAAAGCAGCTTTTTAAGACCTTTTTAAAGTCCTTTTAAGATCTAAGACTTATTGAAGCCATACAAAGACACTTCACCTGGACCGACTGATCAACCGATGATTAACTAATAACTAGTATTAAGATCTGATTTTTACTATTTTTACCATTTTTATCATTTTATACTACTAATTATTAATTCTGTGAATTTTTTATTCTATTTATATGTATCTATATTGTGCCACTTTTTATTAGCATTTTTACCTATTACTAATTTAATCCTTTTTTAATATTGGGAGGGTTCGCTAATTAATGGATGATTGGAATAGAGTTAATCTTGTGCATGGAATGAATGAGTGGTATGAGTGTGATGGTCGGGGTGGGTGGGAGTACGGTATGGATGGGATGATTGTGAGTAGTGAATGATAGGTTTGGCCCACCTGACGCTCGGGAGACAGGAGAGGAAGAGGCACCGATCTCTGGGGTGGCAGAGGGCCAGAATATCCCTGTGTTGCTGGGGAGAGGCAGATATGGTGGGGGCCACAGAGTTAGCCGTTCCAGGGGAACGAGAGACCGTTGCTTAATAACGGTCCCTTGTTCCGGCTCTGTGAGCCCAATCTTGGGTACTGGTGATGAGTGTAACTCTGGCCCTGGGCTCAGGTTGCTGCTGCTCAATGCCAGGTCGGTGGTAAATAAAGCTCTCCTCATCCGGGATCTGATCCTGGATGAGGAGGCCGACCTGGCTTGTATTACTGAAACCTGGCTGGGCCCGGAGGGAGGTGTCCCTCTCTCTGAAATCTGCCCAGCCGGGTTTCAGATATGGCATCAACCTCGACCCCAGGGAAGGGGGGGAGGAGTGGCTATTATAGCCAGGGAGAGCCTTTGCATGCGTAGACTCATTGCTCCGGAAATTGCAGGTTGCAAGTCTCTCTTGCTGAAGTTGGACTTAGGGGTTCAGGTGGGCTTATTTCTCACGTACCTGCCTCCCAGCTGCGTGTCAAAAGCCCTGCCTGTTCTACTCGAGGAGGTAGCCGGGTTGGCGGTGGAGTTCCCCGGACTCATTGTCCTGGGGGACTTCAACCTGCTGTCACTCGGCGAAACCTCTGGGCTGGCACAGGAGTTCATGGCCACCATGACAGCCATGGACCTGACTCAAGTAGTACAGGGTCCGACTCACGAGGGAGGGCACGCACCTGACATGGTATTCCTTTCCGAGCAATTGAGCAATGGTCCGAGACTAAGGGGCTTAGAAGTGTTGCCTTTGTCATGGTCAGACCATTTTCTGCTACGGCTTGACTTCCTGGCTCCAATCCTTCCCCGCAGGGAGGCGGAACCAATGAAGATGTTCCGCCCCAGATGCCTGATGGACCCTGAGGGCTTTCAGACGGCGCTTGGGGTTATTCCAGAGACACTCGTCCACAGTTCGGCGGAGTCCCTTGCTGAGGCCTGGAACAGGGCTGCGGCAGGGGCTCTTGACCGGATTGCGCCTTCGCGACCTCTCCGCGGCGCTAGACCCCGTAGAGCCCCATGGTTCAACGAGGAGCTCCGGGAGTTGAAACGCCAAAAGAGATGTCTAGAGAAGCGATGGAGGAAGAGTAGGTCCGAATCTGATCGAACACTTGTAAGAGCTTTTATTAAGACTTACAAAGTGGCGCTCAAGGCGGCAAGATGCACGTACCATGCCGCCTTGATTGCATCAGCGGAATCCCGCCCGGCTGCTCTGTTTAGGGTGACCCGCTCCCTTCTTAATCAGGGGGGAGTTGGGGAGCCCTTGCAGAGTAGTGCCGAGGAGTTTAACACGTTTTTCGCTGATAAAGTCGCTCAGATCCGGGCCGACCTCGACTCCAATTGTAAAACAGAGTCGACTGACAACGAGTCAGTCGAGGTGACTGGGGCACGTACTTGTCCACCTGTCTGGGAAGAGTTTGATCTGGTGACACCTGATGAAGTGGACAAGGCCATCGGAGCTGTGAGTTCTGCCACCTGTTTACTGGATCCGTGTCCCTCCTGGTTGGTCTCGGCCAGCAGGGAGGTGACACGGAGCTGGGCCCAGGAGATTACCAACGCTTCCTTGGGGAGGGGAGTCTTTCCAACACTCTATAAAGAAGCGCTCGTGCGCCCCCTCCTCAAGAAGCCCTCCCTGGACCCAGCCGTACTTAATAACTATCGTCCAGTCTCCAACCTTCCCTTTATGGGGAAGGTTGTCGAGAAGGTGGTGGCACTCCAGCTCCAGCGGTCCTTGGAAGAAGCCGATTATGTAGGTCCCCGACAGTCAGGTTTCAGGCCCAGTTACAGCACGGAAACCGCTTTGGTCGCGTTGATGGATGACCTCTGGCGGGCCCGGGACAGGTGTTTATCCTCTGTCCTGGTGCTCCTCGATCTCTCAGCGGCTTTCGATACCATCGACCATGGTATCCTTCTGCACCGGTTGGAGGGGTTGGGAGTGGGAGGCACTGTCCTCCAGTGGTTCTCCTCCTACCTCTCTGACCGATCGCAGTCGGTGTTAGTGGGGGGTCAGAGGTCGGCTCCGAGGTCTCTCCCTTGTGGGGTGCCTCAGGGGTCGGTCCTCTCCCCCTTGCTATTTAACATCTACATGAAACCGCTGGGTGAGATCATCCAAGGACATGGGGTGAGGTATCATCAATATGCCGATGATACCCAGCTTTACATCTCCACCCCATGCCCAGTCAACGAAGCGGTGGAAGTGATGTGCCGGTGCCTGGAGGCTGTTGGGGCCTGGATGGGTGTCAACAAACTCAAACTCAACCCGGATAAGACGGAGTGGCTGTGGGTTCTGCCTCCCAAGGACAATCCCATCTGTCTGTCCATCACCCTGGGGGGGGAATTATTGACCCCCTCAGAGAGGGTCCGCAACTTGGGCGTCCTCCTCGACCCACAGCTTACATTAGAAAACCATCTCTCAGCTGTGGCGAGGGGGGCGTTTGCCCAGGTTCGCCTGGTGCACCAGTTGCGGCCCTATCTGGACCGGGACTCATTGCTCACAGTCACTCATGCCCTCATCACCTCGAGGTTCGACTACTGTAGTGCTCTCTACATGGGGCTACCTTTGAAAAGTGTTCGGAAACTTCAGATCGGGCAGAATGCAGCTGCGAGAGCAGTCATGCGCTTACCTAGGTATGCCCATGTCTCACCATCACTCCGCAGTCTGCATTGGCTGCCAATCAATTTCCGGTCACAATTCAAAGTGTTGGTTATGACCTTTAAAGCCCTTCATGGCATCGGACCAGAATATCTCCGAGACCGCCTTCTGCCGCACGAATCCCAGCGACCGATTAGGTCCCACAGAGTGGGCCTTCTCCGGGTCCCGTCAACTAAACAATGCCGGTTGGCGGGTCCCAGGGGAAGAGCCTTCTCTGTGGCGGCACCGGCTCTCTGGAACCAACTCCCCCCGGAGATTAGAACTGCCCCTACTCTTCCTGCCTTCCGAAAACTCCTTAAGACCCACCTTTGCCGTCAGGCATGGGGAAACTAAACATCTCCCCTGGGCACGTTAATTTATACATGGTATGCTTGTGAGTGTGTTTGCTATTACATGGGGTTTTTCTTAAATCATTAAATATTTTAATTAATTGCATTGTTGTGACTGTTTTACTTGTTGTGAGCCGCCCCGAGTCTTCGGAGAGGGGCGGCATACAAGTCCAACTAATAAATAAATAAATAAATAAATAATAATAATAAATAAATAAATAAATAAATAATAATAATAATTTATTAGATTTGTATGCCGCCTCTCTCCGAGGACTCATTCACTCGAACGCTAGTGATGTGGCCATGTCAGTGGTGCTGTTGCAGGAGAATGAGGAAGCCCAATTCCTTCCATGTGCATGACCGCCTTCCGCCGCACGAATCCCAGCAACCGATTAGGTCCTACAGAGTCTGCCTTCTCCGGGTCCCGTCGACAAAACAATGTCATTTGGCGGGACCCAGGGGAAAAGCTGCCTGTAACTATTTCATCATCCGATCCTGCTTCACTCCCAGAATCTTCCCTTCCAGAATCTTCCCTTCCAGAATCTTCCCTTCCAGAATCTTCTCTTGACACAGAAGCTTCCCTGTCTGAAGCGGTTGGCAGTAAAACCGGTCTCTGATAACGTGAGGATTCTCCAAAACCAACCCCCACAGTCCTTGGAGCAGGAGCTGGCCCAGAGCCAACCACAACACATTACACAATATATTTCTGGTTACTCCCTACCTTTTTTTTATTTTCCAAAAAAGAGAGAAAAAGTCTTAGTGAGGAAAAGAAACATTTACATCTTGAGATTCAGGGAATCTCAGAAATATTCTGAGAGAAATTTACATTAGAGGTAAACTTTGCAAAGCTGATTCTTTCTGTTTCAGTTTGTCTTAAACTGTTCCATTCAGTACATAAGTGCACCGGTGTGCCTTTCGTCCCCTGTCCAATTATCTTTCCTTTCTTTCACCTATCTTATATATTCTCTTCCTTTCATATATCCTCTCCTCTAAGTTCACTTTTACCCTTATATATATTACCACATGTCTATTTTCTTCCTATGTACTTGTGTATTGGACAAATGAATAAAATAAAATAAATAAAACTGAAAATTGATTTAGCCCACAACTGAAAGTCTGTATATTGAAAACAAGATATTTATTTGTTACAGAAAGCATAACCAAAAGAGAAGAGGTTTAGTTGACTGTATACAAGCAGCCATTTGGATAAAGTAGTTTTAGAATATAACAAAATGAATGAGTTTCAAGACAGGGCACAAATATTAAAGGGCAAAAAAATTAAGGTTAGAAGGAAAGATACCAATACTCCATGTATTTTATGATGTATGATGTGGAACAGCACAGATTTTATAAGGATGTGGAGTTAGTCCCATAGATATTATAGGTCTCTCATCAAGCTTTTCCACTCCTTCGGGCAACTGGAAATGGAAGGTCCTCAGCAGGCTGGTTAGGATGGTGAAGAGCTCAATTCTTGTCAACTTTTCTCCTAAACAGACCCGTTGCCCTGTGGAAGAGACATGGGAAGGACAGAGAAATGGAAATATAATCTGTACTGAAACACCACTTTGGCACCAGGACGAATCTGTCGCATGATGAGCATAGTGACGAGCATTTCTGAAGGATATTCTGATATACCCCTGATGTTTCACTGGATTTGAGAAAGCATTTTTAAACAGTCCCATCTGAGACATGCTCATGGTATCGGCATGTTAGTAGTGGAGAGGCTGCAGAATGTGGCCGCGCGAGCTATCATGGGCCTCCCTAGGTCCCCCCATGTTTCAACAACACTCCGCGGCTTGTACTGGCTGCCGATCAGTTTCCGATCACAATTCAAAGTGTTGGTAATGACCTATAAAGCCCTACATGGCATCGGACCAGAATACCTACAGGATCGAATCCCAGCGTCCGGTGAGGTCCCACAGAGTTGGCCTTCTCCGGGTCCTGTCAACTAAATAATGCCATCTGGCGGGACCCAGGGGAAGAGCCTTCTCTGTGGCAGCCCCAGCCCTCTGGAATCAACTCCCCCCGGAGATTCGAATTGCCCCCACCCTCCCTGTCTTCCGCAAGATGTTAAAGACCCACTTATGTCACCAGGCATGGGGGACTGATTCCCCCCCCCCATTTGCTGATTATAGCACTTGAAAATGGTATGATTGTGTAGTACTGATTGTTTTTTAATATTAAGGGATTTTAACTTCAGCTTCACTCTGGATAGTTCAATGGATTTGCAGCTGGCTGAAGCGTAGACATCAGAGAGTTATTGTTAATGGTGAGTATTCTGAGCAGAGTCAGGTTACAAGCGGTGTGCCACAAGGGTCTGTTCTGGGTCCTATTCTTTTTAATATGTTTGTGAGTGACATAGGGGAAGGTTTGGTAGGGAAGGTTTGCCTATTTGCCGATGACTCCAAAGTGTGCAATAGGGTTGATATTCCTGGAGGCGTCTGTAATATGGTAAATGATTTAGCTTTACTAGATAAATGGTCAAAGCAATGGAAACTGCAGTTTAATGTTTCCAAATGTAAAATAATGCACTTGGGGAAAAGGAATCCTCAATCTGAGTATTGTATTGGCAGTTCTGTGTTAGAAAATACTTCAAAAGAAAAGGATTTAGGGGTAGTGATTTCTGACAGTCTCAAAATGGGTGAACAGTGCAGTCAGGCGGTAGGGAAAGCAAGTAGGATGCTTGGCTGCATAGCTAGAGGTATAACAAGCAGGAAGAGGGAGATTATGATCCCGCTATATAGAATGCTGGTGAGACCACATTTGGAATACTGTGTCCAGTTCTGGAGACCTTACCTACAAAAAGATATTGACAAAATTGAACGGGTCCAAAGACGGGCTACAAGAATGGTGGAAGGTCTTAAGCATAAAACGTATCAGGAAAGACTTAATGAACTCAATCTGTACAGTCTGGAGGACAAAAGGAAAAGGGGGGACATGATCGAAACATTTAAATATATTAAAGGGTTAAATAAGGTCCAGGAGGGAAGTGTTTTTAATAGGAAAGTGAACACAAGAACAAGGGGACACAATCTGAAGTTAGTTGGGGGAAAGATCAAAAGCAACATGAGAAAATATTATTTTACTGAAAGAGTAGTAGATCCTTGGAACAAACTTCCTTGGAACAAACTTCCACAGTAACTGAATTTAAACATGCCTGGGATAAACATATATCCATCCTAAGATAAAATACAGAAAACAGTATAAGGGCAGACTAGATGGACCATGAGGTCTTTTTCTGCCGTCAGACTTCTATGTTTCTATGTTTATTGTATTTTATTATTGCTGTGAGCCGCCCTGAATCCTTGGAGAGGGGTGGCATACAAATCTATTAAATTATTATTATTTATTATTATTATTGTTGTTGTTGTGGTGGTGGTTATTGTTAACATAGGGCAATGCAGAGCATGGCCTCAGATATGGTTTTTTTGTGGCATGCGTGCCATAATAGGGTCACCAACATTGAATTGGAGCAAATACAGTGGACTAACACACCCCAGAAGTTTATTTTTTCAGACTAGGCAATTATGATTTTTGGATTCCATTTGGAACAGGTTAACGTTGCTCTTGATTCTGGCCACAATGATTTCACCCAGTACATGTATTGTACAGATAATGTGATTCTCTGCAATAAGGAACTCATACGTAAAGCTAATAGGAACTTCAATCACATCTCAAACTACAAGAAACAGAGATTAAGATGAGACAAGAGTTTCAGGTTCTGACAGTCAGTGAAAAGGAAAAGAATGAACCAGAACTATACCTACTCAGAATTATTAGACCAAAAACATCTAAGGAAGATCGATATTTAATAATACATATAATTACAGCTGCCAGGAGTGCTTATGCGCAGAGCTGGAAATTAAACAATGTCCCATCAACACTAAACTTAATAAATAAAATTTACAAAATTGCAGAGATGAGCAAGTTGACATTGGAAATAAAAGAAAGAGACAATATTGAATTTTACCAAATCTTGAGCAGGTGGTGCGATTGGATTAATTAAAAAATATATTTAAAAGGTTAAATATCTATAATACAGTCAAATCTCTCCCAATTTGAAAGTATACAAGGGAAATAAATGTAAGCAATCTTGTTATTCCTTTCGTTTAGATATACAAAATAAAATTGTTGTCTAGCCATTAACTTTGGACAATTTATGATTTAGGTAACATGATTGAAATTAATAAAGATTAAGATTTAGGCAACAAGATATAATATAGCAATGTAAAACTAGTAGATTGATAAAATAAAAACAGGTTGGTTGGCAAATATGTAAATTGTTGAGTGCTTAAGACTTGATATATAACCATAATTAAAAATGATGATATCTATATGTTTCTATAAGTTGTGTTTTGTTTTTGTCTTTGTTTGTTTTAAGGTACTTGTGCATTTTATTTCCATGTAAATAATTAATAAAGATTATTTTAAAAAAGAAAAGGAAAGGAATGGTTTTAAATTTCCCGAAAAACATTACAAATTGCCTATTAATCATAAACTGCCTTGAATAGTTGGATTTACCTCCGCCAAAGGGCAAAAATGCTTCTCGCGCCCGAAAATTCCCGTCTTTGTCTAAAAAGTGATTTGGGTTGAATTCCTCAGGTGTCTCCCATTGTTCAGGATCCAGAAGAACAGAGCGTAGATCATTCACAATAATGCTGCCCTTCAATAACAACAGAACAGAAAGGAAAAATTACAGCTGTTTCATAATATGCAAAAAGTGGAAGCAAGTAGGATGCTTGGCTGCATAGCTAGAGGTATAACAAGCAGGAAGAGGGAGATTATGATCCCGCTATATAGAGCGCTGGTGAGACCACATTTAGAATACTGTGTTCAGTTCTGGAGACCTCAGCTACAAAAAGATATTGACGAAATTGAAGGGGTCCAAAGACGGGCTACAAGAATGGTGGAAGGTCTTAAGTATAAAACGTATCAGGAAAGACTTCATGAACTCAATCTGTATAGTCTGGAGGACAGAAGGGAAAGGGGGGACATGATCGAAATATTTAAATATGTTAAAGGGTTAAATAAGGTCCAGGAGGGAAGTGTTTTTAATAGGAAAGTGAACACAAGAACAAGGGGACACAATCTGAAGTTAGTTGGGGGAAAGATTAAAAGCAACATGAGAAAATATTATTTTACTGAAAGAGTAGTAGATCCTTGGAACAAACTTCCAGCAGACGTGGTAGATAAATCCACAGTAACTGAATTTAAACATGCCTGGGATAAACATATATCCATCCTAAGATGAAATACAGAAAATAGTATAAGGGCAGACTAGATGGACCATGAGGTCCTTTTCTGCCGTCAGACTTCTATGTTTCTATGTTTCTAACTTGTAGGGGAAGCATTAGTTGGCAATAGATCACCATCACTCTCCCTCCCTCTCTTTCTCTCTCTCAGCTTTTCCAAATTCTCTTTTCGTGCAACCACTAATCTGCAGATGTGGGTGAAGAAGGAGAGTGCAAAAGTTGGCTTGAAACTGAATATTAGGAAACCTAAGACCATGGCATGCGGCCCTCTCAATTCCTGGCAAATAGATAGGGAAGAAATGGAGGTAGCGATAGATTTTATTTTCCTGGGCACCAAGATCACTGCAGTTGGAGAATGCAGCCAAGAAATTAAAGGACGCTTGCCCCTGGGGAGGAAAGCTGTGGCAAATCTAGACAATTTATTTGTTTGTTTGTTTGTTTGTTTGTTTGTTTGTTTGTTTGTTTGTTTGTTCGTTCGTTCGTTCGTTCATTCATTCATTCATTCATTCATTCATTCATTCATTCATTTATTTATTTATTAGATTTGTATGCAGCCCCTCTCCATAGACTCCGGGTGGCTCACAACACAATAAAACAGTTCCTGACAAATTTAATAATTTACAATTTAAAATATTTAAAAAATCCCATTATTAAGCAGACATACCTACAAACATACCATACATAAATTGTATAGGCCCGGGGGAGATATTTCAATTCCCCCATGCCTGACGACAAACGTGGATTTTGAGGAGTTTGGGGGGAGCTGGTTCCAGAGAGTCGGGGCCACCACAGAGAAGGCTCTTCCCCTGGGGCCCGCCAACCGACATTGTTTAGTTGACGGGACCCGGAGAAGGCCGACTCTGTGGGACCTAATTGGTTGCTGGGATTCGTGCAGCAGAAGGCGGTCTCAGAGATATTCTGGTCCAATGCCATGAAGGGATTTAAAAGCAGAGACAGGCCAACAAAAGTGTGTATAATCAAGGCTATGGGCTTCCCAATTGCAATATATGGCTGTGATAGTTGGACCATAAGAAAGTCTGAGCACCAAAGAATTGGAGCCTTTGAATTATGTTGCTGGAGAATAGAGGGCTCCTATCGGCATATCTAATTATTATTATTTTATTATTATTATTATTTATTAGATTTGTATGCCGCCCCTCTCCGTAGACTCGGGGCGGCTCACAACAGCAATAAAACAATTCATGACAAATCTAATAATTTAAAAACATTTTTAAAAAACCAGTTATTAAGCAGACATACACACAGACATACCATACATAAATTGTATAGGCCCAGGGGAGATATCTCAATTCCCCCATGCCTGGCGGCAAAGGTGGGTTTTAAGGAGTTTACGAAAGGCAAAGAGGGTGGGGGCAGGTCTAATCTCCGGGGGGAGCTGGTTCAAGAGAGTCGGGGCTGCCACAGAGAAGGCTCTTCCCCTGGGTCCCGCCAGATGACATTGTTTAGTTGATGGGACCCGGAGAAGACCGACTCTGTGGGACCTAACCGGTCGCTGGGATTAGTACGGCAGAAGGCGGACCCGGATGTATTCTGGTCCGATGCCATGAAGGGCTTTATAAATGCATGGCAATAGTCAGGAAAGCCAAGAGAGATTTTGCTACCTTTGGAATGTGGAAACCCTGCATCGTCACATCTCTTAGGCTTTGTCTAGGCACGGGTATAAATAAAACATATTTTGCTCTTTGAGTCTCATGTATCACAGCATTGGTGTAGGGCAGCTTGTGCCGATCCTCATAGGAGATGGATCCGGAGGCACCAAAGACATCTTCAATCTCCTTGCGGACTTTTTCTGCAGGGGGGGGGGAGTGGGGGAATAAAAAAGACAAATCCATTTTGAATGATGCCATTTAGGATTGAATAATCTCTTACAGATGTATCTGTTTTTCTGAAATAATTTCCTATGAGTTTAGTTATGAACCAATAGTTCAGAAGGCTCAGAAAAATTATTATAGTAATGTTCCCACCATTGTTTTCAGAATTAAGGGCAGATTTGAATCTATAAAAGCAGAATGCAGGAAAAGTTAAACTTAGGGATAGCAACAGCACTTCGGTTTAATTATATGCTACTTTCACAGTGTTTTATAACCCTCTCTAAGCATGTTACAGAGTCGGCATATTGCCCCCAACAATTTGGGTCCTCATTTTACCCATCTCAGAAGGATGGAAGCCTGAGTCAATCTTGAGCCTGGTGATATTTGATCTGCCAAATTGCAGGCAGCCTGCAGTATTGCTCTCTAACCACTACATCACTGTGGCGCACTTTTTCCATATACAGTAGTACCTCTAGATACGAGCTGCTCCACATGCGAGTATTTCAAGGTACAAGCCACGAGGGGAGAGAAATTTCTGTTCCAGTCCCGAGCTCAAATTCGGGATACGAGCCGAGCGTCCACTAGGTGGTGCAAGAATCCTTGCTTTTGGTTATCTCGGAGGGGAAAAACAAAGTCTAAAGTTATTTGTTCCACCAGATACGAGTTGCTCGACATACAAGCTCCCTTCTGGAACGAATTATGCTCGTATCTAGGGGTACTACTGTATTGAAAATTTAGTCAATACCCTATTCATTATTCCAGATTACTACAAAGACTTACTAATATAGGTAGTCCCCAACTTTCAACAGTTCATTTTGTGACCATTCAAAGTTACAACAGTACTGAATAAAGTGACTTGTGGCCGTTTTTCACAATTACAACCTATGCAGCATCCCAATGGTCATGTGATCATAATTCAGATGCTTGGCAACTGGTTTATATTTACGATGGTTGATGTGTCTCAGTGTTATGCGATCACTATTTGCACTACAGTGGTACTTCTACCTAAGAACACCTCTACTTACAAACTTTTCGGGTGTTCAAGATTTTTTTGCCTCTTCTCAAGAACCATTTTCCACTTACAAACCAGAGCCTCCAAAACTGTAACTGGAAAAGGGAAGGAGAAGGCTCCGTGGGGCCTCTCTAGGAATCTCCTGGGAGGAAACAGGGCTGGAAAAGGCGGGGAGAAGCCTTCGTGGGGCCTCTCTAGGAATCTCCTGGGAGGAAACAGGGCCTCCACCCTCCCTGTGATTTCCCCAATCGCACGCCTTAAGAATCCCTTGGGAGGAAACAGGGCTGGAAAAGGCAGGGAGAAACCTCTGTGGGGCCTCTCTAGGAATCTCCTGGGAGGAAACAGGGCTGGAAAAGGGAGGGAGAAGGCTCCTTGGGGCCTCTCTAGGAATCTCCTGGGAGGAAACAGGGCCGGAAAGGGTGGGGAGAAGCCTCTGTGGGGCCTCTCTAGGAATCTCCTGGGAGGAAACAGGGCTGGAAAAGGTGGGGAGAAGCCTCCGTGGGGCCTCTCTAGGAATCTCCTGGGAGGAAACAGGGCCTCCACCCTCCCTGTTGTTTCCCCAATCACACGCCTTATTTGCCTTTACATTGATTCCTATGGGGAAAATTGCTTCTTCTTACAAACTTTTCTACTTAAGAACTTGGTCGCAGAATAAATTAAGTTTGTAAGTAGAGGTACCACTGTATTTGCAATCTTCTGACAAGCAATGTCAACGGGGAAGCCAGATTGACTTAACAACTTCAGTGATTCATTTAACAACTGTGACAAGAAATATCATAAAATGGGTCAATATTCACAACATACCGTATTTTTCAGAGTATAAGCTGTACCTCCCCCCCCCAAAAAAACAAAAGAGGGTGGAAATTTGGTGTGCTTTATACACCGAACACAACCATTTTGGGCCCCCCACGCCCTGCTCCTGAACCCCATTTTTGCAATATATGAGCCCATTTTCTTTTGCAAAAAATAGGGTGCAGAGAGAATTTGGGTGGTTTGTAGAGCGCTCCTAGAGGTTGGGCAAAGACAAAAACATCCCAGTTTTTGCAAAGAAATGGGTGAAAACGGGCCATTTTTTGGAAAAATTGGGGTGTTTTTTCCTTCCCCCAGATCTTATGAGCATTCTGCAGGCTTCTCAAAACCTCTGTGTGCCCTGTTTTTTTGCAAAGAACGGTCAATTTTTGCAAAGAACAAGGTGGGGGTTGGGGAAGGCAATCACTTTTTTTCTTTATTTAGCTCTTTTAAATCTTGATGCGTCTTATACACTGGTGTGCCTAATAGTCCGAAAAATACAGTATAGGACTACCTATACAGAATTACTACAGGGATGTTGTAAAATATTTTTACATTTAAATAAAATATTTATACGATCGGGTTTCTTTTAATTTGTGAACTTTATTATAGGCTCCGAATTTCCATAGAATGTTATTGTAAAGATTTGGTTCATCATTCAGTAGTTATTGAGATGCCAAAGATTTCCTGTGTATTTTCCACTCTGGCTATTGTTCCCACTGCCCAGAGTTGTCTCACCTTGGATGTCGGGATGATTTACCAAGAGAAGCAGGGCCCACATCAGGCTATCATGGGTTGTTTCTGTTCCAGCAATAAACAATTCAAGCAGACAACAAGCCAAGTTCTCTTCACTATAGACAGAGTTGGTGTCATTCTTGCTCTATTTTTAAAATGAGTAATTCAACTTACAATAAATTCTAGGTTTCCTTCAATATGTTTAATGTTATTAGAAAAAATAACATCCATACATACATACATACACATCTCATATCTCATATCTCATATCTCATATCTCATATCTCATATCTCATATCTCATATCTCATATCTATCTATCTATCTATCTATCTATCTATCTATCTATCTATCTATCATCTATCTATCTATCTATCTATCTATCATCTATCTATCATCTATCTATCATCTATCTATCTATCTATCTATCATCTATCTATCACTCTATCTATCTATCATCTATCTATCTATCTATCATCTATCTATCTATCTATCTATCTATCTATCATCTATCTATCTATCTATCTATCTATCATCTATCTATCTATCTATCAATCTATCTATCTATCATCTATCATCTATCATCTATCATCTATCATCTATCATCTATCATCTATCTATCTATCATCTATCATCTATCATCTATCATCTATCATCTATCATCTATCTATCTATCTATCTATCTATCCATCCATCCATCCATCCATCCATCCATCATCTATCTATCTATCTATCTATCTATCCATCCATCCATCCATCCATCCATCATCTATCTATCTATCTATCTATCTATCTATCTATCTATCCATCCATCCATCCATCCATCCATCCATCATCTATCTATCTATCTATCTATCTATCTATCTATCTATCTATCTATCTATCTATCTATCTACCTATCTATCAATCTATCAATCTATCTATCTATCTATCTATCTATCTATCTATCATCTATCATCTATCATCTATCATCTATCATCTATCATCTATCATCTATCATCTATCATCTATCATCTATCATCTATCATCTATCATCTATCTATCTATCTATCTATTAAATCTTGTATAAATTTTAAAGTTTTCTGATTATTTATGATTTGTTCTATCTTGTTGTGAGCCGGCCCGAGTCTTCGGAGAGGGGCGGCATACAAATCTAAATAATAAATAAATAAATAAATAAATAAATAAATAAATAAATAAATAAATAAATAAATAAATAAATAAAATCTATCTATCTATCTATCTATCTATCTATCTATCTATCTATCTATCTATCTATCTACTACCTACCTACCTATCATCTATCTATCTATCTATCTATCTATCCATCCATCCATCCATCCATCCATCATCTATCTATCTATCTATCTATCTATCATCTATCTATCTATCTATCTATCTATCTATCTATCATCTATCTATCTATCTATCTATCTATCTATCTATCATTCATCTATCTATCTATCTATCTATCTATCTATCTATCTATCTATCTATCTATCTATCTATCTATCTATCTATCTATCTATCATCTCTCTGTGTGTGTGTGTGTGTTGTGAGCGCTCCTTGTCCATCTCTGGTAATGTCAGATTCTGAGGAGGATGATCCAGGCCCTTCTGGATACCCTGGGCAAGTGAAGGAGAGTGAGGGAGAAAGTGACCTGAGTGAACCTGAGCAACCACCAGAGGGGGCTGATATATCAATGGGGGAGTGGTCCCAGTCAGAGAATGAGGAAGACATTAGAGTGGATAATCCGTTACTAGATGCCAGATATAGGAGATTCCTGAGAAGGCAAGAGAACTTGCATAGTAAAAAGTATTCGCTTACAAATTCCAGCCCAATCTCCCTTTGAAAATCTCAAGTGTTGGACCTCTCACAACCTCTGCAGGTAAGCTGTTCTATTGGTTGATCGCTCTCACCGTCAGAAAGTTCCTCCTTATTTCCAGGCTGAATCTCTCTTTGGTCAGCTTTGTTCCTTGTTTGGCCTTCTGGTGCCTTGGAAAATAGCCTGACCCCCTTACTCCTCTCTGTGGCAGCCCCACAAGTACTGGAAGACTGCTGTCATGTCTCCTCTGGTCCTTCTCTTTGCTACACTAACCATGGCCAGTTCCTATAACTGCTCTTCATATGTTATAGTTTACAATCTCCTTATCATCCTGGTACATACATACATACATAATAATAATAATATTATTAATAATAATAATAATAATTATTATTATTATTATTAATTGGATTTGTATGCCGCCCCTCTCCGCAGACTCGGGGCGGCTAACAACAATGATAAAAAACAACATGTAACAATCCAATTTAATAAAACAACTAAAAACCCTTATTATAAAAACCAAACATACACACAAACATACCATACATAACTTGTAATGGCCTAGGGGAAGGAATATCCTAACTCCCCCATGCCTGGCGACAAAGGTGGGTCTTGAGTAATTTGTGAAAGACAAGGAGGGTGGGGGCAGTTCTAATCTCTGGGGGGAGTTGATTCCAGAGGGTCAGGGACGCCACAGAGAAGGCTCTTCCCTTGGGGCCCGCCAAACAACATTGTTGGGTTGACGGGACCCGGAGAAGGCCAACTCTGTGGGACCTTATCGGCCGCTGGGATTCATGCGGTAGAAGGCGGTTTCGGATGTATTCTGTCCCAATGTCATGTAGGGCTTTAAAGGTCATGACCAACACTTTGAATTGTGACCGGAAACCGATCAGCAGCCAGTGCAGGCCACGGAGTGTTGCAGAAACGTGGGCGAATCTAGGAAGCCCCACGATGGCTCTCGCGGCCGCATTCTGCACGATCTGAAGTTTCCGAACACTTTTCAAGGGTAGCCCCATGTAGAGAGCGTTGCAGTAATCGAACCTCGAGGTGATGAGGGCATGAGCGACTGTGAGCAGTGACTCCCTGTCCAAATAGAGCCGCAACTGGTGCACCATATGATATCCCATCATATGATACATACATATCGCATGATGTCATGGATTCTAATGAAAAATGGGTGTCATAACTCAATACAATGAACAAAAAAAATAAATGCATATGTAAATAGGCAAAATACCTTTTCCATTTGCAGTAGATAGAAGTCAATGAAATCCTGTGGCTCATATAGAGATTGGCATTGCTTGTGCCTTTCTATTTCCTGCCTTCCAAATAAAAGGATATGCTCAGCAGACTCCAGAGCCTTCTGGTGAGGTCCTGGAAGATGTTTCATCAACGATGGGAATGCCTCATAAAGCTAAAAAGATAAATTTAAAAAATCCATCACTTCATACAGTGTTCAGTTCCGGAAACCTCACCTACAAAAAGATATTGGCAAAATTTAACGGGTCCTAAGACGGGCTACAAGAATGGTGGAAGGTCTTAAGCATAAAACGTATCAGGAAAGACTTCATGAACTCAATCTGTATAGTCTGGAGGACAGGAGGGAAAGGGGGGACATGATCGAAACATTTAAATATGCCATGAAGGGCTTTATAGGTGATGACCAACACTTTGAATTGTGACCGGAAACTGATCGGCAACCAATGCAGTCTGCGGAGTGTTGGTGTAACATGGGCATATTTAGGAAAGGCCATGATTGCTCTCGCAATCTCTCCGAACACTCTTCAAAGGTAGCCCCATGCAGAAAGCGTTACAGTAGAGTAGTCGAACCTCAAGTCCAGTGCCTTGGACTCTAATTTACTTTCAGATGCTAGATGGAACCCTGGCATTACTATCTATAATCTATTTATTTATTACTGTAAACTTGCATGCTGCCATTTTGCCATAAGTTACTCTAGGCCAGGGGTAGGCGAAGTTGGCTCTTCTATGACATGTGGATTTCAACTCCCAGAATTCCTGAGCTAGCATGATTGGCTCAGGAATTCTGGGAGTTGAAGTCCACAAGTCATAGAAGAGCCAACTTCGCCTACCCCTGCCCCAGGTGAGTTAGAGATCTGGTTGTTCTAATATAAAAGATTGCTCACCAGATGAAAAACACGACCTGCCCTTCTTACAATAGTCGTTAAGTCTTCAACCAACTTCTGGAAGCTTTTATCTTCAAGTGCAAACTGATGCCCAAAGCTAAAAGCACATATAACATTGGAGACTGTATTGATCAATGGCAATGAAGGATCAAATGGTTGCCCTGAGGATGAAAATATATATTATTATTATTTATTTTATTTATTTATTTATTTGTCCAATACACAAATACATAGGAAGAAAAATAGACATGTAGTAATATATATAAGGGTAAAGTGAACTTAGAGGAGAGGATATATGAAAGAAAGAAAATATATATGATAAGTGAGAGAAAGGAATGACAATTGGACAGGGGACGAAAGGCACACTGGTGCATTTATGTACACCCCTTACTGGCCTCTTAGGAACCTAGAGAGGTCAATCGTGGAGAGTCTAAGGGAGAAATGTTGGGGGTTAGGGGTTGACACAATTGAGTCCGGTAATGAGTTCCACGCTTCGATAACTCGATTGTTGAAATTATATTTTTTACAGTCAAGTTTGGAGCGGTTCGTATTAAGTTTGAATCTGTTGCGTGCTCTTGTGTTGTTGCGGTTGAAGCTGAAGTAGTCATTGACCAGTAGGATGTTGCAGCATATGATCTTGTGGGCAATATTCAAATCGTGTTTTAGGCGCCGTAGTTCTAGGCTTTCTAGGCCCAGGATTGTTAGTCTATTTTCGTAGGATATTCTGTTTCGAGTGGAGGAGTGAAGGGCTCTTCTGGGGAAATATCTTTGGACATTTTCAAGGGTGTTGATGTCTGAGATGTGGTATGGGTTCCAGACAGAGGAACTGTATTCAAGGATGGGTCTGGCAAAAGTTTTGTAGGCTCTTGTGAGTAGTGTGAGATTGCCTGAGCAGAAGCTGCGTAGGATCAGGTTAACAACTCTAGAAGCTTTTTTGGCGATATTGTTGCAGTGGGCTTTAGCACTTAGGTCATTCGATATTAGTATTCCAAGGTCTTTTACTGAGTGTGGGTTGGCAGTGAGAGATATCAATAATTACATAGGAATAATTCAGCATTCCTGTAATACTGAGCACTTGTAATGAGAACTCAGGGACCACTGGAGTCTCTAGGCAATTTCTTTGTTTTTATAGAAAGTCACATAAAATACATCAATTTTCAGAGAGAGACTATGAATGGCAGCTTGCAAAGCAGCTTATCATACAAGCGCCTACGTCACTAAGAGCATATCCACCTAGGTGTTTGCTATACACCCTTCCCATTATGAAGCTGGCAGGAAATTGTGCCATTTAAATAATGTACCCACACTTCAATACCCAAGAAGATACTGGAAAAGATAATAACAAACCAGATCTGCCAACACCTAGAAACAAGTAAAGCAATAACTAGCAGCCAGCACAGGTTGATTAAAAAATTGGTGTATATGGAGCAAAAAAAAAGGTTCAGAGTTTTGCTCAGATTAAAGAAATTGGAGTTGGAGAAGGGTTGATTAAGCTTGGAGTATTGTTTTGTTTGCTCTTTTTTAAACTTTAATTATTTTTTTCTATTTAGATATATGAATTTAGGAATTGCTGATCTGTTTTAATAAAGTTAGAAGTATTGATTATAAGATACCTGTATGTAGTAGGTGATACTGATTTGAATTAATGCATAAACGGAATTGAATTTAGAATTGTTGGGGAGATTAATGATGTTGATAGATGATTTTTTCATTGATTGAAAATAGAAAATATTTAGAATTCCTCCCCCCTTTTTTTCTTTTCTCAAATTGACTGAAATTTAAGATTAATAATTAAGTAAGAAATGTAGATAAGTATTAATTGGCTAAATGTTAGATGGGCTGAAATAATTTTTAAATTTTGGATTAGGTAAATGTACTATTTAGAGGGGGGAAGAAGTCTGAAATTTATATATGTTTATGTTTTGTTTTTAATTTTCTTTTGTTAACATTTGACTGGCTGTACAAGGTTTTCTTGGTTTATAGAAAAATGTATAAAGAAAGAAGGAAGCACTTTGGCATAATGGTTAATAAGTTAGAAATATATTTGGTGGTGTACTTTTTGAAGGAATATTAAGAAGGGAATTTAATTTAATTAAAAGAAAAGTATGTAACTGGATGACAAAATTAGAAAACAAACTTTTGCAACTTTTTTGATGATTGATATTAGTTACTAACAAAATACCGCATTTTATTCATGGAAAATTAGATGGTACACTGTATTGTTTGAATGTATGTTGAGAGAAAAATATTACACTCCCCCCCAAAAAAGCCCTTCCTCCGTCCGTCCCTCCATTCATCTCATTCATCTCATCCTTCCTTCCTTCCTTCCTTCCTTCCTTCCTTCCTTCCTTCCTTTCTTGTTCCCTTCTTCCTTCCTTCCTTCCTTCCTTCCTTCCTTCCTTCCTTGTTCCCTTCATTTTTCCTTCCTTCCTCTCCACTTCTCTCTTTCCTCTCCCTCATTTTTTCCTTCTCTCCCCTTCTCTCTCATTTGTTTCGTTTTCCTCTCCCTCATTCTTTCCCTCCACCATTTTCTCATTTCTCTCTCTCTTTTTCTCTATCTCACATTCCCTCTTCCCCTCTGTCTCTCTGCCTCCATCTCTGTCTGAGCCAATAAGGAGGGAAGGGGGGGGTGGTATTGCTCCCAAATTGCTGGCTTACCAAAAAAACGGTGCGCTTCCCCCTCTTTAAGAGAGCCTTTGGGGCTTACTGAGCGCCCTTCTCCCCATCGGAACCCTTTGGCAACCACCACCCGCTTCTCTTCTCCCTCCGCCCCGGTGAGATAGCTGCTCCCACTCTGGCGCATTCTGCCAGCAATAAAGATCAACACCCTTTGCAAAAGGCAACTGCTTTAACCCTTCCTGCCCCAGTACCCAGTTCGAGACAATGCAGCCTTGCTCGCCCTGCAGAGCGCTCGGGTGCAAATCCGAGACGCCCGGTGCCCTCTTGGACCCATTCCAGCATGTGCTTTTCTAACCCCCCCCCTTGGGCATGTACCCCCAAGGTGGTGATCTGAAGGGGTGGCTGCAGGGCATGTGAAGTGGAAGTCCGCCCGATGAAACAAAAGTCGCTCCAGCTGTAATGTCCGCTTCGCCTCTCTTGCTCCTTGACTCCAGTCGGTCAGTCAGCCCACCTGGCCGCTGTTTGCAAAGGTGTCCCCAACTCTGGATGCATCAATTCCGGCTGGCCACTCCCTGTTGTGGTTAGCTCTGGCCCAGCTCCTGCCCCAAGGACTGTGGATGTGGGGGAGACATCCACATGCTGCAGGCCTGTTTTGCCCCCGGTGGAATCTGCTGATGAAGGCTCCTCTGACCAAGAAGACATGAGTGACAGGGAGGAGGAGAGTGTGGCAGACAGCTCAGAAGGAGATCAATTATCTAGCTCCTCCTTGGATTCAGAACAAGAGTTAATGATACAGCCACACACGTGGAGAGCGATGCATGGGCAGCAACAACTGAGAGATTATTATCAAAGAAAATGAGGCCCCCTGTGGTTGGGTGGGGCTGTGGGAATTAGTGAGGCTGCTATAAAGAGCAGCCTGTGGGTTTGGCCATTGTGGAGGATTATCTGATCGTTCTGTTTCGTGACTGCTTTACTGACTGTGACCTTTTGTGTGGTGATTTCCCCCCGCTTTGAAACTAAACCAGGGCAAAGTGTGTTTCACTTTGTGAAAGAAGAAGGACTGTGAATTGCCTCACAGCTGCAAGCTAAGTATCTCACGACTGATAAGGGACTTGTACAAATTACCAGTTTGTTGGAGACATGACTGCTCTTTGCTATACCAAAAGAGGGCTTGGTTTAAGTGAATTTTCATTATAAAGAACATTGTTTTTAATTTTCAAATGTGTGTGTGTGTCTGAAATTTGTACCTGTGAATTTTTGGGAGGAGTCTACCAGAGAGCCCAACAGAACACTCCCCCCCTTTTTTAACCCCTGCCTTCCAGGCATGGTCAACTCCTCGGTGTGGGCCGTTAGTCTCTGAGAGACAGCAGCCTTCAGGCAGGAAGAAGTGGTGCCCAGCTCCTGCGCAGCATTCAAAAACTCTGCATGGCAGGTCCCTAGTGAGTGCGCCAGTGTGCACCTGCACACCTTAGGGGGAACAGTGCCTCTGTGCCTGCTCTTCGTCTGGATGTCTCTGGTTTATGGAGCCAATCTTGCTCTATTTGATAGAAACCCAATAAGTCTGAGTTACCCGCTGAGCATTCTCGTTGCTAATGGTACCTACCTTTTGAACTTGCGAAGATTTCTATCAGATGAGCAGCTCCTTCTTTAATCTGATGCTCAATCATTTTATTCCCTAATCCCAGCAGCCGCAAAGAAGCATTGCCAATCTGCCGCTGCTTCTTCCAGTTGTGACCATTTGCAAATATAATACCTGAAGACATAATAAATCAAGGAGAAATTATTGATTGCATTCGGTTTTGTTGATTTTTTTTAAAAAAGGACAAATTAGCGTAGAAGAAACCATCCTTAGGGCAGATCACACATAGGTCTTAGACTAAGATGACCATATTTTCACAGGACACCATTGCCGGGGGTGGTGTTCTTGATTAAAAATTTGGTCTACATGGAGCACAAAAATCCCTCTCTCTAACTTCCTCCCTCCCTTCCCCTCTATTTCTCTCTTTCTTTCTTTCTCTCTCTCTCTCCCCCTCCTTTCTTTCTTTCTCTTCCTTCCTCTCTCTTTCTTTCTCTCTCCCTGCCTCCCTCTTTCTTTCTCTCTCTCTCTTCCTTCCTCTCTTTTTTCTCTCTCTCTTTCTCCTTTCCTCCCTCCCAATTCTTTAATATGTTCTTTAAGTCCTCAAAACAATAAACAACCAACCAAAATACTTGCTGTTGGTACTCATCCTGTTGCCTACTGGGAACAGATTTAAGTGATATAAAATTAGGTTAAACAATAATCCATGCAAAGTAATTTACCTGCCACTATGCCGTAGAGTTGGCTTGCCTGTCTCTTTTCTTTTAACAAACCTTGCAAACTCTTATTAAGCTTTGGGTTTTTTTTTCCAGATCCACCTACTATTTCCCCTCTAGTCTAGTCTACTAGACTAGACATACCATATTCCTGCAATCTTTCTAGTAGAGCTGGCATAAACAGAAGGCTGAAATTCCTTACTTTCAGCAACTTACCCCTTCCTTTTTCTGAGGATGAAAAGAAAGCACTTACAGTCCGACCACCAAATTCTTCCCCATATTTAATCAAACCTTCTGTTACAGCCTTGAATCCAGACAGCACCACTATAGGTTGATTCCCCAACCACAACATGTATATATTTCCATATTTCTTGGCCAGCTGTGAAGTAAATCAGAAACAGGAAGAAAATAAATAAAATAAACAGATATTACTTTGTCATCAGCAAAGACGGGCTACAAGAATGGTGGAAGGTCTTAAGCATAAAACGTATCAGGAAAGACTTAATGAACTCCATCTGTATAGTCTGGAGGACAGAAGGAAAAGGGGGGACATGATCGAAACATTTAAATATGTTAAAGGGTTAAATAAGGTCCAGGAGGGAAGTGTTTTTTATAGGAAAGTGAACACAAGAAGAAGGGGACACAATCTGAAGTTATCTACCATGTCTGCTGGAAGTTTGTTCCAAATGTAAAATAATGCACTTGGGGAAAAGGAATCCTCAATCTGAGTATTGTATTGGCAGCTCTGTGCTAGCAAAAACTTCAGAAGAAAAGGATTTAGGGGTAGTGATTTCAGACAGTCTCAAAATGGGTGAACAGTGCAGTCAGGCGGTAGGGAAAGCAAGTAGGATGCTTGGCTGCATAGCTAGAGGTATAACAAGCAGGAAGAGGGAGATTATGATCCCGCTATATAGAGTGCTGGTGAGACCACATTTGGAATACTGTGTTCAGTTCTGGAGACCTCACCTACAAAAAGATATTGACAAAATTTAACGGGTCCTAAGACGGGCTACAAGAATGGTGGAAGGTCTTAAGCATAAAACGTATCAGGAAAGACTTCATGAACTCAATCTGTATAGTCTGGAGGACAGAAGGGAAAGGAGGGACATGATTGAAACATTTAAATATGTTAAAGCGTTAAATAAGGTCCAGGAGGGAAGTGTTTTTAATAGGAAAGTGAACACAAGAACAAGGGGACACAATCTGAAGTTAGTTGGGGGAAAGATCTAAAGCAACATGAGAAAATATTATTTTGCTGAAAGCGTAGTAGATCCTTGGAACAAACTTCCAGCAGACGTGGTAGATAAATCCACAGTAACTGAATTTAAACATGCCTGGGATAAACACATATCCATCCTAAGATAAAATACAGGAAATAGTATAAGGGCAGACTAGATGGACCATGAGGTCTTTTTCTGCTGTCAGACTTCTATGTTTCTATGTTTCTATGTTTATGTCCCTTCCAACTCTTTTATTCTGTAAGTACTTCAAGAGAGTCAACTTCTGACTGGTGGCACACTGACTTGTGAACTATCAACACCTAGTACAGCCTGATCTAACCCAACCTCTCTGCATTTCCACACACTTTTTGTTTTCACCCATAAAATAATAATAATAATAATAATAATAATAATAATAATAATAATAATAATAATAATAATAATAAAATAATAATAATAATAATAATAATAATAATAATAATTTATTGGATTTGTATGCCGCCCCTCTCCGTAGACTCGGGGCAGCTAACAACAATGATAAAAACAGCATGTGACAATTCAATAATAAAACAACTAAAAACCCTTATTATAAAACCAAACATACACACAGACATACCATGCATAACTTGTAATGGCCTAGGGAGAAGGAATATCTCAACTCCCCCATGCCTGGCAGTATAAATGAGTCTTGAGTAGTTTGTGAAAGACAGGGAGGGTGGGGGCAGTTCTAATCTCCAGGGGAAGTTGGTTCCAGAGGGCCGGGGCCGCCACAGAGAAGGCTCTTCCCCTGGGGCCCGCCAAACAACATTGTTTAGTCAACAGGACCCGAAGAAGGCCAACTCTGTGGGACCTTATTGGTTGCTGGGATTCGTGCGGTAACAGGCAGTTCCGGAGGTAGTCTGGTCCAATGCCATGTAGGGCTTTAAAGATCATGACCAACACTTTGAATTGTGACTGGAAACTGATCAGCAGCCAATGCAAGCCGTCCATTTTTCATCTGAGATGCAAGGTAGCAATTCTGGATAATAGATCTTGAGTAGGCAGGAGTAAAGTCCGAGGATCATGGAAATGGGACTTAATGGGAGTTCCCAATAAGAAGTCCACTCACTAAGAGATCTTTGGAAGAAATATTACACAATTCTGCTTATAACTCTAAGATGAAAACATTCATCATCTTAATTATCTTTGTTTACACCGCCACTCACAAAATCCACTTCATTGCTAAGGCAGAAAGTCGTGATGTCCAGTGGTATAACCATATAGGTTTATACCAGCCTTAGTTGAATGTATGAAACAAGCTGACCATCTCCTTAATGGAATTATAGTTCTACCAGCATTTTTTAATTTGTTGAAGATTTGCTGTTTTTCTGGAAGTAAACGTCTTGAATTCAATGAGTAGACAGTAAGTAAATCTATGGCTGGCTTATCTGCTAAATTAAAATAATGACTTTCTTGACTATAAGGAGGAATAATAGAAAGAGAAAACCTCTGATGTTTTGAGTATTTATTGTTAGTATTTTTCTGAAACTCTTAAATATCATTTGAGGAAAATTGTCAGTGAATGTATAAACACCACACAAAGAAAGTACTGTACATTGGTCTTTTTCTACAAAGTCATCAAAGTTTCAAAAAAATTAGAAAAGGCATGACAATGCAATAATTTTGACATGATAATCCAATAATGCATTCCTGGATCTCAACCCAACTCTAAAAACCTGAGGAGCAGGTCTTAACTTTGAACGGCATCGTTCTCATTCATCAAGTTATCACAATATATTAGTATAGTATCAGAATCTTTTACTAGCAAACCAATTTGGGAGATAATTTCAGAGAATTTAGAAAAGGCATGATAATGCAATGATTAGAAAAACATCTTGATTGTCTTTTGGAAACATTTGAAGAAAGAGAAGCAGGAAGAGTTGATTTGTGACTTCTGCAAGATTGTGTCTATATATCTCAGCACTGATAAATTCATTTTTAAAAAAAATATATCTTTATTAATTATTTATATTAAAAAAAACCAGAGACACACACAGAAAAAAGAAAAAAGAAATACAAACAAAGAACATAACGTAATAAAGCATACTGCTTTATACTATAAATTACATTGGTATCCCTGGGTTGTATTTTACTGTGAATTAATGGTTCAGTAGAGATCAATGATTACGTTTAACAACAGTTTATCTATTTATTTAAACCATGATTAAAAGGATTTATAGGATTACTTTTTTTCCATTTTCTTTTGAATGTGTATGCAATATTAATGTTTCAAATATTTTTGGGGGTTTAAATGCAATTTTATGGGATACCCATTACAAACAGAAATCAGAGCTCCGGTCTAAGTGATACTGGTTAAGAGAGCCAAATTCACAATGAATATATAGCAGGCTTTAAGCACAAGCAAGTCTTGAACAATATCAAGAACAAGTCCCAGACCATCTGAGCTTTGCTTGCCACAAGTTAGAAGAGTCCTCCATTATTTTAATTACCTTATAGTTTCAATCATGTTAAAAAATCATGATAAAAAGACATTTAAATCATGATAAAAAGACGTTTTCATTCAATTTAATTTCCTTAGCACACATTTGTTTATCTGTGAGTTACTGTTATCCTATTTTACATGAGATACTAAATAAAGTTTGTAATTTGCTTTGCTACATATTTAATAACAACAACAATAACAACAATGACAACAACAACAACAACAAAGTTGGAAGGGACCTTGGAGGTCTTCCAGTCCCACCCCTGCTTGGGCAGGAGACTCTACACTACTTCAGACAAATGGTTATCCAACATCTTCTTTAAAACTTTTACATTTACATTTACAACTTCTGGAGCCAAGCTGTTCCAATGATTAATTGTTCTAACTGCCAGGAAATGTCTCCTTTGTTCTAAGTTGCTTCTCTCCTTGATTAGTTTCCACCCATTGCTTCTCGTTCCACCTACCCTCAGATGCTTTGGAGAATAGCCTGATTCCCTCTTCTTTGTGGCAACCCCTGAGATATTGGGACACTGCTATCATGTCTCCCCTAATCCTTCTTTTCTTTAAACTAGACATATCCAGTTCCTGCAACTGTTTTTCATATGTTGTAGCTTCCAGTCCCCTAATCATCTTTATTGCTCTTCTTTATTTAGCCTTATTTCTATTGTAACAAACTTTTTTTTTAACCTGGGGAATATTTAATTCAATAGAAATGGGATCATGTTTATAGATCTCTCAGATAGATGTGTAGAACTGGAAGGAGCCACTGAATATGACGCTAAGTTCAGAAATCCAATTTAAGGGAATTCCGCCAAAGATGATTGTCCAACTTCTGCTTAACCACATCTTGAAATCAATTCTCAAAGTTAGGAACTGTTTTCTAGAATTCAAGTGGATTCTGCATCCGCTCCGAGTCTTCGGAGAGGGGTGGAATACAAATATAATAAATTATTATTATTATTATTATTATTATTATTATTATTATTATTATTATTATTATTCCTGGATCTCAACCCAACTCTAAAAAGCTGAAGAGCCGGTCTCAATTTTGAACGGCATTGTTCTCGTTCATCAAGGTATTACAGTACAGTAGTACCCCTAGATAAGAGTATAATTTGTTCCAGAAGGGAGCTTGTATGTCGAGCAACTCGTATCTGGAACAAATGGCTTTAGACTTTGTTTTTCCCCTCCGAGATAACCAGAAGCAAGGATTCTTGTGCCACCTAGTGGACGCTTGGCTCGTATCCCGAATTTGAGCTTGGGTCTGGAACAGAAATTTCTCTCCCCTCGTGGCTCGTATCTTGGAATCCTCGCATGTGGAGCAGCTCATATCTAGAGGTACTACTGTATTAATATAGTGGCAAAACCTTTTACTAGCAAACCAACTTGGGAGATGATCACAGGAGAAAGAAAACAAAGTAGAATTGCCTCCGTTAATGATTTTCTTAATTAACCATTGGATCTATCCTGAGAAATAAATACCTTTTTCAAAATGTCTTCATTACTTCTTATCTTCAAAGCCCATGCATTTCCAAGGATTGGAAGAGAAGGAGGACCCGGTGGGAATTGCCTCCTGGACCACCACTCTTTCAAGGAGAATAGAATCAGTAGGGAAAGCAGCGAAAAAAGTAAAAATATTGACATTTCTATCATGCTGTCTTCCCTAATTCTTTCTAATATACCGATAGGAACTGGGTTCCCTCTTATTACTCGATTGCCTTATAGTTGTTGTCACTTCTCTTACTCTGTATGTCAACCTGTATCAGTAGCTCAGGGTTGAGCTATGGAGCTACTGGTCTTCTCTGAGTTTAGCTATTTGCTTGCAGATATTTCATTAACCAGTTCGACAACAACATGAGTATAGTGTTTGCTCTCTTTTTATACATAATGGCTTGCCCTTCCAGTTACGATAGAGGTTGGGTTTACTCTGTGGCAGTAACTTAATTACGCATTGTTATCTGTTCATTTGTCATGTGTTAGCCGCTGCTTATTTGGATGTTGGATGCTGGAAAGGATATACTCTGACTTTTTTTTATTTCCATCTTATATTTTTTAATCTCTATGTGTCTATCGGTGGTTGATTTGTCTGAGCATGAAGCTTCTACAAATTGCATAGCCTTTAGTGATTTGGCATGGTCTAAGATGTTAATAGTTGTTTTTGATGTTGAAACTATGGTTTAGCCTGCTCATATGTTGTGACTGGCAGGAGTTTTATTCATTCTTGTGACTGCTAGCTAGTGTTCATGGTTATGCAGAAGACTAAAATCTGGATTGGACTTCTCTGTACTGCTCTTCGGGGAACATAGGCACCTGTCATTCAAAAATGGTTGCATAACTGCTGCAGTTATACATTTGTGAATGTTCTTTCAGGCTAGGGGGCACTCAAACTGCAAAGCATGGAACAGGAAGTTATATCAACCAATCAGCACGCAGGATGCACACATTTGTATAACACGCAGTTGAGATTTGGGAAGTGTGTGCATCAGACTGTCTGTATTCATCTGCAACCTACATTTTACACAACAATCCCTTTGCTGCCTAGATCTGCAGCAGGGGTGGGTTCTAACTTTCTTCACTGCCAATTTGATTCCTTCCATGCCACAAGAGTGCACCATTCTTCTAAGAATTGAATTCCCCCAACATGTTGGACCACGAACTAACCAACTACACTGTTTAAGTTGTGTGTTGTGTAACTCTAGTATATGTGCCCTGTTTCCCCGAAAATGAGACGTACCCTGAAAGTAAGGCATGTCAGAGGTTTTGCAGAATTTGCTAATATAAGGCACCCCCGAAAATAAGGCGTAGTCAAGTTTACATACGGTACGGTGGAAAAACATACCGTACCATTCAAAGCTGTTCAAAGCGGTACCGTAATAATGTGGCATCCCCTGCTGGCCCCTTCCATCGCTTTGTACCGTCCAGTACAGCAGACACAGTCTGCTGCTGTCTCACCGCCATTACAGTCTCCACTACAGTGCGTAGACTGTAGTTCCTCTGGTGGCCGGAAGCTGCAATAGCGGGAGTATACTGTTGTACCATATAAGTGCCATTGTTTGTGTGTGTGGGTGCCATACTGACAGGTACCGTAATCAGTGTACCGTACGGTACACTTTCTTTGGGGGTGTCAGCTTTTCTGCCTGTGAATTTGTCTTACTTGAGAAATATAAGGCACCCCCCGAAAATAAGACGTAGCACAACTTTTGGAGCAAAAATTAATATAAGACAGTGTCTTATTTTTGGGGAAAACATGGTAATTTATGGTTTAGTGTAGGGTGGACTTTACTGGAGTAATTTACTAATGAAGAATAGAGCATTGGCTTAGCTATTCCTTTATATAAAACACCATCCTAGGGCTGTGATGGGGAATCTATGGCCTGCGTGCCAGGGGTGGCATGCGGAGCCATATCAGAGGACACATGAGATGTTGCCCCTTATTTTTCAACCTTGGGAAAGGCTGTTTCGCCCTCCAGATGCTTTAGGGAGTTTTCCCTGAAGCCCTGGAGTGTAAAAAACCACCCAACGGACAAAGCACAAGTTCGGAAAATGTATGTCCAGTGCCAAGGTTCCAGATAATATCTGAGCCAAAACAGATTTTGAGTCAAAGTGTTGGTAATGACCTATAAAGCCCTACATGGCATTGGACCAGAGTACCTCCGGGACCGCCTTCTGCCGCATGAATCCCAGTGGCCAATCAGGTCCCACAGAGTTGGCCTTCTCCGGGTCCCGTCAACTAAACAATGCTGTTTGGCCGGACCCAGGGGAAGAGCCTTCTCTGTGGCGGCTCCGACCCTCTGGAATTAACTCCCCCCAGAGATTCAAATTGCCCCTACCCTTCCTGCCTTCCGCAAGATGTTGAAGACCTATCTATATTGCCAGGCATGGGGGGAATAACTATCTCTTCCCCACCACCACCTTTTTTTTCCTGACTGTAATATAGTATATGAGAATGGTGTGATTGTGCAGTAATGATTGCTTTTAATATCTATGGGTTTTAAATCTCGTTTTTTTAACTCTAATTTAATTTGGAAAGCCAAAATACCCAGGTAATTATTAAATGGACTGAAAAAAATGCAAAGAAAGGTATTATTTATTTATTTGTTTGTTTGTTTTTTTGTTTGTTAGTTTGTTAGTTTGTTAGTTTGTTAGTTTGTTAGTTTGTTAGTTTGTTAGTTTGTTAGTTTGTTAGTTAGTTAGTTTGTTTGTTTATTTAGTTAGTTAGTTACTTAGTTACTTAGTTAGTTAGTTAGTCCAATACATAATACACATTGAAGAGAAAGATATGTAATAATATAAGTAAAGAAAAGAATAGAAGAAAAGATATAAAAGTATAGGTCAACATATTTGAAAGGAAGAAAAGATATATGAGATAAGGAGAGACAATTGGACAAGGGACAGAAGCCCCTTACTGACCTCTAAGGAACCTGGAGAGGTCAATCGTGGATAGTCTAAGGGAAAAATGTTGGGGGTTAGGGGTTGACACTACTGAGTCGGGTAATGAGTTCCACGCTTCGACAACTCGTTTGCTGAAGTCATATTTTTTACAGTCAAGTTTGGAGCAGTTAATATTAAGTTTGAATCTGTTGCGTGCTCCTGTGTTGTTGCGGTTGAAGCTGAAGTCGTCATTGAAAGGTAGAACCTTACAGCATATTATCTTGTGGGCAATACTTAGATTGTGTTTTAGGCGACGTAGTTCTAAGCTTTCTAGACCTAGGATTGATAGTCTGCTTTAGTAGGATATTCTGTTTCGAGTGGAGGAGTGAAGGGCTCTTCTGGTGAAATATCTTTGGACATTTTCAAGGGTGTCAATGTCCGAGAGGTGGTATAGGTTCCAGACAGATGAACTGTATTCAAGGATGGGTCTGGCAAAAGTTTGGATGTTAGTTCCAGAAATCATAGAACTATATACATCTCTACTAAGAAATAAGGTTTGAAGGATCATACTTAGAGAGATTTGAAACTTTCCAATTTGGATAGGCAGATTGAGACAGCTCTTAGAAATTTCTGGTGTAATGTAAGAGTAAGGATTACTGAATTGTGATCTTTTTCCAGTCACGCAATCCTAAATTGCATTAATAGAGGGATACAATCTAGATCAAGGGAGGTACTAATACCACTCTGCAAAGCCTTGGCTAGATCACACCTGGAGTATAGCAGGGGGTTGGGCTAGATGACCTACAAGGCCCCTCCCAACTCTGTTAATCTCTTAATCCATTTTCTGTGAGAACTTCAGGAAGTCATATGATATTTATTTATTTATTTATTTATTTATTTATTTATTTATTTATTTATTTATTTATTTATTTATTTATTTGATTTGTATGCCACCGCTCTCCGTAGGCGGCGGCGGCTAACAACAATGATAAAAACAGCATGTAACAATCCAATTAATAAAACAACTAAAAACCCTTATTATAAAGCATCGGACCAGAATATCTCCGGGACTGCCTTCTGCTGCACGAATCCCAGCGACTGGTTAGGTCCCACAGAGTTGGCCTTCTCCGGGTCCCGTCGACTAAGCAATGACCCAGGAGAAGAGCCTTCTCTGTGGCGGCCCCGACCCTCTGGAACAAGCTCCCCCAGATATCAGAGTTGCCCCCACCCTCCTTGCCTTTCGCAAGCTCCTTAAAACCCACCTCTGTTGTCAGGCATGGGGGAATTGAAATTTCTCTTCCCCCTAGGCTTATAGAATTTGTACATGGTATGCTTGTATGTATGAGTGGTTTTTTATTAGATTTGTTTACATTGTCTTTTCATTGTTGTTAGCCACCCTGAGTCTTCGGAGAGGGGTGGCATACAAATCTAATTAATAATGAAATAATAATAATAATAATAATAATAATAATAATAATAATAATAATAATACCAAACATACACACAAACATGCCATGCATAACTTGTAATGGCCTAGGGGGAAGGAATATCTTAACTCCCCCATGCCTGGCGGCATAAGTGAGTCTTGAGTAGTTTGCGAAAGACAGGGGGGGTGGGGGCAGTTCTAATCTCTGGGGGGAGTTGGTTCCAGAGGGCCGGGGCCGCCACAGAGAAGGATCTTCCCCTGGGGTCCACCAAATGACATTGTTTAGTCGACGGGACCCGGAGAAGGCCAACTCTGTGGGACCTTATCGGTCGCTGGGATTCGTGCGGTAGCAGGCGGTTCCGGAGGTAATCTGGTCCAATGCCATGTAGGGCTTTAAAGGTCATGACCAACACTTTGAATTGTGACCAGAAACTGATCGGCAGCCAATGCAGACCACGGAGTATTGAAGAAACATGGGCGAATCTTGGAAGCCCCACGACGGCTCTCACGGCTGCGTTCTGCACGATCTGAAGTTTCCGAACACTTTATTATCCAGTAATCAAGTGTGGATTTTCTTACTGCTCCCCAATAAATATATTCTGCTGTGTAGCCGCCCCATGTGGAACCATTAAGGATACAAAGAACCAAATGTGCAGTCTTCTGTTTCAACACACAGAAGTCAGACCAATTTGCTTTAATGTCTTTAAATTGTCTGGAATGCAGAGGTTGTCATGGTACATTCTCATCATAATGGATCTTAAAGTGATGAAATAATGTTTGATCTTTTGGACCCATCCTAGCATTTAGGTTTCCCCTCCCTATAATTATTGCTGCTGTAGGGTATTTGTCTAAACACCCAAGGATAACATTTATTTGTTTGTTTTTATTTATTTATTTATTTATTTAGTCAAACAATTATAGGGTGGTAATTTGTACAAAGAAAACATTAGATAAGTAATGATAAAAAGTAACAAAAAAAGACAATAGGACAGGGACGGTAGGCAGAGTGGTGCGCTTATGCACACCCCTTACAGACCTCTTAGAAAGGGGGAGAGGTCAATTGTAGATAGTCTAAGGTTAAAGGTTTTGGGGTGAGGAGTAGAAACCACAGAATCAGGTAGTGCCTTCCAGGCGTTGATTACTCTGTTGCTGAAGTCGTATTTTTTTTGCAGTCAAGTTTGGAGTAGTTGACATTTAGTTTAAATCAATTTCGTGCTCGTGTGTTGTTGCGGTTGAAGGTGAAGTAGTCGTTAACAGGTAGGACATTTTGGTATATGATTTTATGAACTATAATTAAGTCGGAACGGAGACGACGGAGTTGTAAGTTGTCTAAACCAAGAATTTCAAGTCTGGCAGAGTAAGGTATTTTGTTGTGAGAAGAGGAGTGAAGGACTCTTCTTGTGAAATATTTCTGGACTCTCTCAATTGTGTTGATGTCAGATATGCAATGTGGGTTCCATACAGGTGAGCTGTATTCTAGGATTGGTCTGACAAATGTTTTGTAAGCTTTTGTTGGCAGTTCAAAATTACCAGAGAAGAAGCTTCGAAGGATTAGGTTAACAACTCTTAAAGCCTCTTTGGCAATGTTGTTGCAGTGGGTTCTAGGACTTAGGTCATTGGATATGAGTACTCCAAGTTTGTTTGTTTGTTTGTTTGTTTGTTCGATTGATTGATTTATATGCCGCCCTATTCCTTAGACTCAGGGTGGCTTACAACAAAAGTGAATACATAACATATAGAAATCTAAAATTAAAACATATCAAAAACTCCAATCACTTACATTCAGTCAATCAAACCTATACATTCATTCACCGGCAGGAGCAAGATGATAGATTTAATGGCCCAAAGGCTGCCAGCAGAGATAGGTCTTTAAACTCTTGTGGAAGTTTGAGAGTAGTGATGGGGTCCTATCGCAGTAAACACATCACATATACTCTCCAAAAAGACCTGGACTTTGTCTCAGATTGGTCTAACAACTGGCAACTTCAAATATCAACCAACCAATGCTCTACGCTCCACATCGGCAAAAAGAATCCTAACCTCATATATAAACTGAATAAACAAAATCTCACAGCCAACCCCCACTCAGTAAAAGACCTTGGAATACTAATATCCAATGATCTAAGTGCTAAAGCCCACTGCAACAATATCGCCAAAAAGGCTTCTAGAGTTGTTAACCTGATCCTACGCAGCTTCTGCTCCGGCAATCTCACACTACTCACCAGAGCCTACAAAACTTTTGCCAGACCCATCCTTGAATACAGTTCATCTGTCTGGAACCCATACCACATCTTGGACATCAACACCCTAGAAAATGTCCAAAGATACTTCACCAGAAGAGCCCTTCACTTCTCCACTCGAAACAGAATGCCCTACGAAAGCAGACTATCAATCCTAGTTCTAGAAAGCTTAGAACTACGACGCCTAAAACACGATCTAAGTATTGCCCACAAAATCATATGCAGCAATGTCCTGCCTGTCAATGACTACTTCAGCTTCAACCACAACAACACAAGAGCACGCAACAAATTCAAACTTAATATTAATCGCTCCAAGCTTGACTGTAAAAAATATGACTTTAGCAATCGAGTTGTCGAAGCGTGGAACTCATTACCGGACTCAGTAGTGTCAACCCCTAACCCCCAACATTTCTCCCTTAGGTTATCCACGATTGACCTCTCCAGGTTCCTAAGAGGTCAGTAAGAGGCGTGCATAAGTGCACCAGTGTGCCTTTTGTCCCCTGTCCAATTGTCTCTCCTTATCTCATATCTCATATATCTTTTCTTCCTTTCATATATCTTCTCCTCTATTTTTATATCTTTTCTTTATATGTTATACTTCATGTCTATTCTCTTCAATATGTATTGTGTATTGGACAAAAATAAATAAATAAATAAAATAAATAAATAAATGAGGTTGAATGTGTATAATTTTAGAAGAGCTGTGAAAGCATGTGTGTGCATACACTTTATATAGTCGATCAGTGATTTTCAACCTTTTTTGAGCCGCGGCACATTTTTTACATTTACAAAATCCTGGGGCACACCACCAACCAAAATGACACAAAATGACACTCTAACACAGTACATATTATACATATAGTTCATACTATAGTTTCTAAATGTATTTATACTCATTGTTTCGATGAACACAAAAGAAAAAGGTCAAATATCTATATACATCATCAGGATGGACATAACCAGCTGAGGCTGAGGCTTCATCTAGTGGTGGCAACATTTACCTCCAGTCCTGACCAGGATTAGAAATTGGGACCATGGGGAGGAGTAGCAGCTTCAACTACTCGCCGCGGCCACACAATGACAAGTGCGCGGGAGCTCGAGCGGGGACCTTCCTGGGTGTGGATGAGAGACGACCTGCTATTGGTTCATCACTAATGGTCGGAATGAATCCGAGAAGGTGATTGGTCAGTGAGCATTCCCTGGGCCTCCACTCTTCCTGTTGCTGATAACTGAAGATGGAGCTCGACCCGAGAGCACCCAATCTGCACTGAAAGATGTTGAAACAAAGTACATAAGCCATGCCCACAGTGTGGTAGTAAAACTTTTAGCAGCCCATCTCTGTTTGAAAGGGTGGGGTCAGTATGAATCTCTGGAGGGAGTTGATTCCAGAGGGCTGGGGCCGCAATAGACAACATTGTCTAGCTGATGGGATATATAGTAGTCCACGAGTCCACAGAGAGGGGTGGCATATGAGTCCAATTAATAAATAATAAAATAAATAAATAAATATATGAGCCAGAAGACAGTCCTGTAAGTAATTTGGTCCGATGCCATGCAGGGCTATTTCTATGCCATCACAAATCTTGTACAAACAAGTTGGGTTTGCAATATATAAACAAGCTAACAACGAATGTGTGTATGTATTGAAATACCATAGTTTTAAGGGGTAGTGTTGCAAATTGCCACAAGAGGGAGCCAGAAGCATGATTCTCTCTCTGCTTTTTCTGCTGATTCACTGTGACTGATGTAGTAAGATCTGTGTGTTTTATGATAGTTTTGATGCATTTGTAAGCTGTAATGTACAGTATATCTGATATGTAAGACAAAGACAGGCTTGTAATATTATTATTGTAATGAGCGATATTGACTGATTTGAATGTGTAAGACCGGACTGTTTAAATTGACTGTGCTATTTCTAAAGTAAACACTAATTGAACTTTGATGTATCTATTTTGTATGACTGAATAATTACTCATATCTCATGTATATCTGCTGGAATCCCACATTTCCTGTGTGCATGTTCTTGATAACCCAAGGGTTCTGCACAGTCCTTAACATGGAACAGGTGTCAAACAAAGAGTAGAAGGAAATTGTTATGGCTACCTCTCTACTTTCCTCATAGAAACATAGAAGATTGACAGCAGAAAAAGACCTCACGGTCCATCTAGTCTGCCCTTATACTATTTCTTGTATTTTATCTTAGGATGGATCTATGTTTATCCCAGGCATGTTTAAATTCAGTTAGTGTGGATTTAACGACCACGTCTGCTGGAAGTTTGTTCCAAGCATCTACTACTCTTTCAGTAAAATAATATTTTCTCACATTACTTCTAATCTTTCCCCCAACTAACCTCAGATTGTGCCCCCTTGTTATGAGTTCACTTTCCTATTGAAAACACTTCCCTCCTGAACCTTATTTAACCCTTTAACATATTTAAATGTTTTGATCATGTCCCCCCTTTCCCTTCTGTCCTTCAGACTATACAGATTGAATTCATTAAGTCTTTCCTGATACGTTTTATGCTTAAGACCTTCCACCATTTTTGTAGCCCGTCTTTGGACCTGTTCAATTTTATCAATATCTCTTTGTAGATGAGGTCTCCAGAACTGAACACATTATTCCAAATGTGGTCTCACCAGCACTCTATACAGTGGGATCACTGTCTTCCTCTTCCTGCTTGTTATACCTCTAGCTATGCAGCCAAGCATTCTACTTGCTTTCCCTACTGCCTGACTGCACTGTTCACCCATTTTGTTCACCCATTTTGAGACTGAAGTTTTTGCTAGCACAGGACTGCCAATACAATACTCAGATTGAGGATTCCTTTTGCCTAAGTGCATTATTTTACATTTGGAAACATTAAACTGCAGTTTCCATTGCTTTGACCACTTACCTAGTAAAGCTAAATCATTTGTCATATTACAGACGCCTCCAGGAATATCAACCTCATTGCACACTTTAGAGTCATCGGCAAATAGGCAAATCTTCCCTACCAAACCTTCCCCTATGCAGCAGCCCCTCCCAAATCCCCACAGCTTTAATACATTCTACATTGTAATATGTGGCAGGTCAAAGTCTCCAAATCAAACGATGGCTTTGGCCTGACACAAAGATTGGTGAGACCACTTTCTTCTAGCACTGATCATGTTACCTAGCTGGGTAATGGAATGACTACAAGAAAATAACCAAGCTCAAAGAGTACCAAGACCCCCCCCCAGTGATATTAACTCCCTCCCTCTCTGAATTCTACAAGCCTCTTAAAACATGGCCCTGTTATCAGACCTGGAAAGCTTGGGGACAGGGGAGATTTTGCAATGGCTTCCTTACTGTGGTTAATATAATTCCCTCTTGCTTTATGTAACTTTTCTTTTGTTTCTTAATTGCAAGTGTTTTCTTTTTTAAAAAAAAAAAATTTTTTTTTTTTTTACAAATGTGACATACAAGACAAAGGGAAAAAAACATACATAAGAACATATATATACAACATTTGGGAAATGAAAGTTTCCCCACTTTTATTTTTGATATTTGATCAGAGAATTACACTTCTTTTAAATAATATTAATTTTTGAATTCTTTTATTTGACGTCTTGCTTTGCATAAATTTTTATTTATTTATTTCTTTTAGCCAATCATAAAATTTTGCCCATGTTTTATAGTAATCTGATTCTTCTTTTCCCTCTAATCGTTTGGATAGCCTGTCCATCTCCGCACAGTCTAACATAATATTATTAGGTTTTCTTCCGGTATTTTATCTGTTTTCCACTGTTGGGCATATACTATTCTGGCAGCTGTTAGTATATTGCCAACCCAACAGTTATGGACAGAGTATCTTAGGTATCTTACTTCTTTTTCTATTTTTTTGTTAAAAATACCCAATAAATATAATTCTGTTTTTTTCTGATTTCTTAATTTGCTATTTCTTTTAACCAATTTGTTATTTTATTCCAAAACTTTTTTGCCTGTGTGCATGTCCACCATTGGTGGTAGAACGTGCCTCTTTCTTTTTTACACTTTCAACATATTGGAGAGGTTTTTGGGAACATTTTTGCAAGTCTTTCTGGCGATAGGTGCCACCTGTAGAACATTTTTAACTGGTTTTCCTTGAATGCGGTCGATCTTGTCATCTGCCAATTGTTAATCCATAATTTTTCCCATTCTTAATTGCAAGTGTTTTCATGTATTTGTTTTTTTATAATTGTGTTGTGTTTGGCCTCAGTGTAATTTTTAATGTGAGATGGGTGGTTATATAAGTATGATAAATAGATATTTATGATATTATAACTGCTATATGTAATGCTATATCTTAATTACATTTATTTCCTTTCCAAGTAAAACTAGTCCACACCTGGCTTTACTTCTTACAGCACCTGGACACAGCCTATATAATACTGATGAAATGTTCTGGTGTCCCATTTATAACCCTGTTTCCCTATAGAAAGCAGCTTTCGTGATGAAATTTCATAATCTTATAATGAACAAGCCACAACTAGTTACTGTCCTGTGATTGACATGCATATCATGAACATCTGAGCTAGTGTCCTGTGATTGACGTGCGTTTTTAATTAGCACCTGAAATCTTAGACAAGGTACCTTTTGCTACCGTAACTACCGTCCAGTCTCCAACCTTCCCTTTATGGGGAAGGTTGTTGAGAAGGTGGTGGTGCTCCAACTCCAACGGTACTTGGAAGAAGCCGATTATCTAGGTCCTCAACAGTCTGGATTCAGGCCCGGCTACAACACGGAAACTGCTTTGGTTGCGTTGATGGATGATCTCTGGCAGGCCCAGGACAGGGGCTTGTCCTCTGTCCTGGTGCTTCTTGACCTCTCAGCAGCTTTCGATATCATTGACCATGTATCCTTCTGCACCAGCTGGAGGGGCTGGGAGTGGGAGGTACTGTTCTCCAGTGGTTCTCCTCCTACCTCTCCGGTTGGTCACAGTCAGTGTTGGTGGGGGGTCAGAGGTCGACCTCTAGGTCTCTCCCTTGTGGGGTACCTCAGGGGTCGGTCCTCTCCCCCCTACTATTTAATATCTACATGAAACCGCTGGGTGAGATCATCCAAGGGCATGGGGTGAGGTATCATCAATATGCTGATGATACCCAGTTATACATCTCCACCCCATGTCCAGTCAACGAAGCAGTGGAAGTGATGTGCCGGTGCCTGGAGGCTGTTGGGGCCTGGATGGGTGTCAACAAACTCAAACTCAACCCAGACAAGACGGAGTAGGTCTTGCCTCCCAAAGACAATTCCATCTGTCCATCCATCACCCTGGGGGGGGGAATTACTGACCCCCTCAGAGAGGGTACACAACCTGGGCGTCCTCCTTGATCCACAGCTGACATTGGAACATCATCTTTCGGCTGTGGCGAGGGGGGCGTTTGCCCAGGTTCGCCTGGTGCATCAGTTGTGGCCCTATTTGGACAGGGAGTCATTGCTCACAGTCACTCATGCCCTCATCACCTTGAGGTTCGATTACTGCAATGCTCTCTACATGGGGCAACCTTTGAAAAGTGTTCAGAAACTTCAGATCGTGCAGAATGCGGCTTCCTAGATTTGCCCACGTTTCTACAACACTCCGTGGCCTGCATTGGCTGCCAATCAGTTTCCGGTCACAATTCAAAGTGTTGGTCATGACCTTTAAAGCCCTACATGGCATTGGACCAGAGTTTGTCAGAAGGTTAGAAAAGGGGTTCATATCACCCCTGGACACTGCAACTGTCATAAATATGAGTTAATTGCTAAGCATCTGAATTTGGGCCATGTGGGGATGCTGCAACAGACTTAAATGTGAAAAACAGTCAAATCACTTTTTTTCAGTGCTGTTGTAACTTTAAACGGTCACTAAATGAATTATTAGAAGTTATAATGTAAAGGAGGGGCTGGTTTAAATAGAATGTGCTAGAAGAGGAATGAGGGAGAAAGAGATACGGAGGGGGAAAGAGAGAGAGAGAGATACAAAAAGGAGGAGAGAGGGAGAGAGCGCTAGAGATATAGAGAGCGAAGGAGAGAGGGGGAGAGAGAGGGAGAAGGGGGGAGAGAGACATGGAGACACAGAGATATAAAGTGGAGGAGAGAGATACAGAGACAGAAGGAGAGAGAGAGAGAGAGAAGGGTTTTGTGGTTCCCAGTACTCTGTCTTAATGACCTTTGTAGGTGTGACTGGGTGGGAGTGTGAGGTGTCAAGTTGGCCATGTCTGCCCAGGTTTTGTGGTTCCCAGTGTTTTTTTTCCCCTATGGGAAATGGGTCAAAATGGCTCTTTGAGTGTTTAGATTTGCTGACCTTGCAGTAGACCATTTCAAAGGCTACACTATATACCTGCCATGCCCCATCATAGAGCTTTTTATACTGTTGTTGCCCTCTGGCCCCATCTAGTGGCTGGAGAGACAAATATGCCCCAAGTATGTTGTTTGAAGCTGATCCTACCTATTTAGCCATCAGCCCCCACTTTCGAACAAGAACACCCTGGGAAGCCAGACTCCACTTCCTTTTGCATTTGGAGAAGGGAGAAGCACATGGTCATCCAAGGACAAACCCACCCAGAGCATCACTGGTGAGAATATTACCATTCTGAATTTGGTCTTCTATAAAGCAGAAACATAGAAGATTGATGGCAGAAAAAGAACTCATGGTCCATCTAGTCTGCCCTTATACTATTTCCTGTATTTTATCTTAGGATGGATATATGTTTATCCCATGCATGTTTAAATTCAGTGACTGTGGATTTACCAACCACGACTGCTGGAAGTTTGTTCCAAGGATCTACTACTCTTTCAGTAAAATAATATTTTCTCACATTACTTCTAATCTTTCCCCCACCTAACCTCAGATTGTGCCCCCTTGTTCTTGTGTTCACTTTCCTATTAAAAACACTTCCCTCCTGAACCTTATTTAACCCTTTAACATATTTAAATGTTTTGATCATGTCCCCCCTTTTCCTTCTGTCCTCCGGACTATACAGATTGAGTTTGTTTGTTTGTTTGTTTGTTTGTTTGTTTGTTTTCATTGTTTGTTTATTTATTTATTTATTTATTTATTCGTTCATTCATTCATTCATTCATTTATTCATTTATTCATTTATTCATTTATTCATTCATTTATTCATTTATTTATTCATTTATTTATTGTTAGAGTTGAAAGGGACCATGAAGGCCATCGAGTTCAACCCCCTGCCCAAGCAGGAACCCTATAGTACACCAGTCAAGTGGCAGTTTAATCTTCTCTTCTCTTCCTGATTCGGAAAGACTTTCCTGAAGTCTTTCCAATTTAGGCCAGAAACATGTAACAAATCTGAAAACCTTGGTAGATTTCTGCATTAAAAGTGGGTGAAATATTTTGGATCCGTACTGATTTTCAGCTTTTAGTTCATCACTCAATGTTTTATTGTGGATTCAAAGAAAAAACTATACATATATATATGTATCATTGGCTTTTTTAAAAAAAGCCTGCGAGTTCATACCCCTACTTATCAGGTCAAGAATCTACATAGGAAAGTTATTATGAAGAACATTTTCAAATAATTGCTCTGCATTCTAAAACCTGAGACTGCCCTTTATTCCCACAACTTTGCTGTGTGGATTTTGCTCATCTTGGAGGTTGGGATGATTTGTCAAGATAAGTAGTGCCCACATCACAGTAGAAAAAGTTGTCTCTGTTGCAGCAGGGGGGGGGGGGTGGTAATCAAAAATACACTGAGCCAGGTTCTCTTGATTGTAGGTTTATTTTATTTTATTTTATTTATTTATTTTGTCCAATACACAATAATACACAATGAAGGTAACAGAGGAAATAGAATTAGAGAAATAATAGAAGAGGGAATATAGGATAAAATAAATCAATGAGAGAATAGAAGAAAGATATAGGGATACAAGAGAAGATACATGGGATATGGGATATAAGAGAGACAATAGGACAGGGGTCGGAAGGCACTCTAGTGCACTTATACATGCCCCTTACTGACCTCTTAGGAAGAGGTCAACCGTAGACAGTCTAGGGGTAAAATGTTGAAGGTTAGGGGATGATACTACAGAGTCCGGTAATGAGTTCCACGCTTCAACAACTCTATTACTAAAGTCGTATTTTTTACAGCCAAGTTTGGAGTGGTTAATACTGAGCTTGAATCTGTTATGTGCTCTTGTGTTGTTGTGGTTGAAGCTGAAGTAGTCATTGACAGGCAGGACATTGCAGCATATAATCTTGTGGGCAATACTTAGATCATATTTAAGGTGTAGTTTTAAGCTTTCTAGGCCCGGGATTGTAAGCAAAGTTCCCTCTAACGCACGCAGTGCGCAGGGGCATGGGGAAAAACCAAGCTCAACCCAGAGTTTTCCATGCCAGCACGGTGGAGCCGGTGCCCCGTGGGCCCTAAGCCCTGCCCGGCTTCTCCGGCTCTGTCGCTGCCTGCGCTTCCCCGGGCGGCCTTGATGTCAGCGGGCCCCTGTGCCGTGGGGTGTGTGTGTGTGTGCAAGCCCCTTGCCTCCACTGCCTCCTCTTCCACCGCCCTGCTGCCTGAGCCCGTTTACAAGGGGCTGGTGGAAGATCCGATGTCGCTTTTACTCTTTCTTCCCCCTACCTTTAGCAAAAGCGACATTGGGTCTTCCACCAGCCCCTTGTAAACGGGCTCAGGCAGCAGGGCGGTGGAAGAGGAGGCGGTGGAGGCAAGGGGCTTCCACGTGCACCCCCCCATGGCACAAGGCGAGCATGGCGGTCAGGGCAGCAGGGCCCCGCTGACGTCAAGACCTGCAATGGCCATCAAAGCTGCTGACAGCAACCACCCGATTGCTGTGAAGGAGTCTCAAAAGCCCCCCCACTCGGAGAGAGGGGTGGGGGTTGGAGAGGGAGGATGAAGCTTCGGAGAGGGAGGATGAAAAGACGGGAGGGGCTGGAGCCGAGTGCCTCTTCCCCACCCCGTTGAGTAGAATATTGAGTAGAATACTCAAATAGAATAGTCATGTAGAAGCAAAATACGATGTTAAGGGATTATCGGTGGTAAGTTGGGTAGTTGAAGAGGTAGAACTCAGAGTTCTATAACAACAGCTCTTTATATAGTAGGCTAGTACAACAGCTTGTCCTTTTAAAGGGAGCTGTTGGACATCTCAACCAATAAGATTCAACCTATCTTCCCACTGGAGAGACGGGCCAATGAATTTAAATGATTGTTTCCCGCCTGAAATGTGGACCAGAGTGAAGCCTACGTTCACTCCTCATTAGCATACTTAACAACCGGTATACAGTGTTCACTCACTTTTCGCGGGGGATGTGTTCCGAGACCGTCCGCGAAAGTCGAATTTCCGCAAAGTAGAGATGCGGAAGTAAATACACTATTTTTGGCTATGAACAGTATCACAAGCCTTCCCTTAACACTTTAAACCCCTAAACTGCAATTTCTCATTCCCTTAGCAACCATTTAGATTATTACTCACCATGTTTATTTATTAAAGTTTATTTTAAAAAATATTTATTAAAGGTGGACGAATGTTTGGCAATGACATATGACATCATCGGGCAGGAAAAACCGTGGTATAGGGGGGAAAAACGCGAAGTATTTTTTAATTAATATTTTTGAAAAACCGTGGTATAGACTTTTCGCGAAGTTCGAACCCGCGAAAATCGAAGGGACACTGTATTAGAAACATTTCTCATACTGAATGGTTAATCTGTAACTAATTGTATGGCTTTTTAAAAAATGATGTTTAATTCTACAACTGTAAGGGAATAGCACACAGTTTGTAAGGGGGTGGATGCATTATCACTTTTTCGACAGGTTCTTCGTTGAGTTGTTTCACTCCTTCGGGCAACCGGAAGCTGAAGTTCCTCAACAGGCTGGTCAGAAAGGCGAAGATCTCAACTCTTGCCAGCTGCTCTCCCACACAGGAACGTTGACCTGTAGGCGAGTCAAAGCATGGATGAAGCAGAAAATAATCTGTTTTCCAGAGTGTACCCCATAAGCAAGGAAATCTGAAAAGATTCATACAGATGAAATAGATTTCCATGATAACCCTGGTGTCTTCTAGCAGACTCAATTCCTAGAGCTTTTTTCTCCCTTTACTTTATTTATTTATTTTATTTATTTATTACTTAGATTTGTATGCCGCCCCTCTCCGAAGACTCGGGGCAGCTCACAACACGTGGAACAAATCATAAATAATCTGACAAATTTAAAATATTTAAAGATTTAAAAAAGACCCCATATACTAACAGACATACACACAAGCATACCATATATAAATTAAACATGCCCAGGGGGAGATGTTTCAGTTCCCCCATGCCTGACGGCAAAGGTGGGTTTTAAGGAGTTTACGGAAGGCAGGAAGAGTAGGGGCAGTTCTAATCTCCGGGGGGAGTTGGTTCCAGAGGGCCGGTGCCGCCACAGAGAAGGCTCTTCCCCTGGGGCCCGCCAACCGACATTGTTTAGTTGACGGGACCCGGAGAAGGCCGACTCTGTGGGACCTAATCGGTCGCTGGGATTGGTGCGGCAGGAGGCGGTCTCGGAGATATTCTGGTCCAATGCCATGAAGGGCTTTAAAGGTCATAACCAACACTTTGAATTGTGACCGGAAACTGATCGGCAGCCAATGCAGACTGCGGAGTGATGGTGAAACATGGGCTTTGTCTGAGAGATGCCTTAATTCAGTTTGTATCAGATGACTGATATCTGAACAGAGGTTATGATAGAAATGTGAGGTTTTCTCTCTCTCTTTGGTTCAAACATGTAGAGTTGTAAGATCATTGTAAGTTACAAATGTAACTTACACACATACAGTACGTTGGCATTTCTTTTCTGTTAGTTTGGAAAATATTCCTGGAGGGGTCTGTAATATGGTAAGTGATTTAGCTTTACTAGATAAATGGTCAAAGCAATGGAAACTGCAGTTTAATGTTTCCAAATGTAAAATAATGCACTTGGGGAAAAGGAATCCTAAATCTGAGTATTGCATTGGCCGTTCTGTGTTAGCAAAAACTTCAGAAGGATTACGGGGTCGTGATTTCTGACAGTCTCTAAATAGGTGAGCAGTGTAGTTGGGCAATAGGAAAAGCAAGTAGGATGCTTGGCTGCATAGCTAGAGGTATAACAAGCAGGAAGAAGGAGATTGTGATCCCGCTGTATAGAGCGCTGGTGAGACCACATTTGGAATACTGTGTTCAGTTCTGGAGACCTCACTTACAAAAAGATATTGACAAAATTGAACGGGTCCAAAGACGGGCTACAAGAATGGTGGAAGGTCTTAAGCATAAAACGTATCAGGAAAGACTTAGTGAACTCAATCTGTATAGTCTGGAGGACAGAAGGGAAAGGGGGGACATGATCAAAACATTTAAATATGTTAAAGGGTTAAATAAAGTTCAAGAGGGAAGTGTTTTTAATAGGAAAGTGAACACAAGAACAAGGGGGCACAATCTGAGGTTAGATTTAGATTTAGATTTAGATTTATTGGATTTATATGCCGCCCCTCTCCGCAAACTCGGGGCGGCTCACAACAACAATAAAACAGTACATAATAAGGTTAGGTGGGGGAAAGATTAGAAGTAATGTGAGAAAATATTATTTTACTGAAAGAGTAGTAGATCCTTGGAACAAACTTCCAGCAGACGCGGTTGGTAAATCCACAGTCACTGAATTTAAATATGCCTGGGATAAAAATGTATCCATCCTAAGATAAAATACAGGAAATAGTATAAGGGCAGACTAGATGGACCATGAGGTCTTTTTCTGCCGTCAATCTTCTATGTTTCTATGTTATGATAGAAATGTGATGGAAGCTGACCAAGGAGAGATTCAACCTAGAAATAAGGAAGAACTTTCTGATGGTCCAAGCGATCAACCAGTGGCACGGCCTGCTGGCGGAAGTTGTGAACGCCCCAAATCTGGACATTGGACTGTCATTTGGCTGGGGAAGTGTAGGATTTCTTGCTTGGGCAGGGGGTTGGACTTGATGACCTGCAAGGTCCCTTTCAAGTATAAATGAATGAATGGATGGATGAAGGAAGGAAGAAAGAAAGAAAGAAAGAAAGAAAGAAGGAAGAAAGAAAGAAAGAAAGAAAGAAAGAAAGAAAGAAAGAAAGAAAGAAAGAGTCCATGATGTTCTGATGTTCCTTTTATAGTGTGAAAATCAGCTCAACGGAGAAGGGCTGCATATAAATCCAATCAATCAATCAATCAATCAATCAATCAATCAATCAAGCAAGCAAGCAAGCAAGCAAGCAAGCAAGCAAGCAAGCAAGCAAGCAAGCAAGCAAGCAAGCAAGCAAGCAAGCAAGCAAGCAAGCAAGCAAGCAAGCAAGCAAGCAAGCAAGCAAGCAAGCAAGCAAGCAAGCATGAATTCACCTATTTTTGGCATTTTTTTTGCAGAGCTGCACGCAATTAGTTAGTTAGCAGCAGTCCACCTCTGCCTAAACACCAGAGATAGTTGTGCAATCTTGTACACATCTTACAAAGTACCACTAGGTAAGACTGAAGTCTAACTATTGCTTTGCACACCGAAGTGTATAGCCTAGGGGGAAAATTCAGACTCTCTTAGTTTTGAAACCAGAAGGAATAAGGATTCCTCGGTTTCCTGAACAAACCATGATGATCTCAGCAGAGCTCAAGAGTGGTTTTGGGAATCTACACGTTATAACCTGCTTTGCAGTCATGGATATACCTGTTCCAAATGACAGAAACTCTTCCCGTTCAACGAACTTCCCATCCTTGTCTAAAAAGTGATTTGGGTTGAATTCTTTAGGTGTCTCCCATTGTTCAGGGTCAAGGAGAACGGAGCGCAGGTCGGCGATGACAATGGTGTTCTGTAAACAAAGAGGACAGTTTCATAATTCAAAAAGTACAAACAATATTGATGAACAATTTGGTTTTAGTCCTTTGTGGACTCACACTTGTTCATTTGAGCCTTGGTGGCGCAGTGGTTAGAGTGCAGTACTGCAAGCTGCTTCTGCTAGCTGTAGTTCAGCAGTTCAAATCTCACCAGGCTCAAGGTTGACTCAGCCTTCCATCCTTCTGAGGTTGGTAAAATAAGGACCCAGATTGTTGGGTCGAGGGGGGCGTTTGCCCAGGTTCGCCTGGTACACCAGTTGCGGCCCTATTTGGACCGGGAGTCACTGCTCACAGTCACTCATGCCCTCATCACCTTGAGGCTCGACTACTGTAACGCTCTCTACATGGGGCTACCTTTGAAAAGTGTTCGGAAACTTCAGATCGTGCAGAATGCAGCTGCGAGAGCTATCATGGGCTTTCCTAGATATGCCCATGTAACACCAACACTCCACAGTCTGCATTGGTTGCTGATCAGTTTCCGGTCACAATTCAAAGTGTTGGTCATGACCTATAAAGCCCTTCATGGCACCGGACCAGGGTATCTACGAGACCGCCTTCTGCCGCACGAACCCCAGCGACTGGTTAGGTCCCACAGAGTGGGCCTTCTCCGGGTCCTGTCAACAAAACAATGTTGCTTGGCAGGGCCCAGGGGAAAAGCCTTCTCTGTGGCGGCCCCGACCCTCTGGAATCAACTCCCCCCAGAGATTAGAATTGCCCCCACCCTCCTTGCCTTTCGTAAGCTCCTTAAGACCCACCTCTGTCGTCAGGCAATCTGTATAGTCTGGAGGACAGAAGGAAAAGGGGAGACATGATCGAAACATTTAAATATATTAAAGGGTTAAATAAGGTCCAGGAGGGAAGTGTTTTTAATAGGAAAGTGAACACAAGAACAAGGGGACACAATCTGAAGTTAGTTGGGGGAAAGATCAAAAGCAACATGAGAAAATATTATTTTACTGAAAGAGTAGTAGATCCTTGGAACAAACTTCCAGCAGATGTGGTAGATAAATCCACAGTAACTGAATTTAAACATGCCTGGGATAAACATATATCCATCCTAAGATAAAATACAGAAAATAGTATAAGGGCAGACTAGATGGACCATGAGGTCTTTTTCTGCCGTCAGACTTCTATGTTTCTATGGGGGAATTGAGACATTCTTCCCCCCTAAGCCTTTATAATTTATGCATGGTATGTTTGTTGCATGGATGTTTAGTTTTATAGTAAGGGTATCTTAGTTGTTTTTAGTATGATGTTTTTTATTACTGTTGTTAGCCGCCCAGAGTCTACGGAGAGGGGCGGCTTACAAATAAAAAATAATAATAAAATAAATAATAATAATAATGTGCTGACTCTGTAAGCCGCTTAGAGAGGGTTGTAAAACACTGTGTAGCGATATATAAGCCTACGTACTATTGCTATTGTTATTTCCAGAGCAGTTTCAGAGAGTAATAGTTGCTCAACTGTTTAGTTTCTTTTCTTCCATCCCTTCCATTAAAACAGAGAACTGGGTGCATATTTATCACATCAAAACTGGACAAAGAAACATGTCCAGATATGACTACAATTCTGAACTTTATTTCAGCCCTTAATCTATTACCGGTATCATCTTCCTAGAATAAATAGAAAAGGCTTATGGAATCTGAAAGGCATTTGGATTTTGTTGTAGTTAGCTCTGGCCCAGCTTCTGCCCCAAGGAATGTGCAGGTGGATGTTGGGGAAACATCCACATGCTGCAGGCCTGTTTTGCTCCCGATGGAATCTGACGACAAAGCCTCCTCTGACCAAGGAAGCATGAGTGACAGGGAAGAGGGGAGTTTGGCAGACAGCCCAGGAGGAGATCAATCATCTGTATCATCCCAGGATTCTGAACAAGAATTAATGACACATCCACGCATGCGTAGAGTGATGCATAGGAGACAACAACTGAAGGATTATTACAAGAGAAAATGAGGCCACCTATGGTTGGATAGGGCTGCTGTAATTAGTGCTACAGATAAAAATGCAGCTTGGTGTTTTAGCCTCATGGCAGTTTATCTGATTCATTGTTTCGTCAACATCGTGGTTTTTGTGCTGTTCAAGATTGTGTGTGGACTCTCTGGACTTTAGAATTGGACTTTCCCAGTTATTGGGTGAGCAATTGGACTGCATTTAACCTGTGCCTTGTGTGTACCAGAAAATCCCTTTGACATTTAAAAAGCGAGCTGTTTCTGTTTTTCTGTTGATAAAGACTTTTGGGTTTTCCTTTTATCGTGTGGTGCGTGTCTTCCTGGACTAATTACCCTGTAATTACGGGCGGTTGAAACACACCAGCAGAACAGATTTAAACCCATAATCCACATTAGTTTGCTATTCTTGCTGATTCAATTTTGCATGACAACATTGGCAGTTCCTAAGAACATAACATAACAAGAGCCATGATTAATCAGGCCAAAGCCCATCGAGTCCAGCATTCTGTGTCACACAGTGGCCCACCAATTGTCCATGGGGATCTTGAGCAGAAAGAGAAGGCAAGACCCTCCCTTTCCCTTGACCCCCAGCAAATGGGACCCAAGGGAATCTTTCCTGCCTCAACCAACATAGAGGCGGCACTTGGACATCCCTTTCAATAACCACCTATGATACACTTGGCATCCATGAATCTGTCTAATCCTGCCTTGAAGCTATCCAGGCTGACAGCTGTCACGACCTCTTCTGAAAGGGAATTCCATAAACCAATGACCCTCTGGGTGAAGAAATAATTTCCCTTTATTTGTCCTCCTGCTTCTATCCAAGTGCCATATTCTGCTTTTCCTTCCATGTTGGGCTACTAGAATGCAGCCCAAACACATCTCTCACCTTAGGGATGAGATAGCCCCTCATCTTCACATCCTTTGTAGTTTGTCTGGGAAGCCCAACTAGCAAGACACTTTTTAAACGCTGCATTTCATGAATCACAGCATTGGTGTAGGGCAGCTTCTTCCGATCCTGATATGAAATTGACCCCGAGAAGCCAAACATATCTTCAATTTCCTTCTGGATTTTCTCTAGAAAAGAAACAACAGAAATAGAAGCTTCATTTTATTCATTCGTGTTCTTCAAAGGTTCTGGCCCTCTCTTTCAAGTTAGTATCTACTTCTGGGGTCCATTATAGAAACATAGAAGTCTGACGGCAGAAAAAGACCTCATGGTCCATCTAGTCTGCCCTTATACTATTTTCTGTATTCTATCTTAGGATGGATCTATGTTTATCCCAGGCAGGTTTAAATTCAGTTCCTGTGGATTTATCCACCACGTCTGCTGGAAGTTTGTTCCAAGGATCTACTACTCTTTCAGTGAAATAATATTTTCTCACGTTGCTTTTGATCTTTCCCCCAACTAACTTCAGATTGTGTCCCCTTGTTCTTGTGTTCACTTTCCTATTAAAAACACTTCCCTCCTGAACCTTATTTAACCCTTTAACATATTTAAATGTTTCGATCATGTCCCCCTTTTCCTTCTGTCCTCCAGACTCTACAGATTGAGTTCATTAAGTCTTTCCTGATACGTTTTATGCTTAAGACCTTACACCATTCTTGTAGCCCGTCTTTGGACCCGTTCAATTTTGTCAATATCTTTTTGTAGGTGAGGTCTCCAGAACTGAACACAGTATTCCAAATGTGGTCTCACCAGCGCTCTATATAGCGGGATCATAATCTCCCTCTTCCTGCTTGTTATACCTCTACCTATGCAGCCAAGCATCCTACTTGCTTTCCCTACCGCCTGACTGCACTGTTCACCCATTTTGAGACTGTCAGATTATCTTTTAGGATCCTCATGTTCACAGCCCCGGCCTTCAACTCCAGTCACCAGTTCATTGATCATTATTTATTTATTAGATTTTTTAAAAAAGCAATACAAACACATACAAAACATTAATAAATAATAAAGTTTTTGATTTCTTTTAATCCCGCTAAGTTCATACATCTACTTATAGAATCAAGAATCTACATAGGAAAATTATAATGGAGAACAGATTTCAAATAATTTCTGTGCATTTGAAAACAAGTGACTCTTGTTCCATTAGCCATGTCGGTCTTACCTTGGACGTTGGGATGATTGGTCAAGAGAAGCAACGCCCACATCATAGTACCGAAGGTTGTGTCTATTCCAGCACCAAAAAAATCAAAAATACACTGAACTAGGTTCTTTTCACTGTAGGTAGAGTTGGGGTCTTTCCTGCTCTGATGTTTAAAATGGAAAATGAAAATTACAATGAATCCGATGCAGCTTTTTTATAATTATTTCTGTTTCTGTGTCACAAGTCAATGCAGGAAAGCAATATTTAAAGTGGTAGTTTCACATTAAGACCTGAATACTCACGAGCCAGAAAGAGGGCTGTGAAGGTTGTGAAAATATCTACAGACCTCTCACATCCTGGACGTAAACTGTTTCATCTTCTTTTCTCAGGATGATGCTGTAAGGCAGTGGAACCCCCAACACTTTACCCTTAGATTATCTACGGTTGACCTATCCAGATTCCTAAGAGGTCAGTAAGGGGCGAGTACAAGTGCACTAGAGTACCTTCCGTCCCCTGTCCTATTGCTCTCCTATATCTCCTATACCTTTCTTCTATTCCTATATCTCTTCTTCTATTCTTTCATTGATATGTTCTATTACTATACCTTCTTTTCTATTATTTCTTAGATATATTTTACTATGAGTATCTCCTCTATAACCTTCATCATGTATTTTACTATGTGTATATAGATATATACCCACTAAAACCCTCATTGTGTATTGGACAAAATAAATAAATAAATAAATAAATAAATACATACTCCATTTCATTGAGGGCCTCATCAGGGTTGTGCTTGACCTTTGGGGGGGGGCAGGGGGGGCATGTCTAGCTTGTGGTGGCCCGAGTGCTCTGACAGACAAAATGGGCTCTCAAACTCCATTTTTGACTGCGATGGCCTCCTGCAGCCCTCTCCCAGTGAAAATGGAGCTCGAGAGGGTTGTGTGTCACCTTGTGGGCTCTGTTTTTGGCTGTTGATGGCCTCCTTTAGCAATCTGCTAGTTAAATAGAGCTCAGGAGGGCTGTGTGTGGCCTTGTGGGCTCCATTTGCAGCTGCAACAGTCTCCTGCAACCCTCTGCCAGCAAAAATGGAGCTCCGAGGGCCACATGCAGCCTTCCTGGTCTCCATTTTCGCTGGCAGAAACATTCTGGGCTGATCCTGCACTATTTCCAGGGTAGTCTTGTGGGCCAGATCTAAGCACCCCACAGACCAGATCTAACCTACGGGCCCTGCACTTGAAACCCCTGCTGTAAGGCTTTGCACACCAAAACAACTAGACACAAAGCCATTTTTTCTCCCATGCCATCACTCGGCTAAACAATTAATTCCCACAAGACTGTCTTATGCCCTGCGATGTCAAACTGTCTACAGGGCTGTACAGTGATACCTTGTCTTACAAACTTAATTGGTTCTGGGACGAGGTTCTTAAGGTGAAAAGTTTGTAAGACGAAACAATGTTTCCCATAGGAATCCATGGAAAAGTGATTAATGCATGCAAGCCCAAAATTCACCCCTTTTGCCAGCCGAAGGCCCGCTTTTGCGCTGCTGGGATTCTCCTGAAGCTCCCCTCCATGGGAAACCCCACCTCCGGACTTCGGTGTTTTTGCAATGCTGCATGGGAATCCCAGCATCACAAAAACGAGCGCTTCGCTGGCAACGGAAGTCCGGAGGTGGAGTTTCCCAGCAAAGGGAGCATCAGTGAAATCGCAGCATCGCAAAAACACCGAAGTCCTAGAAACCCCACCTCCGGACCTCTGTGTTTTTGCAATGTTGCAATTTCACCGAGGCTCCCCTCACTGGGTGGAGCTCCAAATTTTGCTTCTGGAACTGCATTCCTGACCATTCCTGTAGGAGCCCATCACTGGGTCTAGTTCAACCCCCTGCTTAGGCAGGAAACCCTACACCAGACAAATGGTTATCCAACATCTTCGTATAAACTTCCAGTATTGGAGCATTCACAACTTCTGGAGCCAAATTGTTCCATTGATTAATTATTCCAACTACAGTGGTACCTCTTCTTACGAATGCCTCTACTGACGAACTTTTTGAGATACGAACCTGGTGTTTAAGATTTTTTTGCCTCTTCTTCTGAACTATTTTCACCTTATGAACCCAAGCCACCACTGCTGGGATGCCCTGTCTCCGGACTTCCATTGCCAACCAAAGCACTGGGATTCCCCCGAGACTCCCCTCGCTGGGAAACCCCACCTCCAGACTTCCATTGCCAGCTGAAGCACCCGTTTTTGCATTGCTGGGATTCCCCTGAGGCTCCCCTCGCTGGGATTCCCTTCATTTTTGCCAGCTCTGCTTTGAATCCCAGCGAGGTAAGGCTCAGGGAAATCCCAGCAATGCAAGAATGGGCGCTTCGGCTGGCAACGGAAGTCCAGAAGTGGGGTTTCCCAGCGAGGGGAGTCTCAGGGAAATCCCACCAAGAACGGGCACTTCGGCTGGCAATGGGAGTCCGGAGGCGGGGATTCCCCATGGCACAAGGCAAAAGGGGTGACTTTTGGGATGGGGTTGCATGCATTATTTGTTTTTACACTGATTCCTAAGGGGGAAATTGCTTCTTCTTATGAACTTTTCTACTTACGAAGCTAGTCATGGAACAAATTAAGTTCATAAGAAGAGGTACCACTGTATCAGGAAATTTCTTCTTAGTTCTAAGTTGTTTCTCTCCTTAATTAGAATAGAATAGAATGGAATGGAATGGAATGGGATAGAAGAGAATTCTCTGATAATTCTTTTCCTTCACAATGGAATTTCTTCAGAAAGCATGGGGAAGAGATGAAGGGAAAATGTGAGAGGGTGACAAATGAAAATAATTCTAACTTACCCCACAAAGAATTTCCCTTGTCTAAGGAGAGTTCAAGATTGCAAAGGTACAACAATATAACTCTTATTTAGAAGCAATCTGAATTAACATGGGCTAAAGTCACAATAGAAAATCCAATAAAGACAATTTCAGTAGCTCCCCCTGTTCCCTTATAGCGAGGAAAGTAATAATCCCTTGCCCATGTATGGAACCACCGTAAAACCATACCTTCTCCATCTGTAGAAGATAGTAATCAATGAAATCTTGTGGCTCATGGAGAGATTTGGATTCCTTGTGTTTCTCTATTTCCTGCTTTGCAAAAGAAGTGATCATCCCTATAGCAGCCGAAGCCTCCTTGTGAGGGCCTGGGAGGTAGCTCATCAATCGTGGGAGCACAAAAAGCATCTAGTACAAATGGAAATTGGAAAAATTATTTATTTCCCATCGCAATTAGAAAAGACTCTCAGCAGTTCACAGTAACAGAGAGCACTTAATAATCAAAGAAAAACATTGCAAGCACATTAAAACATGGCAAACAATACATAGTGTCAGGCTTCAAAAACTCTCCAGAAAAGCTGTTTCCAAATTATTATTTTTTTATTTCTTTTTTTATTTCTTTTTTTTATTTTATTTTTATTTTATTTTTATTTTGATTTTGATTTTTATTTTTATTTTTATTTTTATTTTTATTTTTATTTTTATTTTTATTTTTATTTTTATTTTTATTTTTATTTTTATTTTTATTTTTATTTTTATTTTTATTTTTATTTTTATTTTTATTTTTATTTTTATTTTTATTTTTATTTTTATTTTTATTTTTATTTTTATTTTTATTTTTATTTTTATTTTTATTTTTATTTTTATTTTTATTTTTATTTTATTTTTATTTTTATTTTATTTTTATTTTATTTTTATTTTTATTTTTATTTTTATTTTTATTTTATTTTATTTTTATTTTTATTTTTATTTATTTTTATTTTTATTTTTATTTTTATTTTTATTTTTATTTTTATTTTTATTTTTATTTATTTATTTATTTATTTATTTTTTATTTATTTATTTTATTTTTATTTTTATTTTTATTTTTATTTTTATTTATTTTTATTTTTATTTTTATTTTTATTTTTATTTTTATTTTTATTTTTATTTTTATTTTTATTTTTATTTTTATTTTTATTTTTATTTTTATTTTTATTTTTATTTTTATTTTTATTTTTATTTTTATTTTTATTTTTATTTTTATTTTTATTTTTATTTTTATTTTTATTTTTTATTTTTATTTTTTTAATTGTTTTTATTTATTTTTATTTTTAGAGTTGTATGCCACCCCTCCCTGAAGACTTGGGGAGGGGATTGGATCAGGATTTCAGAATGGCTTAGGTGGGGCATGGCCCAAAAAATGTTGGGAACCCCTGATCTAGAGCTATTAAAACAAGGAATCGTGGTTGACCATCTGCTGATCATACTGAAATGAGGGATTCATTCATGGGCAGAACCACTTTGGTGTGGTTGGTAAGGCACCAGCCTAGAAACTAGATACAGTGATACCTCTACCTAAGAACACCTCCACTTACTAATTTTTCTAGATAAGAACCAGGTATACAAGATTTTTTCGCCTCTTCTCAAGAACCATTTTCTACTTACAAACCCGAGCCTCCGAAACTGTAACTGGAAAAGGCGGGGAATAGCCTCCGTGGGGCCTCTCTAGGAATCTCCTGGGAGGAAACTGGTGCGGAAAAGGTGGGGAGAAGCCTCCGTGGGGCCTCTCTAGGAATCTCCTGGGGTCTCCACCCTCCCTGTGGTTTCCCCAATCACACACATTATTAGCTTTTACAATGACTCCTTTGGGGAAAATTGCTTTTTCTTACAAACCTTTCTACTTTCTACTTAAGAACCTGGTCACGGAACGAATTAAGTTCATAAGTAGAGGTACCACTGTACTCTTGCGTTCTAGTTGTAACTAAAGCACTAACTCAACCAGTGTTCCCTCTAATATTTTTTTTTGGGGGGGGCGGAAAAGTATAGTGTCTGAGCGGCAGTCCCTTCGGGACTGGGCGGCACAGAAATAATAAACAAACAAACAAACAAACAAACAAACAAACAAACAAACAAATAAAAAACCCACCCTGTTTTGCCTCAGAGAATTTCAAAATAAAATACTGTACTGTGTGTCTATAACAGTGAGCTCATAATAGGGCAACTCTATCAATATCAAGATGCCACTTAAAGAGTTGAGCTAGTTTCAAACTAGATTTTGATTTTCTTTCTCTCTTCCTTACTCCCATTCTTTTTCTTTCTCTTTTCCTTCCTCTCTTTTTTCTATCTGTTTCTCTCTCTTCCTCTCTTCCTCTCTCTCTCCTTCCCTCTCACTCTTTCCCTCTCGGCTTCTGGGCAGGTTTGGAAAACTCTGAGTTGATGATGATTTTTAAGTGAGCGATTGCTCACTGCTCAGCTTAGAGGAAACTATGAACTCAACTGTATGACACTGGAGGAGTTCTTGGCTCTCAGACCTTGGAGGAGAATGGCAAACCACTTCCAAAATCTTGACAAGGAAACTACAAAGACCTGTCAAGGCTTTTCACCTTGAGTCAAGACTGATTCACAGACAGACACAATTACTGGGGTGTAATGGTACAATCGAAGATTTCCAAGGCTTCCTCACTGGATTACATTCGTGATTCCATGAAATTACTGATGGAACCATAGGTTTTTGGGGAGCTTTAATATAAAACATGACTCACCACATGAAAAAAGCAACCAGAGAATTTCACAATAGTTTCAAGAGCTTTAATTAATTTTCGGAAGTTCTCATCTTCAGGAGCAAACTGGTGTCCAAAACTCAAAGCACATATGACATTAGAAACTGCATTTGCTACTGGACATGAAGGGTCAAAAGGCTGTCCTGAAAACAAAGATATTTAGAGAAAGATATTTCATAATGAATTATTAAAGAACGGGAGAAGGGAGGAAGGGTGGGAGAAAGGAAAGGAAGGAAGGAAGGAAGGAAGGAAGGAAGAAAGAAAGAAAGAAAGAAAGAAAGAAAGAAAGAAAGAAAGAAAGAAAGAAAGTGTTGTGGTTAGCTCTGGCCCAGCTCCTGCCCCAAGGACTGTGGATGTGGGGGAGACATCCACATGCCGCAGGCCTGTTTTGCCCCTGGTGGAATCTGATGATGAAGGCTCCTCTGACCAAGAAGACATGAGTGACAGGGAGGAAGAGAGTGTGGCAGACAGCTCAGAAGGAGATCAATTATCTAGCTCCTCCTTGGATTCGGAACAAGAGTTAATGATACAGCCACGCATGCGGAGAGCGATGCATAGGCAACAACAACTGAGAGATTATTATCAAAGAAAATGAGGCCACCTGTGGTTGGGTGGGGCTGGGGTAATTAATGAGGCTGCTATAAATAGCAGCCTGTGGGTTTGGCCATTGTGGAGGATTATCTGATCTTTGTGTTTTGTGACTGCTTTACTGACTTTGACCTTTTGTGTGCTGATTTTCCCCCGCTTTGAAACTAAACCAGAGCAAAGTGTGTTTCACTTTGTGAAAGAAGAAGGACTGTGAATTGCCTCATAGCTGCAAGCTAAGTAGCACAGAACTGATAAGGGACTTGTATAAATTACCAGTTTGTTTGGAGACGAGTGCTCTTTGCTATACCGAAAGAGGGCTTAGGTTAAATGAATTTTCATTATAAAGAACATTGTTTTGAATTTTCAAACGTGTGTGTGTCTGAAATTTGTACCTGTGAATTTTTGGGAGGATTCTACCAGAGAGCCCGACAGAACAGAACAGAAAGAAAGAAAGAAAGAAAGAAAGAAAGAAAGAAAGAAAGAAAGAAAGAAAGAAAGAAAGAAAGAAAGAAAAATTGGGAACTCCGTCAATTGTTTCAAAATTAAAAAAGAAATAAAATTCCATTTCTATTCTTTAAAATACTCAGAATAGGAAAGATTTGGGCAGATGCAGACTTTTTTGACATACCTTTTGTTTCTCTAAAGATCTCCACCAACGTCTGAGCTACGTCTTCTATCTGATGCTCAATGCTTTTCTTCCCCAGGCCCAGCTTCCGCAGAGAAGTGATGCCAATGTGTCGCTGCTGTTTCCAGGTGTGGCCATTGGAGAAAATAATTCCTGAGGGCATCAGCAGACAATGTTAAGTGATTCTTTATAACATTCATGTTAAAAAAACCCTAGTTAGGTCCAGTTCATGCTAAATATCTCTGGATTTCAGATGGGAACACCAAACTTTTATCACATGTTGCCATTTTGTAAGATTCTGGCTCTGTTATTATTATTATTATTATTATTATTTTTACAAAAATAGTTATTCCTTTTGGGAGTCACATAGACATCAGGAAGTGCATGTAGTTGGGCATCATTGTGCCAAGCCGATGACACATTGACAGCTACCCTGAAACTGATAAATGTATATACATTTCGTAAGCTCCTTAAAACCCACCTCTGTCGTCAGGCATGGGGGAATTGAGATACTCCTTTCCCCCTAGGCCTGTACAATTTATGCATGGTATGTCTGTGTGTATGTTTGGTTTTTTAATAAGGATTTTTAGCTATTTTAAATATTAGATTTGTTATATGCTGTTTTGTTATTGTTGTTAGCCGCCCCGAGTCTATGGAGAGGGGCGGCATACAAATCTAATAAATAAATCCATATCCATATCCATATCCATATACATTACATATCCATATACATATGCATATGCATATGCATATGCATATACATATACATATACATATACATATACATAGATACAAATCTAATGATAAAAATGGAAAAACTAATTTAAAAATACATTATAAAAGCTTATCTACTACACAGTTATAAACACTCAGTCCAACTAAATAAAAAACATAATAAACATAATAATGTCATCAAAAAAGGAGGGGGGAGATTAATCCCCCCACGCCTGGCGGCAAAGATGAGTCTTCAACATTTTACAGAAGGTGAGGAGGGTAGAGGCAGTTCAAATTTCCAGGGGGAGTTGATTCCAGATGGCCAGGGCCACCACAGAGAAGGCTCTTCCCATGGGTCCCGTCAGAGGGCATTGTTTTGTCGACGGGACCCGGAGAAGGCCAACTCTGTGGGACCTAATTGGCCACTGGGATTCGTGCGGCAGAAGGCGGTCCCAGAGGTATTCTGGTCTGATGCCATGTAGGGCTTTATATGTCATTACCAACACTTTGAATTGTGACAGGAAACTGATCGGCAACCAGTGCAGGCTGTGGAGTGTTGATGCATTCCTATTACTATTTAGTCTTCTCATCGTTCCTATCACCCATTTCCTCCCACTTATGACTGAATTATAATCTGTTGCTTGTAGCCTTATGATTTATATTAATATTGTTTCCTGATTGCTTATTTGTACCCGATGACAATCATTAAGTGTCATGATTCTTGACAAATCTATATTTTCTTTTATGTGCACTGAGAGCATATGCACCCAAGACAAATTCCTTGTGTGTCCAATTACACTTGGCCAATAAAGAATTCTATTCTTTAAAAAATATATATATAAGTGCATTTTCATTGATATAAGTAAGTTATATTATTTATCAAGCACTCTAATTTTTAAGGAAGCAGTTATGTAAGTGTAGAATTCACTAAAAGAATGGTTTCTTCATAATCATATATCAGCCAGAAAAGGAGGAAGAAATTTCAATGCATCAACAAATGCGAATTTTCTCCCCGAACTTAAAAAGACATGAATCTTCATAGAAGATGGCAAGAGGAACAAACCAGGCAACCAGTCTAGAGAAGCGATGGAGGAAGAGTAAGTCCGATCCAATCGAACACTTGTAAGAGCTCATATTAAGACTTCTGCTGCACGAATCCCAGCGACCAGTTAGGTCCCACAGAGTGGGTCTTCTCCGGGTCCCGTCAACTAAACAATGCCGCTTGGCGGGACCCAGGGGAAGAGCCTTCTCTGTGGCGGCCCCGGCCCTCTGGAACCAACTCCCCCCAGAGATTAGAATTGCCCCCACCCTCCTTGCCTTTCGTAAGCTACTTAAAACCCACCTCTGCCACCAGGCATGGGGAAATTGAGATACTCTTTCCCTCTAGGCCTTTAAAATTTTATGCATGGTATGTCTGTATATATGTTTGGTTTTTTTATTAATGGGTTTTTAATCATTTTTAGTATTGGATTATTATTGTACGCTGTCTTATTATTGCTGTTAGCCGCCCCGAGTCTCCGGAGAGGAGCGTCATACAAATCCAATAAATAAAATAAATAAATAAAATAAATAAACCATGAATAGGAATAAAAATAGTGTGAATTTGCATAAAAATAGAAGATTGATGGGGGGGGGAAAGACCTCATGGTCCATCTAGTCTGCCCTTATACTATGGAATGCTATGGAGATCCGCAATAATGTGGTGTGAAATGGATTATAGCAATATTTCTTTCATTATTTCTTTTATTTATTATTTCGATTTCTAGGCTGCCCTTCTCCTGAGACTCAGGGCTTAGTGATTTCTGACAGTCTCAAAATGGGTGAACAGTGCAGTCAGGCGGTAGGGAAAGCAAGTAGGATGCTTGGCTGCACAGCTAGAGGTATAACAAGCAGGAAGAGGGAGATTATGATCCTGCTATATAGAGCGCTGGTGAGACCCCATTTGGAATACTGTGTTCAGTTCTGGAGATCTCACGTACAAAAAGATATTGACAAAATTGAATGGGTCCAAAGACGGGCTACAAGAATGGTGGAAGGTCTTAAGCATAAAACGTATCAGGAAAGACTTCATGAACTCCATCTGTATAGTCTGGAGGACAGAAGGAAAAGGGGGGACATGATCGAAACATTTAAATATGTTAAAGGGTTGAGGGAAGTGTTTTTAATAGGAAAGTGAACCCAAGAACAAGGGGACAAAATCTGAAGTTTATTGGGGGAAAGATCAAAAGCAACATGAGAAAATATTATTTTACTGAAAGAGTAGTAGATCCTTGGAACAAACTTCCAGCAGACGTGGTTGATAAAGCCACAGAATTTAAACATGCCTGGGATAAACATATATCCATCCTAAGATAAAATACAGAAAATAGTATAAGGGCAGACTAGATGGACCGTGAGGTCTTTTTCTGCCGTCAGTCTTTTACGTTTCTATGTTTCTATCTCATAACTGTAAATCATTTTGTTTATTATCCCTTACTTCCCCACCTCCCATGCTATACATATTATCCCCTTAAATTGTAATAGTGTGAAAGTTATTTAGTTGTAATTCCTTATTATTTCTACTTACCCCTTCTTTGCCCTACAGCTGTCAAGAAAGCATCCTCTGGTCTATCAGAAAATCCATCTGAGAAGCCGACCAGTCCTTCTTTCACAGTTTTGAATCCAGATAGCACTACTAGAAGGTAATGTCCAACCCACATGGAATATATATTTCCATACCTTTTTACGTGCTGCAATAGTAAAACAAAGTTATGAAATGTTACGATCATATAAAATAGATTGTTTAAAGCTAAACTGCCAGCTATTGTCTTCCCTAAACCCTAAATTCTAAGACCTTTCACCAAATGTGTGCTAAGATTCATGCCAAAAACTTCAGTTTGCATTTTCTTTATTTTCCAGGGAGATATTTCTTTCTCTTTGTTTCTTCCTGAAACCCACTATCTCCTATCTGTTCGCTCCATTCATTTAATCCTTTAACATATTTAAATGTTTCCATAATGTCCCCCCTTTTCCTTCTGTCCTCCAGACTATACAGATGGAGTTCACTAAGTCTTTCCTGATACGTTTTATGCTTAAGACCTTCCACCATTCTTGTAGCCCGTCTTTGGACCCGTTCAATTTTGTCAATATCTTTTTGTAGATGAGGTCTCCAGAACTGAACACAGTATTCCAAATGTGGTCTCACCAGTGCTCTATATAAGGGGATCACAATCTCCCTCTTCCTGCTTGTTATGCCTCTAGCTATGCAGCCAAGCATCCTACTTGCTTTTCCTACCGCCCGACCTCACTGCTCACCCATTTTGAGACTGTCAGAAATCACTACCCCTAAATCCTTCTCTTCTGAAGTTTTTGCTAACACAAAACTGCTGATACAATACTCAGATTGAGGATTCCTTTTCCCCAAGTGCATTATTTTACATCCTTTACAGCACTCATCAGAGCATTCCCCATGGTCCAAGACTGGCACATGTTCCTCCTGTCTAAGTCTGCCACCCCTTGTGTTGGCCAATGGCAGGACACAACAATCTGCTCCTGAAGTTTTTGGCTTTGTAACCTACATCTTGAATTGGGTTATTCTTTTCCTTCTGACTTTTTGATGAAATAGTGGAACCTAAGAGAAAAATGTAGCTTTCAGTATCTAGACAAGGGTTATTTCGACTGGACTTAGCACACAATGAGTAATTTTACTGGTGACTATTGGAGGAATATTATTAGAGTATGGTAATTCCACCAATAGTATGTATGTATGTATGTACATATGTATGTATGTATTTATTTGTTTGTTTGTTTGTTTGTTTGTTTGTTTATTTATTTATTTATTTATTTATTTATTTATTTATTTATTTATTTATTTATTTATTTTGTCCAATACAAATTGAAAGTTAAAGAGAATAAAAACGTGTAGTAGTAAATATCAGGGAAGGGATAGAAGAAGAGATATGAGAATAGAATACGTCAATGAAGAGTAGAGGAAAGGATATATGAATGAGAGAAAAGATATATAAAATATAGGAGAGAGAATTGGACAGGGGACGGAAGGCACACTAGTGCACTTATACTCGCCCCTTACTGACCTCTAAGGAATCTGGAGAAGTCAATCATGGAAAGTCTAAGGGAAAAATTTTGGGGGTTGGGGGTTGACACCACGGTGTCCGGTAATGAGTTCCACGCTTCAACAACTCGGTTGCTAAAGTCATATTTTTTACAGTCAAGTTTGGAGCGGTTGATATTAAGTTTGAACCTGTTGCGTGCTCTTGTGTTATTGCGGTTGAAACTGAAGTAGTTGTTGACAGGCAGGATGTTGCAGAATATTGCCCAACTAAATCAGTGGTTCTCAACCTTTCGAATGCCACAACCTTTTAATACAGCTGCTCATGTTGTGATGACCCCCAAACATAAATCTAATGGTAGTTCTCCCAACAGAGCTTTACCCTGATTGGCAGGAAGGTCAGAGGGACACCCACTCTGTAAATGCCTGATTGGTTGGATTGTAAAAAATAGGTTCCAAAGTACCAGAATAGAAGCTTTTGTTCCTAACACCATGGGAAATTTGTCTGTTCCCATGGTCTTAGGTGTGAAATGATTGCTTGACCCCCGCAAAGGGGTCCCGACCCCCGAGAACCACTGAACTAAATGATTCCCCCCATTACACAAAGTTTCCTGAATGCTACTTCTGAATATTAAAAAGTTAGGTGTCTTACACTGCTAAGAGAATTGAAGTAGGAAAACATGCCAGAAGTAGAGAGGTGGTTTAATTAGATTGTGTTACTACCAATATCTAGGTCAGTGTTTCCCAACCTTGGCCACTTGAAGATATTTGGACTTCAACTCCCAGAATTCCCCAGCCAGCGAATGCTGGCTGGGGAATTCTGGGAGTTGAAGTCCAGATATCTTCAAGTGGCCAAGGTTGGGAAACACTGATCTAGGTTATACTATACCAGATACCAAGCACACATACCAAGACAAACCTGTTCTATTGCTTCCTCTTCCAACCAACTGCATGTGAATCATTATCTAAGGTAGCTGTTAACTCTTCAGAAGGAATTTTTGAAACCATTATAGAACTACAGAATTAGAAGGGGTCATTTAAGCTCATTGCCACCCATTATCCATTGCAGGAAGACAAAACAAAGCATCTTCAACAAAGGAATCTCTTGTCTTATATGAGCAGAACGAGGAGGAAAAATTACCTCTCTCAGGTGAATTTTATTATTTTTTATTTTGTTTTAAATTTATGTATTTTGTCCAATACGCAATACACATTGAAGAGAATAGACATGTAGTAATATATATAAAGAAAAGGATAGAAGAAAAGATATAAAAATAGAGGAGAAGATATATGAAAGGAAGAAAAGATAAATGAGATAAGGAGAGACAATTGGACAGGGGACGGAAGGCACACTAGTGCACTTATTATTATTATTATTATTATTATTATTATTATTATTATTATTATTTATTGGATTTGTATGCCGCCCCTCTCCGCAGACTCGGGGCGGCTAACTTATGTACCGCCCCTTACTGACCTCTTAGGAACCTGCAATCGTGGAGAGTCTAAGGGAAAAATGTTGGGGGTTAGGGGTTGACACTACTGAGTCAGGTAATGAATTCCACGCTGCAACAACTCGATTGCTGAAGTCATATTTTTTACAATCAAGTTTGGAGTGGTTAATATTAAGTTTGAATCTGTTGTGTGCTCTTGTGTTGTTGCGATTGAAGCTGAAGTAGTCATTGCCAGGTAGAACATTGCAGCATATGATCTTGTGGGCAATACTTAGATCGTGTCTTAGGCGTCATAGTTCTAAGCTTTCTAGACCCAGGATTGTTAGTCTACTTTCGTAGGGTATTCTGTTTCGAATGGAGGAGTGAAGGGCTCTTCTGGTGAACTATCTTTGGACATTTTCAAGAGTGTTTATGTCCGAGATGTGGTATAGATTCCAGACAGATGAACTGTATTCAAGGATGGGTCTGGCAAAAGTTTTGTAGGCTCTTGTGAGTAGTGTGAGATTGCCGGAGCAGAAGCTGCGTAGGATCAGATTAACAACTCTAGAAGCCTTTTTGGCGATATTGTTGTTGTGGGCTTTGGCACTTAGATCCACGAAGCAGTGGAAGTGATGTGCCGGTGCCTGGAGGCTGTTAGGGTCTGGATGAGTGTCAACAGACTCAAACTCAACCCTGATAAGATGGAGTGGCTGTGGGTTTTGCCTCACAGGGACAATTCCATCTGTCCATCCATCACCCTGGGGGGGGGGGAATCATTGACACCCTCAGAGAGGGTCTGCAACTTGGGCGTCCTCCTTGATCCACAGCTCACACTAGAGAAACATCTTTCAGCTGTGGCTAGGGGGGCGTTTGCCCAGGTTCGCCTGGTGCACCAGTTGTGGCCCTATCTGGACCGGGAGTCACTACTCACAGTCACTCATGCCCTCATCACCTCAAGGCTCAACTACTGTAACACTCTCTACATGGGGCTACCTTTGAAAAGTGTTCAGAAACTTCAGATCGTGCAGAAGGCAGTTGCGAGAGCAATCATGGGCTTTCCTAAATATGCCCATGTTACACCAACACTCTGCAGTCTACATTGGTTGCCGATCGGTTTCCGGTCACAATTCAAAGTGTTGGTTATGACCTATAAAGCCCTTTATGGCATTGTATCGGAATATCTCCGGGACTGCCTTCTGCCGCACGAATCCCAGCGACCAGTTAGGTCCCACAGAGTTGGCCTTCTCCGGGTCCCGTCGACTAAACAATGTCGATTGGCGGGATCTAGGGGAAAAGCCTTCTCTGTGGCGGCCCCGGCCCTCTGGAACCAGCTCCCCCCAGAGATCAGAATTGCCCCCACCCTCCTTGCCTTTCGTAAGCTCCTTAAAACCCACCTCTGTTGTCAGGCATGGGGGAACTGAGATATCCTTTCCCCCTAGGCCTATACAATTTATACATAGTATGTCTGTGTGTGTGCTTGTTTGGTTTTTAATAAGGGTTTTTAGTCATTTTAAATATTAGATTTGTTATATGCTGTTTTTATTATTGTTGTTAGCTGCCCCGAATCTACGGAGAGGGGTGGCATACAAACAAACAAACAAACAAATAAACAAACAAATAAATAAACAAACAAACAATAAATAATAAATAATAAACAAACAAACAAACACATGTTCCATTATCAAACATTTCTTAGTAAGATTGAAGTAGAATCAGAGCTGGGTTCCTTCCAGTTCGGACCAGTTCATCCAAACCAGTAGTAAATCGCTGGTTCACGGAGCTGGTTCAGTCGGTCCGTGGATGCTGCCATGTTTTTGAGAATTTATTTTCTGATTTTTTTTTTCTTCTGCACATGTATAGAAGCCATGTTTCCGGCATTACACATGTGTGGCCATCTTGTTTTCGGCTTTTTGTGAGGGGATTTTTGGCACTGCACACAAAACAAATGTGCTCCCATGAGGAGTGGCTACATTGCGCATGAGGAAGTGAACCAGCGTTGAGGTTAGAAACCCCCCCCCCCCCGACTAGAGTTTTCTTTCTAAATTATTCAATCCTGCTCTGTGAATTTTCTTTCTGGTTTGTGAAACGTTGGTGAGCAGGTCTGAGCTTGAATATTCTGGCTCGATGAGGTAATCAAGCATGATCATTAGCATTTGATTAATTAAATTCCTCATCGTTTTACTAGGTTAATAGCTTTGTTTATAGATTTTTTATTTTTTTCTCAACGATTTCCATAGAATATCTCCGGGACCGCCTTCTGCCGCACAAATCCCAGCAACCGGTTAGGTCCCACAGAGTTGGCCTTCTCCGGGTCCCGTCGACGAAACAATGTCATTTGGCGGGACCCAGGAGAAGAGCCTTCTCTGTGGCGGCCCCGACCCTCTGGAACCAGCTCCCCCCAGATATCAGAGTTGCCCCCACCCTCCTTGCCATTCGCAAGCTCCTTAAAACTCACCTCTGTCGTCAGGCATGGGGGAATTGAAATTTCACTTCCCCCTAGGCTTATAGAATTTATACATGGTATGCTTGTTTGTATGATTGGTCTCTTAAATTGGGGTTTTTTAGATTATTTTTTAATATATTAGATTTGTTACATTGTCTTTTTTATTGTTGTTAGCCACCCCGAGTCTTCGGAGAGGGGCGGCATACAAATCTAATAAATAAAATAAATAAATAAAATAAATATGTATATATATGTAACATATTTTTGCAAAGGAAGGGTGCTAACTTGACAACAATCACATAATACACTCAACAAAAAAATCACTCACATTGTGTTTGTGTGTGTGTGTGTGACAGAGAGAGAGAGAGAGATGTTTTTGCTGAATTTGAAAATTAAGGGAGACTAGAATAGATCTATTTCGGCCTTGTGCTGACCTCATCAGCTAGCCATACCCTCACTGGTATTTGAACTTGCAGCCTTTGCCTTCCAAGGCAGAGAATTAACCTCTAAGCTACAGGATCTCATCCTTTCAGCTTAAAATATATCAGTAACAAACATAGCTGTTCATTTTTATCCAGTTATAATTCGGTATCCTGTTTTGCACCTATTTTTTTATCAGTCTGTTTTCTTCATTTCTCTACACTCCCCCCCATCTCCAACTCCTTCTTCGTCCTTCTCTACCCATATCTACTTCCCTCCACTCCTTCTCTTCTCCCTTCCCTTTCTACCTCCTCTTTCTTCCTCCTAATCTTTTCCTGAGTGATTCTAATCCTAATCCATTTTCTATTTAACAGACCGATAACATATTCCCATACATCTTTAAATTACAGGCGTCTAAAAATCATAATTTTTATATAATTTCTATACATGTATCTCCTTATCCTAGGTATATACTGTTAGTCTAATGCTGCCTCCTTAAAATCTAATTTTTTTCACCTACATCTACTACCATTTATTTTCATTTTTTAAATCTTCTATTCATTCTAATTTATTTTCTCTATACAGTAATCCCTCGTTTTTCACAGGAGATGTGTTCCATGACCACCCGTGAAAAACGAATTTCCGTGAAGTTGAGGAAAGATATTTTTTATGTATTTAACGAGTATTTGGACTTTTAAAACCCACCCTTTGCATTAAACAGTCATTCTAGAATGGAAGACTAGAATAGAATTTTATTGGCCAAGTGTGATTGGACACACAAGGAATTTGTCTTGGTGCAGATGCTCTCAGCATACATAAAAGAAAAAGTTACATTTGTCAAAAATCATGTGGCACAACACTTAACAATTGTCACAGGGGTCAAATAAGCGATAAAGAAACAATCAATATTAATAAAAATCTTAGGATACAAGCAACAAGTTACAGTCATACAGTCCTAAGTGGGAGGAAAAGGATGATAGGAATGATGAGAAAAACTAGTAGAAATAGAAGTGCAGATTAAATAAAAAGTCTGACAGTGTTGATAATGTTCTATATAATATATATAATATTCTAAAATTCTATAATGTTTCTCAGCTGGAATTACATGTGATATCCTACTAGCTTCTTTAATAGAGTACAGTAGTACTGTAAAATAATTTTATGAATTTTTAATGGATTTAAAATTTTCAATGGATTTAATGGATTTAAGTCCCCTTTGAAAACATGCGAAGTAGCGAATCCGCAAAAGATGAACCGCGAAGTAGCGAGGGATTACTGTATATTAATTTATACTCATTTTCTATCCAGTCCTAAAATTTCACCTATACATTAAAAAATTCTGTATCTTCCTTATCTTTACATTTGTTTATATTTATGATACAAAGAAAACAATTGAGTATTATTTTTATATGTGACTTGCTGATTATTTAGAATGAAATACCTTACGGAAATAATCTTCACGAAGCCAAAACCCATACATCCACAAGGTCCCTATCAGAGGTAGAGCCAAAGGACCAGGAGGCAAATGTCTTCGGGACCAGAGTTGTTGAATGAAGAGGAGGATCAGCAGAGCCAGCAGCAAAAGACACAGAAATATCCCCATCCCCATCATCGTCCTTCTGATTCTTTATTTCACACCAGGTTAGAGAATTGCAACCTGTCATTTAACATTCCGTCTAATGAGCATTTTGTGAACAAGATGTTATGAGATAAAATCCAGGTAGCATAGTGGTTAAAGGATGAAATTATGGGCAGAGAGCTATAGGTGTTTTGAAATACCTGTATAAAAATGACATCACCATACAAGCTGTCTTTGGAAAGGGGCGGCATACAAATCTAATAAATAATAATAATAATAATAATAATAATAATAATAATAATAATAATAATAATAATTATTATTATTATTATTAAATGAACAGGTATACATATAAAACATTTATCATATTGAATCAGTACGGTAGTGGCCAAAATTGTGGAAATCTTTTGGGAACAGAATAGTACAGTATTTTTGAGGTTTGATAGCTAATAGTACCATAAAATTATATATCCCCTGTCCAGGTAACATGGGTTTTAGCCCAGTTTAATCTTTTCAACCTTTGGCTTTTTTAATGGAATTCTAGATTTTTAGGCCAAATTCCTGCAGTCTGCATCGAACAGTTTTTGCACTCAATTTCACATTGCATTAGACCATTTTATCTTGTATAGACGCAGATGATTTTCACTAAATGAAAGAACACAAAAAGCCCCAACCAACTTGATAACAATCACATAAGACACTGACAAATCTCCTCAGCTTCAATACCCAAGTCAATATGTGACAATACGTGACAATATGTGGTTATGACCTATAAAGCCCCATCGGACCAGAATATCTCCGGGACTGCCTTCTGCCGCACGAATCCCAGCGACTGGTTAGGTCCCACAAAGTTGGCCTTCTCCGGGTCCCGTCAACAAAACAATATTGTCTGGCGGGACCCAGGGGAAGGGCCTTCTCTGTGGCAGCCCCGACCCTCTGGAATCAACTTCCCCTGGAGATTAAGATTGCCCCCACCCTCCTTCTTTCGTAAACTTCTCAAAACCCACCTCTGTCGTCAGGCATGGGGAAATTGATTCCCCTGGGCCATTTCCGCTTTACGTATGGTCTGTATGAGAAGTATGATTGTTTTTATATTAAGTGTTTTAAATTGTTTTAAGTATTGGATTTGTACTGTTTCTTGTTGTGAGCTGCTCCGAATCCTCGGAGAGGGGCAGCATACAAATCTATTATTATTATTATTATTATTATTATTATTATTATTATTATTATTATTATTTATTTATTTATTGGATTTGTATGCCGCCCCTCTCCGTAGACTCGGGGCGGCTAACAACAGTAGTACAAAACAGCATGTAAATCCAATACTGAAACAGTTAAAAAAACCCTTATTTGTAAAACCATACATACAAACAAACAAACATACCATGCATAAATTGTAAAGGCCTAGGGGGAAAGAATATCTCAGTTCCCCCATGCCTGATGGCAGAGGTGGGTTTTAAGGAGCTTACGAAAGGCAAGGAGGGTGGGGGCAATTCTAATCTCCGGGGGGAGTTGGTTCCAGAGGGCCAGGACCGTCACAGAGAAGGCTCTTCCCCTGGGGCCCACCAAATGACATTGTTTAGTTGATGGGACCCGGAGAAGGCCCACTTAAATCTAATTATTATTATTATTATTATTATTATTATTATTATTATTATTATTAACAGCAACTGAATCCTACTGTGATCTGATTGGCTCATTGCCAAGACAAGATGATACCTGATTGACTGTCTAAACCAGTGTTTCCCAACCTTGGCAACTTGAATATATTTGGACTTCAACTTCCAGAAATCCCCAGCCAGGGAATGCTGGCTGGGGAATTCTGGGAGTTGAAGTCCAGATATCTTCAAGTTGCCAAGGTTGGGAAACACTGGTCTAAACACTCATGTCCACTGGCTACAATCAGATGAAGGAAAGCTACCTGATATCCAGCTAAACAAGTTGTGCTTTCTTTTTCTGGTTCTTCGACTATAACTTTTCATAGAATACAGATAACTCAACAAACTTTGTTGCACTATATTCCTTTAAATTATCTTTCCATTGCTATATAATTTTATGGCATGACATTTTAAAAAATGGTGTTATTAGCCATCAAAAATACACTTTCCCCAAAAAGGTTTTCACAACTTTGACCACTGGTATTTTGTATTTAGTTGTATGCTTTTCTGGTTATTTAAATTTAAGCCTGTGTGGGAATAGCACGCAGTTTATAAGGGTGTGGATGCATCGGCATTTTTACAACCGGAACATCATTGAATTCTTTCACTCCTTCAGGTATCTGGTCTCCCACACATGTACACTGACCTGTAGATAAGACAAAGCATGCACAAAGGAAATAATAATCGATTCTTCAGAGTACAGGCAATAACATCGCCAAAAAGGCTTCAAGAGTTGTTACCCTAATCCTGCGTAGCTTCTCCTCCTGTAATCTCACACTACTAGAAGGATTTAGGGGTAGTGATTTCTGACAGTCTCAAAATGGGTGAGCAGTGTGGTCGGGCGGTAGGAAAAGCAAGTAGGATGCTTGGCTGCATAGCTAGAGGTATAACAAGCAGGAAGAGGGAGATTGTGATCCCCTTATATAGAGCGCTGGTGAGACCACATTTGGAATACTGTGTTCAGTTCTGGAGACCTCACCTACAAAAAGATATTGACAAAATTGAACGGGTCCAAAGACGGGCTACAAGAATGGTGGAAGGTCTTAAGCATAAAACGTATCAGGAAAGACTTAATGAACTCAATCTGTAGAGTCTGGGGAAAGAAGGAAAAGGGGGAACATGATCGAAACATTTAAATATGTTAAAGGGTTAAATAAGGTTCAGGAGGGAAGTGTTTTTAATAGGAAAGTGAACACAAGAACAAGGGGGCACAATCTGAAGTTAGTTGGGGGAAAGATCAAAAGCAACATGAGAAAATATTGTTTTACTGAAAGAGTAGTAGATCCTTGGAACAAACTTCCAGCAGACGTGGTAGATAAATCCACAGTAACTGAATTTAAACATGCCTGGGATAAACATATATCCATCCTAAGATAAAATAGTATAAGGGCAGACTAGTTGGACCATGAGGTCTTTTTCTGCCGTCAGACTTCTATGTTTCTATGTTTCTATGATTAAAAAGGAAAAGTTATTTATTTTCCGACACAATTAGAGAAAATTGGAATTTCAAATTTGCAATCCCAGTCCAGTTGGAGATCCAACTGGATTTACAATGCCAATTGCCTTATGCTGTTACTTGCACCAGACCACCTGATAGGGGACACAATCTGAAGTTAGTTGGGGGTAAGATCAAAAGACTTCTATGTTTCTATGTTTCTATGATTAAAAAGGAAAAGTTATTTATTTTCCGACACAATTAGAGAAAATTGGAATTTCAAATTTGCAATCCCAGTCCAGTTGGAGATCCAACTGGATTTACAATGCCAATTGCCTTATGCTGTTACTTGCACCAGACCACCTGATAGGGGACACAATCTGAAGTTAGTTGGGGGTAAGATCAAAAGCAACATGAGAAAATATTATTTTACTGAAAGAGTAGTGGATCCTTGGAACAAACTTCCAGCAGACATGGTAGATAAATCCACAGTAACTGAATTTAAACATGCCTGGGATAAACATATATCCATCCTAAGATAAAATACAGAAAATAGTATAAGGGCAGACTAGATGGACCATGAGGTCTTTTTCTGCCGTCAGACTTCTATGTTTCTATGTTTCTAGATTTCCATGTTGAATCTTGGTAACCTTTAGATTCAGTTTCTAGAGTTTTTCTCTCTCTTTTACTTCCATTCATGTTCTTCAGGTGGGACACCTTTATACCTGGCCACAGAACAGTAACTGCTAATGGGGCATTGGACTACCTTTCATACCTTTTCTTCGGGGATTTCAATATTCTTGGGATAAACATATATCCATTGTAAGATAAAATACAGGAAATAGTATAAGGGCAGACTAGATGGACCATGGGGTCTTTTTCTGCCGTCAGTCTTCTATGTTTCTATGTTTCTAACCAGTGCATATAAAACTTTCACCAGACCAATCCTTGAATACAGCTCATTTGTCTGGAACCCACACCGCATTTCATATATAAACACTTTAGAAAACGTCCAGAGATACTTTACCAGAAAAGCCCTCCACTCGATTTCAATATTCATGCTCAGATTGTCAGTTCAAGAATGGCTCGCGATGCTGGCTTTGTTTTGCAACTGCCATGGATCTGTTCCCACTACTATTGGGCTTTGATGTTTTGTTTCTCTCTGAAGATTAACCAGCTTTGCATAACTCTTATTGCTATGGATAGATGTGGAAATCTGTAATAACAGGAGATGACTTTCTTCAGACCATGTTTGTTTTGACTTTGTAAAACTTTTATTACAGTCAAAGACCATCAATATAATAAAAACAGAACATCCAAGAACCGTTTGAGATTAGATTAGATTAGATTTATTGGATTTATATGCCGCCCCTCTCCGTAGATTCGGGGCGGCTCACAACAATGGTAAACAATACATAGTAACAAATCTAATATTTAGCAATCTCAATTACAGTTATAAGTTAAAAAATCCAAAAGAAACCCCAATATATAAAAAACAAGCACACAGTCGAATCATACACAGAGACTACATGGGCAAGGGGGAGATGTTTCAATTCCCCCATGCCTGACGGCAAAGGTGGGTTTTAAGGAGTTTCCGAAAGGCAGGGAGGGTGGGAGCAATCCTAATCTCAGGGGGGGGGGAGATGGTTCCAGAGGGTCAGAGCCACCACAGAGAAGGCTCTTCCTCTGGGTCCCGCCAGACGACATTGTTTAGTCGACGGGACCCGGAGAAGGCCCACTCTGGGACCTAACCGGTTGCTGGGATTCGTGCGGCAGAAGGCGGTCCCGGAGATATTCTGGTCTGATGCCATGTAGGGCTTTATAGGTCATAACCAACACTTTGAATTGTGACCGGAAACTGATCGGCAACCAGTGCAGACTGCGGAGTATTGGAGTAACATGGGCATACTTAGAGAAGCCCATGATTGCTCTCGCAGCTGCATTCTGCACTATCTGAAGTTTCCGAACACATGGAATGGAATGGAATGGAATGGAATAGAATAGAATAGAATTTTTATTGGCCAAGTATGATTGGACACTCAAGCAATTTGCCTTAGTGCATATGCTCTCTGTGTACATAAAGGAAAAGATAAGTTCACCAAAAATGATAAGGTACAACACTTAATGATAGTCCGGGTATTAATAAGCAATCCAATCATACTAGGAACCAGTCAATATAAATTGTAAGGATACAAGCAACAAAGTTACAGTCACAAGTGGGAGGAGATGGGTGATAGGAATGATGAGAAGATTAATAGTAGTGCAGGCTTAATGAATAGTTTGACAGTGTTGAGGGAATTATTTGTTTAGCAGAGTGATGGCATTCGGAAAAAAACTGCTAAGCATGAGACAAAATCTCAAAAGATTCAGTCAAAGAAACACCAAAGAAAGCCCCAAACCAGTTCTAAATCCATACCCAGATCAAGTCACAAGAACAGGAGGTAAGAAACTGGACACATTGTTCCAGCAACACCTATTACTTTGGGCACAATTAAAATAGGCAAGGCCAATACAGTCTCTAAAAATGGGTGAGATTGCATCATAGTGAATAACCAGGCCAACCAGCATTCTACCTGTCTCCATGCATATCCTTGGATCCAGAGAAGGTGTGGATTCCACTTCCTTATCCTCACTTGACTGTAGTCAGATGCTTGTTCTTCCTGCCTGGATCATCCAGGCTTATCTGTCACAGCTGTGTCCCCCTGGGCTCTATCTTGGCCTGCCACCCATCCAATAGTCCTGGCTGTGGCTGCCCCATTAACCCTCTGCTCCCTGATCCATCTCTCTCTGTTGCCTCCATGCTGTCTTTTATTATTATTATTATTATTATTATTACATCAGAGGATAATCAGAACTGCAGAAAAAACAATTGCTGCCAACCTGCCTTCCATTGAGGACGTGTATACTGCACGAGTCAAAAAGAGGGCGGGGAAAATATTTACTGACCCCTCACATCCTGGACACAAATTGTTTCAACTGCTACCCTCAAAACGTCGCTACAGAGCACTGCACACCAAGACAACTAGACACAAGAACAGTTTTTTTCCGAACGCCATCACTCTACTAAACAAATAATTCCCTCAACACTGTCAGACTTTCTACTAAATCTGCACTTCTATTCTACTAGTTTTTCTCATCATTCCTATCACCCATTTCCTCCCATGTTGACTGTATGACTGTAACTTGTTGCTTATATCCTAAGATTTTTATTAATATTGCTTCTTCATTGCTTATTTGACCCCTATGACAATCATTAAGTGTCGTACCACATGATTCTTGACAAATGTATATTTTATTTTATGTACGCTGAGAGCATATGCACCAAGACAAATTCCTTGTGTGTCCAATCACACTTGGCCAATAAAAAATATATTCTATTCTATTATTATTATTATTATTATTATTATTATTATTATTATTATTATTTATTAGATTTGTATGCTGCCCCTCTCCGAAGACTCAGGGCGGCTCACAACAGTAATAGGAACAATATAACAGTGAAACAAATCTAATATTAAAATAAAACATATCTAAACCCCCAACAATTTAAAACCATACAACACATACATACCAAACGTAAGATATAAAAGCCTGGGGGAGGATGTCTCAGTTCCCCCATGCCTGGCGATAAAGGTGGGTCTTGAGTAATTTGCAAAAGACAAGGAGGATGGGGGCCGTTCTAATCTCTGGGAGGAGTTGATTCCAGATGGCTGGGGCCGCCACAGAGAAGGCTCTTCCCCTGGGGCCCGCCAAACGACATTGTTAGTCGACGGGACCCGGAGAAGGCCAACTCTGTGGGACCTTATCGGCCGCTGGGATTCGTATTCTGGCCCAATGCCATGTAGGGCTTTAAAGGTCATGACAAACACTTTGAATTGTGACCGGAAACCGATCGGCAGCCAGTGCAGGCCACGGAGTGTTGCAGAAACATGGGCGAATCTAGGGAGCCCCACGATGGCTCTCGCGGCCACATTCTGCATGATCTGAAGTTTCCGAACACTTTTCAAGGGTAGCCCCATGTAGAAGCGTTGCAGTAATCGAACCTCGAGGTGATGAGGGCATGAGTGACCGTGAGCAATGACTCCCTGAATTCTTTCCCTGAAATGTCTAGACCCAGCTCATCTGTTATGGTTGGCTCGCAGCCGGGCACTCTGGCAACGAACAAAAAGACCTTGACGCTGTTTCTGAGTGGTCTAACACATGGCAACTCCAAATCTCAACTAGCAAATGCTCTGTCCTACACATTGGGAAGAAGAATCTGAACTCCAAATACAAACAGAATAATCAAATTATCACAGATAATCCCCACTCGGTTAAAGACCTTGGTATACTAATAACAAAAGATTTAAGTGCCAAAGCCCACTGCAACAACATAGCCAAGAAGGCTTCAAGAGTTGTAAACCTAATCCTACGTAGCTTCTGCTCTGGCAATCTCACACTGCTTACCAGAGCTTACAAAACTTTTGCCAGACTCGAATACAGCTCATCTGTTTGGAACCCATATCGCATCTCAGACATTAATACCCTTGAAAATGTCCAAAGATACTTCACCAGAAGAGCCCTTCACTCCTCCACTCGAAATAGAATACCCTACGAGACTAGACTTTCAATCCTGGGCCTAGAAAGTTTAGAACTAAGACGCCTTAAACAAGATCTAAGTATTGCCCACAAGATCATATGCTGCAACATCCTGCTTGTCGGCGACTACTTCAGTTTCAAACACCACAACACAAGAGCACACAACAGATTTAAACTTAATATTAACCGCTCCAAACTTGACTGTAAAAAATATGACTTCAGTAACCGAGTTGTCAAAGCGTGGAATTCATTACCGGACTCCATAGTGTCATCCCCAAACCCCCAACACTTTACCCTTAGATTATCCATGGTTGACCTCTCCAGATTCCTAAGAGGTCAGTAAGGGGCGAGTACAAGAGCACTAGAGTGCCTTCCGTCCCCTGTCCTATTGCTCTCCTATATCTCCTATACTTTTCTTCTACTCCTATATCTCTTGTTCTATTCTTTCATTGATATGTTCTATTACTATACCTTCTTTTCTATTATTTCTTAGATATATTTTACTTTGAGTATCTCCTCTATAACCTTCATCATGTATTTTACTATGTGTATATAGATATATACCCACTAAAACCCTCATTGTGTATTGGACTAAATAAATAAATAAAAATAAATAAAATACTTTGTTTCCAGAATACAAGGAAAACAAAGGGACTACCATTAGGGTAATATGTTTTATCACCACCCAAAAGGAACAAAGATAAAACATGATCATTTTCTTCTTCTTTTTCCACACGTATCCTTTTAGTCTTTGTTGACCTTGTTAGGTATGTTGTATGAACCCAGCAATAGGTTGAAGAAGTTTCAGTATTGAGTAAATAGAAGCAAAACACAATATTATATTTTAACTATTTATTTATTTATTGGATTTGAATGCCGCACCTCTCCGAGGACTCAGGGCGGCTCACAACGTATCAAAGAAAACATTACAATACATCTAGAGCCAATTTAATATAATTTAAAAAGCTAAAAGTTCTAATATTATTTTAAAAATGAATTGATGAATATAGGTGTTGTGGTTGGCTCTGGGCCAGCTCCTGCCCCAAGGACTGTGGGGGTGGGGGGGTGAATCCTCCCAGTGTCAGAGGCCTGTTTTACTGCCGGCTGCTTCGGACAGTGAAGCATCATCGGAAGCAGGGAGTGACGGTGAAATGGGACCCTCAGAGGGGGTCATGGCAGGCAGCCCATTAGGAAGCAATTCATCCTCCTCCTTATCTTCGCTGGACTCTGATGAGGAAGCAATTCATCCTCCTCCTTATCTTCGCTGGACTCTGACGTATGTAGGCGAAGGGCCATGAATAGGAAAGAGCAGCTACGTAGGTATTACAAGAGATAAGAGATTTCACCTGTGGTTGGGTGTGGTTCAACTAATTAGGGCTGCTGTTAAATGGGCAGCGTGCCAGCCTCTCAGTGTGGAAGATTATCTGTTCGTGATAGTGGATGTGGCTTTAATCTCCGGATTCTCCAAGGACTCTGTGCTTTGATATCAGGACTCTGAACTGAAACCATAATCAAACGTGTGAGTTGGGAAACGTTTGAAGGAGAGTATCTGTGATGACTTCACAGCTACTTGTTAATTGCTTTGAGTTTGTTTTGTTTGTTTTTTCACTGCATTCAAGTCTGTTTGCTTTGAAGGTGAGCCTTTGACTACAAAAAGGGTGTTTTGCTTCTATTTTTTCTTTGGATAAAGACATTATTCTTGACTTTTCACATGTGTGTGTCTGATTTTTCTACCTTTACATTTAATAACGGGCTCGTGCCGAGAGCTCGGCAGAACAACAGGAAACGTTTATCATATTGAATAGTCTGTATTTAGGTTTATGCTTTCTGTAGCGTTAAGGTTTAAGAGTTTGTGGGAATGGCACATAGTTTATAAGGCTGTGGATGTGCTGTCACCTTTATAATAGGTGTTTCATTGAGTTCTTTCACTCCTTGAGGCAACTGAAAGCTGAAGGCCTTCAACAGGTTGGTCAGAAAGGTGAAGATCTCAATTCTTGCCAGTTGCTCTCCTACACATACACGCTGACCTGTAGATGACAGAAAGTATGAAGGAAATAATATTCATTTATCCAGAATATACCTCTTCAGCAGGGGTGGGTTCTGTTCTGGTTTCTGGTAGAACTTTAGTTATTTAAAATAACGCTTACTGAATGCAGTATTTCATAAACAAAGAAACTCCATTTTTATTCTCTTCACTTCCGTATTCAAAAATGCAGTACAGACGGGCACATTCCTTTCTCCCGTTATCTCTCTTAATTACATTCCACATGCATTCATTCATGCCTCCTCCCGTCTCCTCTGATTTATGTATTTACAGCATGATTAAAAAACAGCAGGAATGACTGCAATATAACACAGAATAAACTTACTCACTCCGGAGCCAAACTGAAACACGTTTCATTTTAGAACTACAACATTGAAACTCCACCCATCTTCCCCACTGGCCCCCTGATATACTGAATACATCACTCCAGTATTTAACCCATTCCTCCCCTTAATATCTTTTTCCTAACATCTGTTCCTTGCGTTTTTGGACCCTTTTGAATTGAGGATTAACCCAGCAAATGTCTGTCTCTTCCTCACTAGATTCTGGACTCATAGCAACATCCTGTGGCTGGTCTCCCACCTGTTTTAATACATGTAACCCAGGGCCTACCACTAATTCATAAACACTATCTGTATCAGAGTCCTCAAGGTCTTCATCAACCTCCAACTGTCCAGGAGTATGAACAACAGGTTCTAATTTACCTCGCTGCTGGTTCACTTACTTCTGTATCACATGGCCGCACCTTGTGGCCACCTATGCACTTTGCATGCACATGCGCAAATAAAATGCCAAAAAATAAAATAAGTGCTTTTTATTCCTAAACGGGGAGAATGCCAATTGAAGCAGACCATCTATTTCCTGCTCCAGAATCCATGACCATAAGGTGATTCTTGCAAAGGAAGGTTTATTCCAATGCCCTACATGGCATCGGACCATACCCCATCAGCAGGGGTGGGTTCTAATCAGAATAAACCTTCCTTTGCAAGTACAAGTTGCTTGTATCCTAAGATTTTTATTAATATTGATGGTTTCTTCATTGCTTATTTGACCCCTATGACAATTGTTAAGTGTTGTACCATATGATTCTTGACAAATGTATCTTTTTCTTTTATGTACGCTGAGAACATAGAGCACAAGACAAATTCCTTGTGTCTCCAATCACACCTGGCCAATAAAATTCTATTCTGTTCTATTCTGTTCTAATTACCTAAGTCCCAGAGCCATTGTAACAACATTGCCAATAAAGCAGATTTGACTAATAATTGTTCAAATACCAGAAATTATTGTGCAAACTTGTAGATATCTTACAAAGCTCTAGTGATTACAATCTAAATATAATTATTTCTTTGTAGTTTAAACTTGTTAGCCTAAGAGGAATTTCAGACCCTTGTTGTTTTCAAAGTAGAAGGAATTTAGATCCCTTGATTATCTATTCAATCATTGATGACTTCAGAACAACTCAATTACGGGGGCGGTGGAAATTTATATGTGATAAACTGCTTTGGGTTCAAAGATGTACCTATTCCAAAGGGCAGAAACTCTTCTCGTTCAATGAACTTCCCATCTTTATCTAAAAAGTGATTTGGGTTGAATTCTTCGGGTGTCTCCCATTGTTCAGGATCAAGGAGAACAGAACGCAAATCTGGAAAAATAATGGTCCCCTGCAAACAAAGAGATGATTAAACAGAGCAGTTTCATAAGGGTAACAAGCAGCAAAGTTCAAACAATATTGATGAAACATTTGGTTTTAGCTTGATTTATGGACCCACATTTTTTCATTTCCAAAACAATTTCTGGGAGTAGTGGCTGTGTCAGGTTTCCAATAGCATCTAGGCTGCTGTTAGCATTTCTCACCTTTGGAATGTGGTAATCCTTCACCTTCACATCTTTTGTAGATTGTCTGGGAAGCCCAGCTAACAAGACATATTTTAAACGTTGCATTTCATGAATCACAGCGTTGGTGTAGGGCAGCTTCTTCCGATCCTGATAGAAAATTGACTGTGAGATATCAAACACATCTTTAATCTCCTTCTGGACTTTCTCTAGAAAAGAAAAAAAGATAGAAATGGAAGCTTCGTTTCCAAACAAATTAAAATTTGTTTCCAAATTTTAATCCTTAGAGTCCTATTGCCACCAATTCAATTCAATTTCAATTCAATTCATTAGATTTGTATGCCGCCCCTCTCCGAAGACTCGGGGCGGCTCACAACAGTAATAAAAACAGTATAACAATGGAACAAATCTAATAATAAAATATATAAAAACCTCAACAATTAAAAACCACACAGCACATACACATCAAACATGAAATATAATAAGCCTGGGGGAGATGTCTCAGTTCCCCCATGCCTGGCGATATAGGTGGGTCTTAAGTAACTTGCAAAAGACAAGGAGGGTGGGGGCCGTTATAATCTCCGGGGGAAGTTGATTCCAGAGGGCCGGGGCCACTACAGAGAAGGCTCTTCCCCTGGGGCCCGCCAATGTTTTCAGAGTATGAGAACTCCATCAATTTATTGTTGTCTTCTGGACTCCTTATCTATTGGAATACCAAGTTCAAAGCCCTAACTAGGCCTCCAATTCCAGCTGTCTGCTCATTGACTTTTATGCTACTATCGGCTCTGCCCCACCTTACCAGAGGGCTTCAAATTGATTCCAAGTCCGAACTGCCCTGGAGGGGCAGGGGAAAAGAGATGAACCTGTTGGCGGACTTGGGGGGTTGCAACTCCCCCAGGGAGCCAGCCCCAGCCCCTCAGCAAGCAAGTGAGGAAGACGATTTAAATGTCATCATTAGCTGTGCCACAAATGAACTGGTTGATTGAAGAAATCTTGGGTTGCCTGGGATCTAAGTGTACGTGCTGGAGAGAGGTGGAGAAGTACCAAAGCTGGTGAGTGTTTGGCTGGTGTAATGCTTAAAAGAAGAAAATTAAAAACTTAAAAGGGAACAAAAGAGTTTCAAAATGGAGACAGCGCCTATCTAGCAAGGGGAAAAGACTATAGAGAGAATTAAAGGAACTCTACTAAAAGCCCAACTTTGAGGAGAAATATTAGTTCAAGAAAAAAACCGATTTGTGATACAGTGTTCCCTCGATTTCCGCGGGGATGCGTTCCGAGACCACCAGCGAAAGTCGAATTTCCGCAAAATAGAGATGCGGAAGTAAATATGCCATTTTTGGCTATGGATAGTATCACAAGCCTTCCCTTCACACTTTAAACCCCTAAATTACCATTTCCCATTCCCTTAACAACCATTTACTCATCATTATTACTGGTACTCAACATTGAATAAGACACTTAGTGATCCTGATATTTATAAACATAATTATTTATTAACAATAATCATTTTTTTTAAAATTTATTTGCAAAAATTATTAGTTTGGCGATGACATATGATGTCATTGGGTGGGAAAAACCGTGGTATAGGAAAAAAACCGCAAAGTATTTTTTAATTAATATTTTTTGAAAAACCGTGGTATAGGCTATTCGCGAAGTTCGAATCGGCGAAAATCGAGGGCACAATGTATTGGGAACTGACATCGCCACCTGCTGGTTAAAAGAAATATAATAAACTATGGATGCATGTTTATATTAGCAGCTGAGATTGAGCTTGATTTATTTATTTTATTTGTCATACAAATACAGTATTGTATTATAGTATGTTTAACATAATATAAGTATAAAGTAGAGATAGAAAAGATAAAAAAGACATTAGGACAGGAACGGTAGGCGCAAAGTAGGGAATACCTAAGAATCTGATATAATAACATTATGTAACTTGTTATTGTGTTTGATGATATATACTACCCAAAAAAATAAAGGGGACACTCAAATAACACATCCTAGATCTGAATGAATGAAATATTCTCATTGAATACTTTGTTCTGTACAAAGTTGAATGTGCACAACAGCATGTGAAATTGATTGTCAATCAGTATTGCTTCCTAAGTGGACAGTTTGATTTCACAGAAGTTTGATTTACCTGGAGTTATAGTGTGTCATTTTAAGTGTTCCCTTTATTTTTTTGAACAGTGTATTTTGAACCGGATTGGATTGGATTGGACTGCAATATAAAGAGACTACTGTATATGGATTTGAGATTCAAATAGAACTTGGTGAGCTCCTGTCATTTGCTCAAGCGTCTCCCAATGTACCAATTTGAAAGCGTACAAACATGAATAGATAAATAGTTACCACTTTAGTGTGCTCATTTAGGGGGTATGAAAGGAATTCCCAACTGGGCATCTTGCGGGCAACAGTGATGACACTGGTTAAAATGGATATTGTGGAAGCACCTCGGTACTTCCAACATTTTATGATAATGAACAATCTCTTGTCCTGGTCATGTTCCTCGCTGCTGCAGAGAATGGTCTTAGATTCACTCTCCCCCTCTACCCCAAATCTTTGACCAGTGGTCTGCAATGGTTGGCAGAGTGAAAATACAAGTCTCAGCTGGCTCTCAACTCCGGAACAATCCCCTTTCTCTTCTATGCCATCCCAGTTTGGCCCATTCAGCCTCTGGTCTTCAGCCAAGAACGAGGACCAGCAGTAACAGGGTAGGAAGAAGGTAGGGTTAAGGGGAAGATTGATGGCTTCATTTGGTGCCACACGTGGTGAGGAATCCTCCATAATTTTCCCTTTCCTTCTCTTCCTGGCACAGAGCCTTGGATCATGCATCTTGTTGCTCCTGCTACTTTGATTTCCCCCCCTATATTTATTACTCTGACATTTGGTTTTCTATAACTACAACAACACAAGAGCACACAACAGATTTAAACTTAATATTAACTGCTCCAAACTTGACTATAAAAAATATGACTTCAGTAACTGAGTTGTCAAAGCGTGGAACTCATTACCGGACTCCATAATGTCATCCCCAAACCCCCAAAACTTTACCCTTAGATTATCTACGGTTGACCTATCCAGATTCCTAAGAGGTCAGTAAGGGGCGAGTACAAGTGCACTAGAGTGCCTTCCGTCCCCTGTCCTATTGCTCTCCTATATCTCCTATACCTTTCTTCTATTCCTATATCTCTTCTTCTATTCTTTCATTGATATGTTCTATTCCTATAACTTCTCTTCTATTCTTTCTTAGATATATTTTACTATGAGTATATCCTCTATAACCTTCATTATGTATTTTACTATGTGTATACCCACTAAAACCGTCATTGTGTATTGGACAAAATCAATCAATAAAAATAAAAATAAATAAATAAATAAATAAATATGCAGTTTAGGCCAGAAACAAATGACGAATCGGAAAACCATGATAATTTTCTACAGTGAATCTGTTAAATGTTTCAGATTTATATTGGTTCCAATTTTTAGTTCTTCTTTCAACGTTTTGTTGAGAATTCAAAGAAGGCTCTTTCTCTCTGTACATTCCTAGCTTTCCTTTAATGCTGCTGATCTTCACATCCTTTGTGAAGGACCAAGAATCTACACAGGGAAGTTGATATGAAGAATAGATTACGCTCCTCATTCAATAGCTTAGGGTTTCAAATATTTTCTGTGCATTGAAGAACCTGAGAATGGCATTTGTTCCCATTGCTAGCTGTGTCTCACCTTGGATGTCAGGATGGTTGGTCAAGAGGAGCAGAGCCCACATTATAGTAGTGAAGGTTGTCTCTGTTCCAGCACTAAAAAAATCAACAATACACTGAGCCAAGTTCTCTTCATTGTAAGTAGAGTCAGGGTCATTGTTGCTCTGATGTTTAAAACAAAAAAGAAAAGAAAATTACAATAATTCTATGTGGTTATTTTTCCCTCTGTGCTACAGGTTATTAGAATAAATATATTCTTGGTGGTTAAATAGCTAAATCAATGCAGGAGAGTAACAATTAAAGTGATAGGTTCACACTAAGATACTATCTTAAAGTATCCAAAATCAAAAAGTGATTTGGCTTTTGAAGAATTTAAACTCATTTCCTTTTATTTTATGGTTGGCTATCTCAGTTAATGTTTGTATGTGGAACAGTAGTTATATATACTTAACTGATATATACATATACATATATGTGTGTGTGTGTGTGTGTGTGTGTGTGTGTGTATGTATGTATGTATGTATGTATGTATGTATGTATGTATGTATGTATGTAGATTGTTCTGAGTTCAGGTTTTGCCCTGTGTAATATTTTGCATGTCTATGCGACGTTTTGGTGAAATCACATTCACCATCATCAGGCTGAGGTTGTAAGTTTCGTGCTGCTGTAAATATATTTATATTTAAATATATTTACAGCAGCACGAAGCTTACAACTTCAGCCTGATGATGGTGAATGTGATTTCACCGAAACGTCGTATAGACATGCAAAATATTACACGGGGCAAAACCCAAACTCAGAACAATTTACATACATATACCCGTGAAAATCTACAAAAACATATATATAATTAGTTATTTATATATATATATATTATTAGTTATTTATATATATATTATTAGTTATTTATATATAACTATATATAACGGCTATCAAAAAAATTAGCTGCCTTGGAAACGGCCCTGGGTTGGGCTGAGAGGCAAAAAAAGGAGCTGTGATGTTCCTTCAATACACCAGGGTGATTTGACACAAAAATATGTAACCCTACCCTGGTTCAGGGCTGAAGGGATTGGATACTGTAGCCTAGATGTTAATTCTCTGCCTTACAAGGCAAAGGTTGCAGGTTCAAGTCCCAGTGAGGGTATGGCTAGCTAATGAGGCCAAAATAAGGCTGAAATAGATCTATCCTAGTCTCCGTTAATTTTCAAATTCAGCAAAAAAACATATGACATATGTGTTTTGGCTAAATTTGAAAAATAAGGGAGACTAGGATAGATCTATTTCAGTCTTATTTTGGCCTCATCAGCTAGCCATATATATAGCTAATTGAAAGTTATGCCTAAAGATGATGTGCATGAGTGGCCAAACTACCGTATAAACTTTTGTGGCTACCACGCAACACCATGCAAGTTTTTGAATGCATGCTAGATTCTTCCGAGTCATCATTAAGTTTTTACCAAACCACCGAAGTAGTCAAGGTTGTGTCTGTTCAACAACAAACAGACCAGGTTCTCTTCCTGTGAGATTTACAGTATATTCCTGCTGTCTGCAAGGAATATAAATCCTTCCATACCCCACTATCCTCTCAGAGCTGAAGAAAGCAAACGTCTTCAAATAAAAAACAAGAAAGTCCAGTTGCCTCCTGAAAAAGCACTTTTGGGACAACCATGACCATGATCTGGATGACTGAGAATACTAGAGAATCTAAATCTAAAATTATGTCCAAAGTGATGCATAGGACCTCTCTAATTTCAAGCTTTGGTGACTATTAAATCGATCAGAATAGAACTGGAAGGGACCTTGGAGATCTTCTAGTCCAGTGATGGTGAGCCTTTTTTTCCTAGGGTGCCGAAAGAGCGTGGGCGTGCACTGTTGTGCATGTGTGAGTGCCCACAGCCCTAATTCAATGCCTGGGGAGGGCAAAAACAGCTTCCCATGCCCCCTGGAGGCCTCCTAGAGGCCAAAAATGGCCTCTTTCCCAACTTCTGGAGGGCCCAATAGGCTTGTGTTTCACCCTTCCCAGGCTCCAAAGGCTTCCATGGAGCCTGGGGAGGGTAAATATACCCTCCCCCGTCTCTCTGCAGGCTCTCTGGAGTCACAAATGCCCTCCCATAGTCTTTGTGTGAGCCACAAGTTTGTTGCCTGGCACACACATGCATATTGGAGCTGAGCTAAGGCAATGGCTCGCGTGCCAGCAGATATGACTCCATGTGCCACCTGTGGCATCCGTGCCATAGATTCGCCATCGCTGTTCTAGTCCAAACATTTCTGGGTAAGGATTTAGTTAAATATGAATTAATTTTAAAAATCCCTGTTAATATTTTTAATTCTAACTTCCCCCATAAATAATGTCTAAGATTGCAGAGATACAATATTGTTCTTTTTTTACTTGAATTTAACATGGGCTAAACACAACAGGAAATGAAAAAATGGAAGAAAACCCAAGGAAGGCAATACCACTAGCTCTTCATGTCTACTTACAGCCAGGAATGTCATAAGTCCTTGAACTAAAATAAACCCATACCTTCTCCATCTGAAGAAGATAGTGATCAATGAAATCTTGTGGCTCGTGCAGAGCGCTGGATTCCTTGTGTTTCTCTATTTCCTCCTTTGCAAAGGAAGAGATCACCTCTAAAGAACCCAAGGCCTCCTTGTGAGGGCCTGGGAGGTAGCTCATTAATTGTGGAAACGCAATAAATATCTAATAGAAATGGAAAAGAAAAAGTAGTTTATTTACTTCCCACTACAATGAAAGAAGACTCAGCAGCTCACAGTAATAGACAGCATTTAATAGCTCAATAAAAACACTACAAGCATATTAAAACATCCATGGAATCAGACCTCAAAAGTCCTCCAGAAAAGCCATTCCCAAATTCTTCCAGAAAAGAATCATGGTAGAGGCAGATTGATCATTTTGAAGCTATTATAAAATTATCTCATTCTGTCCAGGAGCCTTTCTTAAATATGGTGACCCAAGGCTAAGTAAGGCATGACTCAAAAAAAAATAAAAATAGACCAAATGAATTCACATCCCAGCCTAAATTCTGAATTAAATACATGGATTGTTATATTTTCATAATGAATGAGAGAGTTGGAAGAGACCTTGGTGATCTTCTAGTCCAGGACTTGGCAATCTTTAACACTCAAAGAGTCACTAGAGACCATTTCACACTGATAATAAAACATTAGGAGTTACAAAACCTGGGTGAGTGTGGCCAACTCGATGTCACTCACTCTCACCCTCCCCAGCCACATCTACGCAGATTTTGTGGCTCCGTGTTTTCCACAAGAAATGTGTAACTGTCTCTCTCCCTCTATCTCTCCCTCCCTCCTTCTCATCTTTCTCCCTCTCTATCTCCTTCTCTCTCTATCTCTCTTTTTCTCTCATCTTTCTTTTTCTCTTTTTTTAATAATATTTTTATTGGTTTTTTCAAAGTAACAAACACAACAGACAAAACATATAACACTTAATGGAGCTACAGTCGCTCCACTCAAAGTAGAAGTCTTCATATAAAAGTAAAAAGTTTATCTGTAAAACACATATTGTCATATAGATTAAAAATTTCAATCTTAATATAAATATAAATCTGTATCAAAATTTATAAAGATATATTTGAAAAAGAAAAAGTTTTTATGAAAAAACAAAGAGAAAAAAAGGGAAGAAAAATAAAAGAGATGAAAGAAATTTATATTTGTACTAATAATTACCATATTATACAATTCTAATACTAAATTCAAATATGCAAAATAATATAGCAACACACTTATCTCTTATTCCTTGTTTCCCACCAAATATATACTTTCTGCCAGATATCATAAAATTCTGATTCTTCTTGATTATTTAACCGTCTCGTCATCATATCTAATTCGGCACAGTCTAAAATCTTCTTAAGAATATCTGTTTCTTTTGGAATCTCACTATCTTTCCATTTTTGTGCAAAAACTAACCTAGCTGCTACTAATATATGAACTATTAAATAATATATATATCTTTTTTGTATTTATAATTTGATATGCCCAATAAAAAAAATTCTGGTGCTTTCTTAATCTCTAATTGAGTTATTTCTTTCAGCCATTTTTCTATTATGTTCCAGTACTCTTTAGCTTTTGGGCACGTCCACCAACAGTGATAATAGCTACCTATTTCTATTTTACATTTCCAACAATTAGGCGAATTAGTTTGATACATTTTTGAAATTCTACTTGGTGGTAAGTGCCATCTATAAAACATATTGATCTGGTTTTCTTTATAGGCAGTTGACTTTGTTATTTTCCAGTTATGCGTCCAGACCTTTTCCCAGGTATTCAGATCTATCTCTCTGTTTAAATTTCTACACCAACTAATCATGTTATCCTTTAATATCCATTCTATATTTTTACTATTAATTAGAAATTTATATGTTTTCCCTATCAATTTTCTTTGATCTGTGGTTAATAATTTACCTAATATATTATTATCCTTCCTAAGTATATATGTTGTTTTGTCTTTATGGAATCTCGACTTGATCTGTGTATATTGCCACCAGTCTTTTTCTGTATGTCCATCTCCCTCCCTCTTATCTTTCTCTCATCTGTCTTTCTTTTTCCCACTGAAGCTGACTGTAGATCTGAAGGTCAGCGGTTCAAATCTCATCACCGGCTCAAGGTTGACTCAGCCTTCCATCCTTCCGAGGTGGGTAAAATGAGGACGCAGATTGTGGGGGCAATAGGCTGGCTCCTTTAAAAAGGGCTATTGCTAACATATTGTGAGCCACCCTGAGTCTAAGGAGAAGGGCGGCATAAAAATTGAATAGATAGATAGATAGATAGATAGATAGATAGATAGATAGATAGATAGATAGATAGATAAATTCTGTCTTCCCCCCACGCTCACTACCTGACTGGCGTGAAATGGTGGGTGGCTACTTCCAGGTTTGCAAGAGAGAGAGAGAGAGAAAGAGAGAGAGAGAGAGAGAGAAGGGGCTCCAGGAATGTCCTCTCCATCATCCAACTCTCCACTGGGGGTGTTTCTGCTGGAACATCTCCCCCCGCTGGGCTGTTGTGCTTGGCAGGACAGGGGAACACTTCCCCATGCCACTCCCCCAAGGCCAGGCATGGAGGATGCCCCCCACCCAGCAAGATCTGCCCCACCGTTCTCGCCCAGCAGTCTTTGCTCTATGGTAAGAGCAAATGTACCAGGTGGAATCCTGTTGCCATGCAAAAGCAAGTGCAGGGGTGTTTTGTTCCCGCGCTAAGGCTCCAACCATGCCACTGCCCTGACAGGGTGACAGGGAGCCTTGGCAGAGAGCCCAAAGACTCTCAGGTGGCTCCAGAGCCACAGGTTGCTGACCCCTGTTCTAGACCAACACATGTTTAAGCAAGAGACTCTATATCATTTCAGATAATGGCTGTCCAACCTCTTCCTTAAAATCTCCAATGGTGGAGCACCCACAACATCTTCAGGCAAGATGTTTCACTAGTTAATTGTTCTCCCTGTCAGGGAATTTCTCTTTTGTTCTAAGTTGTGTTCTGGTTTCTGGTAGAAATTTAGCCATTACAAATAACTCTTATTAAATGCATTATATCATGAATAAAGAAACTCCATTTATTTCTCTGCTCTTCTGGAATTCATACACGCACTTATCTGTTGGTCCGTTATCTCCCTTGACCGCATTTCTCACATTCCTTCTCCTTCTTCACTTAACAAGATTTATTTTCCTAAATCCATGATCTCTAAAAACAGCAGCCCTGACTGTTAATCACACAATACTTTTGCTTACTTGAGAGCGGCAAGAAAAACATCCATTTTTCTCATCGGCAACGTTGAAACTCCACCCTTCTTCCCCACTGACCCCCTGACGTGCCAAATACATCACTACAATATTTAACCCATTCCTCTCCTTAATATCTTCTTCCAGACCTCTGTTCTCTACGTTTTTGGGCCCTTCTGAATTTAGGGTTAACCCAGCGAGCGTCTGATTCTCCCTTGCTAGATCCTGAACTCATAGTCCCATCCTGTGGCTGGCCTCCCACTTGTTCTACTATCTGTAACCCTGGGGCCCCCACTAATTCATATACACTATTTGAATCAGAGTCCTCAATATCTTCATCATCCTCCAACTGACCAGGAGTATGTACAACAAGTTGGTTCTCTCCATAGATTTGATTCATGATTACATGAAAATACTGAGGGAAACAGTTCTTCTTGAATAGAAAACGCGACTTACCAAATGAAAAAAGCTACCAGTGAATTTCACAATTCTTTCAAGGGCTTGAATTAACTTCTGGAAGTTTTCATCTTCAGAAGCAAACTGATGTCCAAAACTCAAAGCACATATGATGTTAGAAACTGCATTTATTACTGGAAGTGATGGGTCAAAAGGCTCTCCTGCAAATGAAGATATTTCTTAAGGAATTATTAAAGAGCAGGACTTCTACAGGATGAAAAACATTATTGGGAATGCTGTCAATAGTTTCAATTTTTTAAAAAAATCATATCAAATACACAATTTTTGTTTGACGTACACAGGAACTTGAGCCATTATCCCAAATTACATGCCTTTTGTTTGTCTAACAACCTCCACCAGAGTCTGAACTGCGTCTTCTATCTGATGCTCAATGCTTTTCTTCCCCAGGCCCAGCTTCCGCAGAGAAGTGACGCCAATGTGTCGCTGCTGTTTCCAGGTGTGGCCATTGGAGAGAACGATTCCTGAGGGCATCAGCAGACAATGTTAAGTGATTCCTTATAACTTATTATAACCAGTAATCTCTCATTCTTGCCAAGTATATCTCTAAATATCTCTCCAAATATCTCTCCAAGTATCTCTCCAAGTGTCTCTCCAAGTATCTCTCCAAGTATCTCCTGCTGCATGAATCCCAATGTCCACAGCCTTCTCCTAGTCCCATCAACTAGACAATGTCGCTTGGCAGGGCCTAGGGTAGGAGCCTTCTCTGTGCGGGCCCCCAGCCCTCTGGAATCTGCTCCCCCTGGAGATTTGTACCGCCCCCACCAATGTTCCCTCTAATTTTTTGGGGGGTGGGCGGAAAAGTATAGTGTCTGAGCGGCAGTCCCCTTGGGACTGGGCGGCATAGAAGTATAAACAAATAAACAAATAAACAAATAAACAAATAAACAAATAAACAAATAAACAAATAAACAAATAAACAAATAAACAAATAAACAAATAAACAAATAAACAAATAAACAAATAAACAAATAAACAAATAAACAAATAAACAAATAAACAAATAAACAAATAAACAAATAAACAAATAAACAAATAAACAAATAAACAAATAAACAAATAAACAAATAAACAAATAAACAAATAAACAAACAAAATAAACAAAATAAATAAAATAAAATAAATAAATAACCAAACTCTATTACTATTAAAACTAAAACAACCAGCAAATCCAAAAACATAACTATTAATAAAAACAGGTGAGGGCTGGGTTTTTTTTTCTCTGTTATTATTTAAGTGCTTTTATCATATACTTTAAATCAAGAGTCACTTCTCTCTCTGTTTCTCTCTCTTTCCTGTCATTCTCTACCTCAATCATTTTCTCATTTCTCTTTTTTTCTCGCCTTTATTCTATCATTTCTCTCTCTCTCTCTCTTCCTTCCACTCCTCTCTCTCTTGCTTTCTTCCTCTCTCTTCCTCTCTCTCACTCTCTTCCTTCCTCTCTCCTCTCTCTCACTCTTTCTTTCTTGCTGCTTTCTCTTACTCTCTCTCTCTTCCTTCCTATCTTCTCTCTCTCTCTCTTTCTCTCTCTCCCTTCCTTTCTTTCCCTCTCTCTTCCTTCCACTTTTTTCTTTCTCTCTCTCTTTTCCTTCCTTCCCCTCTTCCCCTCCCTCTCTTTCTCCCTCTCTCCCTTTATACAGTAATACCTCATCTTACGAGCCTAATTGGTTCCTGGGGGAGGTTCGTAAGACGAAAAGTTCGTAAGACAAAACATTGTTTCCCATAGGAAACAATGTAAAGTCAATTAATCCATGCAACAACAAAAAAACCCCACAAAAAAATGCCGCCGCCCGGCTGTCACCTTTTGAAACAGCTGGGAGGCTTCCCAGCAGCCTCCCGAACACTGAATGCTAAACCCAAACTTCCGGGTTTGGCATTCGGGAGGCCGCCGAGAAGCCCCCCAGCTGTTTTAAAAGGTGACAGCTGGGTGGCGGGGCTTCTCGGAGGCCTCCCGAATGCCAAACCCAAAAGTTCGGGTTTGGCATTTGGGTTCAGGAGGCTGCTGGGAAGCCCCCCGGCTGTTTTAGAAGATGACAGCTGGGCTGCGGAGCTTCTCAGCAGCCTCCCAAACCCAAACTTTTGCCAGACCTCCGGGTTCGGGGTTCAGGAGGCCGCTGGGAAGCCCCGCCGCCCGGCTGTCACCTTTTCAAACAGCCGGGGGGCTTCCCAGCGGTCTCCCGAACGCCGAACCCGGAAATTCAGGTTTGGCGTTCGGGTTCAGGAGGCTGCTGGGAAGCCCCCCAGCTGTTTTAGTAGCTGACAGCCAGGCAGTGGGGCTTCCCAGCGGCCTCCCGAACGCCGAACCCGGAAATTTGGGTTTGGCTTTCGGGTTCAGGAGGCTGCTGGGAAGGCCCCCGGCTGTTTCAAAAAGCAACAGCTGGGCGGCGGGGCTTCTCGGTGGTGGTGGCGGGTTCGTAAGAAGAAAAAAGTTTGTAAGAAGAGGCAAAAATTTTCTGAACCCTGGGTTCGTATCTTGGGTTGTTCATAAGACAAAGGGTTCGTATCATGAGGTACCACTGTATTTATCTCTTCCTTCCTTCCTCTCTTCCTCCCTTTCTCTCTCCCTCTCGTTCACTTTTGTCTCCCTTCCTTCCCTCCCTCCTTCTTTCCTCTCCACTTCTCTTTCCCTCCCTCTCTTTCCCTTCTTTCTCTCCACATCTCCGGCGGGGCAGCCGGCTTTGCTGACCGGCACCAGGCTTTTCAAATGCGCTGCTTTCCTGTAACTCTTTCCTGGGCAGGGGAGGAGGAGGCCACTTCCCCCCCCCAAGGAAAGAGGTGCAGGAAAGCAGCGTGTCTGAAAGGCGCGCTGCTTTCCCAGAAAGCGGCTTTCCTGGCCAGCACAGGGCTTTCCCGCCGCTCCCCCCCAAAAACACAACTGAGGTCCAGGATGACAGGCAGGGCGAAGCAGGGTGAAGCAACGGGAGGCTCAAGCTGGTGGCGGCAGACCTCCGTTGTGTTTTCGGCTGGGGGTGCAGGAGGACCTTCCTGACTCCCTCACTCAGCGCTTCACACAGGATGACAGGCAGGGCAAAGCTGCGTGGAGCAACGGGAGGCTCAAGCAGGCAGGCTCCGTGCTTTTCTTTTGGTGGAGGAGAAGAGGGGGCGGATCAGGCAGGCGGGAGGCAACACCGAGAGGCCAGGGGCGCAAGGGGGCCAGAGGCACAGTGGGGAGGCAGGGGCGGCCGTGGCTCCCTTTCCTTCTACTGCCGGCGTGCCCCTGCCCTCTCTAGCCGACTGGCAGGAGGATGGGCAGTGCGCGCACGTGGAAAAGGGTGCGCGGGTGGGTATTTTGGGGCACGCGCGTGCACATGCACGCAGCTTACAGTGAACACTGGCCCCCACCCTCCTCGCCTTCTGCAAGAATCTGAAAACTTATTTATGCCACCAGACTTGGGGTCACTAAACTTTAGCCTCTGGCCAATGAATGTGTGGTATGTCTGAAAGAATGATTTTTAATGTTTTAGCGTTTTTAGAATCGTTTTTTAAGATTAGTTATTTATGTCAATTGGATCAGATATGTTATTGTATATTGTCCACAAAGAGGGGCAGCATATAAGTCCAATAAAAAAGAGAGACAGAGAGAGTTAGGTAGGTAGGTAGGTAGTAGATAGATAGATAGATAGATAGATAGATAGATAGATAGATAGATAGATAGATAGGTAGATAGGTAGATAGATAGCAAATAGGCTGACTTTGTAAATTGCTTAGAGAGGGTTTAATATCAACTTATCAAATTGTATATCAATATGATATAGATTAGATGGATAGATAGGTGGATGGATGGATGGGTGGATGGATGGATGGATGGATGGATGGATAGATAGGATAGATAGATAGATAGATAGATAGATAGATAGATAGATAGATAGATAGATAGATAGATAGATAGATAGATAGATAAAATGTCAGGCACGAATACCAAACCTTAATGCAATTTTGCCATTTTGTAAGATTCTGACTAGGCTATTTTTTATTATAAAAATATTTAATTCTTTTAGAAACATAGAAACATAGAAGACTGATGGCAGAAAAAGACCTCATGGTACATCTAGTCTGCCCTTATACTATTTCCTGTATTTTATCTTACAATGGATATATGTTTATCCCAGGCATGTTTAAATTCAGTTACTGTGGATTTACCAACCAGGTCTGCTGGAAGTTTGTTCCAAGCATCGACTACTCTTTCAGTCATATAATATTTTCTCATGTTGCTTCTGATCTTTTCCCCAACTAACCTCAGATTGTGCCCCCTTGTTCTTGTGTTCACTTTCCTATTAAAAACACTTCCCTCCTGAACCTTATTTAACCCTTTAACATATTTAAATGTTTCGATCATGTCCCCCCTTTTCCTTCTGTCCTCCAGACTATACAGATTGAGTTCATTAAGTTTTTCCTGATAAGTTTTAAGCTTAAGACCTTACACCATTCTTGTAGCCCGTCTTTGGACCCGTTCAATTTTGTCACTATCTTTTTGTAGGAGAGGTCTCCAGAACTGAACACAGTATTCCAAATGTGGTCTCACCAGTGCTCTATATAAGGGGATCACAATCTCCCTCTTCCTGCTTGTTATACCTCTAGCTATGCAGCCAAGCATCCTACTTGCTTTTCCTACAGCCCGTTATCAATTGTTTCCATTAGCAACAAATGTTGTGCTCAATTGGGGTTGTAAGTCTACTTGTAATGCCTAAGTCAGTGTTTCCCAACCTTGGCAACTTGAAGATATTTGGACTTCAACTCCCAGAATTCCCCAGCTGTATGGGGAATTCTGGGAGTTGAAGTCCAAATATCTTCAAGTTGCCAAGGTTGGGAAACACTGGCCTAAGTGAATATATCAATGTAATGGACAAGATAGAATGCAATGGAAATGTATAATAATTTGGTATAAAATGGGTGAATGCAATATTTCTTCTGCTTATCTCATGACTTTAACTATTTAACTATTTGTTAATGTTTTCTAAACTATTCCTTACTTTCCCCACACATATTATGCATGTCATTCACATAAATTGTAACAATCTGATGCTTATTTAGATACAATCTCTTACTATTTGCACTTACCCCTTTCTTTCGCTGCAGCAAATGTGAAAGCATCAACCATTCGACCAGAGAATTCTTCTGGGAAGCTGCCCATAGTTTCTTTCACAGCTTTGAATCCAGACAGCACTACTAGAAGGTGAGGTCCCATCCACACGGTGCATATATTTCCATATTGTTTTGCAGCCTGCCAAGTGAATCAAAGTTGAAAAATGTTACAATCAAATAAAACAAATTATTTATAGTTAATATGCCATTTACAGTCATTCCTAAATCCTCAATTTTAAGAGTTTTCAATTGTCTGCTCTTTAGAAATTTCTACCACCACCACCTTGATTCCTGCCAAGAATTTTTCTGCTTGTATTTCATTTATTTGTATAAATGTCTTCGGAGTCTTCGGAGAGGGGCGGCATACAAATCTAAATAATAATAATAATAATAATAATAATAATTATTATTATTATTATTATTATTATTATTATTGTTATTGTTGTTGTTGTTATTGTTATTATTATTATTTTCCTGGGATTTGGCTTTCTCTTTGTTTCTGCTTGAAATCCATCATCTCTTAGATGTTTCCTTCATTCCACCTCACCTTTCCCCGGTGGAATCTGCTGATGAAGGCTCCTCTGACCAAGAAGACATGAGTGACAGGGAGGAGGAGAGTGTGGCAGACAGCTCAGAAGGAGATCAATTCTCTAGCTCCTCCTTGGATTCAGAACAAGAGTTAATGATACAGCCACGCATGCGGAGAGCGATGCATAGGCAACAACAACTGAGAGATTATTAGCAAAGAAAATGAGGCCACCTGTGCTTGGGTGGGGCTGTGGTAATTAGTGAGGCTGCTATAAATAGCAGCCTGTGGGTTCGGCCATTGTGGGGGATTATCTGATCGTTGTGTTTCGTGACTGCTTTACTGACTTTGACCTTTTGTGTGCTGCTTTTCCCCCGCTTTGAAACTAAACCAGAGCAAAGTGTGTTTCACTTTGTGAAAGAAGAAGGACTGTGAATTGCCTCACAGCTGCAAGCTAAGTATCACAGAACTGATAAGGGACTTGTACAAATTACCAGTTTGTTTGGAGATGAGTGCTCTTTGCTATATTAAAAGAGGGCTTGGTTTAAGTGAATTTTCATTATAAAGAACATTGTTTTGAATTTTCCAACATGTGTGTGTCTGAAATTTGTACCGGTGCATTTTTGGGAGGATTCTACCAGAGAGCCCGACAGAACAATTATTATTATTATTATTATTATTATTATTATTATTATTATCATCATCATCATCATCATCATCATCATCATCATGTCAATAGAACACAGCAAACGAGATCACTATGCTGGATTTCGTATTTCTTTTTTCTTTTTTTTTTAATTTTTTATTACATATATACACATTTACACAAATAAAATAAATGGTATAAATCATAAATTGAAACAATGCCAAATTAACACATACTAACAGACAGACAAACAAAGAAACAAACAAAAATAATTCTTATAATATAATTACTTATTTAAGTACGCTAAGCAATGATAACAATAACAATTAACATATAGCATAATATATAATATTTGTACTTAAATTCCCTTGAGGGGGTAAGTTATAAATCATCTTATAGTTTTAAATTATCTTCTGGTGAAGTGTCTCACAACCTCAGTATCTACCATTTTCTCCTTTAGGTTGTCCCTATTCTTTAAATCATTTTTTTTTTCTTAACCGCCTTCCTTCATTCATGTTTAATTTATTTAAATTCATACAGATCTTTCTTAAAAAAGGTATTGTATGTAGATCTTTTATAATTTTCCATATGCAATAAAAAGGATTTAAATTATTGTTATTATTGGATTTCGTATTTCATCACCAGTTGGGCGCTTCCCAAGCACCTAGGACTGCGTGATGTAGAGGCGAATTATGTTTGCCGATCCCAGTAAAGCGGCCTTTTGCAATTGACAGATGGAGATTTTGTCAATTCCGATGGTTTTCAAATGTCCATTGAGATCCTTTGGCACTGCGCCCAGATTTGTATGCCGCCCCTCTCCGGAGATTTGAACGGCTTACAACAACAAAACAATACAAATCCAATAGTTAAAAAAGACAATTTAAAAACCCTTAATATAAAAACAATCATACATTTCATACAAACCATACATGAAGTGGGGAGGGCCCAGGGGAATCAATTTCCCCATGCCTGACGACATAGGTGGGTTTTAAGAAGTTTGCAAAAGGCAAGGAGGGTGGATCAGTCTTAATCTCCGGGGGGAGTTGGTTCCAGAGGGTCGAGGCTGCCACAGAGAAGGCTCTTCCCCTGGGTCCCACCAGATGACAATGTTTCGTTGACGGGACCTGGAGAAGGCCAACTCTGTGGGACCTATCAGGTCTCTGGGATTTGTGCGGCAGAAGGCGGTCCCAGAGATATTCTGGTCCGATGCCATGAAGGGCTTTATAGGTCATAACCAACATTTCCTTTGAACCAACGCATCCTTTGAACACTACTTTTGGATGGTTTTCAGGGGCTTTCTCAACTTCTTCAACTTCTTTTTTCAGCCACCAGCTCCTCAACTGCAGTTACGTTGTCAGGACTTTGGTGGTGTATGAGCCTTGGTGGCTCAGTGGTTAGAATGCAGTACTGCACGCTACTTCTGCTGACTGCTGGCCACAAGCAGTTTGGCTGTTCAGTTTGACTGGCTCAAAGTTGACTCAGCCTTCCATCCTTTTGAGGTCAGTAAAATGAAGTCCCAGATTGTTGGGCACAATCAGAGGTGGGCAGCAGGGAGGACGGGATGGAATGCAGTTCCACTGGCAGAAATGAAGCTGCATGCCCAGCTCCAGCTGACCGGCGGCAGTAACTTCCTGGATGACCGGTTTTAGCTCAGCTCTCCTTTTCCCCCCCCTGCTGCTGCTGCTGTGCGCTCCTTGCTTTTTTCCTCTTTCCTCCTTCCTGGCCTCAGACGAGCTTCCCTGTCTCCTGTCCGACCCCTTTATGTATATTCACTTTTTCTGTTGTTTCCCCATTTAATACAGTAGTACCTCTAGATACGAACTGCTCTACATGTGAGTATTTCAAGATACGAGCCACGAGGGGAGAGACATTTCTGTTCTATTCCCGAGCTCAAATTCGGGATACGAGCCGAGCGTCCACTAGGTGGCGCAAGATTCCTTGCTTTTGGTTATCTCGGAGGGGAAAAACAACTTGTTCCAGATACGAGTTGCCTCGAGATACAAGCTCCCATATGGAACAAATTATGCTCGTATCTAGGGGTACTACTGTATTATCTTTGCTGTTTGATTTGAATATACCATCTTAATCATTCTATTAAACTTCCCCCCAAATCTCATCATCTCCAATTGTGTGTTCAAAAATTGCCAGTTCAGATTGCCAAAGGGTTTTTGAGCACTGACCAGAATTAAAGCAAGCTGTTTATCAGGATGAGTTTCATAATATTTAAGCATGTTCAATATAACTCTAGTATTATGTTTTATCTGCCAGTTGGGAAGAAACCATTTTGATCTGTATGAATAATTTTGTTTCATATTTTTTTACTTGTTCCACCATAATTGTTATGAATATTTTATAATCTATACATTCAGCAGCGAGAGTGGCTTAAAATTTTGTGGGGTTTTTTGGATATCTATTTCTTCTTTTGGGATTAATGTAATTAATGTAAAGATTGTGATATTATCCCTTTTTCCAAAGTTTCATTATACACCTCCAACATTATTTCTTCCAATGGTTCTTGAATCTTTTACTATATTTTTTTGCTTTTTAATCACTTCTCTCATTTCCACTAATGTAATCTTTCCATTGAACATTTCTCTATCTTCATCTGTTATATTTGGCAGATTTCTATCCTGCAGATATCTTTTAACCTCTTCTTTATCAATATTTTCCTGATCATACAATATTTGAACAAAAATCTTTTTCTTCTCTTCTTTTCCATGACATATGTTTCCCTTTTTTCTCCTCTAATTCCTGTATTAATCTTTCTGTTTTTTCCTTTCTTAATTGGTGGTCCAACCATCTCCCTGGTTTATTTGCTGTTTCAAAATAGTTTTGTTTGTTATATTTCTTTTCATTTTTGCCTTGGTGGATTAAAATAACGTTTCCAGTGTATTGATAACAGATTATGATCTGCCTATATATTTGATGGTATTTCTATATTTTCCATATTGTTAATCAACTCTGGGATCATCCATGCTCCATTCAGCCCCTCTATTTCACACAGTACACTGTGAAGCAGCTATAAGCAAGTCTTTCTTGAATATTTAGGTATGATGTGGAAAATAACCAATCAAGTGTCATCATTAGCCCTTGAAGAATGTATTCCTCATTGTGTGAAAGCATTTTACTAAATTAATACATTTGTCCATCATTTTGATATAAAAAAAACCAAGTTAAAATTATGTTGCTTATTACTGGTTAGACTTAAATACCTTAAGGAAGTAATCTTCGCTTAACCAAAACCCATTTGCCAAGATGGTCCCAATGAAAGGTAGAGCCAAAGGACCAGGAGGCAAATGTCTTCGGGACCAGAGTTGTTTCAGGAAGAAGAGAGTCAACAGAGCAAGCAGCAAAACAGACAAAAATATCCCTGTCCCCATCATTTTCCTGCTTTTGTTTGATGCTCACTGTTGGATCTGCAGGTGGCTGTGTCCTCTTGTATGATGCTGTTTTTATTCTTCCTCTTTTATATATTCCATTGATGGGAAACAAAGAGCAACATGTCTTTTGATGCTCTGTCTCATTTGTGCTTGAACTTTGTCAACAAGACACAGTCACATTAATTCGAGCTAATGAGGTTGCCTCTGATCATGTGCCACACACATTAAACATGATTAATTTTTAAAGCAATCAAGGGTTGTGTAATCCATTTTGTCCCAAACATGAAAGCATACCACAATCATGTTAAAATCCTACTGTATCACATGCCCATGAAATTTATCCAAATATAAAGGATAATTTTTGGGGGGGGGGGGGGCTGGAGAGATATTAACTAGTCCAGGATTATGTCTCATGTATATTCATGTAATCCCAGCAGCAGGACACTATCATGAAAAGAAAACCTCATTCAATTTTGCTTACAAATAAGAGAACGTCTTTATGAAGGCTTCATTCATAATGTTGAGAACCATCTCTGGTGCTGTGCAGCCTTTTCAAACTAAAATAAGTCTAATCATCATGCTAATAAGTAGTGTTGGGCGAACCAAACCCACACAATTCGGGTCCATACCAAATTTTGTGGTATTCAGCGTGCCGGAACCAAACCCGATCTCTCATCATTCTTTTGTGAATCTAAGATGTATCTCCCTCGGCAATCTGTAGCGGCATGCATAATTTGTATGCATCCAATAGATCTGAACAATGTTATTTCCCTTTTTTTCTATCTGGAACAAATCAGCCAATAGGCCTGTCATATTAAAATAATAAGTTTCTTGTTTATTCTCTGAAATGTTTTGAAACTTTAGATAAAACTCTGATTTTTCTAATTCGAGATAAGTAATAGCATCGTCCAACTCCTTATTGCCAGCAATAGTCTTTCCTCTGTCTCTTCCAGCTTCCTTTCAGTTTTTTCTGTTCTTTCTTCCATTTTTAAATTTTCTGTTCGCTGGCAGCTATTGCCTTTTCAATTCCATTCTATCATCCAATTCCTTTATATCCTCTCTTACTCCTCCAAAATTCTCTTTCATTGCCTCATTATTAGTTTACATTTCCTCTATTATATTCACACTACTTTAACACCAATCATACACTTTAACCCTCCAGATAATACTAATAGCTAATTAACCCACTAATACTCTAATAGTGGTACACAATTATTCATTAATATAATAATAAAGATGATATTAGTAGTAAATCTAGGAAAAAAAATAACCTCTAGTCCAAGATATTATCATATTAATTGACATACTTCTGATCATCAGACTTACTGTAAATAGGAGGGGGAGTTTATAGAATCATCATGTTGCTCCCAACAATCTCATTTTAAAGACATCAGAAGCAGTACTGAGTTCCAAATTAGTTTCCTAGCATTTTACATGTGTGATGCTTCTGCACATAAGTGTCCTGGATGGGTGGGTGGAACCTCCTGCCACTGCTGATACTGGTTCTAAGAACCAGTCTGAACCAGGAGCAACCAACTGTTGATCAGAAGGATGCAAGGCTGAGTCAACTTTGAGCCTCTCTTGATCAAACTGCAAGCAGTGGGCAGAGTCACCCTGCAATACTACACTATTAAGTACACTGCACTACCACATCTAAGAATGAGTCAATTTATACACTGAGTAAATAATTAAATTAACAACCAGCAGGAAGATGATTAAAAGAGAGAACTGTGGGATTCTTCTCCTTGAGGCATGAGCCTGGCACCTAATTACCGTAAAGGGATCCTATGAAGGGATAATTATGGAATGCCTCCAGGAATCAAATGGAACCTGAATCATTCTGAGTTCTGCTGTGTACCCGAGGAGAGAAAGGAAACATCTGGAACTCAGGAACAAGTTTTAAAAAACTTCAAAAGATTCAGCTTTCAGCTGTGCTCAGAATGAGATATATCATGACAATTAGTAATACAGGATAAGGTAATAATGTAAGGAATAAAAGGAACAATAAAAATATTGGACCATAAAGCAAAACACCATATCACAAAGGATGGCTAGGTCATACTGAAGCCAAAGGGTCTCTATTGGGTTTAATGGTACTTCAGAGTTGGGCAATTGTCCCTACTAAAACCTTAACATGGATCATATTCAGATGTGGTCATGGGTCAAGCAATTGCAATGGTGACATTATTTTTTGATAAGTGTTTCTAAACATAGCTCTCTATGTATAATTTGATGCTTGGATTAAGTACACATTTCTATCAATAACTATTGTTGCACAATCTATTACAACAGCTCTCCTTATTAGTAGTGATGGGCGAGCCCAACAGTGTTCATGTTCGGCAAGTTCGGACAAACTTCATGCAAAACTCAGCTGAACCCGAACTCGAATCCAGGAAGTGATCACTTTGGCGTCCTTAGCAACCTGCTGGTATTCGTGATGTCAAACCTCCGCCCCCTGAATCTCTTTGTGGGATTCCCCATCTCCCTTTGTGCCTCTCTCCCAGCCTCCTGACTGGCTGACAGCTCCCCGGTGTTCGCCTTCCTCCGTCGCCACCGGTGCCTGGCTCCTCCTCCTCTTCTCAGCAGATGACAGCCAGGCGGCGGCTTTCGCGGTGTTCGGAATGAACGCCGAACTAAATCACGGCTGCTGGGATTACATGAATATACATGAGACATAATCCTGGGTCAGTTAATATCTCTCTAGCCCCCCCAAAATTATCCTTTATATTTGGATAAATTTCATGGGCATGTGATACAGTAGGATTTTAAAATGATTGTCGTATGCTTTCACATTTGGGACAAAATGGATTACACAACCCTTGATTGATTAAAAATTAATCATGTTTAATGTGTGTGGCACATGATCAGAGGCAACCTCATTAGCTCGAATTAATGTGACTGTGTCTTGTTGACAAAGCTCAAGCACAAATGAGACAGAGCATCAGAAGACATGTTGCTCTTTGTTTCCCATCAATGGAATATATAAAAGAGGAAGAATAAAAACAGCATCATACAAGAGGACACAGCCATCTTCCGATCCAACAGTGAGCATCAAACAAAAAGCAGGAAAATGATGGGGACAGGGATATTTTTGTCTGTTTTGCTGCTTGCTCTGTTGACTCTCTTCTTCCTGAAACAACTCTGGTCCCGAAGACATTTGCCTCCTGGTCCTTTGGCTCTACCTTTCATTGGGACCATCTTGGCAAATGGGTTTTGGTTAAGCGAAGATTACTTCCTTAAGGTATTTAAGTCTAACCAGTAATATGCAACATAATTTTAACTTGTTTTTTTAAAAATATCAAAATCATGGACAAATGTATTAATTTAGTAAAATGCTTTCACACAATGAGGAATACATTCTTCAAGGGCTAATGATGACACTTGATTGGTTATTTTCCACATCATACCTAAATATTCAAGAAAGACTTGCTTATAGCTGCTTTACAGTGTACTGTGTGAAATAGAGGGGCTGAATGGAGCATGGATGATCCCAGAGTTGATTAACAATATGGAAAATATAGAAATACTATCAAATATATAGGCAGATCATAATCTGTTATCAATACACTGGAAACGTTAGAGGAAAAAGGGACATTAAATCAGAGAAATATAAAAAAAAAATACATAGAAACAATGGAAAAGTAATTATATAATTTTTGTAAGGTAAATAAAAAAGTACATATGATACAACAAAATTTGTGGGATACAACTAGGGCATATATAAGAGAGATTTTGTTAGCGTATATAAGAGGTTTCGATAGAAAAAACAAGGAGAGATTCAAAAAACAAAATCAATTACAAGGGAAACTAATTAAATTAGAGAGGAGGTTACAAGAAGAACCACAGAACAATTAAAATTATACAAGAACAAAAAGTCACAAAACATAAAATTAATTTAATCCACCAACGAAAAAATGAAAATATAGAAATACCATCAAATATATAGGCAGATCATAATCTGTTATCAATACACTGGAAATGTTAATTTAATCCACCAAGGCAAAAATGATAAGAAATATAACAAACAAAACTATTTTGAAACAGCAAATAAACCAGGGAGATGGTTGGACCACCAATTAAGAAAGGAAAAAACAGATAGATTAATACAGGAATTAGAGGAGAAAAAAGGGAAACATATGTCATGGAAAAAAAGAGAAGAAAAAGATTTTTGTTCAAATATTGTATGATCAGGAAAATATTGATAAAGAAGAGGTTAAAAGATATCTGCCAAATATAACAGATGAAGATAGAGAAATATTCAATGGAAAGATAACATTAGTGGAAATGAGAGAAGTGATTAAAAAGCAAAAAAAAAATAGTAAAATACCAGGAACAGATGGTATCCCTGTGGAGTTGTATAAAAAGATTCAAGAGCCATTGGAAGAAATAAGTCACCAGAAGTAGCGTGCAGTACTGCATTCTAACCAGGGGTAGGCAGCAGGCAGGACGGGGTGGAATGCAGTTCCACTGGCGGAAATGAAGATGCATGTGCAGCTCCAGCTGATCGGCGGCTGTCACTTCCTAGATTACTGGTCTTGACTCGGCTCTCTTTTCCCCCCTGCTGCTGTTGCTGTGTCTGCATTCCTTAATTTTTTCCTCTTTCCTCCTTCCTGGCTTCAGACGAGCTTCCCTCTCTCCTGCCCGGCTCCTCTCCAGCCTCAAGCGTCCACCTCCCGCCTGAGGTGCAAGCAGAAAGCGTGGGTGGAAGCGGCGCTGGCAGCATTTATGCTTCTGGCAACACCCGTTTGCCTAGCTACCTAGCCTGAGGTGGGGGTGACCCAGGAAGGAGAGCGCGGGAAACACTGGGAAGGTTGTAAATTGAGGACTTAACAGTTCACTTGAACAATGATGATCGTTCAAGCCACTCCCACCTGATCACATGGCCGGCAAGCCACTCCTACCGAATCACATGACCATTAAGCCACACCCACAAAATAAACCACATCCATAGTGTGGCAGTAAACATGTTGGCTGCCCATTACTGATTCTAACCATTGCGCCACCAAGGCTCATGCAACACCAAAGCCCTGTCAACGTAACTGCAGTTGAGGAGCTGATGAAAAGAAGTTGAAGTCGAGAAAGCCATCCAAATGGTAGTGTTCAAAGGATGTGACTCATAAACTAAGGTGAGGTGGAATCAGTGATGGGCTACCAATTTTTTTACTACCACACTGTGGGTGTGGCTTATGCATTTTGTTTCAACATCTTTCAGTGCAAATTGGGTGCTCTGGGGTGGAGCTCCAAATTTTGCTACCGGAACTGCATTCCTGACCGTTCCTGTAGGAGCCCATCCCTGGGTGGAATGAAGGAAACAGGTAGGAGATGATGGATTTCAAGCAGAAACTAATAGAAAGCCAAATCCCAGGAAAATAAATGAAATGGAAGCAGAAAAATTCTTGGCAGGAATCAAGGGTGTTGGGAAAAATAAATTTATAAAGAGCAGACCATTGAAAAATCTTAGAAATGCACGGCCGGTGGCTTAAACCACCGGCCGAAATTGCCTCCGGAGCAGGGGGACGCTGCCGGCAGCTCTTTGGAGCTCTGAACTTCCGGCAGCTCCTCCTCTGGTTTCCTGGCTCTGGAAGTGAACACCCGCCCACCCTCCGCTATTAACAGTGTGTCCTATGGATGTTGCCTCGGGGCCGAATAGGAATTTTTTGCGGCCTCCCCTTTAGAGGCGGACGTTTTTTCACCTATTCCACACTGACGGTGCGGACTGGATTGGTTAGTGGGTGCGGCGCACTTAGATGTCAGTATAGGCCTCCCGTTGGTCACTGGGATTTGGCAGGTTAGGGGCGGAAATGGGCAATTAGAAGCGACTGCGCAAGTTCCTTTGGGCATCCTTTAAAGGTTGATGGACCGCCTCTCTCCAGGAACTAGAGGTTGGAACAACTTCGGGGATTGGAGAGAGGATGTCCATGGGAATCACCGGGTCCAATTTCTCATGGGGATTGGAAGGTGAACTCCTCCCACACGACGAAGGGGCGTGCTTGGATCCAGGTGAAGGTGGCTACTTTCACCTGGTTCAGCAAGAAGTTTTTGCCCAATGTTGCCAAGGAATTTTCTGGTAGGAATTTCCGCCCCGTTAGTTTTGGCCTCTGCAGGTCCTTAGTTCATGTTTGAATTTAAATATTTAAATTTACTTATTCAAATTTATTTAAATTTATGTTAATACGTCTTTACTCCGCTTCCGGGGCAATTGAAGTTTTAGGGAAGACTGTAAATGGCATAAATAAGCTGTTTTATTTGATTGTAACATTTTTCAACTTTGATTCACTTGGCAGCCTGCAAAACAATATGGAAATATATACACCATGTGGATGGGACCTCACCTTCTAGTCGTGCTATCTGGATTCAAAGCTGTGAAAGAAACTATGAGCAGCTTCCCAGAAGAATTCTCTGGTCGAATAGTTGGTACCTTCACACTTGCTGCAGTGAAACAAAGGGGTAAGTGCAAATAGTAAGAGATTGTATCTAAATAAGCATCAGATTGTTACAATTTGTGTGAATGATATGCATAATATGTTGGGGGGAAAGTAAGGAATAGTTAACAAAACATTAACAAATAGTTAACAAATAGTTAAAGTCATGAGATAAGCAGAAGAAATATTGCATTCACCCATTTTATACCAAATTATTATACACTTCCATTGCATTCCATCTTGTCCATTACATTGATATACAGTAGTACCTCTAGATACGAGTTTAATTCGTTCCAGAAGGGAGCTTGTATGTCGAACAACTCGTATCTGGAACAAATGGCTTTTAGACTTTGTTTTTCCCCTCTGAGATAACCAGAAGCAAGGATTCTTGTGCCACCTAGTGAACGCTTGGCTCGTATCCCGAATTTGAGCTCGGGTCTCAAAAAGAAATTTCTCTCCCCTCGTGGCTCGTAACTTGGAATACTCGCATGTGGAGCAGCTTGTATCTAGAGGTACTACTGTATTGACTTAGGCATTACAAGTAGACTTGCAACCACAACTGAGCCCAAAATTTGTTGCTAATGGAAACAATTGATAACTTAACTTTTGCCTCATTTTACAACATTTCTTACCACAGTTGTTAAGTGGATCACTGCCACCACTGAGAACACCTTGTCTCATTTACGTCTTTTAGAAGCTTTTGATGTTCATCAAACAAGATAGAGGCTGGCAAGCACTGCACCTGTGGTCACCATACCACATGTGTCTCCCAGTGTCCATGTGACTCCTAAAAGAATTAAATATTTTTATAATAAAAAATAGCCTAGTCGAAATCTTACAAAATGGCAAAATTGCATTAAGGTTTGGTATTCGTGCCTGACATCTATCTATCTATCTATCTATCTATCTATCTATCTATCTATCTATCTATCTATCTATCTATCTATCTATCTATCATTCATCTATCATCTGTCTGTCTGTCTGTCTGTCTGTCTGTCTGTCTGTCTGTCTGTCTATCTATCTATCTATCTATCTATCTATCTATCTATCTATCTATCTATCTCCGAGTCTACGGAGAGAGGCGGCATACAAATTTAATAAATAATAATTATCTATCTATCTATCTATCTATCTATCTATCTATCTATCTATCTATCTACCTACCTACCTACCTATCTCCGAGTCTACGGAGAGGGGCGGCATACAAATTTAATAAATAATAATTATCTATCTATCTATCTATCTATCTATCTATCTATCTATCTATCATTCATCTATCAACTATCTATCTGTTTGTCTGTCTGTCTGTCTGTCTGTCTGTCTGTCTGTCTGTCTGTCTATCTATCTATCTATCTCTGAGTCTATGGAGAGGGGCGGCATACAAATTTAATAAATAATAATAATAATCTATCTATCTATCTATCTATCTATCTATCATCTATCATCTATCATCTATCATCTATCATCTATCTATCTATCTATCTATCTATCTATCTATCTATCTATCTATCTATCTATCTATCTACCTACCTACCTACCTACCTATCTCCGAGTCTACGGAGAGGGGCGGCATACAAATTTAATAAATAATAATTATCTATCTATCTATCTATCTATCTATCTATCTATCTATCTATCTATCATTCATCTATCAACTATCTATCTGTTTGTCTGTCTGTCTGTCTGTCTGTCTGTCTGTCTGTCTGTCTATCTATCTATCTATCTATCTATCTATCTCTGAGTCTATGGAGAGGGGCGGCATACAAATTTAATAAATAATAATAATAATCTATCTATCTATCTATCTATCATCTATCATCTATCTATCTATCATCTATCATCTATCATCTATCATCTATCTATCTATCTATCTATCTATCTATCTATCTATCTATCTATCTATTTATTGGACTTGTATGCTGCCCCTCTTTGTGGACTTGGGGTGGCTCACAACACATCAATAAAAACAATATACAATAACATATCTGATCCAATTAACATAAATAACCAATCTAAAAATACGATTCTAAAAAGGCTAAAACATTAAAAATCATTCTTTCAGATTCAAACCACAGACATACCACACATTCATTGGCCAAAGTTTAGTGACCCCAAGTCTGGTGGCATAAATAAGTTTTCAGATTCTTGCAGAAGGCGAGGAGGGTGGGGGCAGTACAAATCTCCAGGGGGAGCTGATTCCAGAGGGCTGGGGCCCCCACAGAGAAGGCTCCTCCCCTAGCCCCGCCAAGCGACATTGTCTAGTTGATGGGACTTGGAGAAGGCTGACTGTGGACATTGGGATTTATGCAGCAGAAGATACTTGGAGAGATATTTGGAGAGAGACTTGGCAAGAATGAGAGATTACTGGTGGGATTTTTTAACATGAAAGTTATAAGGAATCACTTAACATTGTCTGCTGATGCCCTCAGGAATCGTTTTCTCCAATGGCCACACCTGGAAACAGCAGCGACACATTGGCGTCACTTCTCTGCGGAAGCTGGGCCTGGGGAAGAAAAGCATTGAGCATCAAATAGAAGACGCAGTTCAGACTCTGGTGGAGGTCTTTAGACAAACAAAAGGCATGTAATTTGGGATAATGGCTCAAGTTCCTGTCTGCAGATTTTTTTTTTCATTCTGTCTACGTTAAACAAAAAATGTGTATTTGATATGTTTAAATTTTTTAAAAAACAATTGACATTCCCAATAATGTTTCTCATTCTGTAGAAGTCCTGCTCTTTAATAATTCCTTAAGAAATATCTTCATTTGCAGGAGAGCCTTTTGACCCATCACTTCCAGTAATAAATGCAGTTTCTAACATCATATGTGCTTTGAGTTTTGGACATCAGTTTGCTTTTGAAGATGAAAACTTCAGGAAGTTAATTCAAGCCCTTGAAAGTATTGTGAAATTCACTGGTAGCTTTTTTCATTTGGTAAGTCACGTTTTCTATTCAAGAAGAACTGTTTCCCTCAGTATTTTCATGTAATCATGAATCAAATCTATGGAGAGAACCAACTTGTTGTACATACTCCTGGTCAGTTGGAGGATGATGAAGATATTGAGGACTCTGATTCAAATAGTGTTTATGAATTAGTGGGGGCCCCAGGGTTACAGATAGTAGAACAAGTGGGAGGCCAGCCACAGGATGGGACTATGAGTTCAGGATCTAGCAAGGGAGAATCAGATGCTCGCTGGGTTAACCCTAAATTCAGAAGGGCCCAAAAACGTAGAGAACAGAGGTCTGGAAGAAGATATTAAGGAGAGGAATGGGTTAAATATTGTAGTGATGTATTTGGCACGTCAGGGGGTCAGTGGGGAAGAAGGGTGGAGTTTCAACGTTGCCGATGAGAAAAAAGGGTGTTTTTCTTGCCGCTCTCAAGTAAGCAAAAGTATTCTGCGTGATTAACAGTCAGGGCTGCTGTTTTTAGAGATCATGAATTTAGGAAAATAAATCTTGTTAAATGGAGAAGGAGAAGGAATGTGAGAAATGCGGTCAAGGGAGATAACGGACCAACAGATAAGTGCGTGTATGAAATGTGTTTGAATTCCAGAAGAGCACAGAAATAAATGGAGTTTCTTTATTCATGATATAATGCATTTAATAAGAGTTATTTGTAATTGCTACATTTCTACCAGAAGCCAGAACACAACTTAGAACAAAGGAGAAATTCCCTGACAGGGAGAACAATTAACTAGTGAAACATCTTGCCTCCAGATGTTGTGGGTGCTCCACTATTGGAGATTTTAAGGAAGAGGTTGGACAGCCATTGTCTGAAATGATATAGAGTCTCTTGCTTAAACATATGAGCCACCTGAGAGTCTTTGGGCTCTCTGCCAAGGCTCCTTGTCACCCTGTCAGGGCAGTGGCATGGTTGGAGCCTTAGCGCGGGAACAAAACGCCCCTGCACTTGCTTTTGCATGGCAACAGGATTCCACCTGGTACATTTGCTATTACCATAGAGCAAAGACTGCTGGGAGAGAATGGTGGGGCAGATCTTGCTGGGTGGGGGTCATCCTCCAAGCCTGGCCTTGGGGGAGTGGCATGGGGAAGTGTTCCCCTGTCCTGCCAAGCACAACAGCCCAGTGGGTGGAGATGTTCCAGCAGAAACACCACCAGTGGCGAGTTGGATGATGGAGAGGACATTCCTGGAGCCCCTTCTCTCTCTCTCTTTCTCTCTCTCTCGGAAACCTGGAAGTAGCCACCCACCATTTCATGCCAGTCAGGTAGTGAGCATGGGGGGAAGACTGAATCTATCTATCTATCTATCTATCTATCTATCTATCTATCTATCTATCTATCTATCTATCTATCTATCTATCTATCTATTCAATTTTTATGCCACCTTTCTCCTTAGACTCAGGGCGGCTTACAACATGTTAGCAATAGCCCTTTTTAAAGGAGCCAGCCTATTGCCCCCACAATCTGGGTCCTCATTTTACCCACCTCGGAAGGATGGAAGGCTGAGTCAACCTTGAGCCGGTGATGAGATTTGAACTGCTGACCTTCAGATCTACAGTCAGCTTCAGTGGCCTGCAGTACTGCACTCTACCTGCTGCGCCACCCTGGCTCAAGTCCCCCCTAACCAAAGAACCTCACCCATCAGCCAGTCTCCCTCACTGTAACTCTCTCTCTCTCCCCCTCCCTGTCTGTCTTACTCTCTCTTGCTCCCTGACTCTGTGTCTCTTCTCACTCTCGGAAAAGAGAGAAAGAGAGAGATAGAGAGAGAAGGAGATAGAGAGAAAGATGAGAAGGAGGGAGGGAGAGATAGAGGGAGAGATAGAGGGAGTTACACATTTCTTGTGGAAAACACGGAGCCACAAAATCTGCGTAGATGTGGCTGGGGAGGGTGAGAGTGAGTGACGTCGAGTTGGCCACACTCACCCAGGTTTGGTAGCTCCTAATGTTTTATTATCAGTGTGAAATGGTCTCTAGTGACTCTTTGAGTGTTAAAAATTGCCAAGCCCTGGACTAGAAGATCACCAAGGTCTTCAAAATGATCAATCTGCCTCTACCATGATTCTTTTCTGGAAGAATTTGGGAATGGCTTTTCTGGAGGACTTTTGAGGTCTGATTCCATGGATGTTTTAATATGCTTGTAGTGTTTTTATTGAGCTATTAAATGCTGTTTATTACTGTGAGCTGCTGAGAGTCTTCTCTCGTTGTAGTGGGAAGTAAATAAACTACTTTTTCTTTTCCATTTCTATTAGGCATTTGTTGCGTTTCCACAATTAATGAGCTACCTCCCAGGCCCTCACAAGGAGGCCTTGGGTTCTTTAGAGGTGATCGCTTCCTTTGCAAAGGAGGAAATAGAGAAACACAAGGAATCCAGCGCTTTGCACGAGCCACAAGATTTCATTGATCACTATCTTCTTCAGATGGAGAAGGTATGGGTTTATTTTAGTTCAAGGACTTATGACATTCCTGGCTGTAAGTAGACATGAAGAGCTAGTGGTGTTGCCTTCCTTGGGTTTTATTCCATTTTTTCATTTCCTGTTGTGTTTAGCCCATGTTAAATTCAAGTAAAAAAGAGCAATACAGTGGTATCTCATCATACGAACTTAATTGGTTCCAGGAGGAGCTTCGTAAGGTGAAAAGTTCGTAAGATGAAACAATGTATCCCATAGGAATCAATATAAAAGCAAATAATGTGTGCAAATCCTTCAGGAAAATCCCAAACTTTAGAAGGGAGGTGAACAGAGGGCAGGGAGGAGCAGCTAAAGGGGGCGGGTGGAAGAAGCAAGGCTAGGCTAAAGGGTGAGTGGGAAGGAAGAAAGGCAAGGGGGGCGCCCCTCCCTTTTCTTTCTTCAAAAGACACCGTTTCAGTGCCTTTGCAAGCACGTTGTTCTCTGCAAAATCTTTCCTCCAAGCTGCCCCTCCCTTTTCTTTCTTCAAAAAAGGGGTGGGGAAAGAAACCCCTTCATCCCAGCAGCAGCTGCTTGGGTTCATAAGGTGAAAATAGTTTGGAAGAAGAGGCAAAAAAATCTTAAACACCGGGTTCGTATCTTGAAAAGTTCGTTAGAAGAGGCGTTCGTAAGATGAGGTACCACTGTATTGTATCTCTGCAATCTTAAACTAGCATTAGACATTATTTATGGGGGAAGTTAGAATTAAAAGTATTAACAGGGATTTTTAAAATTAATTCATATTTAAATAAATCCTTACCCAGAAATGTTTGGACTAGAACAGTGATGGCGAATCTATGGCATGGATGCCACAGGTGGCATGCGGAGTTGCCTTAGCTCAGCTCCAATATGTATGTGTGTTCCAGGCAACAGATTTTTGGCTCACACAAAGACTCTGGGAGGGCATTTGTGACTCCAGAGAGCCTCCAGAGAGCGGCCAGAGAGCTGGGGAAGGGTATATAGCCTATTGGGCCCACCAGAAGTTGGGAAAGAGGCCATTTTTGGCCTCTAGGGGGCCTCCGGGGAGCATGGGAAGTTGTTTTCGCCCTCCCCAGGCATTGAATTATGGGTGTGGACACTCACACATGCATGATAGTGCACACCCACTTTTGGCACCCTAGGAAAAAAAAGGTTCACCATCACTGGACTAGAAGATCTCCAAGGTCCCTTCCAGTTCTATTCTGATCGATTTAATAGTCACCAAAGCTTGAAATTAGAGAGGTCCTATGCATCACTTTGGGCATAATTTTAGATTTAGATTCTCTAGTATTCTCAGTCATCCAGATCATGGTCGTGGTTGTCCCAAAAGTGCTTTTTCAGGAGGCAACTGGACTTTCTTGTTTTTTATTTGAAGACGTTTGCTTTCTTCAGCTCTGAGAGGATAGTGGGGTATGGAAGGATTTATATTCCTTGCAGACAGCAGGAATATACTGCAAATCTCACAGGAAGAGAACCTGGTCTGTTTGTTGTTGCAACAGACACAACGTTGACTACTCCCGTGGTTTGGTAAAAACTTAATGATGACTTGGAAGAATCTAGCATGCATTCAAAAACTCACATGGTGTTGCATGGTAGCCACAAAAGCTTATACAGTAGTTTGGCCACTCATGTACATCATCTGTAGGCATAACTTTCAATCAGTTATATATATATGTATATGTCATATGTTTTTTTGCTGAATTTGAAAATTAAGGGAGACTAGGATAGATCTATTTCAGCCTTATTTTGGCCTCATCAGCTAGCCATACCCTCACTGGGACTTGAACCTGCAACCTTTGCCTTGTAAGGCAGAGAATTAACCTCTAGGCTACAGTATCCAATCCCTTCAGCTCTGCACCAGGGTAGGGCTACATACTTTTGTGTCGAATCACCCTGGTGTATTAAAGGAACATCACAGCTCCTTTTTTTGCCTCTCAGCCCAACCCAGGGCCGTTTCCAAGGCAGCTAATTTTATTGATAGCCATTATATATAGTTATATATAAATAACTAGCAATATATATATATATATAAATAACTAATAATATATACATAGCTAACCGATGAGGCCAAAATAAGGCTGAAATATATCTATCCTAATCTCCCTTAATTTTCAAATTCAGCAAAAAAACATGTGACAAATTTCTACACAGCAGACAATTGCTGAGCCATCAAACCACACCCAGCCACCAGTATTTATATACACCAGGGTGATTCAACACAAAAATATGTAACCCTTCCCTGGTGCAAAGCTGAAGGGATTGGATACTGTAGCCTAGAGGATAATTCTCTGCCTTACAAGGCAAAGGTTGCAGGTTCAAGTCCCAGTGGGTATGGCTAGCTGATGAGGCCAAAATAAGGCCAAAAAAGATCTATCCTAGTCTCCCTTAATTTTCAAATTCAGCAAAAAAACATGTGACATAGATAGATAGATAGATAGATAGATAGATAGATAGATAGATAGATAGATAGATATAGATATAGATATAGGTATGTTTTCGTAGATTTTCACGGGTACAGGTATGACGGTCTTTGTATATTCGGCTTTCTTCCCGTGTAAGATTTGGAAATCTCTGGCGACGTTTCGACGAGGTCCCACTCGTAATCTTCAGGCTGGTGTTTCTGTCCTTGTTCTAGGGCTGTGTTCGCCCTAGAACAAGGACAGAAACACCAGCCTGAAGATGATAAGTGGGACCTCGTCGAAACGTCGCCAGAAATTTCAAAATCCTAAACGGGAAGAAACCCGAATATACCAAGACCGTCATATATATGTATGTATGTATGTATGTATGTATGTATGTATGTATGTATATCAGTTAAGTATATATAATTACTGTTCCACATACAAACATTAATTGAGATAGCCAACCATAAAATAAAAGGAAATGAGTTTCAATTCTTCAAAAGCCAAATCACTTTTTGATTTTGGATACTTTAAGATAGTATCTTAGTGTGAACCTATCACTTAAATTGTTACTCTCCTGCATTGATTTAGCTATTTAACCACCAGGAATATATTTATTCTAATGACCTGTAGCACAGAGGGAACAATAACCACATAGAATTATTGTAATTTTCATTTTGTTTTAAACATCAGAGCAACAATGACCCTGACTCTACCTACAATGAAGAGAACTTGGCTCAGTGTATTGTTGATTTTTTTGGTGCTGGAACAGAGACAACCTTCACTACTATAATGTGGGCTCTGCTCCTCTTGACCAACCATCCTGACATCCAAGGTGAGACACAGCTGGCAATGGGAACAAATGCCATTCTCAGGTTCTTCAATGCACAGAAAATATTTGAAACCCTAAGCTATTGAATGAGGAGCGTAATCTACTCTTCAGATTAATTTCCCTGTGTAGATTCTTTTGGGGGGGGGGATAATTTTTTTTATTGCAGAGATTCCAATTTACATACCTCAAATTAAAATATAATACAATACAATATCGAATGCCAATTTCTTAGTCAAATTAATCAATTTTTTCAAATTATTCATCCAATTATTTTCTGGTAAATTCCTGTGTAGATTCTTGGTCCTTCACAAAGGATGTGAAGATCAGCAGCATTAAAGGAAAGCTAGGAATGTACAGAGAGAAAGAGCCTTCTTTGAATTCTCAACAAAACGTTGAAAGAAGAACTAAAAATTGGAACCAATATAAATCTGAAACATTTAACAGATTCACTGTAGAAAATTATCATGGTTTTCCGATTCGTCATTTGTTTCTGGCCTAAACTGCATATTTATTTATTTATTTTTATTTTTATTGATTGATTTTTCTCCAATACACAATGACGGTTTTAGTAAAATACATAATGAAGGTTATAGAGGATATACTCATAGTAAAATATATCTAACAAAGAATAGAAGAGAAGATATAGGAATAGAACATATCAATGAAAGAATAGAAGAAGAGATATAGGAATAGAAGAAAGGTATAGGAGATATAGGAGAGCAATAGGACAGGGGACGGAAGGCACTCTAGTGCACTTGTACTTGCCCCTTACTGACCTCTTAGGAATCTGGATAGGTCAACCATGGATAATCTAAGGGTAAAGTGTTGGGGGTTTGGGGATGACACTGTGGAGTCTGGTAATGAGTTCCATGCTTCGACAACTCAGTTACTGAAGTAATATTTTTTACAGTCAAGTTTGGAGCGGTTAATATTAAGTTTAAATCTGTTGTGTGCTCTTGTGTTGTTGTGGTTATAGAAAACCAAATGTCAGAGTAATAAATATAGGGGGGAAAATCAAAGTAGCAGGAGCAACAAGATGCATGATCCAAGGCTCTGTGCCAGGAAGAGAAGGAAAGGGAAAATTATGGAGGATTCCTCACCACGTGTGGCACCAAATGAAGCCATCAATCTTCCCCTTAACCCTACCTTCTTCCTACCCTGTTACTGCTGGTCCTCGTTCTTGACTGAAGACCAGAGGCTGAATGGGCCAAACTGGGATGGCATAGCAGAGAAAGGGGATTGTTCCGGAGTTGAGAGCCAGCTGAAACTTGTATTTTCACTCTGCCAACAATTGCAGACCACTGGTCAAAGATTTGGGGTAAAGGGGGAGAGTGAATCTAAGACCATTCTCTGCAGCAGCGAGGAACATGACCAGGACAAGAGATTGTTTATTATCATAAAATGTTGGAAGTACCGAGGTGCTTCCACAATATCCATTTTAACCAGTATCATCACTGTTGCCCGCAAGATGCCCAGTTGGGAACTCCTTTCATATCCCCTAAATGAGCCCACTAAAGTGGTAACTATTTATCTATTCATGTTTGTACGCTTTCAAATTGGTACATTGGGAGACGCTTGAGCAAATGACAGGAGCTCGCCAAGTTCTATTTGAATCTCAAATCCATATGTAGTCTCTTTATATTGCAGTCCAATCCAATCCAATCCGGTTCAAAATACACAGCTCAAAAAAATAAAGGGAACACTTAAAATGACACACTATAACTCCAGGTAAATCAAACTTCTGTGAAATCAAACTGTCCACTTAGAAAGCAACACTGATTGACAATCAATTTCACATGCTGTTGTGCCCATTCAACTGTTTACAGAACAAAGTATTCAATGAGAATATTTCATTCATTCAGATCTAGGATGTGTTATTTGAGTGTCCCCTTTATTTTTTTGGGTAGTATATATCATCAAACACAATAACAAGTTACATAATGTTATTATTTCAGATTCTTAGGTATTTCCTTCTGATCAAGCTCAATCTCAGCTGCTAATATAAACATGCATCCATAGTTTATTATATTTCTTTTAACCAGCAGATGGCGATGTCAGTTCCCAATATCACAAATTGGTTCTTTTCTTGAACTAGTTCGGCTTTTAGTAGAGTTCCTTTAATTCTCTCTATAGTCTTTTCCCCTTGCTAGATAGGCGCTGTCTCCATTTTGAAACTCTTTTGTTCCCTTTTAAGTTTTTAATTTTCTTCTTTTAAGCATTTCGCAAATTACTCAAGACCCACCTATATCACCAGGCATGGGGGAACTGAAACACTTCCCCAAGGCTTTTATATTTTATGTATTGGTATGTATGTGTCGCATGGTTTTTAATTAATGGGGTTTTAAATATATTTTTTTTAAACATTAGATTTGTTGCAATGTTATATTGTAGATTTGTTGCAATGTTATATTGAGCCGCCCCAAGTCTTCGGAGAGGGGCGGCATACAAATATAAATAAATAAATAAATAAATAAATAAATAAATAAATAAATAAATAAATAAACAAACAAACAAACAAACAAACAAACAAACAAACAAACAAACAAACAAACAAACAAACAAACAAACAAACAAACAAACAAACAAACAATAAATAACATCAGTCAAACACTCGCCAGCTTTGGTACTTCTCCACCTCTCTCCAGCACATACACTTAGATCCGTGGCAACCCAAGATTTCTTCAATCAACCAGTTCATTTGTGGCTGGCACAGCTAATGATAATATTTAAATCGTCTTCCTCACTTGCTTGCTGAGGGGCTGGGGCTGGCTCCCTGGGGGAGTTGCAACCCCCCAAGTCCGCCAACAGGTTCATCTCTTTTCCCCTGCCCCTCCAGGGCAGTTCGGACTTGGAATCAATTTGAAGCCCTCTGGTAAGGTGGGGCAGAGCCGATAGTAGTGTAAAAGTCAATGAACAGACAACTGGAATTGGAGGCCTAGTTAGGGCTTTGAACTTGGTATTCCAATAGATAAGGAGTCCAGAAGACAACAATCAATTGATGGAGTTCTCATACTCTGAAAACATTGGTGGGCCCCCGGGGAAGAGCCTTCTCTGTGGTGGCCCCGGCCCTCTGGAATCAACTTCCCCCGGAGATTATAACGGCCCCCACCCTCCTTGTCTTTCGCAAGTTACTTAAGACCCACCTATATCGCCAGGCATGGGGGAACTGAGACATCTCTCCCAGGCTTATTATATTCCATGTTTGATGTGTATGTGCTGTATGGTTTTTAATTGTTGAGGTGTTTATATATTTTATTATTTATTTATTTATTTATTTATTAGATTTGTATGCCGCCCCTTTCCGTGGACTCAGGGCGTCTCACAACACAATAAAACAGTGCATGACAAAGCTAATAATTTACAATTTAAATATTAAAAAAACCCATTATTAAGCAAACATACATACAAGCATACCATACATAAATTGAATTGGATAGGCCCGGGGGAGATATCTCAGTTCCCCCATGCCTGACGACAAAGGTGGATTTTAAGGAGTTTACGAAAGGCAAGGACGGTAGGGGCAGTTCTAGGTTTAGGTTTAGGTTTATTGGATTTATATGCCGCCCCTCTCCGTAAACTCGGGGCGGCATATAAATAGTTCTAATCTCTGGGGGGAGCTGGTTCCAGAGAGTCGGGGCCGCCACAGAGAAGGCTCTTCCCCGGGGACCCGCCAACCGACATTGTTTAGTTGACGGGACCCGGAGAAGGCCCACTCTGTGGGACCTAATCGGTCACTGGGATTCGTGCGGCAGAAGGCGGTCTTGGAGATATTCTGGTCCGATGCCATTATTAGATTTGTTCCATTGTTATACTGTTTTTATTACTGTTGTGAGCCGCCCCAAGTCTTCGGAGAGGGGCGGCATACAAATCTAATAAATTGAATTGAAATTGAATTGAATTGGTGGCAATAGGACTTTAAGGATTAAAATTTGGAAACAAATTTTAATTTGTTTGGAAACGAAGCTTTCATTTCTATCTTTTTTTCTTTTCTAGAGAAAGTCCAGAAGGAGATTAAAGATGTGTTTGATATCTCTCAGTCAATTTTCTATCAGGATCGGAAGAAGCTGCCCTACACCAATGCTGTGATTCATGAAATGCAACGTTTAAAATATGTATTGTTAGCTGGGCTTCCCAGACAATCTACAAAAGATGTGAAGATGAAGGATTACCACATTCCAAAGGTGAGAAATGCTAACAGCAGCCTAGATGCTATTGGAAACCTGACACAGCCACTACTCCCAGAAATTGTTTTGGAAATAAAAAAATGTGGGTCCATAAATCAAGCTAAAACCAAATGTTTCATCAATATTGTTTGAACTTTGCTGCCTGTTTCCCTTATGAAACCGCTCTGCTTAATCATCTCTTTGTTTGCAGGGGACCATTATTTTTCCAGATTTGCGTTCTGTTCTCCTTGATCCTGAACAATGGGAGACACCCGAAGAATTCAACCCAAATCACTTTTTAGATAAAGATGGGAAGTTCATTGAACGAGAAGAGTTTCTGCCCTTTGGAATAGGTACATCTTTGAACCCAAAGCAGTTTATCACATATAGATTTCCACTGCCCCCGTCATTGAGTTGTTCTGAAGTCATCAATGATTGAATAGATAATCAAGGAATCTAAATTCCTTCTAGTTTGAAAACCATGAGGGTCTGAAATTCCTCTTGGGCTAACAAGTTTAAACTACAAAGAAATAATTATATTTAGATTGTAATCACTAGAGCTTTGTAAGATATCTACAAGTTTGCATAATAATTTCTGGTATTTGAATGAGAATTATTAGTCAAATCTGCTTTATTGGCAATGTTGTTACAATGGGCTCTGGCACTTAGGCCATTAGATAGAATAGAATAGAATAGAATAGAATAGAATAGAATAGAATAGAATTTTATTGGCCAGGTGTGATTGGAGACACAAGGAATTTGTTTTGCTGCAGATGCTCTCAGCGTACATAAAAGAAAAAGATACATTTGTCAAGAATCCTATGGTACAACACTTAATGATTGTCATAGGGGTCAAATAAGCAATTCAAATTCAATTCAATTCAATTTATTAGATTTGTATGCCGCCCCTCTCCGAAGACTCGGGGCGGCTCACAACAATAATAAAAATAATATTCCAGCAAAAACAAATCTAATATTAAAAAGCACATAAAACCCTATCATATGAAGAAACAATCAATATTAATAAAAATATTAGGATACAAGCAACAAGTTACAGATATGAGTGCTCCAAGGTCCTTAACAGAGCGAGGGTCGTCTACAAGATTGTGTCCTCCAAGTTTGTATTTTGTGTTCTGATTCTTTTTACAAATATGTAAGACAGAACATTTATTGGTTGAGATTTGAGGTTTCCAGTTATCAGACCATTGTGATACATGGTCTGATAACTTGGCGTGAACTCCCTTCTACACAATTTTGAAAAGCATACATTACCATGATACCAATCATGGAAAAACATATCATTATAAAACAATTATTAAAAACATCTTGCATACATTGCGAGGGTCATAGTAAGACAGTTTTACGTAATTAAAACTGTCTTACTCTGGCTCTCACGAATTATAATTAATTAATATGCCACCTAACTTATAATAAAATGACTTTAGGTAGCTTAGTTCAACTAAAGCTTGAACCATGGGGGCACAGTGGTTAGAATGCAGTATTGCAGGAAACTCTGTCCACAACCAACTGTTTGATCCTGACCAGCTCAAAACTGATTCAGCCTTCCATCCTTCCAAAGTCTGTAAAATGAGCACCTAGATTTTTGGAGGCCATGAGCTGACATTGTAAATCACTTCCAGGCAGGGGTGGGCTGCTGCCTGGACCCAGGGGGGTGGGACACGCAGTGGGGTAATGAAAATGGAGCTCCACCCACAGCACCCAATTTGCACTGAAAGATGTTGGAAGGAAATACAAGGCATCCTGCATAAGCCACGCCCACAGTGTGGTAGTAAAATTTTTGGTAGCCTTTCACTGCTTCCAGGGTGCGGTAAACCCTTGTGGGGTAATATATAAAACTAAGAACTAGTGCTAATGCTAAAGGTTATAAGTGAAAGGTTATAGGTTTATCAATATTAGCAATAACATTCTTCCTTACAATAATAATAATAATAATAATAATAATAATAATAATAATAATAATAATTTATTAGGTTTGTATGTTGCTCCTCTCCGAAGACTCGGGGCGGCTCACAACAACAATAAAACAATATTACAATGAAACAAATCTAATATTAAAAACATCTAAAAGCCCATCATTTAAAACCATGCAGCAGACGCAAACCAAACATAAAATAAAAAAGCCTGGGGGAGGTGTCTCAGTTCCCCCATGCCTGGCCATACAGGTGGGTCTTAAGTAATTTGCGAAAGACAAGGAGGGTGGGGGCAGTTCTAATCTCTGGGGGGAGTTGATTCCAGAGGGCCGGGGCCGCCACAGAGAAGGCTATTCCCCTGGGGCCCGCCAAACGACATTGTTTAGTCGACGGGACCTGGAGAAGGCCAACTCTGTGGGACCTTATCGGCCACTGGGATTCGTGCGGTAGAAGGCGGTTCCAGAGGTATTCTGGTCCGATGCCATGTAGGGCATCAGAATAAACCTTCCTTTGCAAGAATCACCTTATGGTCAGGGATTCTGGAGCAGGAAATAGATGGTTTGCTTCAATTGGCATTCTCCCTGTTTAGGAATAGCAAGCCCTTATTTTATTGTTTGGCATTTTATTTGGGCATGTGCATGCAAAGTGCATAGGTGGCCACGAGGTGCGGCCATGTGACACAGAAGTAAGTAAACCAGCATCGAGGTAAATTAGAACCTGTTGTTCATACTCCTGGACAGTTGGAGGATGATGAGGAGCTTGAGGACTCTGATACAGATAGTGTTTATGAATTAGTGGTAGGCCCTGGGTTACAGGTATTAGAACAGGTGGGAGACCAGCCGCAGGATGTTGCTATGAGTCCAGAATCTAGTGAGGAAGAGACAGACATTCGTTGGGTTATTCCTCAATTCAGAAGGGTCCAAAAACGCAAGGAACAGGTGTTAGGAAAAAGATATTAAGGGGAGGAATGGGTTAAACACTGGAGTGGTGTATTCAGTACATCAGGGGGCCAGTGGGGAAGAAGGGTGGAGTTTCAATGTTGTAGTTCTAAAATGAAACGTGTTTCAGTTTGGCTCTGAAGTGAGTAAGTTTATTCTGTGTTATATTGCAGTCATTCCTGCTGTTTTTTAATCATGCTGTAGATACATAAATCAAAGGAGACGGGAGGAGGCATGAATGAATGCATGTGGAATGTAATTAAGAGAGATAACGGGAGAAAGGAATGTGCCCGTCTGTACTGCATTTTTGAATACGGAAGTGAAGAGAATAAAAATGGAGTTTCTTTGTTTATGAAATACTGCATTCAGTAAGCGTTATTTTTAATAACTAAAGTTCTACCAGAAACCAGAACAGAACCCACCCCTGCTGAAGAGGTATATTCTGGATAAATGAATTTTATTTCCTTCATACTTACTGTCATCTACAGGTCAGCGTGTATGTGTAGGAGAGCAACTGGCAAGAATTGAGATCTTCACCTTTCTGACCAACCTGTTGAAGGCCTTCAGCTTTCAGTTGCCTCAAGGAGTGAAAGAACTCAACGAAACACCTATTATAAAGGTGACAGTGCATCCACAGCCTTATAAACTATGTGCCATTCCCACAAAGACTTAAACCTTAACGCTACAGAAAGCATAAACCTAAATACAGACTATTCAATATGATAAATGTTTCCTATTGTTCTGCCGGGTTCTCGACATGAGCCCGTAATTAAATGCAAAGGTAGAAAAAGCAGACACACATGTGAAAAGTCAAGAATAATGTCTTTATCCAAAGAAAAATAGAAGCAAAAACACCCTTTTGGTAGTCAAAGGGCTCACCGTCAAAGCAAACAGACTTGAATGCAGTGAAAAAACAAACAAAACAAACTCAAAGCTATTAACAAGTAGCTGTGAAGTCGTCACAGCTACTCTCCTTTAAACGTTTCCCAACTCACACGTTTGATTATGGTTTCAGTTCAGAGTCCTGATATCAAAGCACAGAGTCCTTGGAGAATCCGGAGATTAAAGCCACATCCACTATCACGAACAGATAATCTTCCACACTGAGAGGCCGGCACGCTGCCCGTTTAACAGCAGCCCTAATTAGTTGACCCACACCCAACCACAGGTGAACTCTCTTATCTCTTGTAATACCTACGTAGCTGCTCTTTCCTATTCATGGCCCTTCGCCTACGTACATCAATAAATGCTTCTTCGTCAGAGTCCAGCGAAGATAAGGAGGAGGATGAATTGCTTCCTAATGGGCTGCCTGCCATGACCCCCTCTGAGGGTCCCATTTCACCGTCACTCCCTGCTTCCAACGATTCTTCACTGTCTGAAGCAGTCGGCAGTAAAACAGGCCTCTGACACTGGGAGGATTCACCCACATCCACCCCCACAGTCCTTGGGGCAGGAGCTGGCCCAGAGCCAACCTCAACACCTATATTCATCAATTCATTTTTAAAATAATATTAGAACTTTTAGCTTTTTAAATTATATTAAATTGGCTCTAGATGTATTGTTATGTTTTCTTTGATACGTTGTGAGCCGCCCCGAGTCCTCGCAGAGGGCCAGCATTCAAATCCAATAAATAAATAAATAGTTAAAATGTAATATTGTGTTTTGCTTCTATTTACTCAATACTGAAACTTCTTCAACCTATTGCTGGGTTCATACAACATGCCTAACAAGGTCAACCAAAGACTAAAAGGATACGTGTGGAAAAAGAAGAAGAAAATTATCAAAATTATCTTTGTTCCTTTTGGGTGGTGATAAAACATATTACCCTAATGGTAGTCCCTTTGTTTTCTTTGTATTCTGGAAACAAAGTACAAATGGGTCTACCTGGCTTCAAGGATCTTTCCCTAAATGCCTCTTAGAAACAGCTGCATCTGAATGACATGATCTAAATAAAGAGGTATGTGGGAGTAGCAAGCTGCCTGGTATATAGAAAATGACCACAGCTGAGTGATGTCCATGTCCTGGATTCAGATCATGCGCTAGCTAAGAAAAAAATGTGCGAGGCAAACCTTTACCTTTATGCAGCCTGGCATGTGAATCCAGTATTTAGCTGTGGGCAACCATATTTACAAATGCTCCTGAAGAGAATAGGATAATAAGAGAATTTTATAGTATCTTTATAGCAATCTGTCTGCCTCCAACATAATTCCTAAGAATTCCCCTCTCTCTTTCTTCTCTCTCCTTCCCTCCCTCCCTCCCTCCCTCCCTATCTATCTATCTATCTATCTATCTATCTATCTATCTATCTTCTATCCAAATATCCACCCATCCATCCATCTATCATCTATCCATCTATCCATCTATCCATCCATCCATCCATCTATCCACCCATCCATCTATCCATCTATCCATCTATCTATCATCTATCCATCTATCCATCCATCTATCTATCCATCCATCTATCCATCTATCATCTATCCATCTATCTATCCATCCATCCATCTATCCATCCATCCATCCATCCATCCATCCATCCATCTATACATCCATCATCTCACTTACTGTAAATAGGAGGGGGAGTTTATAGAATCATCATGTTGCTTCCAACAATCTCATTTTAAAGACATCAGAAGCAGTACTGAGTTCCAAATTAGTTTCCTAGCATTTTACATGTGTGATGCTTCTGCACATAAGTGTCCTGGATGGGTGGGTGGAACCTCCTGCCACTGCTGATACTGGTTCTAAGAACCAGTCTGAACCAGGAGCAACCAACTGTTGATCAGAAGGATGCAAGGCTGAGTCAACTTTGAGCCTCTCTTGATCAAACTGCAAGCAGTGGGCAGAGTCACCCTGCAATACTACACTATTAAGTACACTGCACTAGCACAGCTAAGAATGAGTCAATTTATACACTGAGTAAATAATTAAATTAGCAACCAGCAGGAAGATGATTGAAAGAGAGAACTGTGGGATTCTTCTCCTTGAGGCATGAGCCTGGCACCCAATTACCGTAAAGGGATCCTATGAAGGGATAATTATGGAATGCCTCCAGGAATCAAATGGAACCTGAGTCATTCTGAGTTCTGCTGTGTACCCGAGGAGAGAAAGGAAACATCTGGAACTCAGGAACAAGTTTTTAAAAACTTCAAAAGATTCAGCTTTCAGCTGTGCTCAGAATGAGATATATCATGACAATTAGTAATACAGGATAAGGTAATAATGTAAAGAATAAAAGGAACAATAAAAATATTGGACCATGAAGCAAAACACCATATTACAAAGGATGGCTAGGTCCTACTGAAGCCAAATGGTCACTATTGGGTTTAATGGTACTTCAGAGTTGGGCAATTGTCCCTACTAAAACCTTAGCATGGTTCATATTCAGATGTGGTCATGGGTCAAGCAATTGCAGTGGTGACATTATTTTTTGATAAGTGTTTCTAAACACTTAAAGCTCTCTATGTATAATTTGATGCTTGGATTAAGTACACATTTCTATCAATAACAATTGTTGCACAATCTATTACAACAGCTCTCCTTATTAGTAGTGATGGGCGAACCAAACAGTGTTCGGGTTCGGAAAGTTCGGACGAGCTTCATGCAAAACTCATCCGAACCCGAACCCGAATCCAAGAAGTGTCGTTTGGTGGGGCCCAGGGGAAGAGCCTTCTCTGTGGCGGCCCCGACCCTCTGGAACCAACTCCCCCCAGAGATTAGAATTGCCCCCACCCTCCTTGTCTTTCGCAGCAGATGACAGCCAGGCGGTGGCTTTCGCGGTGTTTGGCATGAACATAATCCTGGGCCAGTTAATATCTCTCTAGCCCCCCCCCCCCCCACAGTAGGATTTCAAAATGATTGTGGTATGCTTTCATGTTTGGGACAAAATGGATTACACAACCCTTGATTGCTTTAAAAATTAATCATCTTTAATGTGTGTGGCACATGATCAGAGGCAACCTCATTAGCCTGAATTAATGTGACTGTATCTATGTTGCTATTTGTTTCCCGTCAATGGAATATATAAGAGGAAAAAAAGAAAACAGCATCATACAAGAGGACACAGCCACCTGCAGATCCAACAGTGAGCATCAAACAAAAAGAAGGAAAATGATGGGGACAGGGATATTTTTGTCTGTTTTGCTGCTTGCTCTGTTGATTCTCTTCTTCCTGAAACAACTCTGGTCCCGAAGACATTTGCCTCCTGGTCCTTTGGCTCTACCTTTCATTGGGACCATCTTGGCAAATGGGTTTTGGTTAAGCGAAGATTACTTCCTTAAGGTATTTAAGTCTAACCAGTAATATGCAACATAATTTTACCTTGGTTTTTTAAAATATCAAAATTATGGGCAAATGTATTAATTGAGTAAAATGCTTTCACACAATGGGGAATGCATTCTTCAAGGGCTAATGATGACACTTGATTGATTATTTATTTATTTATTTATTTATTTATTTATTTATTCATTCATTCATTCATTCATTCATTCATTCATTTATTTATTTATTTATTTATTTATTTGGGTTTGTATGCCACCCCTCTCCGAAGACTCGGGGCGGCTCACAACAAGTGAAAAAACAATCCAATACATAATCCAATTAATTAAAATATTAAGTTTAAAAAAACCCTATACTAACATACACACACACAAGCATACCATGTATAAATTCAGCGGGCCCAGGGGGAGATGTTTAGTTTCCCCATGCCTGACGGCAAAGATGGGTTTTGAGAAGTTTGAGATTTTCCACATCATACCTAAATACTCAAGAAAGACTTGCTTATAGCTGCTTCACAGTGTACTGTGTGAAATAGAGGGGCTGAATGGAGCATGGATGACCCCAGAGTTGATTAACAATATGGAAAATATAGAAATACTATCAAATATATAGGCAGATCATAATCTGTTATCAATACACTGGAAACGTTAGAGGAAAAAGGGACATTAAATCAGAGAAATATAAAAGAAAAAAATACATAGAAACAATGGAAAAGTAATTATATAATTTTTGTAAGGTAAATAAAAAAGTACATATGATACAACAAAATTTGTGGGATACAACTAGGGCATATATAAGAGAGATTTTGTTAGCGTATATAAGAGGTTTCGATAGAAAAAACAAGGAGAGATTTAAAAAACAAAATCAATTACAAGAAAAACTAATTAAATTAGAGAGGAGGTTACAAGATGAACCACAGAACAATTAAAATTATACAAGAACAAAAAGTCACAAAACATAAAATTAATTTAACCCACCAAGGCAAAAATGATAAGAAATATAACAAACAAAACTATTTTGAAACAGCAAATAAACCAGGGAGATGGTTGGACCACCAATTAAGAAAGGAAAAAACAGAAAGATTAATACAGGAATTAGAGGAGAAAAAAAGGGAAACATATGTCATGGAAAAGAAGAGAAGAAAAAAAAAGTTCAAATATTGTATGATCAGGAAAATATTGATAAAGAAGAGGTTAAAAAATAACTGCAGGATAGAAATCTGCCAAATATAACAGATGAAGGTAGAGAAATATTCAATGGAAAGATTACATTAGTGGAAGTGAGAGAAGTGATTAAAAAGCAAAAAAATATAGTAAAAGATTCAAGAATCATTGGAAGAAATAATGTTGGAGGTGTATAATGAAACATTGGAAAAAGTATCACAATCTTTACATTTATTACATTAATCCCAAAAGAAGAAACAGATATCCAAAAAATTTCAAAATTTTAGGACAATCTCTCTGCTCAATGTGTAGATTATAAAATATTCATTACAATTGTGGTGGAACAACTAAAAAAATATTAAACAAAATTATTTATACAGATCAAAATGGTTCCTTCCTAACTGGCAGATAAAACACAATACTAGAATGATATTGAATGTTCTTAAATATTATGAAGCTCATCCAGATAAACAGCTTGCTTTAATTCTGGTCGATGCTCAAAAAGCCTTTGACAATCTGAACTGGCAATTTTCGAACACACAAATGGAGATGATGAGATTTGGGGGGAAATTTAATAGAATGATTAAGATGGTATATTCAAATCAAACAGCAAAGATAATACAGTAGTACCCCTAGATATGAGCATAATTCGTTCCATAAGGGAGCTTGTATCTCGAGGCAACTCGTATCTGGAACAAGTTGTTTTTCCCCTCTGAGATAACCAAAAGCAAGGAATCTTGCGCCATCTAGTGGACGCTCGGCTCGTATCCCGAATTTGAGCTCGGGAATAGAACACAACTGTCTCTCCCCTCGTGGCTCATATCTTGAAATACTTGCATGTAGAACAGCTCGTATCTAGAGGTACTACTGTATTAAATGGGGAAACAACAGAAAAAGTGAATATACATAAATGTGCTTAAATATTATGAAACTCATCCAGATAAACAGCTTGCTTTAATTCTGGTCGATGCTCAAAAAGCCTTTGACAATCTGAACTGGCAATTTTTGAACACACAACTGGAGATGATGAGATTTGGGGGGAAGTTTAATAGAATGATTAAGATGGTATATTCAAATCAAACAGCAAAGATAATATTAAATGGGGAAACAACAGAAAAAGTGAATATACATAAAGGGGTTGGGCAGGAGAGAGGGAAGCTCGTCTGAGGCCAGGAAGGAGGAAAGAGGAAAAAAGCAAGGAGCGCACAGCAGCAGCAGCAGGGGGAAAAAAAGGAAAGCTGAGCTAAAACCGGTCATCCAGGAAGTTACTGCCGCCGGTCAGCTGGAGCTGGGCATGCAGCTTCATTTCTGCCGGTGGAACTGCATTCCATCCCGTCCTGCCTGCTGCCCACCTCTGATTGTGCCCAACAATCTGGGATCTCATTTTACTGACCTCAAAAGGATGGAAGGCTGAGTCAACTTTGAGCCAGTCAAACTGTGGCCAGCAGTCAGCAGAAGTAGCATGCAGTACTGCCTTCTAACCACTGAGCCACCAAGGCTCATACACCACCAAAGTCCTGACAACGTAACTGCAGTTGAGGAGCTGGTGGCTGAAAAAAGAAGTTGTAAAAGTTGAGAAAGCCCCTGAAAACCATCCAAACAGTAGTGTTCAAAGGATGTGTTGGTTCAAAGGAAATGTTGGTTATGACCTATAAAGCCCTTCATGGCATCGGATCAGAATATCTCCGGGACCGCCTTCTGCCGCACAAATCCCAGAGACCTGATAGGTCCCACAGAGTTGGCCTTCTCCAGGTCCCGTCGATGAAACAATGTCATCTGGCGGGACCCAGGGGAAGAGCCTTCTTTGTGGCAGCCTCGACCCTCTGGAACCAACTCCCCCCGGAGATTAAGACTGCTCCCACCCTCCTTGCCTTTCGCAAACTTCTTAAAACCCACCTATGTTGTCAGGCATGGGGAAATTCATTCCCCTGGGCCCTCCCCACTTCATGTATGGTTTGTATGAAATGTATGATTGTTTTTTATATTAAGGGTTTTTAAATTGTCTTTTTAAACTATTGGATTTGTACTGTTTTGTTGTTGTAAGCCGCTCCAAGACTCCGGAGAGGGGTGGCATACAAATCTGGGCGCAGTGCCAAAGGATCTCAATGGACATTTGAAAACCATCAGAATTGACAAAATCTCCATCTGTCAATTGCAAAAGGCCGCTTTACTGGGATCGGCAAACATAATTTGCCACTACATCACGCAGTCCTAGGTGCTTGGGAAGTGCCCAACTGGTGATCAAATACGAAATCCAGCATAGTGATCTCGTTTGCTGTGTTCTATTGACATAATAATAATAATAATAATAATAATAATAATAATAATAATAATAATAATAATAATTGTTCTGTCGGGCTCTCTGGTAGAATCCTCCCAAAAATGCACCGGTACAAATTTCAGACACACACATGTTGGAAAATTCAAAACAATGTTCATTATAATGAAAATTCACTTAAACCAAGCCCTCTTTTGGTATAGCAAAGAGCACTCGTCTCCAAACAAACTGGTAATTTGTACAAGTCCCTTATCAGTTCTGTGATACTTAGCTTGCAGCTGTGAGGCAATTCACAGTCCTTCTTCTTTCACAAAGTGAAACACACTTTGCTCTGGTTTAGTTTCAACGTGGGGAAAAAGCAGCACACAAAAGGTCAAAGTCAGTAAAGCAATCACGAAACACAACGATCAGATAATCCCCCATAATGGCCGAACCCACAGGCTGCTATTTATAGCAGCCTCACTAATTACCACAGCCCCACCCAACCACAGGTGGCCTCATTTTCTTTGATAATAATCTTTCAGTTGAATCTTTCAGGAGATTCCACCGGCGGCAAAACAGGCCTGCAGCATGTGGATGTCTCCCCCACATCCACAGTCCTTGGGGCAGGAGCAGGGCCAGAGCTAACCACAAATAATAATAATAATAATAATAATAATAATAATAATAATAATAATAATAATAATAATAATGTGACTCATAAACTAAGGTGAGATGGAATGAAGGAAACAGCTAGGAGATGATGGATTTCAAGCAGAAAGAAAGAGAAAGCCAAATCCCAGGAAAATAATAATAATAATAATAATAATAATAATAATAATAATAATAATAATAATAATAATAATAATATATTAGATTTGTATGCCGCCCCTCTCTGAAGACTCCGAAGACATTTATACAAATAAATGAAACACAAGCAGAAAAATTCTTGGTAGTGGTAGAAATTTCTAAAGAGCAGACAATTGAAAACTCTTAAAATTGAGCATTTAGGAATGACTATAAATGGCATATTAACTATAAATAATTTGTTTTATTTGATTGTAACATTTTTCAACTTTGATTCATTTGGCAGGCTGCAAAACAATATGGAAATATATACACCATGTGGATCGGACCTCACCTTCTAGTAGTGCTGTCTGGATTCAAAGCTGTGAAAGAAACTATGGGCAGCTTCCCAGAAGAATTCTCTGGTCGAATGGTTGATGCTTTCACATTTGCTGCAGCGAAAGAAAGGGGTAAGTGCAAAGAGTAAGAGATTGTATCTAAATAAGCATCAGATTGTTACAATTTATGTGAATGATATTTATTTATTTATTTATTTATTTATTTATTTATTTATTTATTTATTATTTGGACTTGTATGCCGCCCCTCTCCGAAGACTCGGGGCGGCTCACAGCAAGTGAAACAGTCACAAAATCCAATTAATTAAAATATTTAAAGATTTAAGAAAAACCCCATGTAATAACAGACACACACACAAGCATACCATGTATAAATTAAACGTGCCCAGGGGAGATGTTTAATTTCCCCATGCCTGACGGCAAAGGTGGGTCTTAAGGAGTTTACGGAAGGCAGGAAGAGTAGGGGCAGTTCTAATCTCCGGGGGGAGTTGGTTCCAGAGAGCCAGTGCCGCCACAGAGAAGGCTCTTCCCCTGGGACCTGCCAACCGACATTGTTTAGTTGACGGGACCCGGAGAAGGCCAGCTCTGTGGGACCTAATCGGTCGCTGGGATTCGTGCGGCAGGAGGCGGTCTCGGAGATATTCTGGTCCGATGCCATGAAGGGCTTTAAAGGTCATAACCAACACTTTGAATTGTGACCGGAAATTGATCGGCAGCCAATGCAGACTGCGGAGTGATGGTGAAACATGAGCATACCTAGGTAAGCCCATGACTGCTCTCGCAGCTGCATTCTGCACGATCTGGAGTTTCCGAACACTTTTCAAGGGTAGCCCCATGTAGAGAGTATTACAGTAGTCGAACCTCGAGGTGATGAGGGCATGAGTAACTGTGAGCAATGAGTCCCGGTCCAGATAGGGCCGCAACTGGTGCACCAGGCGAACCTGGGCAAACGCCCCCCTCGCCACAGCTGAGAGATGGTTTTTTAATGTGAGCTGTGGATCGAGGAGGACGCCCAAGTTGCGGACCCTCTCTGAGGGGGGTCAATAATTCCCCCCCCTAGGGTGATGGACGGACAGATGGGATTGTCCTTGGGAGGCAGAACCCACAGCCACTCCGTCTTATCCGGGTTGAGTTTGAGTCTGTTGACACCCATCCAGGCCCCAACAGCCTCCAGGCACCGGCACATCACTTCCACCGCTTCGTTGACTGGGCATGGGGTGGAGATGTAAAGCTGGGTATCATCGGCATCTTGATGATACCTCACCCCATGTCCTTGGATGATCTGCCCCAGCGGTTTCATGTGCATATATGCATAATATGTGTGGGGAAAGTAAGGAATAGTTTAGAAAACATTAACAAATAGTTAACAAATGGTTAAAGTCATCACATAAGCAGAAGAAATATTGCATTCACCCATTTTATACCAAATTATTATACATTTCCATTGCATTCTATCTTGTCCATTACATTTATATATTCACTTAGGCCAGTGTTTCCCAACCTTGGCAACTTGAAGATATTTGGACTTCAACTCCCAGAATTGTAAGCTGCGCGCGTGAGTACGCACGTGCCCCAAAATACCCACCCGCGCACCCTTTTCCACGGGCGCGCACTCCCCATCCTCCTGCCAGCCCATGGGGGAGGGCGGGGGCGTGCCAGCAGTAGAAGGAAAGGGAGCCGCGGCCGCCCCTGCCTCCCCACTGTGCCTCCAGCCCCCTTGCGCCCCTGGCCTCACGGCGCTGCCTCCCGCCCGCCTGATCCGCCCCCTCTTCTCCTCCTCTGCCAAAAGAAAAGCACGGAGCCTGCCTGCTTGTGCCTCCCGTTGCTCCACACAGCTTCGCCCTGCCTGTCATCCTGGACCTCAGTTGTGTTTTTGGGGGGGAGCGGTGGGAAAGCCCTGTGCTGGCCAGGAAAGCCGCTTTCTGGGAAAGCAGCACGCCTTTCAGACACGTTGCTTTCCTGCACCTCTTTCCTGGGGGACGGGAAAGTGGCCTCCTCCCCCCCACCCAGGAAAGAGTTGCAGAAAAGCAGCGCATTTGAAAAGCGCGCTGCTTTCCCGGAAAGCCGGCTTTCCTGGCTGGCACAGGGCTTTCCTGGGCAGCTGGCTTGAGCCTGGTGCCAGTCAGCAAAGCCGGCTGCCCGCCGGAGACGTGGAGAGAAAGAAGGGAAAGAAAGGGGAGGGAAAGAGAAGTGGAGAGGAAAGAAGGAGGGAGGGAGGGAAGGAAGAGAGAGAAAAGTGAACGAGAGGGAGAGAGAAAGGGAGGAAGAGAGGAAGGAAGGAAGAGATAAATATAAAGGGAGAGAGGGAGAAAGAGAGGGAGGGGAAGAGGGGAAGGAAGGAAAAGAGAGAGAGAAAGAGAAAAAAGTGGAAGGAAGAGAGAAGGAAAGAAAGGAAGGGAGAGAGAGAGAAAGAGAGAGAGAGAAGATAGGAAGGAAGAGAGAGAGTGAGAGAGAGCAAGAAAGAAAGAGTGAGAGAGAGGAGAGGAGAGAGGAAGGAAGAGAGTCAGAGAGAGTGAGAGAGAGGAAGAAAGCAAGAGAGAGAGAGGAGTGGAAGGAAGAGAGAGAGAAAGAAAAATGATAGAATAAAGGGGAGAAAAAAGAGCAATGAGAAAATGATTGAGGCAGAGAATGACAGGAAAGAGAGAGAAACAGAGAGAGAAGTGACTCTTGATTTAAAGCATATGGTAAAATCACTTAAATAATAACAGAGAAAAAATAAACCCAGCCCTCACCTGTTTTTATTAATAGTTATGTTTTTGGTTTTGCTGGTTGTTTTAGTTTTAATAGTAATAGAGTTTGGTTTGGTTTTATTATTAATTTCTTTTAATAAAAAAGAAGGGATTTATTTATTTACTTACTTGTTTGTTTGTTTGTTTGTTTATTTATTTATACTTCTATGCCGCCCAGTCCCAAGGGGACTGCCGCTCAGACACTATACTTTTCCGCCTACCCCGGAAAAAAATTAGAGGGAACATTGGTGGGGGCAGTACAAATCTCTAGGGGGAGCTGATTCCAGAGGGCCAGGGGCCCCCACAGAGAAGGCTCCTCCCCTAGGCCCCGCCAAGCGACATTGTCTAGTTGATGGGACCTGGAGAAGGCTGACTGTGGACACTGGGATTCATGCAGCAGGAGATACTTGGAGAGATACTTGGAGAGACACTTGGAGAGATACTTGGAGAGATATTTGGAGAGATATTTAGAGATATACTTGGCAAGAATGAGAGATTACTGGTTATAATAAGTTATAAGGAATCACTTAACATTGTCTGCTGATGCCCTCAGGAATCGTTTTCTCCAATGGCCACACCTGGAAACAGCAGCGACACATTGGCGTCACTTCTCTGCGGAAGCTGGGCCTGGGGAAGAAAAGCATTGAGCATCAGATAGAAGACGCAGTTCAGACTCTGGTGGAGGTCGTTAGACAAACAAAAGGCATGTAATTTGGGATAATGGCTCAAGTTCCTATCTACGTCAAACAAAAATTGTGTATTTGATATGATTTTTAAAAAAAATTGAAACTATTGACAGCATTCCCAATAATGTTTTTCATCCTGTAGAAGTCCTGCTCTTTAATAATTCCTTAAGAAATATCTTCATTTGCAGGAGAGCCTTTTGACCCATCACTTCCAGTAATAAATGCAGTTTCGAACATCATATGTGCTTTGAGTTTTGGACATCAGTTTGCTTCTGAAGATGAAAACTTCCAGAAGTTAATTCAAGCCCTTGAAAGTATTGTGAAATTCATTGGTAGCTTTTTTCATTTGGTAAGTCACGTTTTCTATTCAGGAAGAACTGTTTCCCTCAGTATTTTCATGTAATCATGAATCGAATCTATGGAAAGAACCAACTTGTTGTATATACTCCTGGTCAGTTGGAGGATGATGAAGATATTGAGGACTCTGATTCAAATAGTGTTTATGAATTAGTGGGGGGGGGGGGGTTTACAGGTAATAGAACAAGTGGGAGGCCAGCCACAGGATGGGACTATGAGTTCAGGATCTAGCAAGGGAGAATCAGACGCTCGCTGGGTTAACCCTAAATTCAGAAGGGCCCAAAAACGTAGAGAACAGAGGTCTGGAAGAAGATATTAAGGAGAGGAATGGGTTAAATATTGTAGTGATGTATTTGGCACGTCAGGGGGCCAGTGGGAAAGAAGGGTGGAGTTTCAACATTGCCGATGAGAAAAATTGATGTTTTTCTTGCCGCTCTCAAGTAAGCAAAAGTATTGTGTGATTAACAGTCAGGGCTGCTGCTTTTAGAGATCATGGATTTAGGAAAGTAAATCTTGTTAAGTGGAGAAGGAGAAGGAATGTGAGAAATGCGGTCAAGGGAGATAACGGACCAACAGATAAGTGCGTGTATGAAATGTAATTTGAATTCCAGAAGAGCAGAGAAATAAATGGAGTTTCTTTATTCATGATATAATGCATTTAATAAGAGTTATTTGTAATGGCTAAATTTCTACCAGAAACCAGAACACAACTTATAACAAAGGAGAAATTTCCTGACATGGAGAACAATTAACTAGTGAAACATCTTGCCCGAAGATGTTGTGGGTGCTCCACCATTGGAGATTTTAAGGAAGAGGTTGGACAGCCATTGTCTGAAATGATAAAGAGTCTCTTGCTTAAACATGTGTTGGTCTAGAACAGGGGTCGGCAACATGTAGCTCTGGAGCCACCTGAGAGTCTTTGGGCTCTCTGCCAAGGCTCCCTGTCACCCTGTCAGGGTAGTGGCATGGTTGGAGCCTTAGCGCGGGAACAAAACGCCCCTGCACTTGCTTTTGCATGGCAACAGGATTCCACCTGGTACATTTGCTATTACCATAGAGCAAAGACTGCTGGGAGAGAACGGTGGGGCAGATCTTGCTGGGTGGGGGGCATCCTCCAAGCCTGGCCTTGGGGGAGTGGCATGGGGAAGTGTTCCCCTGTCCTGCCAAGCACAACAGCCCAGCGGGGGGAGATGTTCCAGCAGAAACACCCCCAGTGAAGAGTTGGATGATCGAGAGGCCATTCCTGGAGCCCCTTCTCTCTCTCTCTCTCTCTTTCTCTCTCTCTCGCAAACGTGGTAGTAGCCACCCACCATTTTGTGCCAGTCAGGTAGTGAGCGTGGGGGGAAAAGAGAATTTATCTATCTATCTATCTATCTATCTATCTATCTATCTATCTATCTATCTATCTATCTATCTATCTATCTATCTATCTATTCAATTTTTATGCCGCCCTTCTCCTTAGACTCAGGGCGGCTCACAACATGTTAGCAATAGCCCTTTTTAACAGAGCCATACCTATTGCCCCCACAATTCGGGTCCTCATTTTACCCACCTCGGAAGGATGGAAGGCTGAGTCAACCTTGAGCCGGTGATGAGATTTGCACCGCTGACCTTCAGATCTATAGTCAGCTTCAGTGGCCTCTACCTGCTGCGCCACCCTGGCTCAATTCCCCCCTAGCCAAAGAACCTCACCCATCAGCCAGTCTCCCTCATTGTATCTCTCTCTCTCTCTCTCTCTCTCTCTCTCTCCCTCCCTCTCTCTTTGTGTATGTGTGTCTTACTCTCTCTTGCTCCCTGACTCTGTGTCTCTTCTCACTCTCGGAAAACCCTGTAACCCTGCATGCTCTCTTTGGGATTTTTCACCAGCTCTTTTTCTTTCTTCCTTTTGCAAAGGCAGGAAAATGAGTGGCAGAGGCTTCCCTCCTCCTCCCCCACCTCCTGTCATTGGTACCTTCCTTCCCAGCCCTGCCACAGCTGGGCAGGGGGTCAGGAGAGGAGGAGGACAGCTTCTACCACAGGTTGCGTTCATTGCTTGGCCAGTCCAGCTTTCCTAAAGGAAGGAAGAAAACATCTGGAAAAAAGCCCCAAAGAGACTACACAGGGCTGCAGGGCTTTCCGAGAATGAGAAGAGATGCAGGCAGGGAACAAGAGACACACATACACAATGTTCTGCTGGCGTGTCCCAACCGCCAGTAATTACAGGGTAATTAGTCCAGAAAGACACACACCACACAATAGAAGGAAAACCAAAAGTCTTTATCAACAGAAAAACAGAAACAGCTCCCTTTTTAAATGTCAAAGGGATTTTCTGGTACACACAAAGCACAGGTTAAATGCAATCCAATTGCTCACCCAATAACTGGGAAATTGAGTCCAATTCTAAAGTCCAGAGAGTCCACACACAATCTTGAACAGCACAAAAACCACATTCTTGATGAAACAATGAATCAGATAAACTGCCATGAGGCTAAAACACCAGGCTGCACTTTTATCTGTAGCTCTAATTACAGCAGCCCCACCCCAACCACAGGTGGCCTCATTTTCGATGCAATAATCCTTAATTGTTGTCTCCTATGCATCGCTCTACGCATGCGTGGATGTGTCATTAATTCTTGTTCAGAATCCAGGGATGATACAGATGATTGATCTCCTCCTGGGCTGTCTGCCAAACTCCCCTCTTCCCTGTCACTCACGCCTCCTTGGTCAGAGGAGACTTCATCGGGAGATTCCATCGGGAGCAAAACAGGCCTGTGGCATGTGGATGTCTCCCCCACCTCCACCTGCACATTCCTTGGGGCAGGAGCTGGGCCAGAGCTAACCACAACACACAAACTTACAGACATAGTGATAGAGACACACAGAGAGAGGGGGAGAGAAAGAGAGAGAGAGAGGAATGAGAGAGGAATGAGAAGGATGTAGAGAGAAAAAGAAAGACAGATGAGAGAAAGATAAGAGGGAGGGAGATGGACATAGAGAAAAAGAAAAATGAGAGAAAGAGAGAGATAGAGAGAGAAGGAGATAGAGAGGGAGAAAGATGTATCTCTATCTCTATCTCTCTATCTCTCCCCTCCCTCTCTGTCTTACTCTCTCTTGCTCCCTGACTCTGTGTCTCTTCTCACTCTCGGAAAAGAGAGAAAGAGAGAGATAGAGAGAGAAGGAGATAGAGAGGGAGAAAGATGAGAAGGAGGGAGGGAGAGATAGAGGGAGAGATAGAGGGAGTTACACATTTCTCGTGGAAAACATGGAGCCACAAAATCTGGGTAGATGTGGCTAGGGAGGGTGAGAGTGAGTGACATCGAGTTGGCCACACTCACCCAGGTTTTGTAGCTCCTAATGTTTTATTATCAGTGTGAAATGGTCTCTAGTGACTCTTTGAGTGTTAAAGATTGCCAAGCCTTTGACTAGAAGATCACCAAGATTCCTTCCAACTCTCTTATTCATTATGAAAATATAAAAATCAATGTATTTAATTCAGAATTTAGGCTGGGATGTGAATTCATTTGGTCTATTTGTTTTTTTGAGTCATGGCTTACTTTGCGTTGGGTCACCATATTTAAGAAAGGCTCCTGGAGAGAATGAGATAATTTTATAATACCTTCAAAATAATCAATCTGCCTCTACCATAATTCTTTTCTGGAAGAATTTGGGAATGGTTTTTCTGGAGGACTTTTGAGGTCTGATTCCATGGATGTTTTAATATGCTTGTAGTATTTTTGTTGAGCTATTAAATGCTGTCTATTACTGTGAGCTGCTGAGAGTCTTCTTTGGTTGCAGTGGGAAGTAAATAAACTACTTTTTCTTTTCCATTTCTATTAGGCATTTGTTGTGTTTCCACAATTAATGAGCTACCTCCCAGGCCCTCACAAGGAGGCCTTGGGTTCTTTAGACGTGATCTCTTCCTTTGCAATGGAGGAAATAGAGAAACACAAGGAATCCAGCGCTTTGCACGAGCCACAAGATTTCATTGATCACTATCTTCTTCAGATGGAGAAGGTATGGATTTATTTTAGTTCAAGGACTTATGACATTCCTGGCTATAAGTAGACATGAAGAGCTAGTGGTATTGCCTTCCTTGGGTTTTCTTCCATTTTTTTCATTTCCTGTTGTGTTTAGCCCATGTTAAATTCAGGTAAAAAAGAGCAATATTATATCTCTGCAATCTTAGACATTATTTATGGGGGATATTAGAATTAAAAATATTAACAGGGATTTTTAAAATTAATTCATATTTAAATAAATCCTTACCCAGAAATGTTTGGACTAAAACAGTGATGGCGAATCTATGGCACGGATGCCACAGGTGGCACATGGAGTCATATCTGCTGGCACGCGAGCCATTGCCTTAGCTCAGCTCCAATATGCATGTGTGTGCCAGGCAACAGATTTTTGGCTCACACAAAGACTCTGGGAGGGCATTTGTGACTCCAGAGAGCCTCCAAAGAGCTGGGGGAGGGTATATTTACCCTCCCCAGGCTCCATGGAAGCCTTTGGCACCTGGGAAGGGTGAAACACAAGCCTACTGGGCCCACCAGAAGTTGGGAAAGAGGCCATTTTTGGCCTCTAGGGGGCCTCCAGGGGGCAGGGGAAGCTGTTTCCGTCCTCCCCAGGCATTGAATTATGGGTGTGGGCACTCACGCATGCACAATAGTGCACGCCCACGCTCTTTCGGCACCCTAGGAAAAAAAGGTTCACCATCACTGGACTAGAAGATCTCCAAGGTCCCTTCCAGTTCTATTCTGATCGATTTAATAGTCACAAAAGCTTGAAATTAGAGAAGTCCTATGCATCACTTTGGGCATAATTTTAGATTTAGATTCTCTAGTATTCTCAGTCATCCAGATCATGGTCGTGGTTGTCCCAAAAGTGCTTTTTCAGGAGGCAACTGGACTTTCTTGTTTTTTATTTGAAGACGTTTGCTTTCCTCAGCTCTGAGAGGATAGTGGGGTATGGAAGGATTTATATTCCTTGCAGACAGCAGGAATATACTGTAAATCTCACAGGAAGAGAACCTGGTCTGTTTGTTGTTGCAACAGACACAACCTTGACTACTCTGGTGGTTTGGTAAAAACTTAATGATGACTTGGAAGAATCTAGCATGCATTCAAAAACTCGGATGGTTTTGCGTGGTAGCCACAAAAACTTATACGATAGTTTGGCCACTCATGTACATCATCTTTACGCATAACTTTCAATTAGTTATATATATGGCTAGCTGATGAGGCCAAAATAAGGCTGAAATAGATCTATCCTAGTCTCCCTTAATTTTCAAATTTAGCCAAAAGACATATGTCATATGTTTTTTTTGCTGAATTTGAAAATTAAGGGAGACTAGGATAGATCTATTTCAGCCTAATTTTGGCCTCATCAACTAGCCATACCCTCACTGGGACTTGAACCTGCAACCTTTGCCTTGTAAGGCAGAGAATTAACCTCTAGGCTACAGTATCCAATCCCTTCAGCTCTGCACCACGGTAGGGTTACATACTTTTGTGTCAAATCACCCTGCTGTAGTGAAGGAACATCACAGCTCCTTATTTGCCTCTCAGCCCAACCCAGGGCCATTTCCAAGGCTAATTTTATTGATAGCTGTTATATATAGTTATATATAAATAACTAATATTATATATATAGAAATAACTAAATAACTAATAATATATACATAGCAAGCTGATGAGGCCAAAATAAGGCTGAAATAGATCTATCCTAGACTCCCTTAATTTTCAAATTCAGCAAAAAAAAACATGTGACATATATATCTATCAGTTAAGTATATATAATTACTGTTCCACATACAAACATTAACTGAGATAGCCAAACATAAAATAAAAGGAAATGAGTTTAAATTCTTCAAAAGCCAAATCACTTTTTGGTTTTGGATACTTAGTGTGAACCTATCACTTTAATTGTTACTTTCCTGCATTGATTTAGCTATTTAACCACCAGGAATATATTTATTCTAATGACCTGTAGCATAGAGGGGAAAATAACCACATAGAATTATTGTAATTTTCTTTTTCTTTTTTGTTTTAAACATCAGAGCAACAATGACCCTGACTCTACCTACAATGAAGACAACTTGGCTCAGTGTATTGTTGATTTTTTTGGTGCTGGAACAGAGACAACCTTCACTACTATAATGTGGGCTCTGCTCTTCTTGACCAACCATCCTGACATCCAAGGTGAGACACAGCTGGCAATGGGAACAAATGCCATTCTCAGGTTCTTCAATGCACAGAAAATATTTGAAGCCCTAAGCTATTGAATGAGGAGCATAATCTACTCTTCAGATCAATTTCCTTGTGTAGATTCTTTTTTTGGGGGGGAGGATAATGTTTTTATTGTTTTTCACACCTTGCAGAGATTTCAATTTACATACCTCAAATTAAAATATAATACAATACAATATGAAATGCCAATTTCTTAGTCAAATTAATCAATTTTTTCAAATTATTCATCCAATTATTTTCTGGTAGATTCCTGTGTAGATTCTTGGTCCTTCACAAAGGATGTGAAGATCAGCAGCATTAAAGGAAAGCTAGGAATGTACAGAGAGAAAGAGCCTTCTTTGAATTCTCAACAAAATGTTGAGCGAAGAACTAAAAATTGGAATCAATATAAATCTGAAACATTTAACAGATTCACTGTAGAAAATTATCATGGTTTTCAGATTGGTTCTTTGTTTCTGGCCTAAACTGCATATAGAAAACCAAATTTCAGAATAATAAATATCGGGGGGGAAATCAAGATAGCAGGAGTAGCCAGATGCAAGATCCAAGGCTCTGTGCCATGAAGAGAAGGGATGGGGAAATTATGGAGGATTCCTCATCACTTGTAGCACCAAATGAAGCCCTCAATCTTCCCCTTAGCCCTACCTTCTTCCTGCCCTGTTACTGCTGATTCTGCTACTTGACTGAAGACCAGAGGCTGAAGGGACCAAATTGGGGTGGTGTGGCAGAGAAAGGGGATTGTTCCAGAGTCGAGAGCCAGCTGAGACTTGTATTTTCAATCTGCCCACCATTGCAGACCACTGGTCAAAGATTTGGGGGAGAGGGGGAGAGCCAATCTAAGACCATTCTATGCAGCAGCAAGGAACATGACCAGGACTGTTCATTATCAGAAAACGTTGGACGTACTGAGGTGCTTCCACAATATCCATTTTAACCAGTGTCATCACTGCCCACAAGATGCCCAGTTGGGAACTCCTTTCATATCCCCTAAATGAGCCCGCTAAGTGGTAACTATTTATCTATTCATGTTCTTATGCTTTCAAATTGGTACATCAGGAGACAAATGATAGGAGCTCACCAAGATCTATTTGAATCTCAAATCCATATAGTCTCTTTATATTGCAGTTTAATCCGCTCCAACCCAGTTCAAAATACACAGCTCAAATTAAAAAAAAGGGATAAATGACACAATACAACTTCAGGTAAATCAAACTTAGGAAGCAATACTGACTGACAATCAATTTCACATGCTGTTGTGCACATTCAACTTTGTACAGAACAAAGTATTCAATGAGAATATTTTATTCACTCAGATCTAGGATGTGTTATTTGAGTGTTCCCTTTATTTTTTTGAGCAGTATATCTCATCAAACACAATAACAAGTTACATAATGTTATTATATCAGATTCTTAGGTATTTCCTACTTTGTGCCTACCGTTCCTGTCCTAATGTCTTTTTTATCTTTTCTATCTCTACTTTATACTTATATTATGTTAAACATATTATGATACAATACTATATTTGTATGACAAATAAAATAAATAAATGAAGCTCAAGCTCAGCTGCTAATCTAAACATGCATGCATAGTTTATTATATTTCTTTTAACCAGCAGGTTGCGTTGTCAGTTCCCAATATCACAAATCGGTTCTTTTCTTGAACTAGTATTTCTCCTCAAAGTTGGGCTTTTAGTAGAGTTCCTTTAATTCTCTCTATAGTCTTTTCCCCTTGCTAGATAGGCGCTGTCTCCATTTTGAAACTCTTTTGTTCCCTTTTAAGTTTTTAATTTTCTCCTTTTAAGCATTACATCAGCCAAACACTCACCAGCTTCGGTACTTCTCCACCTCTGTCCAGCACGTACACTTAGATCCCAGGCAACCCAAGATTTCTTCAATCAACCTGTTCATTTGTGGCTGGCACAGCTAATGATGATATTTAAATCGTCTTCCTCACTTGCTTGCTGAGGGGCTGGGGCTGGCTCCCTGGGGGAGTTGCAACCCCCCAAGTCCGCCAACAGGTTCATCTCTTTTCCCCTGCCCCTCCAGGGCAGTTCGGACTTAGAATCCATTTGAAGCCCTCTGGTAAGGTGGGGCAGAGCCGATAGTAGCATAAAAGTCAATGAGCAGACAGCTGGAATTGGAGGCCTAGTTAGGGCTTTGAACTTGGTATTCCAATAGATAAGGAGTCCAGAAGACAACAATAAATTGAAAGTTCTCATACTCTGAAAACATTGGCGGACCCCAGGGGAAGAGCCTTCTCTGTGGCAGCCCCAGCCCTCTGGAATCAACTTCCCCCAGAGATTATAACGGCCCCCACCCTCCTTGTCTTTCGCAAGTTACTTAAGACCCACCTATATCGCCAGGCATGGGGGAACTGAGACATCTCCCCCAGGCTTATTATATTTCATGTTTGATGTGTATGTGCTGTATGGTTTTTAATTGTTGAGGTTTTTATATACAGTATTTTATTATTAGATTTGTTCCATTGTTATACTGTTTTTATTACTGTTGTGAGCCGCCCCGAGTCTTCGGAGAGGGGCGGCATACAAATCTAATGAATTGAATTGAAATTGAATTGAATTGGTGGCAATAGGACTCTAAGGATTAAAATTTGGAAACAAATTTTAATTTGTTTGGAAACGAAGCTTCCATTTCTATCTTTTTTTCTTTTCTAGAGAAAGTCCAGAAGGAGATTAAAGATGTGTTTGATATCTCACAGTCAATTTTCTATCAGGATCGGAAGAAGCTGCCCTACACCAACGCTGTGATTCATGAAATGCAGCGTGTAAAATATGTCTTGTTAGCTGGGCTTCCCAGACAAACTACAAAAGATGTGAAGATGAAGGATTACCACATTCCAAAGGTGAGAAATGCTAACAGCAGCCTAGATGCTATTGGAACCCTGACACAGCCACTACTCCCAGAAATTGTTTTGGAAATGAAAAAATGTGGGTCCATAAATCAAGCTAAAACCAAATGTTTCATCAATATTGTTTGAACTTTGCTGCCTGTTTCCCTTATGAAACCGCTCTGCTTAATCATCTCTTTGTTTGCAGGGGACCATTATTTTGCCAGATTTGCGTTCTGTTCTCCTTGATCCTGAACAATGGGAGACACCCGAAGAATTCAACCCAAATCACTTTTTAGATAAAGATGGGAAGTTCATTGAACGAGAAGAGTTTCTGCCCTTTGGAATAGGTACATCTTTGAACCCAAAGCAGTTTATCACATATAGATTTCTGTATGGTTTTTAATTGTTGAGGTTTTTATATACAGTATTTTATTATTAGATTTCATTGAGTTGTTCTGAAGTCATCAATGATTTCATTGAGTTGTTCTGAAGTCATCAATGATTGAATAGATAATCAAGGAATCTAAATTCCTTCTAGTTTGAAAACCACGAGGGTCTGAAATTCCTCTTGGGCTAACACATTTAAACTACAAAGAAATAATTATATTTAGATTGTAATCACTAGAGCTTTGTAAGATATCTACAAGTTTGCATAATAATTTCTGGTATTTGAAGGAGAATTATTAGTCAAATCTGCTTTATTGGCATTGTTGTTACAATGGACTCTGGCACTTAGGTCATTAGATAGAATAGAATAGAATAGAATAGAATAGAATTTTATTTGCCAAGTGTGATTGGAGACACAAGGAATTTGTTTTGCTGCAGATGCTCTCAACGTACATAAAAGAAAAATATACATTTGTCAAGAATCATAAGGTACAACACTTAATGATTGTCATAGGGGTCAAATAAGCAATGAAGAAACAATCAATATTAATAAAAATCTTAGGATACAAGCAACAAGTTACAGATATGAGTGCTCCAAGGTCCTTAACAGAGCGAGGGTCGTCTACAAGATTGTGTCCTCCAAGTTTGTATTTTGTGTTCTGATTCGTTTTACAAATGTGTAAGACAGAGCGTTTACTGGTTGAGATTTTAAGTTTCCAGTTATCAGGCCATTGTGATACATGGTCTGATAACTTGGCGTGAACTCCCTTCTACACAATTTTGAAAAGCATACATTACCATGATACCAATCATGGAAAAACATATCATTATAAAACAATTATTAAAAACATCTTGCATACATTGCGAGGGTCATAGTAAGACACTTTTCTTACTTTTGCAGACAAAGTCTATAAAATTAGGACCCAGTTTTAATTAATTAAAACTGTCTTACTCTGTCTCTCACAAATTATAATTAATTAATATGCCACCTAACTTATAATAAAATGACTTTAGGTAGCTTAGTTCAACTAAAGCTTGAACCATGGGGGCACAGTGGTTAGAATGCAGTATTGCAGGAAACTCTGTCCACATCCAACTGTTTGATCCTGACCAGCTCAAAACTGATTCAGCCTTCCATCCTTCCAAGGTCTGTAAAATGAGCACCTAGATTTTTGGAGGCCATGAGCTGACATTGTAAATCACTTCCAGGCAGGGGTGGGCTGCTGCCTGGACCCGGGGTGGTGGTGGTGGTGGTGGACGCAGTGGGGTAATGAAAATGGAGCTCCACCCAGAGCACCCAATTTGCACTGAAAGATGTTGGAAGAAAATACAAGGCATCCTGCATAAGCCACGCCCACAGTGTGGTAGTAAAATTTTTGGTAGCCTTTCACTGCTTCCAGGGTACGGTAAACCCTTGTGGGGTAATATATAAAACTAAGAACTACTGCAAATGCTAAAGGTTATAAGTGAAAGGTTATAGGTTTATCAATATTAGCAATAACATTCTTCCTTACTATAAATAATAATAATAATAATAATAATAATAATAATAATAATAATAATAATTTATTAGATTTGTATGCCACCCCTCTCCGAAGACTCGGGGCAGCTCACAACAACAATAAAACAATATTACAATGAAACAAATCTAATATTAAAAACATCTAAAAACCCATCATTTAAAACCATGCAGCAGACGCAAACCAAACATAAAATATAAAAGCCTGGGGGAGGTGTCTCAGTTCCCCCATGCCTGGCAATACAGGTGGGTCTTAAGTAATTTGCGAAAGACAAGGAGGGTGGGGGCAGTTCTAATCTCTGGGGGGAGTTGATTCCAGAGGGCCGGGGCCGCCACAGAGAAGGCTATTCCCCTGGGGCCCGCCAAACGACATTGTTTAGTCGACGGGACCTGGAGAAGGCCAACTCTGTGGGACCTTATCGGCCACTGGGATTCGTGCGGTAGAAGGCGGTTCCAGAGGTATTCTGGTCCGATGCCATGTAGGGCATCAGAATAAACCTTCCTTTGCAAGAATCACCTTATGGTCATGGATTCTGGAGCAGGAAATAGATGGTCTCCTTCAATTGGCATTCTCCCTGTTTAGGAATAGAAAGCCCTTATTTTATTTTTTGGCATTTTATTTGCGCATGTGCATGCAAAGTGCATAGGTGGCCACGAGGTGTGGCCATGTGACACAGGAATAAATGAACCAATATCGGGGTAAATTAGAACCCACCCCTGCTGATGGGGTATATTCTGGATAAATGAATATTATTTCCTTCATACTTTCTGTCATCTGCAGGTCAGCGTGTATGTGTAGGACAACAACTGGCAAGAATTGAGATCTTCACCTTTCTGACCAACCTGTTGAAGGCCTTCAGCTTTCAGTTGCCTCAAGGAGTGAAAAAACTCAATGAAACACCTATTATAAAGGTGACAGCGCATCCACAGCCTTATAAACTATGTGCCATTCCCACAAAGACTTAAACCTTAACACTACAGAAAGCATAAACCTAAATACAGACTATTCAATATGATAAACGTTTCCTATTGTTCTGCCGGGCTCTCGACACAATCCCCTAATTAAATGCAAAGGTAGAAAAAGCAGACACACACACACGTGAAAAGTCAAGAATAATGTCTTTATCCAAAGAAAAATAGAAGCAAAACACCCTTTTGGTAGTCAAAGGGCTCACCTTCAAAGCAAACAGACTTGAATGCAGTGAAAAAACAAACAAAACTGTTCTGTCTGGGTCACTCCGGAAGCTATAACCAACCCAAAAAGATAAGGATAAGCCAGACACACCGGTGCAATGCAAATGCAGTTTATAAAGTTCAAGAGAAATAAAACTAACAGAAAATGTTCTTACAAAGCAGGAAAACACTGGAACTCCATATATATCCACGAAGGCAATAGTTCATGCAGCAATACAGGATTCTTGCTGCCAAGACGAGGCTGTAGATAGTAGATATACACCTCCCATGGGTCTTCCAAACTGCTGGGCCACAAGCCAGGAACAGAGATGCCAAGAAACAAGACACGGTACCGCAACTCCAAACTGATAACACTCCACATGGCTTCAAGGGCTGGCCTGCCTTATATACCCTTTCCCTGCTAATGAGGACCACACCCAAGCCCAGCTGTTCCTAATTCACTGCTGATAGTATTTCTTCAATTGCTCCTTTCTTTGATCTGAACGTCTCTGTCGCATGTCAATGACAGCTTGAGCTTCGTCCCCTAGTGACTCCAAGCTACTGGCTGGGGAGAGCCCCTCCCCGGGGCTCTCATGCTGTTCTTCCTCGTCACCTTCCTGACTATACTCTCCCCTGGCCGACTGCTCAGCCCCCTCCTCTTCACTTTCATCCTCCTCCGGGCATGGTGCCAGCAAAGACGCAGCTGGACCCTGATCGGCCTCAGGCTGAACCATAACAGAAAAAAAACTCAAAGCAATTAACAAGTAGCTGTGAAGTCGCCACAGCTACTCTCCTTCAAAGGTTTCCCAACTCACACGTTTGACTATGGTTTCAGTTCAGAGTCCTGATATCAAAGCAGAGAGTCCTGAGAAGAGGAGGAGGAGCCAGATGGCGGTGGAGGAAGGTGAACACTGGGGAGCTGTCAGCCGGTCGTGAGGCTGGGAGAGAGGCACAAAAGGAGATGAACAAATCATGTATAAGGGAAATATATGACTATGAAGACTACTCCAATTCTTCTGAGGGATTCTTACCTGCAGTACTATACCTGATGGACATCTGAATTAAATTCACCCATTCCTTTCCATTTTAGTTCACTGATTCCTAAGATGTTGATGTTCAGTCTTGTCATCTCTCGTTTGATTATGTCCAGCTTGACTTGATTCGTGGATCTTACATTCCAGTATGGAGTATAGATCTTTACAGCATTGGACTTTTCTTTCGCCACCAGATACATCCACAGTTGGTTGTCCTTTCAGCTTTGGCCCAGTCACTTCACACTGTCTGGTGCTACTAGTACTAGCCCTCTGCTCTTCTCCATTAGCATGGACACCTTCTGACTTGAGGAGCTCATCTCCCAAGGTCATGTCTTTTTTCATTTTTCCTCTATCTGTCTCTCTCTCATTCTTTCCCTCCCCCTCTCTAATTATCTGGCTCTCCCATTCTTTTTTTTCTCCATCCCACCCTTCTTCTACCCAACATCCCACACCCACTTCCCAACCCCAACATCCAGAGAATAATTATAAGACAGAAATTCTTTCTGTCATAGAAACATAGAAACATAGAAGACTGACGGCAGAAAAAGACCTCATGGTCCATCTAGTCTGCCCTTACACTATTTCCTGTATTTTATCTTACAATGGATATATGTTTATCCCAGGCATGTTTAAATTCAGTTACTGTGGATTTACCAACCACGTCTGCTGGAAGTTTGTTCCAAGGATCTACTACTCTTTCAGTAAAATAATATTTTCTCATGTTGCCTTTGATCATTCCCCCAAATAACTTCAGATTGTGTCCCCTTGTTCTTGTGTTCACTTCCCTATTAAAAACACTTCCCTCCTGAACCTTATTTAACCCTTTAACATATTTAAATGTTTCGATCATGTCCCCCTTTTTCCTTCTGTCCTCCAGACTATACAGATTGAGTTCATTAAGTCTTTCCTGATACGTTTTATGCTTAAGACCTTCCACCATTCTTGTAGCCTGTCTTTGGACTCGTTCAATTTTGTCAATATCTTTTTGTAGGTGAGGTCTCCAGAACTGAACACAGTACTCCAAATGTGGTCTCACCAGCGCTCTATATAAGGGGATCACAATCTCCCTCTTCCTGCTTGTTATACCTCTAGCTATGCAGCCAAGCATCCTACTTGCTTTTCCTACCGCCCAACCACACTGCTCACCCTAAATCCTTCTCTTCTGAAGTTTTTGCTAACACAGAACTGCCAATGCAATACTCATATTGAGGATTCCTTTTCCCCAAGTGCATTATTTTACATTTGGAAACATTAAACTGCAGTTTCCATTGCTTTGACCATTTATCTAGTAAAGCTAAATCATTTACCATATTACAGACCCCTGCAGGAATATCAACCCTATTGCACACTTTAGAGTCATCGGCAAATAGGCAAACCTTCCCTACCAAACCTTCCCTTATGTCACTCACAAACATATTAAAAGAATAGGACCCAGAACAGACCCTTGTGGCACACTGCTTGTAACCTGTCTCTGCTCAGAATACTCGCCATTAACAATAACTCTCTGATGTCTACGCTTCAGCCAGTTTGAAATCCACTGAACTATCCAGGGTGTCAGTCCAATCTTCACTAATTTATCTATCAGCTCTTTATGTGGAACCGTAACAAAGGCTTTGCTGAAGGCCAGACAGGCAATATCCATGGCACCACCTTGATCCAACACCTTTGTGACATAGTCAAAGAAATCAATAGAAGATTGATGGCAGAAAAAGACCTCATGGTCCATCTAGACTGTCCTTATATTTTATCTTAGGATGATATATGTTTATCCCAGGCATGTTTAAATTCAGGTACTGTGGATTAACTAACTATGTCTGCTGGAAGTTTGTTCCAAGCATCTATTACTCTTTCAGTAAAATAATATTTTCTCATGTTTCTGATCTTCTGACCCGTTCCGGTAAGGGCCAAGAATGATAGCCCACTCCTGTATAAAAGCAATGTATCATAAAGTCAAATAAGTTAAGAGAAATGTTATAATGGTAGGCATGTTAAGTATTAGTAGTAATATGAGACTAGAAATAAATTATGAATATGGTCGTAAATTTTAACTGTTATGACGCAAAGAAAAATGTACTCAGACGACAGCCTGTTTAATGAAGGATGAAATGTTTGTATTCAAAGAAAATTTAAGAAACATTTTAAGAGAGAAAGTGATTAGATTGTAACCAGAGAGAGACCTAGATGAGACATACAGAGCCGGGGTGGCGCAGTGGTTAGAGTGCTGCACTGCAGGCTATTTCAGCTAACTGCTAGCTGTAGTTCACTAGTTCAAATCTCACCAGGCCTTCCATCCTTCCGAGGTGGGTAAAATGAGGACCCAGATTATTTGGGGCAATAGGCTGATTCTGTAAACCACTTAGAGAGGGCTGTAAAAGCACTATGAAGTGGTAGATAAGTCTAAATGCTATTGCTATTTGGATCCAGTCATGGTTTAGCTCTAAGTATGGGATTAAAAAAAAACACATTGGTTGTTCTATACTGGCACATGAGGGATGCCAAGCCTTTTATTCTTTTGTTAATTCAATCAACAGCATCTTATTGCTTCAAGCATGGTATCAATTTGGGCTATCTGTGAAGTTTGCTCTGGCTGGAGATTGTGAAGCCCATAGGAGAAATTTATTTTAAAATAAAAAAGGATTCTAGGACTGCAACGTTCTACCTGTCAATGACTACTTCAGCTTCAATCGCAACAACACAAGAGCAGGCAACAGATTCAAACTTAATATTAACCGCTCCAAACTTGACTGTAAAAAATATAACTTCAGCAACCGAGTTGTCGAAGCGTGGAACTCATTACGAGTCTACGGAAAGGAGCGGCATACAAATCTAATAAATAAATAAATTACCTGACTCAGTAGTGTCAACCCATAACCCCCAATATTTTCCCCTTAGACTATCCACGATTGACCTCTCCAGGTTCCTTAGAGGTCAGTAAGGGGCGTGCATAAGTGCACCAGTGTGCCTTCCGTCCCCTGTCCAATTGTCTCTCCTTATTTCATTTATCTTTTCTTCCTTTCAAATATGTTCACTATACTTTTATATCTTTTCTTCTATTCTTCTCTTTATTTATATTATTACATATCTATTCTCTTCAATGTGTATTATGTATTGGACTAAATAAATAAATGAATGAATGAATGAATGAATGAATGAATGAATGAATGAATGAAACATAGAAATATAGAAGTCTGACGGCAGAAAAAGACCTCATGGTCCATCTAGTCTGCCCTTATACTATTTTCTGTATTTTATCTTAGGATGGATGGATGTTTATCCCAGGCATGTTTAAACTCAGTTACTGTGGATTTATCTACCACGTCTGCTGGAAGTTTGTTCCAAGGATCTACTACTCTTTCAGTAAAATAATATTTTCTCATGTTGCTTTTGATCTTTCCCCCAACTAACTTCAGATTGTGTCCCCTTGTTCTTGTGTTCACTTTCCTATTAAAAACACTTCCCTCCTGAACCTTATTTAACCCTTTAATATATTTAAATCTTTCGATCATGTTCCCCCTTTTCCTTCTGTCCTCCAGACTATACAGATTGAGTTCATTAAGTCTTTCCTGATACGTTTTATGCTTAAGGCCTTCCACCATTCTTGTAGCCCGTCTTTGGACCCGTTCAATTTTGTCAATATCTTTTTGTAGGTGAGGTCTCCAGAACTGAACACAGTATTCCAAATGTGGTCTCACCAGCATTCTATATAGCGGGATCATAATCTCCCTCTTCCTGCTTGTTATACCTCTAGCTATGCAGCCAAGTATCCTACTTGCTTTTCCTACCGCCTGACTGCACTGCTCACCCATTTTGAGACTGTCAGAAATCACTACCCCTAAATCCTTTTCTTTTGAAGTTTTTGCTAACACAGAACTGCCAATACAATACTCAGATTGAGGATTCCTTTTCCCCAAGTGCATTATTTTACATTTGGAAACATTAAACTGCAGTTTCCATTGCTTTGACCATTTCTCTAGTAAAGCTAAATCATTTACCATATTACAGACCCCTCCAGGAATGAATGAACGAATGAATGAATGGAAAGTAATATGTTTATTGGCACCCAAAAGGAAATTAAAATAAAATGTAACTAACTTGCTTAGCATTATCGTTCAAACATGACCTTCTGGTTTGACATGGTGAGATATACAACAATAGACCGAAAAAGTTTTAATGTACAATAAATGGAAAAAAAGGATAAATTAAGTGAAGAGGCATACAGGAAACAGATTTATGCTTTTTATGGCGTTTTCAAAAGTTTAAGCTTGTGTTGGAATAGCACATAGTTTGTAAGGGTGAGGATGCATTGTCATCTTTGCAATAGGTTCTTCATTGAGTTCTTTCACTCCTTCAGGCAATTGGAAGCTGAAGGCCCTCAACAGGCTGGTCAGAAAGATGAAGATCTCAATTTTTGCCAGCTGCTGTCCCACACATGCACGTAGACCTGTAGAAGAGACAAAGCATGGATGAAGAAAGTGAAGGGCTGCAAAAATTTTTACTTCCACTGTGGACATGGCTTATTTTGAGGGTGTGGCTTGCCCACCATGTGACCAGGTGGGAGTGGCTTGATGATCGTGTGATGGGGTGGATTAAAGGTCATGTGACTGGCTTAATGGCGGCCAACTTGACACCACTCACGTCAAGGGTTGGGTTAGGATTAGGTTGCCTGGCCTCTCCTCACCTCAAAGAGATACAATTTATTTATTTATTTGTTGTTTGTTTGTTTGTTTGTTCATTCGTTCATTCATTCATTCATTCATTCAATTTTTATGCCACTCTTCTCCTTAGACTCAGGGCGGCTTACAACATGTTAGCAATAGCACTTCTTAACAGAGGCAGCCTACTGCCCCCACAATCCGGGTCCTCGTTTTACCCACCTCGAAAGGATGGAAGGCTGAGTCAACCTTGAGCCGGTGATGAGATTTGAACCGCTAACCTTCAGATCTACAGTCAGCTTCAGTGGCCTGCAGTACAGCACTCTACCTGCTGCGCCACCCCAGCTCTTTCCCTCTCTATTTTTTTAAAATTTATTTATTTTGTTCAATACACAATAATACACAATGAAGGTTATAGAGGATATAGCAGAGAAGAAATACGAGATATAGGAGAGACTATAGGACAGGGGATGGAAGGCTTATGTACGCCCCTTACTGACCTCTTAGGAATCTGGAGAGGTCAACTGTGGATAGTCTAAGGGTAAAATGTTGGGGGTTAGGGGATGATACTACAGAGTCCAGTAATGAGTTCCATGCTTCGACAACTCCATTACTAAAGTCATATTTTTTACAGTCAAGTTTGGAGCGGCTAATATTAAGCTTGAATCTGTTGTGTGCTCTTATGTTGTTGTGGTTGAAGCTGAAGTAGTCTTTGACCAGTAGGACATTGCAGCATATGATCTTGTGGGCAATACTTAGATCATGTTTAGATCATTCAAATTTAATTCTTTGTATAAATGCCCTATATTACAGACATGCACACAAAAATATACATTATCTACTATATAAAGTGTGTATATATTTTGTTGTAAGCTGCCCTGAGTCTCAGGAGAAGGGCACCATAGAAATCTAATTAATAAAATAAATAAAAACAAATAAGTAAGTAAATAAAATAAGAAATGAGTAAGCCACTTTGGGCTCAAGGATTTACCTATTCCAAAGGGCAGAAACTCTTCTCGGTCAATGAATTTACCATCCTCATCTAAAAAATGATTTGGATTGAATTTTTCAGGAGTCTCCCATTGTTCGGGATCAAGGAGAACAGAGCGCAGGTCTGGGATGATAAAGGTCCCCTGTAAACAGTTTCATAAAGGAAACAGGCAAAGAAGTTCAAACAATATTGATGAAACACTTGCACATAACTTGTTTGTTCATTTCTCAGAGCAGTTTCTAAGAGCAGTGGGTGCTCAACAGCTTAATTTCATTTCTCTTAACTAGTGTTGGGCGAACCCAACAATGTTCAGGTTTGGGTTCGGCACCAGAATTTTAAAAAAAGTTCGGGTTTGGTACTTTCAAGTTCAGCGCTTGGGAAAGCGCCGGGAAGCGCCGCCGTCCAGCTGTCACCTTCCGGAACAGCTGGGGTGCTTCGCAGCGCTCTTCCAAACCCGAACCCGAACTTTTGCTGAACTTCCAAGTTCGGCTTTCGGGAAACCGCCGAGGAGTGCCCCGGCTGTTTCTGAAGGTGACAGCTGGGCAGCAGCACTTCCCAGAACAGCCAGGGAGCTGTCGGCCAGTCAGGAGATGCAAAAGGAGGTGGGGAATCCCACGAGGAGATTCCGGGGCGGAGCTTTGACATCACTAAGACGTCCTTCCTGGAGTCCCCATTTCAGCCAGGCAGGAAAGACGTCTCAGTGATGTCAAAGCTCCGCCCCTGGAATCTCCTCATGGGATTCCCCACCTCCTTTTTCACCACTCGACCGGCCGACAGCTCCCCAGCTGTTTTGGAAGGTGACAGCTAGGCGGCGGCGCTTCCTGGTGCTCTCCTGAACCCGAACTTTTGCCGAACTTTTGCAAAAATTCGGGTTTGGGTTCGGTATACCAAACCGCGCAAAGTTCGGTATGAGCCCAAACTTTGCGGGTTTGGTTCGACCAACACTACTCTTAATTAATGTCACCTTGTCTCTTGAAGAAGGGGATAAAGAAACATGGCTATACATGACTACAATTCTGATTTTAAGTTGACCCCCCTAAAACTCTTATCAACTTCCTAGGATAAATATAAAACATTTAAGGTTCCAATTTTAAAAGGTCTTTCGAATTACACCTACAATTCATCCCTCAAAAATATTCTTGCTTATTTAATTTTGCATAACTAATTGACATTTTCACATAGACACCTTCCATCCAAGTGCCATATTTCCATTTTTCTTTCATTATGGGCCACTACAACGCATCCTGAACATATTTCTCACCTTTGGAATGTGATATCCCCTCATCGTCACATCCTTTGTACTTTGCCTGGGAACCCCATATAGCAAGATATATTTAAAACGTTGCATTTCATGAATCACAGCATTGGTGTAGGGCAGCTTCTTCCGATCCTGGTAGGAAATTGACCCCGAGGAACCAAATGCATCTTCAATTTCTTTCTGGACTTTCTCTGGAAAACAATGATGGAAACAGAAGCTTCATGTTCAATATTGTGCTTTTTATTCTGTTGTTCATTTATTTATTTATTTATTCTCCAATTTTAATCCACTGAAGTATCAATCAATCCTTTATTATGGTCACAGACTAGGGTAAAAAAAAATGAAAACTTTTAAAATTAAACAGAACAGGACATAATACTATATTACAGAAATGGTAATATTCAGCCGGTTCATAACGGTTTGGAAGAACCATTTGTTAACATTCTTTTTTTAAAAGTAATCTTCATTAAATATTTACATTTAAAAAAACCATAAAAAACAAAGACAAGGCACACCTTACAAAACATACTAACATATAAACATATATAATCGTTCATATTTACAACTGTATATCAAATCTTAAACACTTGACAATTTACACAAACATAAATCATCTGGTTGACCTTAATTATTACAGCCTACTTGTAACAGCTAGTAGGACCCCTTTGGAGGACCCCCTTTGAGTCCACAGAGAGGGGTGGCATACAAGTCCAATTAAATAAATAAATAATAAATAAATATACACTTTAATATAATGTACATTTTGTTTTCTATTTCTTAGTCATACTATTTTATGTACTTATAGATGCTTGGCTGCATAGCTAGAGGTATAACAAGCAGGAAGAGGGAGATTGTGATCCTGCTATATAGAGCGCTGGTGAGACCACATTTGGAATATTGTGTTCAGTACTGGAGACCTTACTTACAAAAAGATACTGACAAAATTGAATGGGTTCAAAAACGGGCTACAAGAATGGTGGAAGGTCTTAAGCATAAAACGTATCAGGAAAGACTTCATGAACTCAATCTGTATAGTCTGGAGGACAGAAGGGAAAGGGGGGACATGATCGAAACATTTAAATATGTCAAAGGATTAAATAAGATTCAGGAGGGACATGTTTTCAATAGGAAAGTGAAGACAAGAACAAGGGGGCACAATCTGAAGTTAGTTGGGGGAAAGATCAAAAGCAACATGAGAAAATATTATTTTACTGAAAGAGTAGTAGATCCTTGGAACAAACTTCCAGCAGACGTGGTTGGTAAAATCACAGTAACAGAATTAAAACATGCCTGGGATAAACATATATCCATTCTAAGATAAAATACAGGAAATAGTATAAGGGCAGACTAGCTGGACCTTGAGGTCTTTTTCTGCCGTCAATCTTCCATGTTTCTAGATTAGCATAAGTATTTGACAATGATTTATCTGTATACATTTTGGTCTGGTTAAAGGATTTATAAGATTACTTGTACATATCAATGCATTTTCCTTTTGTTTATTAACTTTCTGAGCAGTACATCTAACCGGTTATTTGAAGAAATCTCCCTCCAATTGCCTTTTGTTTTTCCCCTTTTAGGCATTAGAATTATAATTCTTTATTGGCCAAGTGTGATTGGACACACAAGGAATTTGTCTTGGTGCATATGCTCTTAGAGTACATAAAAGAAAAAGATACATTTGTCAAGAATCATGTGGTACAACACTTAATGATTGTCATAGGGGTCAAATAAGCAATGAAGAAACAATCAATATTAATAAAAATCTTAGGATACAAACAGCAAGTTACAGTCATACAGTCCTAAGTGGGAGGAAAAGGATGATAGGAATGATGAGAAAAACTAGTAGAAATAGAAGTGCAGATTTAGTAGAAAGTCTGACAGTGTTGAGGGAATTATTTGTTTAGTAGAGTGATGGCGTTTGGGAAAAAACTGTTATTGTGTCTAATCTTGTGTCTATAAATTTACATGGCTAATTATTATTATTATGTCAATACAACACAGCAAATCAGATCACTATGCTGGATTTCATATTTCATATTTCATCACCAGTCGGGCGTTTCCCAAGCACCTAGGACTGCGTGATGTAGTGGCAAATTATGTTTGCCGATCCCAGTAAAGCGGCCTTTTGCAATTGACAGATGGAGATTTTGTCAATTCCAATGGTTTTCAAAGGTCCGCTGAGATCCTTTGGTACTGCGCCCAGCGTGCCAAGTACCACTGGGACCACTTTCACAGGCTTATGCCAGAGTCGTTGCAGCTCGATTTTTAGATCTTTATTATTATTATTATTATTATTATTATTATTATTATTATTATTATTATTATTATTATTTAGATTTGTATGCCGCCCCTCTCCGAAGACTTTCAGAAAGGCAGGGAGGAAACACTCTGGTGTGCTTCTCTGTTGCTTCTAGTCTTATCCTGTTTATCTTTAAGTATTTTCATAACCTGCCTGTCAAGTTAAGATTTGTTATGTTGTAATAGCTCTTAATGCTTCTTGGCAATATGCCTAGACTACCCAGAGCCCCTCTCTGGAGTTTGTTTGCTTGTTTGCTTGCTTGCTAGGTGCTTGACGTTTTAAAAAGCTTTTTAACATTGCTTGGGGTGTACTTTGGTGTTGTACTTCCAAGAGGCAGGATGAAAGCTTGGCATCTCTCTGATTATTTTTTTTTACTGCTTTTCTGGGGGCATATGTTCTTTCCTTAAATTTGGATCATTTCTTTAGGACAGCAGTTCCCAAAGTGCGGTACGCATACCCCCAGGAGTACGGGAAGAGTTTGGTGGAGGTGCATGTTCAGAAAAGGTTATGACATACATCTTGCCTTTTCCAACTTCATATTTATGTGAAGTTGCTTTTTCAGCATTTGTAGACATTAAGTCAAAAAAAAGGAACAGACTATTGGACATGGAGCCGCATCTCAGGTTAAAATTAACAACCAGGGACCCACAGGTTGGATTTACCAACCAGCAGACGTGGTTGGTCAATCCACAGTAACTGAATTTAAACATGCCTGGGATAAACATATATCCATTGTAAGATAAAATACAGGAAATAGTATAAGGGCAGACTAGATGGACCATGAGGTCTTTTTCTGCCGTCAGTCTTCTATGTTTCTATGTTTCTAATTATGACGATCTGTCATCTCAGCACAAACAATTTCATCCTTGATCCAAATAAACGTTATTTATAATATAACTTTTATTTATATTTTATTATGAATAATTTTATTTTTCATTTATTATTATTTTGTGCATGTACCAAAAAAAAGAAAAAATAAATATATATTTTGATTGTTATTAAAGTACATCTTTTTTTTTTTTACGAGGAGTACTAAGCGTTACGGAAATTATAGAAGGGGTACACATATGTCAAAAGTTTGGGAAACACTGCTTTAGGATATCATGCGAGGTGAGTGAGACCAGCAGCACTTAATAATCTTTAAGTGCTGCAAATGGATCTAATAATTCCTTTTCCTAGGTGCGAAAAGGTGTTTTGTCAGTTCACTGAGCTCAGGAGTCTTCAGTTGTCCAGAGCATGGCAGTTAGGGTCTGGATGGGTGTCAACAGGCTCAAACTCAACCCTGACAAGACAGAGTGGCTGTGGGGTTTGCCTCCCAAGGACAATTCCATCTGTCCATCCATTACCCTGGGGGGGATTACTGACCCCCTCAGAGAGAGTCCGCAATTTGGGCATCCTCCTTGATCCACAGCTGACATTAGAACACCAACTTTCAGCTGTGGTGAGGGGGGCATTTGCTCAGGTTCACCTGGTGCACCAGTTGCGGCCCTATTTGGACAGGGAGTCCTTGCTCACAGTCACTTATTTGATTGGATTGGATTGGATTGGATTGGATTTGTATGCCGCCCCTCTCCGTAGACTCGGGGCGGCTAACAACAGTAGTAAACAGCATATGACAATCCAACATAAACAGTTAAAAATACCCCTATTGTAAAACCAAACATATATACAGACATACCATGCATAAAAGAATTATGCCCTCATCACCTCGAGGTTCGACTACTGCAATGCTCTCTACATGGGGCTACCTTTGAAGAGTATTTGGAAACTTCAAATCATGCATAATAATAATAATAATAATAATAATAATAATAATAATAATAATAATAATAATAATAATAATTGTCCCAAAGGTGCTTTTTTGAAGAGTGTTGGAAGAAATATCCATCTGGTTCAAGGTCTAGGAGTCCACTGGAAATGAAGGTTGATTGGAAAGATGATTTATGGGGGGAACAGGACCACGTGGGTTTGAGGTCCTGGGCAGCTGATCAATTTGTTTGATAAGTACACGGATTTTTATACATTTCTGTTCTACAGCATTTTGTAATTTAGAGGCTTGTTTTGTGTATTTTGTTATTTCATTTTAATTAGTTTATCTCCTGAAGGCCAGCAATTACCTGCAGTTTTAATCTTGTTTAACAAATGTAATTAATCCTAATTTAAAATTTCAATTAGATTTAAAATTCCTGGGATCTGACTAGATCCAGGCTAAACTGATTCAGAACATTGATGTAAATTGGTGATTTAATTCAAAGATTCCAATGCCTCTCCTCAGACAATCCCCAGATTTTAATTTCAACCAGTTTGGAAATCTGATTAAATTTTTTAAAAATGCAGTAATTGTTTTGAAAATAATGTGGATCATTTTTTTCCAAAGCCCAGGGATGCTCAATATCATGAGCTGCTCCGAGTCCTCAGAGAGGGGCAGCATACAAATTTAATTAATAAATAAATATCCTAATTTGGTCTCCTACACACAATTTAGATTGGGGGAAAAAAATCTGAAAATTTGGGTACATTTATGCATTTAAATGTGCTCAAATGTTTTACAGTGTACTGATTTCTAGTTTTTAGTTCCTCGCACAATATATTATTGATATCAGACAAGGCTCCCCATATGTACTATCTATATGTACTATCCTTTAATCCTGCCAAGGGGGTGCAATGGTTAGAGTACAGCGCCAGCTCAAGGTTGACTCAGCCTTCCATCCTTCCCAGGTAGGTAAAATAAGGATACAGATTGTTCGAGAGGGCTGTAAAAGTACTATGAAGCAGTATATAAGTCTAAATGCTACTGCTATTATTGCAAAAAATAGATCCAGTTCATCATTCAATACCCCTTAATATTTCAAATACTTTTAAATAATTCCTCTTTGTTTTAGAACCTGAGACTGGCCCTTGTTCCCACAACCCTTCATGGCACCAGACCAGAATATCTCCGGGACCGCCTTCTGCTGCACGAATCCCAGCGACCAGTTAGGTCCCACAGAGTTGGCCTTCTCCAGGTCCCGTCGACTAAACAATGTCGTCTGGCGGGACCCAGGGGAAGAGCCTTCTCTGTGGTGGCCCCGACCCTTTGGAACCAATTCCCCCCAGATATCCGAGTTGCCCCCACCCTCTTTACCTTTCATAAGTTCCTTAAAACCCACCTCTGTCATCAGGCATGGGGGAATTGAGACTTCCCCCCCCCCCCTAGGCTTATAAAATTTATGCATGGTATGCTAGTATGTATGATTGGTTTCTAAATTGGGGTTTTTAAATTAACTTAAATATTAGATTTGTTTATACTGTATTATTATTGCTGTTAGTCGCCCAGAGTCTGTGGAGAGGGGCGGCATACAAATCTGATTAATAAATAAATAAATAAACCCAGATTTAACTCACCTTGGATGTCAGAATGATTTGTCAAGAGAAGCAGAGCCCACATAATAGTAGCGAAGGTTGTCTCTGTTCCAGCAGCAAAAAAATCAAGAATACACTGAGCCAGGTTCTCTTCATTGAAGGTAGAGTTGGGATCATTTTTGCTCTGAGGTTTAAAATGGAAAATGAAAAATTACAACGAATTCTTTTTTTTTCAATATTTTTTTATTATTTTTCATTAGACAAACAAAAACAAACAACATTCAACATTCAAGGAGCTACCATTGCTCCGCTTGTCGCAGAAGTCTAACTAGTACAGAAAAAAAAATACCTAACTATAATCAGATCAATACAGAAATATAACATACGCTCTCTATGTTCTTGTTAAATTTAACTCTGTATTCTTTATATTAATTAATTTTCTTATCTATAAAATATCAAATACTTAAACTAAAAATAAAATATAAAAAATAACACTTTAAAATTTATCATATTGCAAAAATACTCTATGTTTATATTGTTTTTCAACTATTACGTTCTATCTACTATTATCATAATATAATTTTTTTTTAAAGAAATTCACTTAGTTAAATATTCTCTCATATGTGTATACAGTTAACATTCAAATTAATAAGTTCTATGTAGCTGTCAGCACTCCAAATAACATCTGAGAAATAAATCAGGGTACAAGCCTCATCTTTCTTCCAAGTTCCAACTGGTGATCAGAGTCATATTGGTACTGAACTGTGGTCAAGCCAGTACTAAGGTTCCTACAGTTCCCCACCCTGGTTAAAGTTCATCCTCATCCCCACATCCACAAGTTCATCACAAGTGCCAATCTGATTGCCTGCAAGTCCACAGACACCTCCTCCATAACCGGTAGAAAAGCCATTTTATATGCCATTCTGAGTCCACTTTGATTAAGCAGCATATAAATATAATAAATAAAATAAATAAATAAAATATTTATTAATTTATTAATTTATTAATTTATTAATTTATTAATTTATTAATTTATTAATTTATTAATTTATTAATTTATTAATTTATTAATTTAATAATTTAATAATTTAATAATTTAATAATTTAATAATTTAATAATTTAATAATAATTTAATACTATTTAATAATAATAGTAGTAATAATAATAATAATAATAATAATAATAATAATAATAATAATAATAATAATAATAATAATAATAGCACAGATGATCCACTCAAACTTGTGCCAGAAATACCATCTACCAGTGGTAAAGAACTGGTGGGAGCATAAGCCTGAAAAAGTGGTCAAAAATGAGCAAGTAAAACTACTGTGAGACTTCAGACTGACCGAATTCTGAAGCATAACACACCAGACAACCTGATTGTGGAGAAAAAGAAAGTATGGATCATCGACATCGCAATCCCAGGAGACAGCAGAATCGAGGAGAAGCAGCTAGAGAAATTAGTGAAATATGAAGATCTGAAAACCGAGCTGCAACGACTCTGGCACAACCCAGTGAAAGTGGTCCCAGTGGTACTTGGCATGCTGGGCGCAGTACCAAAGGATCTCAGCGGACATTTGGAAACCATCGGAATTGACAAAATCTCCATCTGTCAGTTGCAAAAGGCCACTTTACTGGGATCAGCACACATAATTCGCTGCTACATCATGCAATCCCAGGTGCTTGAGAAGCGCCCAACTGGTGATAAAATACGAAATCCAGCATAGTGATCTCGTTTGCTGTGTTTTACTGACAATAATAATAATTTTAAAAAAATAAAAGCATAGAATAATATAATAAAAGCATAGAATATATACACAATGGGAGCTAAATAAACAAGAAGAAAAATCCAAGATGAAGTAACACATTATAAGTAGCTCTGCCTGCTTATTTACAGAAAGGAATATAATAATTCCTATTGTGGTATTGAACAACAATACACCCATACCTTCTCTATCTGAAGAAGATAGTAATCAATGAAATCTTGTGGCTCATGCAGAGAGTGAGATTCCTTGTGTTTCTCTATTTCCTGCTTTGCAAATGCAATGGAAATATCCACAGAAGCCAGGACTTTCTTGTGAGGGCCCGGGAGGTGCTTCATTAATTGTGGGAACAAATCATACACCTAACAGAAAGAGAAGAGGAAAAGTTATTTATTCCCCACCCTAAGTAAAGCAGGGAAGGATCAAACACAGCATAAGACTAACAATCCTGGGCCTAGAAAGCCTAGAACTACAGCTCCTAAAACACAATTTGAGTATTGCCCACATGATCATATGCTGCAACGTCCTACCGGTCAATGACTACTTCAGCTTCAACTGCAACAACACAAAAGCACACAACAGATTCAAACTTAATACGAACCGCTCCAAACTTGACTGTAAAAAATATGATTTCAACAATCGAGTTATCGAAGCGTGGAACTCATTACCGGACTCAATTGTGTCAACCCCTAACCCCCAACATTTCTCCCTTAGACTCTCCACGATTGACCTCTCCAGGCTCCTAAGAGGCCAGTAAGGGGTGTACATAAGTGCACTGGTGTGCCTTTCGTCCCCTGTCCAATTGTCTTTCCTTTCTTTCACCTATCTTATATATTCTCTTCCTTTCATATATCCTCTCCTCTAAGTTCACTTTTACCCTTATATATATTACCACATGTCTATTTTCTTCCTATGTATTTGTGTATTGGACAAACAAACAAATAAACAAACAAACAAACAAACAAACAAATAAATAAATAAATAAAATAAGAACCCAAGAAGAGCCATGCTGAATCAGGCCAAAGCCCATCGAGTCCAGCATTCTGTGTCACACAGTGGCCCACCAATTGTCCATGGGGATCTTGAGCAGAAAGAGAAGGCCAAACCCTCCCTTTCCCTTGACCCCCAACAAATGGGACCCAAGGGAATCCTGCCTGCCTCCACCAACATAGAGGCGGCACTTGGACATCCATTTCAATAACAACCATTACACTTGGCATTCATGAATCTGTCTAATCCTGCCTTGAAGCTATCCAGGCTGACAGCTGTCATGGCGTCTTTGGGAAGTTAATTCCATAAACCAATGACCCTCTGGGTGAAGAAATATTTCTCTTTGTTTGTCCTCACTTTTTTACCAGTGAGCTTTAGGGAGTGCCCCCTCGTCTTAGTATTGTGTGATAGAGAAAAGAATTTTTTCTCTATCCACCTTTTCTATCCCGTGCATGATTTTATACACTTCGATCAATTTCACCTCTTCAACACCGCCTTTCAAGGCTGAAGAGACCAAGGCATTGCAACCTGGTTTCCTAAGGGAGGGGCTCCATTTCTTTGATCATTCTTGTTGCCCTTTTTTGCACCTTTTCCAGTTCCATTATATCCTTCTTGAGTGCGGTGACCATAAGTCACGTGCCAACAAGATAATGCCTTGGATGCCTTTCTTTACTCCTGAATGTCTTTCTTTGGACCATTAGTAGCTAAGATCCTTGTAGAGATCTTAAGCTTACATTAAATCTTTACACTCATTTGAGCTGCCTGAATCTCCTGATTTCTCTGGCGTTTAATAGGAAGGTAGGGATGACATATGGGCTCAAGGGTTTGGAAGGTTGAGAGGGACATTCCAAGCTATTAGATGGACTGGAATAGTCAAGCTATAGATATATGGAAATATTTTTATTTTATTATTTATTTTATTTATTGGATTTGTATGCTGCCCCTCTCCATAGACTCGGGGCGGCTAACAACAATAATAAAAACAGCATGTAAATCCAATACTACAACAACTAAAAAACCCTTATTTTAAAACCAATCATACCTACAAGCAAACATACCATGCATAAATTGTAAAGGCCTATAGGGAAAGAGTATCTCAGTTCCCCCATGCCTGATGGCAGAGGTGGGTATTAAGGAGCTTACAAAAGGCGAAGAGGGTGGGGGCAATTCTAATCTCCGGGGGGAGTTGGTCCCAGAGGGCCGGGGCCGCCACAGAGAAGGCTTTTCCCCTGGGCCCCGCCAAACGACATTGTTTAGTTGATGGGACCCGGAGAAGGCCCACTCTGTGGGACCTAACTGGTCACTGGGATTCGTGCAGCATCACCTAGAACAGTGATGGCGAACCTATGATATGGGTGCCACTGGCGGCACACAGAGCTATATCTGCTGGCAAGTGAGCCATTGCCGTAGCTCAGTTCCAACGTGCATGTGTGTGCCAGCCAGCTGATTTTTTGATCACACAAAGGTTCTGGGAGGGTGTTTTTGTCTTTCAGAGAGCCTCCAGGGGGTGGGGGAGGCCTTTTTTACTCTCCTCCATCTCCAGGGAAGCCTTTGGAGCCTGGGGAGGGTGAAACACAAGCCTTCTGCACTCACCAAAAGTTGGGAAATAGGCCGTTTCCAGCCTCCAGAGGGCCTCCAGGAGGTGGGGGAAGCGGCTTTTGCCCTCCCCAGGCATTGAATTATGTGTGGGGGTACCCATGCATGTACAATAGCACGTACACAGGTTCTTTTGGCACCCAATGAAAAAAAAGATTCGCCATCATTGACCTAGAATACTGTTTATTCTTGACAACACGCACACAAATTGGAAATAAGAGTAGATTAATATTAACCGCTCCAAACTTGACTGTAAAAGATATGACTCCAGCAACCGAGTTGTCGAAGCGTGGAACTCATTACCTGAGTCAGTAGTGTCAACCCCTAACCCCCAACATTTTTCCCTTAGACTATCCACGATTGACCTGTCCAGGTTCCTTAGAGGCCAGTAAGGGGCGTGCATAAGTGCACCAGAGTTCCTTCCGTCCCCTGTCCAATTGTCTCTCCTTATCTCATTTATCTTTTCTTCCTTTCAAATATGCTCACCTCTACTTTTATATATTTTCTTCTATTCTTTTCTTTATTTATATTACTACATATCTATTCTCTTCAATGTGTATTATGTATTGGACAAAATAGATAGATAGATAGATAGATGATAGATAGATAGATAGATAGATAGATAGATAGATAGATAGATAGATAGATAGATAGATTGATTAGACAGACAGACAGACAGACAGATAGATGATAGATAGATAGATACCTAGATAGATAGATAGATAGATAGATAGATAGATAGATAGATAGATAGATAGATAGATAGATAGATAGATAGATAGATAGGTAGATACCTAGATAGATAGATAGATAGATAGATAGATAGATAGACAGACAAACAGACACACACACACATACATACATACATGCATACATAGACGGACGGACGGACGGACGGACGGACGGACGGACGGACGGACAGACAGATAGATAGATAGATGGATGGATAGATAGATACGTAGGTAGGTAGGTAGGTAGGTAGATTGATTGATTGATAGATAGATAGATAGATAGATAGATAGATAGATAGATAGATAGATAGATAGATAGATAGATAGATAGATTGACGGATTTCCAATGCTGACCATTCAAGGATTCCACGAAAATAATAGTGGTGGTGGGTGACCTTTGCTTCCTTAGTAGAAAAAAAATGACTCACCGCATGAAACGTGTCACCGATGAATTTGAAAATAATTTGGAGCGCTTGAACCAGCTTCTGGAACTTTTCATCTTCTGCAGAAAACTGATGTCCAAAACTCAAAGCACATATGATGTTAGAAACTGCGTTTAGTACTGAAAATGAAGGATCGAATGGTTGACCTGCAAAGGAAGGATATTTCATCATGAATCCAGCCACTCCTATTTGTACTAGAATCAGAATCATGCAGCTGGAAGAGATTTCAGAGGTCTTCTAGTCCAGTCTCCATCTCAAGGCAGGACTTTTATACCATCCCAACATTCTGCAACCCAACAAGACCAACACAGACTTCAGAGGAGAATCAGAACTGCAGAAGAAACAATGGCTGCCAACCTGCCTTCCATTGAGAACCTGTATACTGCACGAGTCAAAAAGAGGGTGGTGAAAATATTTACTGACCCCTCACATCCTGGACACAAACTGTTTCAACTCCTACACTCAAAACGTCACTACAGAGCACTGCACACCAAGACAACTAGACACAAGAACAGTTTTTTCCCAAACGCCATCACTCTACTAAACAAATAATTCCCTCAACACTGTCAAACTTTTTACTAAGTCTGCACTTCTATTTCTCCTAGTTTTTTCTCATCATTCCTATCACCCATTTCCTCCCACTTAGGGCTGTATGACTGTAACTTGTTGCTTGTATCCTAAGATTTATATTAATATTGATTGTTTCTTCGTTGCTCTATTTGATCCCTACGACAATCATTAAGTGTTGTACCACATGTTTCTTGACAAGTCTATATTTTCTTTATGTACACTGAGAGCATATGCACCAAGACAAATTCCTTGTGTGTCCAATCACACTTGGCCAATAAATAATTCTATTCTATATAGTTATTCAGGCTATTTTGAAAACTTCCTGTCAGGGTTCCAAATAGCATCCAAAATTAAATCATAGTCCAAGGCAAAGTATTCCCCAAAGTGACAATTTATTAATAGAGCCATGTTGGCACATCCAGGTGAAACCCAAATATGAACCTTCCCAGGTTTTATCACCCAGTTGAAAGTTCAAGGCCTTGTCCTGACACTCACAAGTCTAACACATTGCCCAATCTTCAGAAAATTGGTTATGACCTATAAAGCCCATCATGGCATTGGACCAGAATATCTCCGGGACCGTCTTCTGCCGCACGAATCCCAGCGACCAGTTAGGTCCCACAGAGTTGGCCTTCTCCAGGTCCCGTCAACTAAACAATGCCGTTTGGCGGGACCCAGGGGAAGAGCCTTCTCTGTGGTGGCCCCGACCCTCTGGAACCAGCTCCCCCCGGAGATTAGGATTGCTCCCACCCTCTTTGCCTTTCGTAAGCTCCTTAAAACCCACCTCTGTCGTCAGGCTTGGGGGAATTGAGATATTCCCTTCCCCCTAGGCTTATAAAATTTATGCATGGTATGTCTGTATGTATGATTGGTTCTTTAAATTGGGGTTTTTAAAATTACTTTTAATATTAGATTTGTTTACATTGTCTTTTTACTGTTGTTAGCCGCCCCGAGTCTGCGGAGAGGGGCGGCATACAAATCCAATAAATAAATGAATGAATGAATGAATGAATGAATGAATGAATTAAATAAATAAATAAATAAATAAATAAATAAATAAATAAATAAATAAATAAATAAATAAATAAATAAATAAATAAATAAATAAATAAATAAATAAATAAATAAATAAATAAATAAATAAATAAATAAATAAATAAATAAATAAATAAATAAATAAATAAATAAATAAATAAATAAATAAATAAATAAATAAATAAATAAATAAATAAATAAATAAATAAACAAACAACCAAACAAATAAACAAACAAATAAACAAATAAATAAATTTTAAAAAATGAAACTTCAAAAGGATCCCATCTAATTTATCAGGCAGTAAAAAAGAAACTGCAGCAGATTTGTTCTTTCAAATTTGCAAGACTCTATTAATGTAACCTTACAATAAAGTAGAACTGGTTCATCTAGAAGAGAAATGAGAAACTGTCCATTGTAAAAAAACAAACAAACCAATTAAAAAAACCTAATCAAATACATCTACTTTTGTTGGAATGCATGTTAGAATATGTATTTTGTACTGCAACAACTACAGAATTATTTAGCCAGTAGATGGCAGTGCTTAGTGTGCATCGATACTTATAATCTATGATTTGTTATATGTTCTGATCAGAGTTTACTGTTTCTTGTTTGTTTGTTTGTTTGTTTGTTTGTTTATTTATTTATTTATTTATTTGTTTGTTTGTTTGTTTGTTTGTTTGTTTGTTTATTGTTAGAGTTGAAAGGGACCATGAAGGCCATCAAGTCCAACCCCCTGCCCAAGCAGGAACCCTATAGCACACCAGTCAAGTGGCAGTTCAATCTTCTCTTAAAAATGTCCAGAGTGTTGGAGTTCACAATGTCCGCTGGTAGGTTGTTCCATTGGTTGATCGCTCTGACTCTCAGGAAGTTCCTCCTTATCTCCATGTTCAATCTCTCCTTGGTCAGCTTCCAGCCGTTGTTCCTCGTCTGGCCCTCTGGTGCTCTGGAGAATAAAGTGATCCCCTCCTCTCTGTGGCAACCCCTCATATACCTGTAGACTGCTATCATGTCCGCTCTGGCCCTCCTTTTCTCTAGGCTATCCATGCACAGTTCCCTCAGTCTCTCTTCGTAAGTCTTGGTTTCCAATCCCTTAATCATCTTGGTTGCTCTTTTTTGCACCTTCTCCAGAGTTTCAATGTCTCTTTTGAAGTGTGGTGACCAGAACTGAATACAGTACTCCAGGTGTGGTCGGACCAGGGCGTAGTAGAGTGGTATTAAGACTTCCCTGGTCTTGGAATGTATTCCCCTGTGGATGCAGCTTAGGATTGTGTTGGCTTTTTTAGCTGCTGCTGCACATTGTTGGCTCATGTTTAGTTGATTATCCACCAAGACTCCAAGGTCTCTTTCGCAGTCGCTACTGCTAAGAGGGGTTTCTCCCAGGTTGTATGTGTGTCCAGGGTTTTTTCTGCCTAGGTGAAGGACTTTGCTCTTGTCGATGTTAAACATCATTTTGTTGGTATGGGCCCACTGTGTTAGTCTGTCTAGGTCTTTCTGTAATGTTAGCCTGTCTAAATTATGGTAATACAGTTGAGCAGTAAAGCACATGGTGATTGTATTCTTTGATTGCTCTTTGTGGCACTTTATATAAACAGAATTTCTAACAATTTTTATTTAAAATACTCAGAATGGAAACAATTTTGGCAGATAGGAATTTGAATCACAACCCTAAATGACAATACCTTTTGTTTCTCTAAAGAGCTCCACCAACGTCTGAGCCGCGTCTTCTATCTGATGCTCAATGCTTTTCTTCCCCAGGCCCATCTTCCGCAGAGAAGTGACGCCAATGTGTCGCTGCTGTTTCCAGTTGTGGCCATTGGAGAAAACAATTCCTGAGGGCATCAACAGACAATGATAAATGATACCTTTGTATCATTGATACCTGTTCTTGCCACTCCTCCACTCGCAACCGAATACCCTACGAAACTAGGTTAACAATCCTTGGCTTAGAAAGCTTAGAACTATGTTGCCTTAAACGCGATCTAAGCATAGCCCATAAAATCATGTGCTATAACATTCTCCCAGTCAACGACTACTTCAGCCTCAACCACAACACACGAGCGCACAACAGAAACCAACCTAATGTAAACCCCTCTAAAATCAACTGCAGGAAATACGACTTCTGTAACAGAGTAGTTGATGCATGGAATTCATTACCAGACTCTAGTATCATCTCCTAACCCCCAAAACTTTAGCCGTAGACTATCCACTATTGACCTCTCCCAATTCCTAAGGGGTGTGCATGTGAACCAGCATGTCCCCTGTCCTAAAGTTTCTTTATTTTTACTTGTCGCATGTGTATGAATATTATTACTTCTAATGCTTTCCCTTTCTCTTTCAGATTTAGACATTTACTTGTATTTATTATCAAAATAAATAAAATAAATCTATCTAACTTTCAGGTGTGAATACCAAATCCTTCTGACATGTTGCCATTTTTGTAAAATTCTGAACTTGTTATTTTTTCTTTACAAAATATTTATTTATTTTGGGATCCATATGAACTTTGGGGGACATACATGCTGTAGTGACCCCAGGTGCAGTGCTTGCCCAATGTTTGTCATATATTTATGATGGACATCAAAACCTTCTAAGATGGTGTAATTGTTCGTGTACATGAACTTCTATTATAGGCACTGTTGGTTTTGAATAACATGATTAAAGCTGCAGATGTTATTTAAATTGTAGCTCTGTTAGCACCTTTGAAAAGATCCCAACCGCTCCTAATACTGAAAGCTTATATGATAAATAGATGGGGGGGGAGAGAGAGAGAGAGGGAGAGAGAGAGAAAGAGAGAGATTGAGGGAGAGGGAGAGAGAAAGAGAGAGATTGAGGGAGAGAGAGAGAGAGAAAGAGAGAGAGAGAGATTGAGGGAGAGAGAGAGAGAAAGAGAGAGAGAGATTGAGGGAGAAAGAGAGAAAGAGAGAGAGAGAAAGAGAGAGAGAGATTGAGGGAGAGGGAGAGAGAAAGAGAGAGAGATTGAGGGAGAGAAAGAGAGAAAGAGAGAGAGAGATTGAGGGAGAGAGAGAGAGAGAGAAAGAGAGAGAGAGAGATTGAGGGAGAGAAAGAGAGAAAGAGAGAGAGAGATTGAGGGAGAAAGAGAGAAAGAGAGAGAGAGAAAGAGAGAGAGAGATTGAGGGAGAGGGAGAGAGAAAGAGAGAGAGATTGAGGGAGAGAAAGAGAGAGAGAGATTGAGGGAGAGAGAAAGAGAGAGAGATTGAGAGAGAGAGAGAAAGAGAGAGAGAGAGATTGAGGAAGAGAGAGAGAAAGAGAGAGACTGAGGGAGAGAGAGAGAGAGAAAGAGAGAGAGAGAGAGAAAGAGAGAGAGATTGAGGGAGAGAGAGAGAAAGAGAAGAGAGAGAGAGAAAAAGAGAGTTAGATGATAGAATGAATTCTTTATTGGTCAAGTGTGGTTGGACACACAAGGAATGGTGCATATGCTCTCGGTATACAAAAAAATATCCAACAAGATACACTCATCAAGAATCACAAGGCACAACACCCAGAGACAGTAAAATGGAACAACAAGCCATGAAATCATACTAGGAAACTAATTTATTTGACTTCTATGCCACCCAATCCCAAAAGACTCAGGGCAGAAATAATGTAAATCACAAGGATACAAGGAACAAAATTACAGTCACACAGTCCTAAGTAGGAAGAGATGGGGAACAGAAATAATGAGACCAATAGTATTACTAATGCAGCCTAATGTGAATAGTTTGACAGCGTTGAGGGAATTATTTGCTTAGCAGAGTGATGGTGTTCAGGAAAAAACTATTCTTGTGTCTAGTCTTGGTGTGCACTGCTCTATAGCATCATTTTGAGGGTAGGAGTTGAAACAATTTGTATCCAGGATGCGAGGAGTCTGTTTACACAGGGGTGTAAATAAGTGCACTGGTGTGCCTTTCGTCCTCTGTCCAATTGTCTTTCCTTTCTTTCACCTATCTTATATAGAAACATAGAAACATAGAAGTTTGACGGCAGAAAAAGACCTCATGGTCCATCTAGTCTGCCCTTATACTATTTTCTGTATTTTATCTTAGGATGGATATATGTTTATCCCAGGCATGTTTAAATCCAGTTACTGTGTATTTATCTACCATGTCTGCTGGAAGTTTGTTCCAAGGATCTACTACTCTTTCAGTAAAATAATATTTTCTCATGTTGCTTTTGATCTTTCCCCCAACTAACTTCAGATTGTGTCCCCTTGTTCTTGTGTTCACTTTCCTATTAAAAACACTTCCCTCCTGGACCTTATTTATATTCTCTTCCTTTCATATATCCTCTCCTCTAAGTCCACTTTCACCCTCTTTTATATTATCACATGTCTATTTTTCTTCCTATGTAATTGTGTATTGGACAAATGAATAAATGAAAAAAACCCAGTACTCTTTTTGACCTGTGCAATGGAATCAATGGAAGGCAGATTGGCAGCAATTGCTTTTTCTGCCATTCTGATTATTTTCTGAAGTCTGTGTCGGTCTTGTTGGGTTGCAGATCCAAACCAGACCGTTATAGAAGTGCAGTTGACAGACTCAATAATTCCTCAGCAGCTCTTTGAACAAATAGAACTTCCTGAGTTGGTGTAGAAAGAACATTCTTTGTTGTGCTTTTTTGATGACGTTGTTGATGTTAGGTGTCTTGAGTTGGAATAGAACCTAAAAATGTTAAGGTCTCTATTGTTGATATGATACATAGATTCAGTGATGGGCTCCTACAGGAATGGTCAGGAACACAGTTCCAGTAGCAAAATTTAGATCTCCACCCCAGAGCACCCAATTTGCACTGAAAGATGTTGAAACAAATGCATAAGCCACACCCACAGTGTGGTAGTAAAAAATTTGATAGCCCATCACTGTATATATTAGATTGTATGTGTGCATATGTATGTATTTATGTATGTATGCATGTATGTAAATCCTATGCAATAAAATCCTATGCAATAAAAATAAATATTTTCCATTCTGCCTCAGAGCACTTCTCAAATTATTCAAGGTCGAGGTGATTAATGAATGTATAGTCAACTAAACAATGCCGTCTGGTGGGACCCAGGGGAAAAGCCTTCTCTGTGGCGGCCCCGACCCTATGGAACCAGCTCCCCCCGGAGATCAGAATTGCCCCCACCCTCCTTGCCTTTCGTAAGCTCCTTAAAACCCACCTCTGTCGTCAGGCTTGGGGGAACTTAACTACCCTTTCCTCCCTAGGCCTATACAATGTATGCATGGTATGTTTGTGTGTATGTTTGGTTTTAATAAGGGTTTTTTAATTATTTTAAACATTAGATTTGTTGCATGCTGTTCATTACTGTTGTTAGCCACCCCGAGTCTACCGAGAGGGGCGGCATACAAATCTAATAAATAAAATAAAATAAAATAAAATAAAATAAAATAAAATAAAATAAAATAAAATAAAATAAAATAAAATAAAATAAAATAAAATAAAATAAAATAAAATAAAATAAAATAAAATAAAATAAAATAAAATAAAATAAAATAAAATAAAATAAAATAAAATAAAATAAAATAAAATAAAATAAAATAAAATAAAATAAAATAAAATAAAATAAAATAAAATAAAATAAAATAAAATAAAATAAAATAAAATAAAATAAAATAAAATAAAATAAAATAAAATAAAATAAAATAAAATAAAATAAAATAAAATAAAATAATAAAATAAAATAAAATAAAATAAAATAAAATAAAATAAAATAAAATAAAATAAAATAAAATAAAATAAAATAAAATAAAATAAAATAAAATAAAATAAAATAAAATAAAATAAAATAAAATAAAATAAAATAAAATAAAATAAAATAAAATAAAATAAAATAAAATAAAATAAAATAATAAAATAATAAAATAAAATAATATTGAATATACATCTTTGTGTGGCCAGTCAATAACTGGGGCAGTTAGATGTGCTGGTTAAATGAAATGAGTAAAAATCAAATCCAAATCAGAAATATTAAAGAAGAGGATAGAGATCCAGAGGAAGGGGAAGATGGAAGGGGAAGACATTTATTTTGCTGGTAAAGCACTTTGTTTACTACATCTTACTTTTTTCCCCCTGTGCTAAGGTATACATGACATTACCACAAATTAGAAGAGTTTGATAGTTATTAAGCTGGAATTTCTTACAATTTGCACTTACCCCTTCCTTTCCCAAAATCATTCAAGAAAGCATCCTCTGGTCGATACGAAAATTCTTCTGGGAAGTTGGTCATTCCTTCTTTCACAGTTTTGAATCCGGAGAGAACCACCATAAGTTGTTGCCCAAACCACAAAGAGTAAATACTTCCATATCATTTTACAGGCTGTCAAGTGAATTAAAGATGAGAAACGTTACAATCAAATACACAGATTATTCCCATTTAATACTGTATGCTATCCACAGGTGTTCCTAAATCCTGAATTCTAAGACTTTTCACCATTTGCAATTCTCCCTCTTTAGAATTATTTTTTTCTTGCCAAGAATGGCTTTCTGATTTTAGGAATTATTTTTCTAGGAAAAGGAAAAATCCTTTTATTTATTTTTGTTTTGTCTATTTTATTCACTGATTGAATTTTTACACCACCATCCTCTCTCTGAAAAATTGGTTCCATGATCAAACATTTATTGCTAAGATTGAACTAGAAGTTGCCTTCTAAAAATTCAGCCCCATTATTTTACACTTGTTCTCTGGGAAGCAACTATTAAAAAGCAGTCTTACATTAGGGGCGTACATTAGTGCTCAAGCAATCTCACACTACTCACAAGAGCCTACAAAACTTTTGCCAGACCCATCCTAGACTACTGCTCATCTGTCTGGAACCCATACCACATCTCAGACATCAACACCCTTGAAAATGTCCAAAGATATTTCACCAGAAGAGCCCTTCACTCCTCCACTCGAAACAGAATATCCTACGAAAATAGACTAACAATCCTGGGCCTAGAAAGCCTAGAACTACAGCGCCCAAAACACGATTTGAGTATTGCCCACAAGATCATATGCTGCAACGTCCTACCGGTCAATGACTACTTCAGCTTCAACCACAACAACACAAGAGCACGCAACAGATTCAAACTTAATACGAACCACTCCAAACTTGACTGTAAAAAATACGATTTCAACAATCGAGTTATCAAAGCGTGGAACTCATTGCCGGACTCAATTGTGTCAACCCCTAACCCCCAACATTTCTCCCTTAGACTCTCCACGATTGACCTCTCCAGGTTCCTAAGAGGCCAGTAAGGGGCGTACATAAGTGCACTGGTGTGCCTTTCGTCCCCTGTCCAATTGTCTTTCCTTTCTCTCACTTATCATATATATTCTCTTCCTTTCATATATCCTCTCCTCTAAGTTCACTTTACCCTTATATATATTACTACATGTCTATTTTTCTTCCTATGTATGTGGCATGATGAATTATACCATAATTTTGACAATTATCGTGATTACTACTTAGAATTAAGTACCTTACGGAAGTAATCTTCACTGAGCGAAAGCCCACCGGCCAACAAGGTCCCAATGATAGGCAGAGGCAAAGACCCAGGAGGCAAATGTCTTTGGGTCCAAAGTTGTTTCAGAAAGAGGAGAACCAACAGAGCAAACAGCAAAAAAACCAAAATTATCCCTATCACCATCATTGTTCTGCTTCTTCTTTTTCTTTGATCTTCACTAGTGGCTCTGGAGATAGTTCTGTATCCTTTTGTCTGATGTTATTTGACCTTCTTCCTGTTTACATATTCATGGATGGGAATGAATAACATTATAAGTTTGGCATTTTGTCAACTAGTTATTACATGAATCCACGTGAATGAGGTTCCCTGTGACCATGCATCACTCAAATAATAAAGCACATTTTTTAAAAAAAATAAAAAAATCTAGGCCCCACTATGTGTTTAACATGATACTATGGCAGAATCATTTGCAAATCATGATGAAACCATGATGAAAATCATGGCGTCCCATTTGTCCATAAAATCTAACCTATTATTGATTGGTTTCTGGATGCAATTCAAAGATAGATAGATAGATAGATAGATAGATAGATAGATAGATAGATAGATAGATAGATAGATGATAGATAGATAATCAGATAGATAGATAGATAGATAGATAGATAGATAGATAGATAGATAGATGATAGATAGATAGATAATAGATAGATAGATAGATAGATAGATAGATAGATAGATAATAGATAGATAGATGATAGATGATAGATGATAGATAGATAGATAGATAGATAGATAGATAGATAATAGATAGATAGATAGATAGATAGATAGATAGATGATAGATAGATAGATAATAGATAGATAGATGATAGATAGATAGATAATAGATAGATAGATGATAGATGATAGATGATAGATGATAGATAGATAGATAGATAGATAGATAATAGATAGATAGATAGATAGATGATAGATAGATAGATAGATAGATAGATAGATAGATAGATAGATAGATAGATGATAGGTAGGTAGGTAGGTAGATAGATAGATAGATAGATGATAGATAGATAGATAGATAGATAGATAGATAGATGATAGATAGATAGATAGATAGATAGATGATAGATAGATAATCAGATAGATAGATAGATAGATAGTTAGATAGATAGATAGATAGATAGATAGATAGATAGATAGATAATAGATAGATAGATAGATAGATAGATAGATAGACAGATGATAGATAGATAGATAGATAGATAGATAGATAGATAGATAGATAGATAGATGATAGATAGATAGATAGACAGACAGACAGATGATAGATAGATAGATAGATAGATAGATAGATAGATGATAGATAGATAGATAGATAGATAGATAGATAGATAGATAGATAGATAGATAGATACACTGCATTACAGTACAGTACACTACACCATACTACACTGCACTGCACTAGAATAGAATAGAGTAGAATAGAATAGAATAGAATAGAATAGAATAGAATGGAATAGAATAGAATAGAATGCAATGCAGAAGAAATCCTATTGGAAGATACTATCTAGTCCAGGATTATGTCTCATACTTAGCCTTCCAAGCCCAGCATCAGGACCGTAGCATGAAGGACCTCACTCAACGTGGCTTACAAATAAGGGAATGTCTTTGCGGAGCACAGTCTCTGGTTTTGCAACTAAAACAAGTGCATCCACTATGATAATAAGGAAGGGCTGTTGTAATAGATTCTACAGCAACTGTTAATGATAGAAAGGTGCCCTAAATCCAAGCATCACATTCTAGGAAGAGACCTGTGTGCGTTTAGAAATATCTATTTAAAATGATGTCAACAATCCAACTGCCAAACCCATGACAGGGAAGCCATCGGAAGAAAACAAGCAGTGCCAGTGGTCAGTAGATCATCAACTGGCCTTGCGTTGAAGGCTAGAGATGGAATGTCCTCATTCCATTTCCCTCCAAGTGCAAAGTGCATGCTGTAATACTACCAGAACCCATACCACATCTCTGACATTAACATCATCAAAAATGTCCAAAAATACTTCACCAGAAGAGCCCTTAACTCCTCCACTTGAAACAGAACACCCTACGAATCAAGACTTACAATCCTAGACAGTGTTCCCTCTAATTTTTTTGCGGGGTGGGCGGAAAAGTATAGTGTCTGAGCGGCAGTCCCTTTGGGACTGGGCGGCACAGAAATAATAAATAAATAAATAAATAAATAAATAAATAAATAAATAAATAAATAAATAAATAAAAACAAACAAACAAACAAACAAACAAACAAACAAACAAACAAAGAAACAAACAAAAAACCCACCCTGTTTTGCCTCAGAGAATTTCAAAATAAAATACTGTACTGTGTGTCTATAACAGTGAGCTCATAATAGGGCAACTCTATCAATATCAAAATGCCACTTAAATAGTTGAGCTAGTTTCAAACTAGATTTTGATTTTCTTTCTCTCTTCCTTACTCCCAATCTTTTTCTTTCTCTTTTCCTTCCTCTCTTTTTTCTATCTGTTTCTCTCTCTTCCTCTCTTCCTCTCTCTCTCCTTCCCTCTCACTCTTTCCCTCTCGGCTTCTGGGCAGGTTTGGAAAACTCTGAGTTGGTGCTGATTTTTAAGTGAGCGATTGCTCACTGCTCAGCTTAGAGGGAACTATGATCCTAGATCTTGAAACCTTAGAACTACGATGCCTCCCTCAAACACGATCTAAGTATTGCCCACAAGAGTATATGCTGCAACGCCCTGCCTGTCAATGATTGCTTCAGCTTCAACCGCAGCAAAACAAGAGCACACAACAGATTCAAGCTTAATATTATTTTTTAAAAAATATTAACCACTTAATATTAAAATAATATTAAAGCTTAATATTAACCGCGCCAAACTTGACTGTAAAAAATATGACTTTAGCAATTGAGTTGTCAAAACGTGGAACTCACTACCGGACTACGTAGTATCATCCCCTAACCCCCAACACTTTACCCTTGGACTATCTATGGTTGACCTCAACAGGTTCCTAAGAGGTCAGTAAGGGGTGTACATAAGTGCACCAGAGTGCCTACAGTCCCCTGTCCTATAGTCTCTCCCATATCTATATATCTTCTCTTCTATCTCTTCTATCTTTTCTGCTATTCTCTCTAGTTATACTGTATTTTACTCCTATATTTTTCTCTTCTATACACTCTTTGATACATTCTACTCGTATATATCCTCTATAACCTTCATTGTGTATTATTGTATATTGGATAAAACAAACAAACAAATAAATAAATAAGAATGCTAAGGGCATAGACGCTGCTGTGATTCATCGCGAAATCCTTTCAGTTTATGGAGAGGACGCAATGTCAAGACAGCATATGACAAAATGGGTACAGAATTTCAATTTCAGAAGGATGGAAATTCACAATGAAGACAGAAGTGGGCGGCTGTCTGTAGTAACTGATGATGTGATGCATCAGATTGAAAAAAATCTTCTCTCTGATCGCCGTTCAACAATTTCTCAAGATTTATCTCACCAATTGCTGGGGTTTGAATTTTTTGGCATCCTCTCCACAAACTGGAATGATTTCACAATGAATTGCAGCAGCGTTCATGCCCTTAGCATTCAGGTAATAATAATAATAAATTTATTGTCATTGTCAAAACAACAAATTGTCATTGGCAACGAAAGTCGTGTGACACCCAGAGACCAGTCCCACCATACATAAAATCAGAATAGGTAAATTTAAAAGTAGAATAAAATGTCCCACCCACTACAAATTCCCCACCCTGAACCACTCAACCATCTACATGACAAACTGAATAATATTGTCCAATAGTTCACTGATGGTGACCCTTTAGTTCGTTGTTAAGTGCGAGCACAGCTCTGGGATAAAAACTATTCAGGAAACGTGTGGTCGGAGTTCTAGTTTTTCTGTATCTTCTGCCAGAAGGCAACAGTTCAAAGAGATTGTAAGCAGGATGAGAAGAGTCTTTGAGAATGGTATACACCTTCCTAGAACAGCGAGATGTGAAGATATCATCCAGGGCGGGTAGCTGGAGCCCAATGATGTTCTGGGCAGTTTTAATAATTCTCTGTAGAGCTTTTTTGTTCGCTACAGAGCTGCTCCCATACCAAGCTAGAATGCCGTATGTCAGGACACTCTCAATGGTGCTGCGATAGTAGGACAACAGTAGACTACTCACCAGAGCCTACAAAACTTTTGCCAGACCCATCCTTGAATACAGTTCATCTGTCTGGAACCCAAACCACATCTTGGACATCAACACCCTTGAAAATGTCCAAAGATACTTCACCAGAAGAGCCCTTCACTCCTCCACTCGAAACAGAATACCCTACGAAAGCAGACTATCAATCCTAGGTCTAGAAAGCTTAGAACTATGTAGCCTAAAACACAATCTAAGTATTGCCCACAAGATCATATGCTGCAACGTTCTACCTATCAATGACTACTTCAGCTTCAATCGCAACAACACAAGAGCACGCAACAGATTCAAACTTAATTTTAACCGCTCCAAACTTGACTGTAAAAAATATGACTTCAGCAACCGAGTTGTCGAAGCGTGGAACTCATTACCTGACTCAGTAGTGTCAACCCCTAACCCCCAACATTTCTCCCTTAGACTATCCACGATTGACCTCTCCATGTTCCTCAGAGGTCAGTAAGGGGCGTGCATAAGTGCACCAGTGTGCCTTCCGTCCCGTCCTATTGTCTCTCCTTATCTCATTTATCTTTTCTTCCTTTCAAATATGTTCACCTATACTTTTATATCTTTTCTTCTATTCTTTTCTTTACTTATATTATTACATATCTTTCTCTTCAATGTGTATTATGTATTGGACTAGATAGATAGATAGATAGATAGATAGATAGATAGATAGATAGATAGATAGATAGATAGATAGATAGATAGATAGATACACTGCATTACAGTACAGTACACTACACCATACTACACTGCACTGCACTAGAATAGAATAGAGTAGAATAGAATAGAATAGAATGGAATAGAATGGAATAGAATAGAATAGAATAGAATGCAATGCAGAAGAAATCCTATTGGAAGATACTATCTAGTCCAGGATTATGTCTCATACTTAGCCTTCCAAGCCCAGCATCAGGACCGTAGCATGAAGGACCTCACTCAACGTGGCTTACAAATAAGGGAATGTCTTTGCGGAGCACAGTCTCTGGTTTTGCAACTAAAACAAGTGCATCCACTATGATAATAAGGAAGGGCTGTTGTAATAGATTCTACAGCAACTGTTAATGATAGAAAGGTGCCCTAAATCCAAGCATCACATTCTAGGAAGAGACCTGTGTGCGTTTAGAAATATCTATTTAAAATGATGTCAACAATCCAACTGCCAAACCCATGACAGGGAAGCCATCGGAAGAAAACAAGCAGTGCCAGTGGTCAGTAGATCATCAACTGGCCTTGCGTTGAAGGCTAGAGATGGAATGTCCTCATTCCATTTCCCTCCAAGTGCAAAGTGCATGCTGTAATACTACCAGAACCCATACCACATCTCTGACATTAACATCATCAAAAATGTCCAAAAATACTTCACCAGAAGAGCCCTTAACTCCTCCACTTGAAACAGAACACCCTACGAATCAAGACTTACAATCCTAGACAGTGTTCCCTCTAATTTTTTTGCGGGGTGGGCGGAAAAGTATAGTGTCTGAGCAGCAGTCCCTTTGGGACTGGGCGGCACAGAAATAATAAATAAATAAATAAATAAATAAATAAATAAATAAATAAATAAATAAAACAAACAAACAAACAAACAAACAAAGAAACAAACAAAAAACCCACCCTGTTTTGCCTCAGAGAATTTCAAAATAAAATACTGTACTGTGTGTCTATAACAGTGAGCTCATAATAGGGCAACTCTATCAATATCAAAATGCCACTTAAATAGTTGAGCTAGTTTCAAACTAGATTTTGATTTTCTTTCTCTCTTCCTTACTCCCAATCTTTTTCTTTCTCTTTTCCTTCCTCTCTTTTTTCTATCTGTTTCTCTCTCTTCCTCTCTTCCTCTCTCTCTCCTTCCCTCTCACTCTTTCCCTCTCGGCTTCTGGGCAGGTTTGGAAAACTCTGAGTTGGTGATGATTTTTAAGTGAGCGATTGCTCACTGCTCAGCTTAGAGGGAACTATGATCCTAGATCTTGAAACCTTAGAACTACGATGCCTCCCTCAAACACGATCTAAGTATTGCCCACAAGAGTATATGCTGCAACGCCCTGCCTGTCAATGATTGCTTCAGCTTCAACCGCAGCAAAACAAGAGCACACAACAGATTCAAGCTTAATATTATTTTTTAAAAAATATTAACCACTTAATATTAAAATAATATTAAAGCTTAATATTAACCGCGCCAAACTTGACTGTAAAAAATATGACTTTAGCAATTGAGTTGTCAAAACGTGGAACTCACTACCGGACTACGTAGTATCATCCCCTAACCCCCAACACTTTACCCTTGGACTATCTATGGTTGACCTCAACAGGTTCCTAAGAGGTCAGTAAGGGGTGTACATAAGTGCACCAGAGTGCCTACAGTCCCCTGTCCTATAGTCTCTCCCATATCTATATATCTTCTCTTCTATCTCTTCTATCTTTTCTGCTATTCTCTCTAGTTATACTGTATTTTACTCCTATATTTTTCTCTTCTATACACTCTTTGATACATTCTACTCGTATATATCCTCTATAACCTTCATTGTGTATTATTGTATATTGGATAAAACAAACAAACAAATAAATAAATAAGAATGCTAAGGGCATAGACGCTGCTGTGATTCATCGCGAAATCCTTTCAGTTTATGGAGAGGACGCAATGTCAAGACAGCATATGACAAAATGGGTACAGAATTTCAATTTCAGAAGGATGGAAATTCACAATGAAGACAGAAGTGGGCGGCTGTCTGTAGTAACTGATGATGTGATGCATCAGATTGAAAAAAATCTTCTCTCTGATCGCCGTTCAACAATTTCTCAAGATTTATCTCACCAATTGCTGGGGTTTGAATTTTTTGGCATCCTCTCCACAAACTGGAATGATTTCACAATGAATTGCAGCAGCGTTCATGCCCTTAGCATTCAGGTAATAATAATAATAAATTTATTGTCATTGTCAAAACAACAAATTGTCATTGGCAACGAAAGTTGTGTGACACCCAGAGACCAGTCCCACCATACATAAAATCAGAATAGGTAAATTTAAAAGTAGAATAAAATGTCCCACCCACTACAAATTCCCCACCCTGAACCACTCAACCATCTACATGACAAACCGAGTAATATTGTCCAACAGTTCACTGATGGTGACCCTTTAGTTCGTTGTTAAGTGCGAGCACAGCTCTGGGATAAAAACTATTCAGGAAACGTGTGGTCGGAGTTCTAGTTTTTCTGTATCTTCTGCCAGAAGGCAACAGTTCAAAGAGATTGTAAGCAGGATAAGAAGAGTCTTTGAGAATGGTATGCACCTTCCTAGAACAGCGAGATGTGAAGATGTCATCCAGGGTGGGTAGCTGGAGCCCAATGATGTTCTGGGCAGTTTTAATAATTCTCTGTAGAGCTTTTTTGTTCGCTACAGAGCTGCTCCCATACCAAGCTAGAATGCCATATGTCAGGACACTCTCAATGGTGCTGCGATAGTAGGGCAACAGTAGACTACTCACCAGAGCCTACAAAACTTTTGCCAGACCCATCCTTGAATACAGTTCATCTGTCTGGAACCCATACCACATCTTGGACATCAACACCCTTGAAAATGTCCAAAGATACTTCACCAGAAGAGCCCTTCACTCCTCCACTCGAAACAGAATACCCTACGAAAGCAGACTATCAATCCTAGGTCTAGAAAGCTTAGAACTACGTAGCCTAAAACACAATCTAAGTATTGCCCACAAGATCATATGTTGCAACGTTCTACCTATCAATGACTACTTCAGCTTCAATCGCAACAACACAAGAGCACGCAACAGATTCAAACTTAATTTTAACCGCTCCAAACTTGACTGTAAAAAATATGACTTCAGCAACCGAGTTGTCGAAGCGTGGAACTCATTACCTGACTCAGTAGTGTCAACCCCTAACCCCCAACATTTTTTCCCTTAGACTATCCACGATTGACCTCTCCATGTTCCTCAGAGGTCAGTAAGGGGCGTGCATAAGTGCACCAGTGTGCCTTCCGTCCCCTGTCCTATTTTCTCTCCTTATCTCATTTATCTTTTCTTCCTTTCAAATATGTTCACCTATACTTTTATATCTTTTCTTCTATTCTTTTCTTTACTTATATTATTACATATCTTTCTCTTCAATGTGTATTATGTATTGGACTAGATAGATAGATAGATAGATAGATAGATAGATAGATAGATAGATAGATAGATAGATAGATAGATAGATAGAAAGAAAGATAGATAGATAGATAGATAGATAGATAGATAGATAGATAGATAGATAGATAGATAGATAGATAGATAGAAAGATAGATAGATAGATAGATAGATAGATAGATAGATAGATAGATAGATAGATAGATAGATAGATAGATAGATGCTGAGATAAATTTATCTTCCTGAGCATTCTCAGGAAGTACAGCCTCTTTTGTGCCTTCTTCACAAGCATATTACCGTGTTTCCCCGAAAGTAAGACAGTGTCTTACTTTCTTTTTACCCCCAAAAGCCCCACTACGTCTTACTTTCGGGGTATGTCTTACATTGGAAAAAAAATTGAAAGGGTCGCGTTCCCGAAGGCATCTCCCCAGAGTCCAGAAGGGCAGCCGCGGGACAGGAGCCTCGTGAGCCCTTTTCCAAGTTCAACCTCAGGGCTCCAAGCGGCGTGCATCTGTGGAGCCACAGACGCGTGTCGGGGAAGCGTGTGTCTGGAGGGGAGGAGCCGCTCTGCGCAGTTGGGCAGCCCCACCTGCCTGCCGGAAAGGAGGCGGGCGAAGAAGGGCGCAGCTCCGGCCGCTCGCCTTGGAGCTGGTTGGCCTCGCTGACCACTTGCAGCCGAGCCTCGGCAGGACTCGGTTGCTGGGACGAGCGCCTTCGCTGCAAGCCGCCGCCCGCTCGGCTCGCTTCGGACCAGCGCCGTCCTTTGCTTTGCCAAGCCGGGGAAGAGGCGGTTGCGCCGCGCTGAGGCGAAGGCAAAGGGCGCGTGGGGAGCTTGGAAGCGACGTCATCGGGCTCCCCCCCGGCAACACCCCGTGTTTCCCCAAAAGTAAGACATATGTCTTACTTTCGGGGTACGGTTTATATTAGCTGACCCCCCTGAAACCCCCAATACGTCTTACAATCGGGGGTGTCTTACTATCGGGGAAACAGGGTAGCATTCATAGTCCATGAGAGGTCCTCTGAGATATAAGTGCCCAGAAATTTGTAACTACCAACCCTCTCCAGCTCCTCGCCATTTATGTGCAATGGTGAGTATACATCTTTCTTTCTCCTAAAGTCAATAATCAGGTAGCGTATGACAGTTCACGCTTCGCACTTGGAGGGAAACACAATGAGGACGCTAATGTCTAACCTTCACCACAACACCAGTCAATGATCTACTGAACACTGGCCCTACTTTTTGCTTCTGCTGGCTTCCCGCTACATGATTGTAATACCAGCTTGCCCTGTGAAGTTGAAAGGTTAAAGTTTGCGGAGTTTGGGGAAGAAACTACAAAATCAGGCAATGCATTCCAGGCATTGACCAATCTGTTGCTGAAGTTATATTTTTTGCAATCAAGTTTGGAGCAGTTTATGTTAAGTTTGTATCTATTGTGTGCTTGTGTATTGTTGTCTTTGAAGATGAAATAGTTATCGACAGGTAGGACATTGTAGCATATAATTTTGTGTGCTGCACTTAGGTCAGATCGAAGGCAGCATAGTTCTAAATTTTCTACGGTAGGTCCCAAAGTCAAGTGGCATAAGGTATTCTATTGCGAATAGAGGAGTGGAGGACTCTTCTCATGAAATATCCCTAGACATTCTCAATTGTATTAATGTCTGATTTCAGACAGATAAGCTGAATTCGAGAATTGATCTGGCAAACATTTTATATACTCTGGTTTAAGATTTTGTATACTGTATATTATGTGTTGTGAGCCGCCCCGAGTCCTCAGAGAGGGGCGGCATAGAAATCCAATTAATAAATAATAAATAAAATTACAATATTATCAAAGAAAAGCTATGCAAGATTAAGTTAACCACTCTTCAATGCCTTTTTGGCAATGCTGTTGCAGTGGGCTCTGGCATTTAGATAAGTAGAGTTGAGTACTCCAAGGTCCTTAACTGAGTAAGGATCTTCAACAAGGTGATCATCTAGTTTGTATTTTGTGTTCTGATTATTTTTGTCAATATGTAAGATTGAGATTTGAAGTTGCCATTTGTTTGACCGTCGTGACACATAGTCAATGTCTTTTTGAAGTGTAGCAGCATTGTCCATGGTGTGAAATAGTTTAATATGATCAACAAAGAAAATGCAGTTGTTTATAATATGATTGCAAAGATCCTTTATGTAAAGTAAATGTAAATTTACTTTATGTAATTAAATTAAATTAAGTAATTTATGTAAAGAATGTTGGTCCTAAAACAACCAACCTTAGAGGACACTGCTGTTAACAGATACAGGATGCCAGTATTACTATTGTTGCTTTATATTCCTGTTGTGAGCCACCAAGACTCCATAGGGAGTTGGGTGGCATAGACATTGAATAAATAAATAAAATAAAATGTTTTATAGATGGCATGTGTCACCAAAAAATTATCAAAAATGTTTAAAAATAAATCAGTAAAATGTTCAAAATGACAGCAAATACCAGGTTCTTACTATCATATGTGGGGGACATATACAGAAGCAATAAAATTTGAATTAAGATGCAAACATGATTAGGGAAAGTGTTTGAAGAGAAGCCAGACTTAAAACCCAAAAATATGCTATTAGGCATTTTACCAGAAAAATACAAAATACAAAAAACAAGATACATATTTAATAATACATATAGTAACAGCAGCTAGGATTGTATTTCACAAAACTGGAAAGCAGGAATCATTCCTGGAGATGGGCAGTTAATAAAGAAAAATTTTGGACTGTGCTGAAATGGACAGATTAACATTAAAAGATAAATATAAAATATACAGTATGTGTAAAGATATTGTAAAAGAATGGAATGAGGAATGAAATGATAAAGATATGAAATATCAATATGGGGAAAAATAAAAAAACATTTAAAAATGTCCCCGAGTCTTCGGAGAGGGGCGGCATACAAATCTAAGTAATAAATAAATAAATAAATTAAAAAAAAAAATTAGAAATGAAAAAATAAGATTCTAGGACTAAAATGGAAAGTAATATGTTTATTGGCACCCAAAAAGAAACTAAACTAAAATGTAACAAACTTAGTTAGGAAAGACAATTGGACAGGGGACGAAAGGCACACTAGTGCACTTATGTACGCCCCTTACTGACCTCTTAGGAACCTGGAGAGGTCAATCGTGGATAGTCTAAGGGAGAAATGTTGGGGGTTAGGGGTTGACACTATTGAGTTCGGTAATGAGTTCCACACTTCGACAACTCAATTAGTTAGCATATCGTTCATACATGACCTTCTGATTGACATGGTTGGGTATGTTTGTGAACCTAACAATAGGCAGAAACTGTTTTGATGTACAATAAATGAATGAAAATGATTAAATTAAGTGACGATGCATATAGGAAATAGTTTTATGTTTTTTATGGTGTTTGTAAAGGTTTAAGCTTGTGTTGGAATAGCACATAGTTTGTAAGGGTGAGGATGCATTGTCGTCTTTGCAATAGGTTCTTCATTGAGTTCTTTCACTCCTTCAGGCAATTGGAAGCTGAAGGCCCTCAACAGGCTGGTCAGAAAGATGAAGATCTCAATTTTTGCCAGCTGTTGTCCCACACAGGAACGTAGACCTGTAGATGAGACAAAGCATGAATAAAGGAGATAATAATCTGTTCAACAGAGTATACACCATCATCATAAAACCATAGTAAGAACACACCTGAAATACTGCAACCAATTTTGGTCACCATATATTATTTATTTATTTATTTAATTCAAATTTTATGCTGCCCAATCCCAAAGAATTCAGGGCGGCTTACAATAAACAATATAAATACAATACAGTGGTACCTCTACCTAAGAATGCCTCTACTTACAAACTTTTCTAGATAAGAACTGGGTTTTTGCCTCTTCTCAAGAACCATTTTCCACTTACAAACCTGAGCCTCCAAAACTGTAACAGAAAAAGTTAGGGAGAAGCCTCCATGGGGCCTCTAAGAATTTCCTGGGAGGAAACGGGGGCAGAAAAGGCAGGGAGAAGCCTCTGTGGGGCCTCTCTAGGAGTCTCCGGGGAGGAAACAGGGCTGGAAAAGGTGGGGGGAAGCCTCTGTGGGGCCTCTCTAGGAATCTCCTGGGAGGAAACAGGGGTGGAAAAGGTGGGGAGAAGCCTCCATGGGGCCTCTCTAGGAATCTCCTGGGAGGAAACAGAGCCTCCACCCTCCCTGTGGTTTCCCCAATCACATGCATTATTTGCTTTTACATTAATTCCTATGGGAAAAATTGCTTCTTCTTACAAACTTTTCTGCTTAAGAACCTGGTCATGCAAAAAATTAAGTTCGTAAGTAGAGGTACCACTATACAATAAAAATAAAGTCGAATATAAAATCCAAAACAATAATTAGAAGGGTGATAGAACAGTCACAACAACATGCATACATACCATTCATACAATTTGGCCATGATGGTTGTTAGTTTATGGCCCCCAGGCCTGCTGGCAAAGCCAGGTCTTCGTGGCCTTACAGAAGGCCATTAGGGTGGGAGCAGTACGGACAACGAGGGGAAGTTGCTTCCATAGAGCTGGGGTGGCAGCAGAGAAGGCCCTCCACTGCAGTCCCGCCAACTTGCATTGCTTAGTCGACAGGACCTGAAGGAGGCCAACTCTGGGTGCTCTTACTGGTCACTAGGAGGTATGTGGCAAGAGACAATCTCGCAAATAGTCTGGCCCTGAGCCATGTAGGGCTTTATAGGTAATAACCAACACCTTGAATTATGCCCAGAGACTAATAGGAAACCAATACAGGTTGCGGAGCGTAGGTGTTATATGGGTGTACCGATGTACACCCATGATGTTCTGCCGGCGTGTCCCAACCGCCCATAATTACAGAAAGACACACACCACACGATAGAAGGAAAACCAAAAGTCTTTATCAACAGAAAAGCAGAAACAGCTCCCTTTTTAAATGTCAAAGGGATTTTCTGATACACACAAGGCACAGGTTAAATGCAATCCAATTTCTCACCAAATAACTGGGAAATTGAGTCCAATTCTAAAGTCCAGAAAGTCCACACACAGACTTGAACAGGGAAACAGCAAAAACCACGATCTTAATGAAACTATGAATCAGATAAACAGCCATGAGGCTAAACCAGGACACTGCTCTTTTATCTGTAGCACTAATTACAGCAGCTCCACCCAACCACAGGTGGCATCACTTATCTCCAGTAATAATCCTTCAGTTTTGCTCTCCTATGCATCACTATACGCATGCGTGGGTCTGTCATAAGTTTTTGTTCGGAATCCAGGGATGATAAGGATGATTGATCTCCTCCTGGGCTGTCTGCCAAACTCCCCTCTTCCCTGCTACTCATGCTTCCTTCGTCAGAGGAGCCTTCGTCGGGAGATTCTATCGGGAGCAGAACAGGCCTGTGGCATGGGGATGTTTCCTCCACATTCCTTGGGGCAGGAGCTGGGCCAGAGACAACCACAACACACGATAGCTCTCACAGCTGCATTCTGGACTATTTACAGTCTCTGAACACTCTTCAAGGGTAGCCCCATGAAGACCGCATTGCAATAATCAAGACGGGAGGTGATGAGGGCCGGGGTGACAGAGCCTCCTGGTTCAGGTAGGGCTGCAACTGGTGAACCAGGCGAACCTGGGTAAAAGTCCCCCTGGTCACAGCCGAGAGGTGGTGATCAAGGCTCAGCTGTGGATCCAGAAAAACACCCAAGTTTCAGAGCCCATCTGAGGGGGTCAGTGTCCCCCCCGCCCCCCGAACAATGGATGGACAGATCGAATGGTCCTTTGGAGTAAATGCCCACAGCCACTCGGTCTTGTCTGGGTTGAGCTTGAGCCTGTCAAAAAGACACTGAGTCTTTGGGAAAAGTTCAAAGAAGGGCAACTAAAATGATCAAAGGCCTGCAGATTAAACTATATCAAGAATGTCTGCAAGGAAGGAAGGAAGGAAGGAAGGAAGGAAGGAAGGAAGGAAGGAAGGAAGGAAGGAAGGAAGGAAGGAGAATATAATGAGATGGAGGGAGGGTCTGAGAGAAGTCCTACCTTACCACTTGGTCACCCCAGGTGTCCCCAACACAAGTGACATTGAGATGGCTATGCCCACTCTGGTCCCTCGTACAACCCTGATGCAGTCCTCAATAAAGTCAAATTTGACACCTCTGTTCTGTTCTGTTCTAGTCTATTCTCTACTCTACTCTACTCCATTCTGCTCTGCTCTACTCTACTCTTCTCTTCTCTACTCTATTCCACTCCACTCCACTCCACTCCACTCCACTCCACTCCACTCCTCTCCTCTCCTCTCCCCTCTCCTCTCCTCTCCTCTCCTCTCCTCTCCCCTCTTCTCTTCTCTACTCTACTCTACTCTATTCTATTATCTTAGGGATGTTTTCTTCCATTTAACTCTGTTAGCACCTACTTTATCAGGGGGATGATTTTAATTCAGGTCGTACTAGACGGTGCTCCATTTCAACTATAAAGCTATGCACCCATGAAAAGACTGATCTCATATGTATCTTTCCAGAGACTGCATACAAGAAGGAAGTCACTTTCTCACCTTCTGTCCAGCAACTTATTTCACGGTGCATCAGTATGTAATTGGACCACATTTGAGCTTTTTTTTTGGCCAGGGACTTAAATATTCATGCTCATCTTGTCTGTTCAGGAATGGTCCAGAATGTAAAGTTTGCCATGAGTCTTCCACAACTACTAGAAGAAATTGGGATTCATTGATTTCCTATTCAGAGCACAAGGATTTCAGGACAACTCAAGGGATGCAGTGGTGAGAATCTATAAGTTGTAAGCTGCCCAGAATCACTTGCTAATGTGATGGGTGAAATACAAACGTAATTAAAAAAAATAAATGAAATAGCAATTGGATAAACCACTTTGAGCTCATGCATTTACCTATTCCAAAGGGCAGAAACTCTTCTCGGTCAATGAATTTACCATCCTTATCTAAAAAATGTTTTGGATTGAATTTTTCAGGAGTCTCCCATTGTTCAGGGTCAAGGAGAACAGACCGCAGGTCTGGGATGATAAAGGTCCCCTGTAAATATATATATTTAAACAAAAAAAACACTTCATAATAATCAGCATGTCAATCCTTCTAATAATTATGATTTTAGAATTTTATATTTGGAAATCAGCCTTAAACAAAACACTTCATAAAAATCTCCATGTCATTCCTTCTAATAACTATGATTACACCAACCAATCAGATCACTGAAACATAATCACCCAATCTATTTGCTACATTCAAAACAAATCTCCACCCCCACACTATATACTAGGAAGAAATGACAATTGCTAACATTCCATTTTACAACAACACAAAGATTGGAACTTCAGCCTGATGATGGTGAATGTGATTTCGCCGAAACGTCGCATAGACATGCAAAACATTACACAGGGCAAAACCCGAACTCAGAACAATCTACATATATATATATATATATATATATATATATATATATATATATATTTGTTTTCGTAAATATATATATATATGCGCTTAACACAGAATGGTTTCATAAAGAAAACAGGCAAAGAAGTTCAAACAATATTGTTGTTAACAACAACAACAACAACAACAACAACAACAGAATTGGGCAGGACCTTGGAGGTCTTCTAGTCCAACCTACTATTTAGGCAGGAAGCCCTACACTACTTCAGACAGATGGTTATCCAATATCTTCTTAAACGCTTCCAGTGTTGGAGCATTCACATAATCTGGAGGTAAGTTATTCCACTGATTAATTGTTCTAACTGTCAGGAAATTTTTCCTTGGTTCTAAGTTGCTTCTGTCCTTGTTTAGTTTCTACCTATTGTTTGACTCCCTCAATTCCTGAGATATTGGGACACTGATATCATGTCTCCCCTAGTCCTTCTTTTCATTTAACTGGACTTACCCATTTCCTGTGACCATTCTTCATATACAGTGATACCTTGTCTTACAAACGCCTCGTCATACAAACTTTTCGAGATATAAACCCAGGGTTTAAGATTTTTTCCCCTCTTCTTACAAACTATTTTCACCTTACAAACCCACCGCCGCCGCTGGGATGCCCCACCTTAAGACTTCCGTTGCCAGCGAAGCACCTGTTTTTGTGCTGCTGGGATTCCCCTGAGGCTCCCCTCCATGGGAAACCCCACCTCTGGACTTCCGTGTTTTTGTGATGCTGCAGTGGAATCCCAGCAGTGCCAAAATGGGCGCTTCGCTGGCAACGGAATTCCGAAGGTGGGGTTTCCCAGCGAGGGAAGCCTCAGTGAAATCGCAGCATCGCAAAAACACAGAGGTCCGGAGGTGGGGTTTCCCATGGAGGGGAGCCTCAGGGGAATCCCAGCAGTGCAAAAATGGGCGCTTCGGCTGGCAAAAGGGGTGAATTTTGGGCTTGCACGCATTCATCACTTTTCCATTGATTCCTATGGGAAACATTGTTTCATCTTACAAACTTTTCACTTTAAGAACCTTGTCCCAGAACCAATTAAGTTTGTAAGACAAGGTATCACTGTATTTTAGCCTCTATTCTCCTAATCATCTTCGTTGCTCTTCTCTGCACTCTTTCTAAAGTCTCAACATCCTTTCTTATATCATGATGACCAAAACTGAATGCAGTTTTCCAAGTGTGACCTTACCAAGGTATTATAAAGTGGTATTAACACTTCATGTGATCTTGATTCTATCCCCCTGTTTATGCAGCCTAGAACTGTGTTGGCTATTTTGGCAGCTGCTGCACACTGCTGGCTCATATTTAAATGGTTGCCCACTAGGATTCCAAGCTCCCTCTCACAGTTACAACTGTTGTGTAAGGTACCACATATACTGTACCTGTGCATTTTATTTTTCTTGCCTAAATGTAGAACCTTACTTTTTTCACCATTGAATTTCATTTTGTTAGCTAGGGCCCAATGTTTAAGTCTATCAAGATCCTTCTGTATCTTGAGCCTACCTTCTGGAGTGTTGTCCATTCCTGCCAGGTTGGTGTCATCTGCAAATTTGATGAGTTCCCCATCTATAATGAAACCCTTGCACATAACCTGCCTTTATGGATCTGTGTTTGTTCATTTTTTGTGGCTGCTCAACAGTTTAACTTCCTTTCTCATAAGTAAAGTCTAAAAGTCTTGAAGAAGGAGACAAAGAAACATGGCTATACATACCGGTAACTATAATTCTGATTCTAAGTCCAGACCTTAATTCTTATCATCTTCCCAGGATAAATATAACACATTTAAGGTTCTAATTTTAAAATCAGAGAAATCTTTGGATTTAAACCCATAATTCATCCCTCCAAAATGTTTGCTATTCTTGCTTATTTAATTTTGCATGACTAATTGGCACTTCCTGCATAGATACCTTCTGTCCAAGTGCCCTACTCTCCTTTTCCTTCATATTGGGCTATTGCAATGCAACCTGAACATGTTTCTCACCTTTGGAATGTCATATCCCCTCATCACCACATCCTTTGTGTTTTGCCTGGGAACCCCATATAGCAAGACATATTTTAGACGCTGCATTTCATGGATCACAGCATTGGTGTAAGGCAGCTTCTTCTGATCCTGGTAGGAAATTGATCCCGAGGAACCAAACACATCTTCAATCTCTTTCTGGATTTTCTCTAGAAAATAATAATAATAATAATAATAATAATAATAATAATAATAGTGGAAAAAGAAGCTTCATGGTTTTTTATTTATTTATTTTATTTATTTTATTTTATTTTATTTTATTTTATTTTATTTTATTTTATTTTATTTTATTTTATTTTATTTTATTTTATTTTATTTTATTTTATTTTATTTTATTTTATTTTATTTTATTTTATTTATTTTATTTTATTTTATTTTATTTTATTTTATTTTATTTTATTTTATTTTATTTTATTTTATTTTATTTTATTTTATTTTATTTTATTTTATTTTATTTTATTTTATTTTATTTTATTTTATTTTATTTTATTTTTTATTTTATTTTTTTATTTTTATTTATTTTTATTCATTCATTCATTCATTCATTTATTTATTTATTTATTTATTTATTTATTGGATTTGTATGCCGCCCCTCTCCACAGACTCGGGGCAGCTAACAACAATGATAACAACAGCATGTAGAAATCCAATTAATAAAACAACTAAAAACCCTTATAATAAAACCAAACATACACACAAACATACCATGCATAACTTGTAATGGCCTAGGGGGAAGGAATATCTTAACTCCCCCATGCCTGGCGGCATAAATGAGTCTTGAGTAGTTTATGAAAGACAGGGAGGGTGGGGGCAGTTCTGATCTCCCGGGGGAGTTGGTTCCAGAGAGCCAGGGTCGCCACAGAGAAGGCTCTTCCCCTGGGGCCCGCCAAATGACATTGTTTAGTCGACGGGACCCGGAGAAGGCCAACTCTGTGGGACCTTATCGGTCACTGGGATTCATGCGGTAGCAGGCGGTTCCGGAGGTATTCTGGTTCGAGTTAATGATACAGCCACGCATGCGGAGAGCGATGCATAGGCAACAACAACTGAGAGATTATTATCAAAGAAAATGAGGCCACCTGTGGTTGGGTGGGGCTGTGGTAATTAGTGAGGCTGCTATAAAAAGCAGCCTGTGGGTTTGGCCATTGTGGAGGATTATCTGATCGTTGTGTTTCATGACTGCTTTGCTGACTTTGACCTTTTGTGTGCTGATTTTCCCCCGCTTTGAAACTAAACCAGAGCAAAGTGTGTGTCACTTTGTGAAAGAAGACGGACTATGAATTGCCTCACAGCTGCAAGCTAAGTATCACAGAACTGATAAGGGACTTGTACCAATTACCAGTTTGTTTGGAGACGAGTGCTCTTTGCTATACCAAAAGAGGGCTTGGTTTAAGTGAATTTTCATTATAAAGAACATTGTTTTGAATTTTCAAACGTGTGTGTGTCTGAAATTTGTACCTGTGAATTTTTGGGAGGATTCTACCAGAGAGCCCGACAGAACACTTTCATTGGGGTGTTACATGGCACCTTGATACCTTTTACGTTTTCATTTAATCATGTTAAGATCATGTTCATAATTCAGGAATCCACTAAGGAAAATTACTATGAAGAATAGATTCAGTTCATCATTCAACCGCCTTTGCTATTTTAAATACTTCCAAATAATTCCTCTGTGTTTTAAAACCTGAGACTGACCCTTGTTCCCATAATCCAGATTTCACTCACCTTGAATGTCAAGATGATTTGTCAAGAGCAGCAGAGCCCACCTCAGAGTAGCGAAGGTTGTCTCTGTTCCAGCAGCAAAAAAATCAAAAATACACTGAGACAGGTTCTCTTCATTGTAGGTGGAGTTGGTGTCATTCCTGCTCTGATGTTTGAAAGAGAAAATGAAAATTACCATGAATTCTATGTAGCTAGACTCACAACTGATATTGACTGGAGAGAAGATTTGATAAAAAGTCAATTTTCAATGTGACACCAGAGTGTTAAGTACCTGATTTTTTTAAACTTTAATATGAATATTGACTTTTTTCCCTTCCTCCCCCCTCTTGCTGAACAAAGCTGTGCTGGATCACTGGAAGTTTTAAATGAATCACAGTGCCATCTAGTGGAAAAAGTTGGAATGTAAAATTGAAAACAGCTGGGGGTTTCTTGTTTGTGTGATAAAGTAACCTTTTTATCTGCTTTGGTCTAAGAAAGAGAGTCTTTTTGATGTTCATATGCTGTCTGGGTTTGGAGTATCGGTTTATACATCTATTTGGAGTAACAGACCCTTTTTTCTCCCCACCCCCTTTGAACTTTGTAGCTTGTTGAAAGGATTAAGGCAGGAAGAACCTGAAAAATGACAAATACAGTGATCCCTCGATTATCGCGAGGGTTCCGTTCCAAGACCCCTCGCGATAATCGATTTTTCGCGATGTAGGGTTGCGGAAGTAAAAACACCATCTGCGCATGCGCGCCCTTTTTCCATGGCCGCGCATGCGCAGATGGTGGAGTTTGCGTGGGCGGCGGGGAAACCCGGATCTTCGTCTGCTCGCTGCTGCTGCGGCCGCCCAGCAGCTGATCTGCTCGGCGGCAGCAGCGAGGAACCGAATCGGGCTTCCCCCTTTGCCTGGGCGGCGGGAAAACCCCGATCTTCGTCTGCTCGCTGCTGCTGCAGCAGCAGCGAGCAGACGAAGATCCGGCTTTCCCCGCCGCCCATGCAAAGGGGAAACCCCGGCTCCTCGCTGATGCCCCCACTCGCCCGCCCGCCGCCCGCCGCCCGCCAGCAAGAGGGGGAGAGATAGAGAAAGAGAGAGAAGGAAAGAGATGAGAGAGGGAGTAAGAGAGTGTGAGAGAGGAAGAAGCAAGATAGAGAAAGAGAGAGAGAAAGAAAGATGAGAAAGGAAGGAAGAGAGTGACGTCATCGGGTGGGAAAAATCGCGATATAGCGTTTCACGAAGATCGAGATCGCGAAAATCGAGGGATCACTGTATAATATTTTGAATTAATGAGTGTCTTTTTCTTTTTTTTAGTCTCTTATAACAAAACAAATCTCCCCCCCCCCAATCTCTTTTATTTTTAATTTCTAAGATCTAAGACTGGCAGATAGGGGGAGGGGAGTTTAAAGAAAAGAAGAATAACAGAAATATAAAATAGGTGCAAAATAGGATATTAATTTATGACTGATTGGATAAAAATGTATAATTATGTTTATACTGACTATTTTAACCTCTACCCAAGAACACCTCTATGTAAGAACCTTTTTTAGATAAGAACCAGGTGTTCAAGATTTTTTTGCCTCTTCTCAAGCACCATTTTCTACTTACAAACCCGAGCCTATGAAATTGTAACTGGAAAAAGAAGGGAGAAGCCTCCATGGGGCCTCTCTACAAATCTCCTGGGAGGAAACAGCCGGAAAAGGCGGGAAGAAGCCTCCATGGGGCCTCTCTACGAATCTCCTGGGAGGAAATAGGGCCAGAAAAGTTGGGGAGAGGCCTCCATGGGGCCTCTCTAGGAATCTTCTGGGAGGAAACAGGGCCTCCACCTTCCCTGTGGTTTCCCCAATTGTACACATTATTTGCTCTTATATTGATTGCTGCGGAAAAATTGCTTCTTATTACTTTCTACTTAAAAACCTGGTCACGGAACGAATTAAGTTCGTAAGCAGAGGTACCACTGTACATGCATTGATGTATATATGGAAAATATGCAGAAAAAAATTAAAAAATACCACCTTCACATCTAACAAAACCAGAGTTACAACATATTTCTCATTTAAAAGCATAACATATTCACAATGGGAACTGAATAAGAAGGAAAGAAAAAACCAAGATGAAGTGAAGTATCTCTGCCTGTTTATTTACAGCAATAATGTATTGCCTGTATATTGAACCACAATAAACTCATACCTTCTCCATCTGAAAAAGATAGTAATCAATGAAATCTTGTGGCTCATGCAGGGAGTTAGATTCCTTGTGTTTCTCTACTTCCTGCTTTGCAAATGCAAGGATAATATCCACAGAAGCCAGGGCTTCCTTGTGAGGGCCTGGGAGGTGCTTCATTAATTGTGGGAACAAATCATACATCTAACAGGGAGAGAAGAGGGAAAGTTATTTATTCCCCATCACAAGTAAAGCAGGGAAGTGTAAAACATATCATAAGCCTTGAGTCACTGCATGCCCACAAGAGAATGCCTTGAATGCTTTTCTTTGCTCTCACAAATTTTCCTGGACCATTAGATTCTTGTAGAGAACTTAAGCTTCCAAATAAACCTTCACGCTCATTTGAACTGCCTGAATATCCTGATTTCCCTGGTGCTTGACAGGAGGGTAGGCATGACTTATGGTTTGAAGCTATGGAAAGCTTGAGAGGGATATTCCAAGCTATTAAATGGACTGAAATAGTCAATAGTGTTGGGCGAACCGAACTCGCAAAGTCCGGGTTCGTATCGAACTTTGCAAGGTTTAGTATACTGAACCTGAACCCAAATTTTTGCAAAAGTTCGGCAAAAGTTCGGGTTCAGGAGAGTGCCAGGAAGCGCTGCCACCCAGCTGTCACCTTCCTGAACAGCTGAGGCGCATCCCGGCATTTTCCCGAACCCGAACCCAAACTTTTGCCGAACTTCCGAGTTCGACATTCGGGAGACCGTCGAGAAGCGCCCCGGCTGTTTCTGAAGGTGACAGCTGGGCGGCGGCACTTCCCAGCGCTCTCCTGAACACCGAACCTGGAAGTTCAGCAAAAGTTTGGGTTTGGGTTCAAGTTCAGGTTTTGGAGAATGCCGGGAAGCGCCCCCACCCGGCTGTCACCTTCAGAAACAGTCAGGGAGCTGTACGACTTTAATAACCGAGTAGTTGATGAATGGAATTCACTACCTGACTCTGTAGTATCATCACCTAACCCCCAAAAATTTACCCTTAGACTATCCATTGTTGACCACTCCCAATTCCTAAGAGGTTGGTAAGGGGCATGCATAAGTGCACCAGCGTGCCTTCCATCCCCTGTGTGTTTCTCTTTTACTAGTATCATGTATATAAATATTGTTATATCTTTGTATACCACCAATACGTACTTGACAAAACAAACAAATAAAATAATAAATAAATAAATAAATAAATAATCAGGCACTAAGTCAATTAGGTGACCTTTAGTCATTCTTTAGGAAATGGACAATGTTAAATTACTTCCAAAATCTTGACAAGAAATCTGCAGAAACTTATCCAGGGTCTTGTCAGGAGTCAAGATTCACTGAAACAACACACAAACACAAACACAGAGAGAGAGAGAGAGAAGAAGAAGAAGAAGATTAAGGAGAAGGAGAAGAAGAGAAGGAGAATGAGAAGAAAAGGAGGAGGAGAAGGAGAAGAAGAAGAAGAAGAGAAGGAGAAGGAGAAGAAAAGGAGGAGGAGAAGGATAAGAAGAAGAAGAGAAGGAGGAGGAGAAGAGAAGGAGAAGAAAAGGAGAAGGAGAAGGAGAAGAAGAAGAAGAAGAAGAAGAAGAGAAGGAGAAGAAGAAGAGAAGGGGAAGGAGAAGAAAAGGAGGAGAAGGAGGAGAAGAGGAGGAGGAGAAGAAAAGGAGGAGGAGAAGAAGAAGATTAAGGAGAAGGAGAAGAAGAGAAGGAGAAGGAGGAGAAAAGGAGGAGGAGAAGGGGGAGAAGAAGAGAAGGGGAAGAAGAGAAGGAGAAGAAAAGGAGGAGGAGAAGATGAAGAAGAAGAAGAGAAGGAGAAGGAGAAGAAGAAGAAAAGGAGAAGGAGAAGAGAAGGAGAAGGAGAAGAAAAGGAGAAGAAGAAGAAGAGGAGGAGGAGAAGGAGAAGAAAAGGAGGAGAAGAAGAAGAAGAAGAGAAGGAGAAGGAGAAGAAAAGGAGGAGGAGAAGAAGAGGAGGAGGAGGAGGAGGAGGAGGAGGAGGAGGAGGAGAGATGAGAGGATTTCCAAAACGTCCTGCATGATGTCCATTTTAGGATTCCATGAAAATAATGGTGGAAACATAGTTTGCTTAGTGGAAGGAGATTGTTGCTTCATTAGTAGAAAAAAACGACTTACCGCATGAAAAGAGTCACCAAAGAATTTAAAAATAATTTGAAGGGCTTGAAGCAGCTTCTGGAACTCTTCATCTTCTGCAGAAAACTGATGTCCAAAACTCAAAGCACATATGACGTTAGAAACTGCATTTAGCATTGAAAATGAAGGGTCAAATGGTTGCCCTGCAAAGGAAGGTATTTTATAATAAATCCAGTCTCTCCTATTAACCAAACCCCCAAAACTTTTCCCTTAAACTATCCACTGTTGACCTCTCCCATTTCCTAAGAGGTCAGTAAGGGGCATGAATAAGTACACCAGCATGTCTACTATCCCCGTCCTAATGTTTCCCTCTTATTAGTACCAATCTCATGTATATAAACAACATTGTAACTGTTTTGGTCTGGCTGGCTGTTCCAAGAATACGCTCTTTACAGGCTTATAATTTTCAAAATAACACTTCTTTATTTTACTTTCTCCCACATTGGAATTCGTCAGTATATCTCCGGCATGCAAAATGCATTCCAAACTTTCAGGCAAACTCCAGAGTCATAATTCTTTCTAAATTAACAGGCTGGTGACTTCAAACATCTCCTTATCTCTGGGTCAGGTTAACGCTACTTAAAAACAGTTTTATTATGCAAAGCAAAGACTCACTTATCTGGAGAAATGGCAAAAGCATCCATCTTGTTTATTTCACTTTGAAGAAAGCATCCATCTCTTCCGGTCAATTCCGGATGTGAGGTAATTAATTAATTAAACACTTGGAATATTATTTCACAACCTCTTTCCTCCCAAGTTCTTCCCTCCTTTTCTCTGGCTTTCTAAATTTGTCTTTTAACCAAGGACTATCTGCTACACCCCCGTTATCTGAAGATACTGGTGCCTGGTGCACCAGTTGCGACCCTATTTGGACCGGGAGTCACTGCTCACAGTCACTCATGCCCTCATCACCTCGAGGCTCGACTACTGCAATGCTCTCTACATGGGGCTACCTTTGAAAAGTGGTCGGAAACTTCAGATCGTGCATAATGCAGCTGCGAGAGCAGTCATGGGCTTCCCCAAATATGCCCATGTTACACCAACACTCCGCAGTCTGCATTGGTTGCCGATCAGTTTCCGGTCACAATTCAAAGTGTTGGTTATGACCTATAAAGCCCTTCATGGCACCAGACCAGATTATCTCAGGGACCGCCTTCTGCTGCACGAATCCCAGCGACCAGTTAGTTCCCACAGAGTGCGTCTTCTCCGAGTCCCGTCAACTAAACAATGTCATTTGGCGGGACCCAGGGGAAGAGCCTTCTCTGTGGCAGCCCCGGACCTTTGGAACCAACTCCCCCCAGAGATTAGAATTGCCCCCACCTTCCTTGCCTTTCGTAAGCTTCTTAAAACCCACCTCTGCCGTCAGGCATGGGGGAACTGAGATATTCTTTCCCCCTAGGCCTTTACAATTTACGCATGGTATGTCTGTATGTATGTTTGGTTTTTATAATAAGGTTTTTTTTAGTTATTTTAGTATTGGATTGGATTGTTACATGCTGTTTTTATCATTGTTGTTACCCGCCCCGAGTCTATGGAGAGGAGCGGCATACAAATCCAATAAATAAATTAAATAAATAAATAAGTATCACTATGCGTATTATCGTCTGATGGAATTTCTATTAAATTCTCATTGCCACCATCCTCTCCTACCTCTCTTAAATCAGTGTAATAGACAACTTTTATGTTTTCGTCTTCTGAATCTGACATTTCCACAGGCTGACAGGGAACATTCATAACAATATCTATGTATACTACCAATACATACTTGACAACAAACAAACAAACAAACAAACAAACAAACCTATTTGTACAAGAATCAGGATCATCCCAACCAAATGGTTGTTCAGTCTATTTTTAAAACTTCCCGTGCTAGTGGACCTATAACCATAGAGGCAAGCTCTTCTGCTGATTAATCAGCCCCGCTGTCAGAAAATTGCAGTACTCCTTATTTCTAGGTTGGTTCTTTCATTGACAAGCTTCTACCCATTGCTTTTTGTCCTGCCCTTTGGTGGCCTAAAGAATAAGTCAAAAGCCTCTTCTTTGTGACAGCCCCTCAACTACTGGAAGACAGTTATCATCTTCCTGCTGATCCTCCTCTACTATATGTTGTGAGTGGTCCACAACCAGGTCACTTAGTCACAGATTCTGAGGAGGATGAACCAGGTCCATCTTGGTACCCTAGGCCAGTGTTCTTGACTACTGAGTCGGAGAGTGAGCTGGAACCTGAGGAACCTCCAGGGACTGCAGAAACCCCGGGGATGGTAAGATCTGAGTCAGAGGAGGAGGGAGACATTGGGGATCAGGAGCCCCCATTAGATGCCTGGGTCAGAAGGTCAAGAAGCAGACAGGAATATCTTTATGGGAAAAAGTGCAGAAAGTGAATCTATCAAAGAAAGTCTAGTCATTTATAGTTATAGGAAACAGTTGACCACGCCCAGTCTGTATATAAGGGAGGGTTTCTGGGTAAAGAGGCATGGAGTTTCAATGTTTGTCATGGTGGAGGACTTAGATCCGGAGTTCCAGAACTGCTGTGCTGAGAAACTGTTCTGGCTCCTTTAAGAGTCATGCAGAGATGCCAAGAAAAGTGTGTGATTTATAGATCTTATCTAAAGGAAGAATGTGCTAATTAGCTCTGCCTTTAAGCTGCCGGCTGTTTGTTATGGCCAATTGGAGCAAGGCCTCTGCCAACATGAACTGATAAATCTGCTCCTGTCTGTACAAAGCATATTTAACTATATAAAAGTGTTTGAATTGAACCCTTTGTTTGTGGAAGACCCAAAGCAGAACACTATAGATTAGACATATCTAAATTCCACAGCTGTTCATCATATTATTTAACCTCCAGATGTTTTGTTGTTTTCTCTCTACACTTTCCAGGGGTTAGGCTGTTTGGCAATTTGGTTGCAAAAATTTCATCACTATTTGAAAAGACATCATCAGTGCATTTTGAATTGTGCTCCTCTATCAGACCAGAAATCTTTGAATATGTTTTTAGAAGGTGCAAATTAGCCTGAATGTTGTTTGTCCAGATAGTTCTGAGTCATGGTCTAATTTGGACCATTTGGGTGGATGTTCTTGCTGGACTTTAGCCTTTGGTTTTAAAATACCATATGTAATGATGCAGATTAAGATTAGAGTTGTTTATCTGGGTTCTTCTGAGTCATGGTCTGGTTTGAGTGGCTGGCTGTTGTTACTAAGACATAGTCAGATTTCTTGAGGGCTGATGGGTTATAATTTTGTTGCTGTGCAATAGGGTGCCTATTTGTTCATTTTAAATGCTACTTTTGGGGTCGTGGTTGACACAGTTCTTTCGTTCTCAGCCATTGGTAGACGGAGTAGATGTCAATGTGTCTGTTTATTGACTTATTGGTGGAAAACTTTCCAGGGTCACAAGAGGGAGTCAAGCTATTCTGCAAAGTAGCTGAGAATAAGACATGAAGCAATGGATGAAAACTAATCCAGGAGAGAAGTAACCTTGAACTAAGAAGAAATTTCCATTGTTCCATTGTTCCATTGCTATACTATTTTTATTATTGTTGTGAGCCGCCCTGAGTCTTCGGAGAGGGGCAGCATACAAATCTAATAAATTGAAATTGAATTGAATTTCCTAACAATGAGAACAATTAACAATAACAATAACAATAACAATAACAATAACAATTAACAATAACAATTAACAATTAACAATTAACAATAACAATAACAATAACAATAACAATAACAACAACAACAACAATAACAACAATAACAACAATAACAATAACAATAACAATAACAATAACAATAACAATAACAATAACAACAACAACAACAATAACAATAATAATAATAATAATAATAATAATAATAATAATAATAATAATAATAATAATGTACCAGAAAATCCCTTTGACATTTAAAAAGGGAGCTGTTTCTGTTTTTCTGTTGATAAAGACTTTTGGGTTTTCCTTCTATCGTGTGGTGTGTTAGTGAAGATTGGACTTAATCCCTGGATAGTTCAATGGATTTGCAGCTGGCTGAAGCATAGACATCAGAGAGTTATTGTTAATGGCGAGTATTCTGAGCAGAGTCAGGTTACAAGCGGTGTGCCACAAGGGTCTGTTCTGGGTCCTATTCTTTTTAATATGTTTGTGAGTGACATAGGGGAAGGTTTGGTAGGGAAAGTTTGCCTATTTGCCGATGACTCTAAAGTGTGCAATAGGGTTGATATTCCTGGAGGGGTCTGTAATATGGTAAATGATTTAGCTTTACTAGATAAATGGTCAAAGCAATGGAAACTGCAGTTTAATGTTTCCAAATGTAAAATAATGCACTTGGGGAAAAGGAATCCTCAGTCTGAGTATTGTATTGGCAGTTCTGTGTTAGCAAATACTTCAAAAGAAAAGGATTTAGGGGTAATGATTTCTGACAGTCTCAAAATGGGTGAACAGTGCAGTCAGGCGGTAGGGAAAGCAAGTAGGATGCTTGGCTGCATAGCTACAGGTATAACAAGCAGGAAGAGGGAGATTATGATCCCGCTATATAGAATGCTGGTGAGACCCCATTTGGAATACTGTGTTCAGTTCTGGAGACCTCACCTACAAAAAGATATTGACAAAATTGAACGGGTCCAAAGACGGGCTACAAGAATGGTGGAAGGTCTTAAGCATAAAACGTATCAGGAAAGACTTAATGAACTCAATCTGTATAGTCTGGAGGACAGAAGGAAAAGGGGGGACATGATCGAAACATTTAAATATATTAAAGGGTTAAATAAGGTTCAGGAGGGAAATGTTTTTAATAGGAAAGTGAACACAAGAACAAGGGGACACAATCTGAAGCTAGTTGGGGGAAAGATCAAAAGCAACATGAGAAAATATTATTTTACTGAAAGAGTAGTAGATCCTTGGAACAAACTTCCAGCAGACGTGGTAGATAAATCCACAGTAACTGAATTTAAACATGCCTGGGATAAACATATATCCATCCTAAGATAAAATACAGAAAATAGTATAAGGGCAGACTAGATGGACCAGGAGGTCTTTTTCTGCCGTCAGACTTCTATGTTTCTATGTTTCTATGTTTCTATGGTGTGTGTCTTTCTGGACTAATTACCCTGTAATTACGGGCGGTTGAGACACGCCAGCAGAACAGGTATAAGGTTTCCTACCTAAGCAGGAGGTTGGATTAGAAGTAGTCCAAGGTTCTTTCCAATGAAGACTTTACACATACAGACTGAGACTGGAGACCACACCAAGCTTAGCTCTTTGCACATGCTCAGTAGCACTGTTTTTCTCATTGGTTGACTAAGCTATCACATGACTCTGTGAGCTCATGAATATTCCAACCATAATCCATGGTTTCTTCTATTTTCTGATTGGAGTTTCCTGTTTCCTGTTATAGTAATATGGTTGAGCTGTAAAGCACATGGTGACTGTTATCGTTCTTTGCTCTCTGTGGTACTTTACCAAAAATAGAATTTCTAAAAAAAAATATTTAAAATGCTCAGAATGAAAAAGATTTCGGCAGAAGGGGATTTGAATCACTACCCCAAACAACATACCTTTTGTTTCTCTAAAGATCTCAACCAATATCTGAGCTGCATCTTCTATCTGATGCTCAATGCTTTTCTTCCCCAGGCCCAGCTTCCGCAGAGAAGTAATACCAATGTGTCGCTGCTGTTTCCAGGTATGGCCATTGGAGAATAAAATTCCTGAGGGTGTCAGTAGACAATGGTAAGTGATTCCTTATAACATTCATGTTTTTTTTTAAAAAAAACCAATTAGGTCCAGTTCTTACCAAACATCTATCCAAATGTGGCTTAGAAATTAAATTAAATTAAATTAAATTAAATTAAATTAAATTAAATTAAATTAAATTAAATTAAATTAAATTAAATTAAATTAAATTAAATTAAATTAAATTAAATTAAATTAAATTAAATTAAATTAAATTAAATTAAATTAAATTAAATTAAATTAAATTAAATTAAATTAAATTAAATTAAATTAAATTAAATTAAATTAAATTAAATTAAATTAAATTAAATTAAATTAAATTAAATTAAATTAAATTAAATTAAATTAAATTAAATTAAATTAAATTAAATTAAATTAAATTAAATTAAATTAAATTAAATTAAATTAAATTAAATTAAATTAAATTAAAGTAAAGTAAAGTAAAGTAAAGTAAAGTAAAGTAAAGTAAAGTAAACTAAACTAAACTAAACTAAACTAAACTAAACTAAACTAAACTAAATTAAATTAAATTAAATTAAATTAAATTAAATTAAATTAAATTAAATTAAATTGCTACGAGGGGCAATTCTAAGGGCATTGCAAGAAAAATATCGGCAAAAATCGCCAAAATCTTGCTCGCAAACCTTTCCTCACATGAGATTTCTCTGGCTGTGCATGCATAGAAATGAAATCTCACACTGACAGGCACATAATGCCTGCCTGGCACAAATGCACCCACGAAGGCTGAAGATGGCGCACCAGTAGTGCCAAAGATGGCAGTCTTTCACTGATATGAATGTAATAGTCCAGATAGCAAGTTATTGACATCTATAATATTTTGGAGTAAAGTGAATTAAGCAATATTTCTTTTGCTTGTCACCTTCATGTAAATCATTTTGTTTACTACATCTTACTCTTGTTTCCCCCTGTGCTGTGCATAATGTTACCACAAATTAGACGACTTTGATGGCTATTAAGGTAGAATTTCTTACCCCTTCCTTTCCCAAAATCATTCAAGAAAGGGTCATCTAGTCGATCAGATAATTCTTCTGGGAAGCTGGTCATTTCTTCTTTCACAGCTTTGAACCCCGAGAGAACTACCATAAGTTGTTGCCCATACCACAAGCGGTATATATTTCCATGTCGTTTTACAGGCTGTCAAGTGAATCAAAGTTGAGAAATGTTACAAATCAGATACATGAATTATTCCCATTTAATGCTGTATATGCCATGTGTTATTTTAAAGAATATCTTCGAGACTGCCTTCTGCCGCACGAATCCCAGCGACCAATTAGATCCCACAGAGGTGGCCTTCTCCGGGTCCCATCGACGAAACAATGTCGTCTGGCGGGATCCAGGGGAAGAGCCTTCTCTGTGGCGGCCCCGACCCCCTGGAATCAAATCCGCCCAGAAATTAGGATTGCCCCCAACCTCCTTGCCTTTTGCAAACTCCTTAAAACTCACCTCCGTCATCAGGCATAGGGAAATTGATTCCCCTGGGCCGTTTCCACTTTACGTATGGTTTGCATGAGATGTATGATTGTTTTTTATATTAAGGGTTTTAAATTGTTCTTAACCATTGGATTTGTACTGTTGTGTTGTTGTGAGCCGCTCCGAGTTCCCGGAGAGGGGCGGCATACAAATCTAATTAATAATAATAATAATAATAATAATAATAATAATAATAATAATAATAATAATAAATTTGTTCTCTGTGAAGCAACTATAAACAAGTCTTTTTTTAAAAAAAGGTTTATTTATTGATTTTTACATATATTTCTTAAAATAGATCTGGTTCATGTTTGTCATTTACAAATCATAATCCATTCTATTGTATTCCTCATTAACACCTATATATTCCAGAAGATAGAATAGGTATAGTAAGCAAAATAAATGAGTAATAGGTAATTGGATAGACATAACAAGTAGGTACAGAAGTGGATACGTGAAAAGGTATTACTACATATCCACTTAATTTTGTATTCCCTTACATGTTGTCTATCTCATGTATAAGTATTTATCTATTTTATGAACACCACTACATTGTATCATTCAGCCCCATTATTTTATATTTCTCGGTGAAGCAACTATAATCCCAGCGGCCAATTAGGTCCCACAGAGTGGGCCTTCTTCGGGTCCCGTCGATGAAACAATGTTGTCTGGTGGGATCCAAGGGGAGAGCCTTCTCTGTGGCGGCCCCGGCCCTCTGGAACCAACTCCCCCCAGAGATTAGGACTGCCCCCACCCTCCTCGCCTTTCGTAAGTTATTAAAAACTCATCTTTACCGCCAGGCATGGGGATACTAACACACACACCAATTGTCAAGGCTGGTGTATGGTTTGATTGGTTGTGTGATTATTTTATTTTATTATAAGGGTTTTAAATTGCATTTTAAAATTGGATTTGTACACTGTTTATGTTGTTGTGAGCCGCCCCAAGTCCTTGGAGAGGGGCGGCATGCAAATCTAATAAATTATTATTATTATTATTATTATTATTATTATTATTATTATTATTATTATTCTGTCAGTACAACACAGCAAACGAGATCACTATGCTGGATTTCGTGTTTCATCACCAGTTGGGCGCTTCCCAAGCACCTAGGACTGCGTGATATAGCGGCAAATTATGTTTGCTGATCTCAGTAAAGCCTTTTGCAATTGACAGGTGGAGATTTTGTCAATTCCAATGGTTTTCAAATGTCCACTGAGATCCTTTGGTACTGCGCCCAGCGTGCCAAGTACCACTGGGACCACTTTCACTGGCTTATGCCAGAGTCGTTGCAGCTCGGTTTTTAGATCTTCGTATTTCACTAATTTCTCTAGCTGCTTCTCCTCAATTCTGCTGTCTCCTGGGATTGCGATGTCGATGATCCATACTTTCTTTTTCCCCACGATCACAATGTCTGATGTGTTATGCTTCAGAATTCGGTCAGTCTGAAGTCGGAAGTCCCACAGTAGTTTTGCTTGATCATTTTCAACCACTTTTTCAGGCTTATGATCCCACCAGTTCTTTGCCATTGGTAAATGGTAGTTCCGGCACAAGTTCCAGTGGATCATCTGTGCCACAGCATCATGTCTATGCTTGTAGTCAGTCTGTGCGATCTTTTTGCAGCAGCTGAGTATGTGATCGATTGTTTCATCTGTTTCTTTACAGAGTCTGCACTTTGGTTCGTCTGTTGATTATTATTATTATTATTATTATTATTATTATTATTATTATTATTATATGCCCATGTTATACCAACACTCCACAGTATGCATTGGTTGCCGATCAATTTCCAGTCACAATTCAAAGTGATGGTTATGAGGCGAAACAGATAATATATGCTGCTAAAGCCTCAAAAGAGGAAGAAATAGCAAAATCTGTAAAGAAGGGGGATAAAACCTTCTTCAGATATATTAGTGATAGGAAGAAGAAAAACTGCAGCATCACAAAGCTTAGTACCGGGAATAATACATGCATTGATGGGAATAAGGAGATCGCTGACCATTTCAATAGCTACTTCTGTTCAGTTTTCTCAAAAGACACCTTACAAAATAATACTATAGAGGGATATAGCATTGCTTCCAGCTGTACGGATTCAGCTCCAGTGATCTTAGAAGCCGATGTCTTAGAAGAACTTGAAAGATTAAAGATAAATAAGGCAATGGGTCCAGATGGCATCCACCCCAGAGTTCTTAAAGAACTCAGATCTGTCATTGCTACCCCCCTGACTGATTTGTTTAACCAATCCCTGTTAACAGGAGATGTTCCTGAGGATTGGAGAATGGCCAGTGTTGTGCCTATCCACAAGAAGGGCAGTAGAGAAGAAGCTGGTAACTACAGGCCAGTTAGCTTGACATCAGTTGTAGTTAAAATGATGGAGACTCTACTGAAAAAGAGGATAAATCAGCATCTAAAAAACAACAACTTATTGGACCCAAATCAGCATGGCTTTACTGAAGGCAAATCATGTCAGACTAAACTCATTGAGTTCTTTGACTATGTCACAAAGGTGTTGGATCAAGGTGGTGCCGTGGATATTGCCTACCTGGACTTCAGCAAAGCCTTTGATATGGTTCCACATAAAGAGCTGATAGATAAATTAGTGAACATTGGACTTACTCCCTGGATAGTTCAGTGGATTTCAAGCTGGCTGAAGCATAGACATCAGAGAGTTATTGTTAATGGCGAGTATTCTGAGCAGAGTCAGGTTACAAGCGGTGTGCCACAAGGGTCTGTTCTGGGTCCTATTCTTTTTAATATGTTTGTGAGTGACATAGGGGAAGGTTTGGTAGGGAAGGTTTGCCTATTTGCCGATGACTCTAAAGTGTGCAATAGGGTTGATATTCCTGGAGGGGTCTGTAATATGGTAAATGATTTAGCGTTACTAGATAAATGGTCAAAGCAATGGAAACTGCAGTTTAATGTTTCCAAATGTAAAATAATGCACTTGGGGAAAAGGAATCCTCAATCTGAGTATTGCATTGGCAGTTCTGTGTTAGCAAAAACTTCAGAAGAGAAGGATTTAGGGGTAGTGATTTCTGACAGTCTCAAAATGGGTGAGCAGTGTGGTCGGGCGGTAGGAAAGGCAAGTAGGATGCTTGGCTGTATAGCTAGAGGTATAACAAGCAGGAAGAGGGAGATTGTGATCCCCTTATATAGAGCGCTGGTGAGACCACATTTGGAGTACTGTGTTCAGTTCTGGAGACCTCACCTACAAAATGATATTGACAAAATTGAACGGGTCCAAAGAAGGGCTACAAGAATGGTGGAAGGTCTTAAGTATAAAACGTATCAGGAAAGACTTAATGAACTCAATCTGTATAGTCTGGAAGACAGAAGGAAAAGGGGGGACATGATCGAAACATTTAAATATGTTAAAGGGTTAAATAGGGTTCAGGAGGGAAGTGTTTTTAATAGGAAAGTGAACACAAGAACAAGGGGACACAATCTGAAGTTAGTTGGGGAAAAGATCAAAGGCAACATGAGAAAATATTATTTTACTGAAAGAGTAGTAGATCCTTGGAACAAACTTCCAGCAGACGTGGTTGGTAGATCCACAGTAACCGAATTTAAACATGCCTGGGATAAACATATATCCATTGTAAGATAAAATACAGGAAATAGTGTAAGGGCAGACTAGATGGACCATGAGGTCTTTTTCTGCCGTCAGTCTTCTATGTTTCTATGTTTCTATGACCTTTAAAGCCCTTCATGGCATTGGACCAGAATGTCTCCGAGACTGCCTTCTGCCGCACGAATCCCAGCAACCGATTAGGTCCCACAGAGTGGGCCTTCTCCGGGTCCCGTCAACTAAACAAGGTCGGTTGGCGGGCCCCAGGGGAAGAGCCTTCTCTGTGGTGGCCCCGACTCTCTGGAACCAGCTCCCCCCCAGAGATTAGAACTGCCCCTACCCTCCTCGCCTTTCACAAACTCCTTAAAACCCACCTTTGTCGTCAGGCATGGGGGAACTGAGATATCTCCCCCAGGCCTATACAATTTATGTATGGTATGCTTGTGTGTATGTCTGTTTAATAATGGGTTTTTAAAAATATTTTAAATCGTAAATTATTAGATTTGTTATAAACTGTTTTTATTGTGTTGTGAGCCGCCCCGAGTCTACGGAAAGGGGCGGCATACAAATCTAATAAATATTATTATTATTATTATTTATTATTATTATTATTATTATTATTATTATTATTATTATTATTATTATTATTATTATTATTATAAAGAAGTCTTACCTGGATGTCGTGGCACGATTAATTATACCATAATTTTGGAATAAAGAAAACAATTGAGAACTATCGTGATTACTACTGGTTAGAAGTAAATACCTTACGGAAGTAATCTTCACGGAGCCAAAGCCCAACGGCGAAGAAAGTCCCAATCAGAGGCAGAGTCAAAGGACCAGGAGGCAAATTTCTTTGGGTCCAAAATTGTTTCAGGAAGAAGAGAATCAACAAAGCAAGTAGCAAAACAAACAAAATTGTCCCTATCATCATCATTGTTCTGCTAGTTCTTTTTCTTTGATGATCACTAGTAGATTTAGAGATGGTTCTATCCTTTAGTCTGGTGCTTTTTGTTCTTCCTCCTGTTTTATCGATGGGAATGAATAGCAAGGCGTGTTTTGATCATTAGTTTTAATATCACTGGCAGTTTGTCAACAAATTATATTAATTCACATGAAGGATGTTCTTCTCTCTGACCACGAGTCACTCAAATAATAATTTAATTTTTTTTAAAAATCTAGGACCATATAATTCAAATATGTCCTTCACATGAGAGTGTGCCAGCATTATTTGAAAATCCTGATGAAATTAAGATAAAAATCATGGTGTCCCATTTATCCATGAAATGTAACCTAATACACAGAAAAATCTTGTTGGGGCGCAAAGATATTATCTAGTCCAGGATTATATCTCATACTTACCGTTCCAAGCCCAGCATCAGGACTATATCCATGAGAAACCTCACTCAACTTTGCTTGCAAATAAGGGAACATCTTCATGAAGTCCTCATACTCTTGAACACCATCTATGGTTGCTCTGCAGCTTCGGTGGTGCAGTGGTTAAAGTTCAGTACTGCAAGCTACTGTTGCTGATCACCAGCTGTCGAGCAGTTTGGCAGATCGAATCTATTTATTTATTTGTTTGTTTTTTTGTTTGTTTGTTTGTATGTTTGTGTGTTTGTTTGTTTGTTTGTTTATCTATCTATCTATCTATCTATCTATCTATCTATTTATTTATTTATTATTTATTATTTATTAGAACGCCTCTTCTAACAAACTTTTCAAGATACGAACTTGTGTTTAATATTTTTTTGCCTCTTCTTCCGAACTATTTTCACCTTACAAACCCAAGCCGCTGCTGCTGGGATGAAGGGGTTTCTTTCCCCCCCTTTTTTTAAGAAAGAAAAGGGAGGGGCGGCTTGGAGGGGGAAAGACTTTGCATTAACAAAAATAGAACAGCGTGCTTGCAGAGGCACTGAAAGGGTGTCTTTTGAAAAAAGAAAAGGGAGGGGCGATCCCCTTGCCTTTCTTCCTTCCCACTCACCCTTTAGCCTAGCCTTGCTTCTTCCACCCGCCCCCTTAGGCTGCTCCTCCCTACCCTCTGTTCGCCTCCCTTCTAAAGTTTGGGATTTTCCTGAAGGATTTGCACGCATTATTTGCTTTTACATTGATTCCTATGGGAAACATTGTTTCGTCTTATAAACTTTTCACCTTACGAACCTCCTCCTGAAACCAATTAAGTTCGTATTATGAGGTACCACTGTATATCTATATACACATGGTAAAATGCATGATGAAGGTTATAGAGGAGATACTCATAGTAAAATATATCTAAGAAATAATAGAAAAGAAGGTATAGTAATAGAACATATCAATGAAAGAATAGAAGAAGAGATATAGGAATAGAAGAAAGGAATAGGAGATATAGGACAGGGGACGGAAGGCACTCTAGTGCACTTGTACTCGCCCCTAATGAGTTCCACGCTTCGACAACTCGGTTACTGAAGTCATATTTTTTTACAGTCTCATTTGGAGCGGTTAATATTAAGTTTAAATCTGTTGTGTGCTCTTGTGTTGTTGTGGTTGAAGCTGAAGTAGTCGCCGACAGCCAGGACGTTGCAGCATATGATCTTGTGGGCAATACTTAGACCGTTTTAAAGGCGTCTTAGTTCTAGGCTTTCTAGGCCCAGGATTGAAAGTCTAGTCTCGTAGGGTATTCTGTTTCGAGTGGAGGAGTGAATCTCAGTAGGCTCAAGGATGACTCAGCCTTCCATCCTTCCAAGGTCAGTAAAATGAGGACCCAGATTGTTGGGGCCAATAGGCTGACTCTTGTAAACCACTTAGAGAGGGCTGCAAAGCACTGTGAAGTGGTATGTAAGTCTAAATGCTATTATTAATGCTATTGCTATTTTGCAACCGAAACAAGTGTAACCACCATGCTATAAAGGAAAGGCTGTTCTAATAGATTCAGCAGTAGCTGTTATTGATAGAAAGGCGACCTGAATCCATGCAGTAAATTATAGGTAGAGCGCAGTGGGTGTTTAGAAATACCTATTTAAAAAACGATGTCAACAATCCAGCTGCTTAATCCTTGATTACCTCCTGGAACTGATTCTTGCTAAAGCTCTACAAGGAACAATTGCCCAACTCTGAAGCCTCATTAAACCCAATAGGTTCTTGTTGGCTTCATTAGCAATCTAGCCATCCTTTGTGGTATTGTGTTTTGCCTTGTGACCCAATACTTTTATTATGCTTTTTATTCCTTACCACCAAACTACTGATTGCCTTGCTAAGCCTCATTCTGAAGAGCATAGCCTGAAAGACGTACCTTTGAAAGACTCACATCTGCTCTTGTTCCTGGGATCCAGATGTTTTCATTTTCCCCTTATGTACACTGCAGAACTCTAAGAGTGACTCAGGTTTCACTGGGTTCCCAGGGTCATTACACAATTATCCATTCATGGGACTTCCTTTAGGGCAGTGATGGCGAACCTATGGCACGGGTGGCACTCGGAGCCATATCTGCTGGTACGCGAACTGTTTATTTATTTATTTATTGGATTTGTATGCCGCCCCTCTCTGGAGACTCGGGGCAGCTAACAGCAACAATAAAGCAGTGTACAATAGTAGTCTGATGTTAGAAATAATTAAAAGCCCATTAATATTAAAAAAAACCAAACATACATACATACATACCATGCATAGAATTATAAAGGCATAGGGGGAAGAGGGTCTCAATTCCCCCATGCCTGATGGCAGAGGTGGGTTTTAAGCAGCTTACAAAAGGCAAGGAGGGTGGGGGCAATTCTAATCTTTGGGGGGAGTTGGTTCCAGAGGGCCGGGGCCGCCACAGAGAAGGCTCTTCCCCTGGGTCCCGCCAAGTGACATTCTTTAGTTGACGGGACCTGGAGAAGATCCACTCTGTGGGACCTAACTGGTCGCTGGGATTCGTGCAGCAGAAGGCAGTCCCTGAGGTAATCTGGTCCAGTGCCATGAAGGGCTTTATAGGTCATAACCAACACTTTGAATTCTGACTGGAAACTGATTGGCAACCAATGCAGACTGTGGAGTGTTGGTGTAACATGGGTGTTGAATCCTGAAGTTTCTGTAATTTTCTATATCTAGGTTAACTTGTTAAAAGGTGTTGTTAAGCAGAAATCGTAATAACCCATAGGAATTGTTTACCTGCTTCCTATTGGTCACTGTAGCAGGCGCCAAAATGGAAGAGCTGTCAGCCGCCGGTTGTTGCTGGGTGAAAGTCTTTAAATAGGAGCGCTCCCTGTCTTACGCGCCTTCTGCTTCACTCGCGCCTGGAGTGAAAGTGTTTCAGCCGCTCGTTAAGCACCTAAGAGAAATAAAGAGTTTAACTTGGAGACCGTGTTTCTCGGTTATTACATTGGCGACGAGGGTCTTAGAGGTGATTTTTTTTTTAGAAAAAAAATCAGTATGTCGACCCCTTCGATTATTCAGCCTCCGGAGCTGTTTGACCCAGAGAGGTCCACTTGGTCGGCCTATATGGCCAAATTTGAAATATTCTTGGAAGCTGCAGGTCTGCATACTGCTGAGGATAGCAGAAAACGTGCCTTATTTTTGAACTATTGTGGCACGCACATATTTGAGTTAGCAGGTACTTTGACAGATCCTGAGCCTCCTAATGCTGTGCCATGGACTACATTGCAAACCAAATTGGCTGCTCATTTTAAACCTACTAAGCCAGCGATAGTCTACAGACACCAATTCTCGCGTATGGCTCAGTCGGATGGGGAAACAATTAACCAATTCGCTACCTGTTTGCGCACTATTTTGGCAAAATGTCAATTTGACAATCCGGAGGCAAGATTGACGGACGCCCTTATATTTGGAATGCGGAACGTCACGATAAGAAACAAGCTTTTGGCAACTGAAGACTCGTCCTTACAGGACGTGATTAAGGCTGCTCAAACAGTTGAGGTAGCTGAGGCTGCGGCAGCTGATTTGAAATCTAATGACAAGCTGCAGACAGTTTTTAAGATCTCAGATACTCAGCGTGCCTCTGCCCGCCGCCAGAATGACTATCAGCTCTCCGACTACGACTACGACGAACATTGCTGTCACCTGCGAGGACCTCCGGACAGACAAGCCCGATCAACTCTTCCTGCCTGTGCCAGTTGCAAGGGTCAACATCCGAGATCCCGACGCCCCTTTAAGGACGCCTTTTGCCACAGATGTGAGAAGAGAGGCCACATCGCAGCCGCTTGCAGAGCAGCCTTGCCTGATGACATCCCTTCCAACCAGGGTCAACAGCCTACTTTTTCATCTCAACGATCCTACCGTCCTTTCCGGCCACAAGGACGGGGGTACCGAAGACCATGGAACGGCAGAGGTAACCGCACTCTCATTGACTCTGGAATTTACCCTCCTGCCCCAAATAAAATTATTGTCCCCCTTTTCTTAAACCATCGGCCATGCCATATGGAGTTGGACACTGGCTCCAAATATACTCTAATGCCATGGCATAAATTGCATCTGTATGTACCGGGTTTGTCACGGGACTCTTTACAGCCTTTGGACATTTCAATCAATGACTTCCAGGGTCACCCTATTAGGGTTTTGGGTAAAACCAGGGTACCTATAACCTTTAGGAACATTCACCATGTTCTGCCTATTTTAGTTGTGGAAGGTGCTAATCACTCCCTTCTGGGTTTGGACTGGATGGCTCCTTTGGGGTTAGCGGTCACCGGCCTGAACAAATTGACCTGTACAACTGTTCCTAATTTTGTGAATGAATTCCCTGAGGTTTTCCGTGATGGCCTGGGTACCTTTAAAGGGCCTCCCATATCATTCTCGTTAGATCCTGCTGTTCCCCCCTTACGGTTAAAGCCACACAGAGTGCCGCTGCCCTTACTCAGTAAGTTGGATGCTCAATTGACTAAACTGCAAGCACAGGGCATATTGGTACCAGTTGAACATGCTCCATGGGAAACCCCGATAGTAACCCCACTTAAGCCAGATGGTTCGCTTCGAGTTTGTGCGGATTATAAGTCAACCATTAACAAGGCACTACAGCACAACTCGTACCCCATTCCAGTAGTGCAGCAGCTGTTGCACACCTTGGGTTCTGGTAAAATCTTCGCGAGGCTGGACCTTGCCCAGGCATACCAGCAGTTAACCGTTGACGAGGCTACTGCTTTATCTCAAACTATTGTCACACACAGAGGTGCCTTCAAGTGTACTCATCTACAATTTGGGGTTAGTGTTGCTCCTGGCATTTTTCAAAGGTTAATGGAGCGCTTGTTAGGGGGCCTTAATGGGGTGGTCCCTTACTTTGACGATATATTGATTTGTGGTGACAACTCTGACCAACTGCATACTAGGATCAGACAAGTACTCACGAGATTGAGGGACAAGGGTTTGAGACTGAAGCCGGAAAAATGTGTGTGGGGAACTCCCTCGGTGGATTTCTTAGGGTTTCGTATAGATGCTGAAGGCATACACCCCATGGAAGAAAAGGTGAGAGCCATCAAGGAAGCCCCTGCCCCAACCTGTAAGGCGGAGCTGCAAGCCTTTTTGGGGCTATTAAATTTTTACTCTGTTTTTTTAAAACAGAAAGCCTCCGCAGCTGAGCCGCTTCATCGACTCCTCCACAAAGGGACATCGTGGGAATGGGGTGAGAAGGAACAACGGGCGTTTAATACTGTGAAAGATCTCTTGTCATCCCATAGTCTAGTGATTCAATACAGCTCGACACTTCCCCTGAGGCTCACATGCGATGCTTCTCCGTACGGGGTGGGTGGAGTATTGGCCCATATCTTCCCTAATGGTCAGGAAGCCCCGATTGCCTATTTTTCGACAACGTTGTCTGGGGCTGAGCGCAATTACGCGCAGATAGACAGGGAAGCTTTGGCATTGGTGGCCGGGGTGAAGAAATTTCACCACTATCTGTTAGGGAGACCTTTCCAATTAGTGACAGACCACAAGCCTCTCTTGGGTCTGTTAGCCACGCAGACGGCCAACCCCTCCTTTCATGTCTCCCTGCATGTCCCGATGGGCTATCTTTCTAGCTGCCTATGATTACATGCTTATTCATAAAGGAGGATCTGCTATCAACCACGCAGACGGGCTAAGTCGCTGTCCATTGGGACAGAGGGTAGAGGACCCAGCTCCAGCATCAGAGGTGCTCCTCATTGAGTTAGATAGGACTCCTTTGGTCACTGCTAGGGAGGTTGCCTTAGAAACCAGGCGGGATCAGGTTTTGAGCAGAGTTTTGCATTATATTCTAAAAGGCTGGCCATCAAATGGAGACGACCCCTCAGTAGGGGAATTCAAGACAAAGCGGCTGGAGCTATCGGTTATGCATGATTGTATATTATGGGGGGAGAGAGTAGTCGTCCCCGCTGCTCTGAGGCCTCGGGTGATGAAAATGTTGCATGAGGGACACCCAGGGGTGGTGCGAATGAAAGCATTGGCTAGGGGATATTTATGGTGGCCTGGCTTGGACAAAGAAATAGAGAATTGGGTGGCAACATGTGGCCAGTGCCAAGAAACACGGCCAGACCCACCTAAAACCACCCCTGCACAGTGGGACAGTCTCCAAGGGCCATGGTCAAGAGTGCACATTGATTTGGCGGGGCCAGTAGGGAACAACATGTTCTTAATTGTGATTGATGCATACTCAAGATGGCTTGACATAGTGCTGTTAACATCTACCACCGCATCCGCAGTGATAAACGCGCTAAGGAAATTATTCGCAACGCATGGGTGTCCAGACATATTAGTCTCGGACAATGGGCCCCAATTTACGTCTAAACAGTTTGAGGTGTTCTTAGCTAATCTAGGGGTCCGGCACGCACTCACATCTCCCCACGCAGCCTGGTCGAATGGAACGGCGGAACGGTATGTTCGCGTGGCCAAAGAGGCCATTAAGAGGTCAGCACCAGGTGACATGCAGGAAAGATTAGATACATTCCTGCTGACCCAACACATAACGCCCAGTTTTACTACCGGAAAAAGTCCTGCTGAGCTGCTTATGGGGAGAAGGTTGAGGTCCTCCCTTGATAGGCTGCACCCCTCCTATATTAAATTAGAACCGGACAATGTGTTAATGCCTGAGCGTGCAGTGGCTGTGGGGCAAAATGTATATGTTAAGAATTTTGATGCTGGTAAACATTGGGAAAGTGGCATAGTGCAAGATCAGATGGGTCCCAAAACGTATATGGTCAAATTACTGGATGGCCGCCTCTGGAAGAGGCACATAGACCACATTCGGGGGAGAGTGGAAAAAGTCGAGAGCGGAGGAAACAGGGCTAACACTCATCCACTCCCCACAGGGACTTACGCGAGATCTAACAGGAACCCGGAACCAGTTGATTGGGACTTACCTGGGGGAAATGGCAACTCCAGCGCTGCCCCTGCTCTGCCATCTCCTGGGCGTGGAAGTAATGCGTTTGCTGGACGCGAGGAACCATCATCGTCGGTGGACACGCAGGTCATGAGCGACCCCCGGCGATCGGATCGGACCCCTCGAAGACCTACTCATTTGGACGACTTCGTCACATATTTGTCCGAGTAAATATCTGTAAAACTGACCAGAAGGGGGAGGGGTGTTGAATCCTGAAGTTACTGTAATTTTCTATATCTAGGTTAACTTGTTAAAAGGTGTTGTTAAGCAGAAATCGTAATAACCCATAGGAATTGTTTACCTGCTTCCTATTGGTCGCTGTAGCAGGCGCCAAAATGGAAGAGCTGTCAGCCGCCGGTTGTTGCTGGGTGAAAGTCTTTAAATAGGAGCGCTCCCTGTCTTACGCGCCTTCTGCTTCACTCGCGCCTGGAGTGAAAGTGTTTCAGCCGCTCGTAAAGCGCCTAAGAGAAATAAAGAGTTTAACTTGGAGACCGTATTTCTCGGTTATTACAATGGGCATATTTGGGGAAGCCCATGATTGCTCTCGCAGCTGCATTCTGCACAATCTGAAGTTTCCGAACACTTTTCAAAGGTAGCCCCATTTAGAGAGCGTTACAGTAGTCGAGCCTCGAGGTGATGAGGGCGTGAGTGACTGTGAGCAGTGACTCCCGGTCCAAGTAGGGCCGCAACTGGTGCACCAGGCGAACCTGGGCATACACCCCCCTCGCCACAGCTGAAAGATGTTTCTCTAATGTGAGCTGTGGGTCGAGGAGGATGCCCAAGTTGCGAACCTTCTCTGAGGGGGCCAGTGATTCTCCCCCTAGGGTAATGGACGGACAGATGGAATTATCCTTGGGTGGTAAGACCCACAGCCACTCCGTCTTGTCTGGGTTGAGCTTGAGTTTGTTGACACTCATTCAGGCCCCAACATCCTCCAGGCTCCTGGCCTAGCTCAGCTCCAACGTGCATGTGTGTGCCAGTTGGCTGATTTTTGGCTCACACAGAGGCTCTGGGAGGGCGTTTTTGGCTTCCAGAGAGACTCCAGGGGGGATAGGGAAGGGTGTTTTTATTCTCCCCTGGCTCCAGCTAAGAGGGCGAAACGCGAGCCTATTGGGCCCACCAGAAGTTGGGAAACAGGCCATTTCCGGCCTCCAGAGGGCCTCTGGGGAGGGCGAGAGAAGCTACTTTTTGCCCTCCCCAGGCATTGAATTAAGGATGTGGGCACTCATGCGTGTGCTATAGTGCACACCCACGATCTTTCGGCACCCCAGGGAAAAAAGGTTCACCTGGCCTATGCCTGAAGGATAACAATTGTCCCCAATTCTACCCTTGAATATAAGGTGAATAGATTTTAAGATTGATAAAGTGGGACACCATTGACGAGGGTGGGAAGGGTTGGAATGGGAGGGGTAGGGGTGGGTTTTGTGATTAAAAATTTGGTCTAAATTGTAAATGCCTTCAGAGGCAAGCAAGACTGATTGTTGGTACAGAAATTTGATAAGTAAGTCAAATCTAGATGATCCTTGCGTTTGAGAGTTAAATGTTATATTTTTTAAAAAAATGGAAAGAGGTACAGAAAAATTAGAAATAGAAAATTACTTGGGAATCTAAAAAGAAGCATGGATAGAAGCTTTCAGAAGAAACCAGAATTTAGGACTTGATAGTGAAAAGTTTAAAAATTGCAGCCATAGAACCAAGGATGAATCTGGCCAATGTAGTAATAGCTTGTTTATGATAAAATGTGGACTTGATTTGGCAGCATCAATTCAAACTGGGGATTTTTCCTTTATATTGCAAGCATTACAAACATTTATATATTTTTTTAAAAGCTAAGAGGACTTTATTTCTGTTGCACCCTAACTCTCTTAAGGTAAACCAACAAGTCTGCCTGGATTGCAAAAATCCACCCGACCATTGCAAAGGGCTTAACTTTCCAGCGGTCATTCGGATTTTTTTGCAACCCAGATCTTGTCACTTAATTTTGGCAGAATACGCAGGACTGAAGCTTTGGTTGACTAAACTTGTAGTTTCAAACTAAATTTTGCCCTCTTCCTTCCTTCCTTCCTTCCTTCCTTCCTTCCTTCCTTCCTTCCTTCCTTCCTCCCTCCCTCTCTCTCTTTCTTTCTCTCTCTCTCCCCCTCCCTTCCCTCTTTGTCTCTCTCTTCCTCCCTCCCCCCTTTCTCTCTCTCTCTCTCTCTTCCTTCCTCCCAAAAGATTTTCAAATGCCCTACCGAGTATTCCGTGAGTGTTGCAGGTAGGCTCCTCTGGGCCTAAAACCCCGCCCATGTACAGGACTGGACTGGTTAGCAGGTTCCCCCTGGGTCCTAGCTTCTGCCCTTTTCCTTTTCCTCAAACAAACAAGCTGTTACTTTTCTGTCGGAAAACCATGAACGTAGTTTCTCTCCCCTGCTGAGGAGAGAGAGAGCGCGGCTGTAGGGGAAGCTTCTTCCGGCACCTCCCCATCGCAGATTCTGCAAGGCGGGCAGGCAAGGGAGGCTAAGGGCAGTGGCAGCTGTGAAGTTGGAGACTCTTGGAAGGGGGCGGGAGGGAAGAGAGTCTTTTTCTGGCCGAAGAAAATCGGGACATTTTTGAAACATCGCGGGACGTGGGACAAATTATTCAAAAGAGGGACCATCCCGCCAAAAGCAGGCCATCTGGTCACCTTACTTGAATGACCTTCTTGCTTGTTATTAATTTAATTATTTATTTCATGTATAAAGGTCGTCATTCACCAAAATGGCTCTAGAACAGTGTTTCCCAACCTTGGCAATTTGAAGATATCTGGACTCCAACTCCCAGAATTCCCCAGCCAGCGAATGCTGGCTGGGGAATTCTGGGAGTTGAAGTCCAAATATCTCCAAGTTGCCAAGGTTGAGAAACACTGCTCTAGAAGGTATACAATACATGACTTTCTTTCCCTAACTGCTTTGACTCTCACCTCATGTCCTTGATTTAAAAAAACAAAACAAAAAACCCTCTCTTCCTCTGCTACTTAAGTGGCAAAAGGTCAGAAGTATGAGAATGAATGTGGCAATCACTTGTTGACAGGATACCAGTGCTAAATCCTACAGGTCATCGAAAGATGCATTGCTATTTGTTTCCAATCAATGAAGTACAGAAACCAGGAAGAAAAACAAAAAGTGTTAGACAAAAGGAAATAACTACAGTGGTACCTTATGATACGAACTCCTCGTGATACAAACCCCTCATGATATGAACCCGGGGTTCGGAAATTTTTTGCCTCTTCTTACGAACTTCGTGACGTCAAAGCTCCGCCTATGGAATTCCCTATTGGGATTCCCCACCTTCTTTCTAGCCTCCAGATCGGCCAAAAACGCCGCCGCCAATCGCAAAAACGGCGCTCCGCCAAGCGGCGCCGCCCGGCTGTAACCTTCTGAAACAGATGGGCGCTTCTCGGCGGCCTCCGGAACTTGAACCTGAACCCAAACCTGAATTTCCGGGTTCGGCGTTCGGGAGAACGCCAAGAAGCCCCCCTGCTGTTTCAGAAGGTGACAGCCAGGCGGCGGCACTTCTCGGCGGCCTCCCGAACACGAACACGAAAAGTTCGAGTTTGGGAGAACGCCGAGAAGCCCCCCCGACTGTTTTAAAAGGTGACAGCCAGGCGGTGGCGCCCAGCGGAGTGCCATTTTGCGATTTTTTCTTTTCTTTTTGCATGGATTAATCGCTTTTACATTGTTTCCTATGGGAAACAATGTTTCGTCTTACGAACGTTTCGCCTTACGAACCTACTTCCGGAACCAATTAGGTTCGTAAGACGAGGTATTACTGTACCTTAAGCTTGACTTGGAAGCGCCAGAGAGAAAGTTCCACAAGGACAATGATGGCAACAGGGACAATTTTGTTCTTTATTGGCATGCAAAAGGAAAATAAGGCAAAATGTAACAAACCTACTTAGCATATTGTTCAAACATGACCTTCTGGTTTGACGTGGTTGGGTATGTTTGTGACAAAGTTTTAATGTAGAATAAATGAAGGGGGGAAAAATAAATTAAGTGAAGAGGCATATAGAAAATAGTTTTATGCCTTTTATGGTGTTTTTAAAAGTTTAAGCCTGTGTTGGAATAGCACATAGTTTGTAAGGGTGAGGATGCATTGCGACCTTTGGAACAGGTTCTTCATTGAGTTCTTTCACTCCTTCAGGCAACCGGAAGCTGAAGGACCTCAACAGGATGGTCAGAAAGATGAAGATCTCAACTCTTGCCAGCTGCTCTCCCACACAGACACGTTCACCTGTATGTGAGACAAAACATGCATAAAGAGGATAATAATCTGTTCTACAGATTTATACCCCATCATCATAAAACCTTTATAAAAACCCTAGTAAGACCACACCTGGAATACCGCAACCAATTTTGGCCACCATATTATCAAAAAGACATCGAGACTTTGGAAAACGTTCAAAGAAGGGCAACTAAAAGGATCAAAAGCTTGGGGATTAAACTACAGTGCTCAAAAAAGCTGAAAATGGGCAAACGTTTGCGTGCACAAGCATTCTTGCGCAAGATTTGACTTATGGGCATGCTCAGGAAGCCAAATCCCACACTAGGAGGGCACATCTGCCAGGAGCACTCCTCAACAGTCCTCAACAGTCTGGATTCAGGCCCGGCTACAGCACGGAAACTGCTTTGGTCGCATTGATGGATGATGTCTGGCGGGCCCGGGACAGGGGCTTGTCCTCTGTCCTGGTGCTTCTTGACCTCTCAGCGGCTTTCGATACCATCGACCATGGTATCCTTCTGGGGTTGGGAGTGGGAGGCACTGTTCTTCAGTGGTTCTCCTCCTACCTCTCCGGTCGGTCACAATCTGTGTTAGTGGGGGGTCAGAGGTCGACCTCTAGGTCTCTCCCTTGTGGGGTGCCTCAGGGGTCGGTCCTCTACCCCCTGCTATTTAATATCTACATGAAACCGCTGGGTGAGATCATCCAAGGGCATGGGGTGAGATATCATCAATACGCCGATGATACCCAGCTATACATCTCCACCCCATGCCCAGTCAACGAAGCAGTGGAAGTGATGTGCCGGTGCCTGGAGGCTGTTGGGGCCTGGATGGGTGTCAACAAACTCAAACTCAACCCAGAGAAGACGGAGTGGCTGTGGGTTTTGCCTCCCAAGAAGGACAATTCCATCTGTCCGTCCATTACCCTGGGAGGAGAACTATTGACCCCCTCAGAGAGGGTCCGCAACTTGGGCGTCCTCCTCGATCCACAGCTCACATTGGAACATTATCTTTCGGCTGTGGCAAGGGGGGTGTTTGCCCAGGTTCACCTCGTGCACCAGTTGCGGCCCTATTTGGACAGGGAGTCATTGCTCACAGTCACTCATGCTCTCATCACCCCGAGGTTCGATTACTGCAACGCTCTCTACATGGGTCTACCTTTGAAAAGTGTTCGGAAACTTCAGATCATGCAGAATACGGCCGCGAGAGCCATCGTGGGGCTCCCTAGATTCGCCCACGTTTCTGCAACACTCCGCGGCCTGCACTGGCTGCCAATCGGTTTCCGGTCACAATTCAAAGTGTTGGTAATGACCTTTAAAGCCCTAAATGGCATTGGGCCAAAATACATCCGGAACCACCTTCTACTGCACGAATCCCAGCGGCCGATAAGGTCCCACAGAGTTGTCCTCCTCCGGGTCCCGTCGACCAAACAATGTCGTTTGGCGGGCCCCAGGGGAAGAGCCTTCTCTGTGGCAGCCCCGGCCCTCTGGAATCAACTCCCCCCAGAGATTAGAACGGCCCCCATCCTCCTTGTCTTTCGCAAATTACTCAAGACCCACCTTTGTCGCCAGGCATGGAGGAGTTAGGATATTCCTTCCCCCAGGCCATTACAAGTTATGTATGGTATGTTTGTATGTATGTTTGGTTTTTATAATAAGGGTTTTTAGTTGTTTTATTAAATTGGATTGTTACATGTTGTTTTTTATCATTGTTGTTAGCCGCCCCGAGTCTGCGGAGAGGGGCGGCATACAAATCCAATAAATGAATAAATAAATAGTGCCGGGCAATGGTGGCCCACCGCTGATCGCATTTGACCTTTTTTTTTGGCCAGGGACTTAAATCTTCAGTTCTGAGTTCTGGAGTCAGGCAGTAGGAAAAGTAAGTTGGATGCTTGGCTGCATAATTAGAGGTATAACAAGCAGGAAGAGGGAGATTGTGATCCTGCTATATAGAGTGCTGGTGAGACCACATTTGGAATTCTGTGTTCAGTTCTGGAGACCTCACCTACAAAAAGATACTGACAAAATTGAACGTGTCCAAAGACGGGCTACAAGAATGGTGGAAGGTCTTAAACATAAAACGTATCAGGAAAGACTTAGTGAACTCAATCTGTATAGTCTGGAGCAGAGGTCCCCAACCGCCGGTCCGCGGACCGGCACCGGGCCGTTGGGGGTTTTCAGCCGGTCCGCGGCGCCAGGGCCCCCTCGGCCTTTCCGCACCACCAGCGGCGCTCCCCCCGCCAGCCAGTCAAGCCCCGCGCCCGCCGGAACCGGCTCCTCGCTCTCCCCCCGCCGCCCGCCGCGTTTGCAGGAGGTGGGGAGGGTCGGGCGGCCCGCCAAGGCCAGGAGGGACGCCGCTGCCCCCCCTTCCCTCTCTCCGCCCGCCGCTGCGCCTCCTTGACGCCGAGAGGAAATGCCGGCAAAGGCTTTTCTCAGCGGAGGTCTTCAATGTCGGGGGCGCACGGGCGGTTGCACGCACTCCCTATCTCCCTGCTAGCCCACTCGGAGTATTCAAAATAAGAAAAACCTTTGCCGGCGAAGGCTTTTCTTATTTTGAATATTCCGAGTGGGCTAGCAGGGAGATAGGGAGCGCGTGCAACCGCCTGTGCGCCCCCGACATTGAATATCACCTTCGCCGGCCCCACCTCTCCTGCAAACCCCCTTGCTGAGAGCCCGGGGCGAAAGTGCTCTCGCAAAGGTGAGGCGGGCAGGGCGTGCGCGCGTCACCGCTGAGAAGAACGGAGAACGAGAGTGAGTGAGAGCAACAGACAGCAAGATAGAGAGAAAGTGAGAAAGAGAGAGTGAGAGAAAGGGGGGGAGAAAGAGATAGCAAGAGAGAGAACAAGAGAGAGAAAGAGCGTGAGAAAGAAAACAAGAAAGAGTGAGAGAGAGAGAAAGCAAAAGAGACAGAAAGAAAACGAGAGAAAGTGAGAAGAAGAGAGAGAAAGAGGGGGAGAGAGAGAGAAAGAGAGGGAGAGGGAGAAAGAGAGAGGGAGAGGGGGGAGAGATAGCAAGAGAGGGAGAGAGAGAAAGAGAGAGGGAAAGGGGGGAGAGATAGCAAGAGAGGGAGAGAGAGAAAGAGAGAGGGAAAGGGGAGAGAGGGGGGAGAGAAAGAGAGAGGGAGAGAGAGAGGAGATAAAGGAAGAGGAGAGAGAGAAAGGAAGAGAAAGAAAGAAAGAGGGATAGAAAGAGAGAGAGAGTGAGAGATGCTCAGTGAGCCTTTCTTTGAAGTTCCCTTTCTTTCTTTCTTTTTCTTTCTCTTTCTTGCTTTCTTTCTTGCTCTTTTTCTTTCTCTCTTTTACCTTCCCTTCCTCTATTTCTTCTTTTCTTTCTCCTTCCTACCTTCTTCCCTTACTCTCCCCTTTCATAAGTTTCCTTGCTTCCTTCCTCTGTTCCTGTCCCTTCCCCCCTTCTTTCTTTCTTTCCTTCCTTTCCTCCCTCCATTTCTTGCTTTCCTTTTCCTTCCTCCCTTCTTTCCTCCCTCATTCCCTTCTTTCACTCCTTCCTCTCTTACTCTCCCCTTTCACACCTTTCCTTGCTTCCTTTGCACCCTTCTTCTGTTCCTGTCCCTTCCCTCTTTCCTTCCTTCCTTCCCACCCTCCGTCCATTCATTCACCCATTCCTCTCTTGATCGCCCCTTTTACGGCGCCGCTAACAGCTAGCTCCCCCCCCCCACCGGGCCATGGAAAACTGGTCTAGCTTAAAGCCGGTCCCTGGTGCAAAAAAGGTTGGGGACCTCTGGTCTGGAGGACAGAAGGAAAAGGGGGGACATGATCAAAACATTTAAATATGGCAAAGGGTTAAATAAGGTTCAGGAGGGAAGTGTTTGTAATAGGAATGTGAACACAAGAACAAGGGGACACAATCTGAAGTTAGTTGGGGGAAAGATCAGAAGCAACATGAAAAAATATTATTTTACTGAAAGAGTAGTAGATCCTTGGAACAAACTTCCAGAAGACGTGGTTGGTAAATCCACAGTCACTGAATTTAAACATGCCTGGGATAAACATATATCGATCCTAAGATAAAATACAAAAAAATAGTATAAGGGCAGACTAGATGGACAATGAGGTCTTTTTCTGCCATCAGTCTTCTATGTTTCATGGTCATCTTGTCTGTTCAGGAATGGTCCAGAATGTAAAGTTTGCCATGAATCTTCCCCAACTACTAGAAGAAATTAGGATTCATTGATTTCCTGTTCAGAGCAGGATGACCTCAGGACAGCTCAGGAGATGTGGTCGTGGGAATCTTTAAGTTGTAAGCTACCGAGAATCCCTTGCTAATGAGATGGGTGAAATATAAATGTAATTTTAAAAAATGAATAAATGAAATAAGAATTGAGTAAGCCACTTTGAGCTCACAGATTTACCTATTCCAAAGGGCAGAAACTCTTCTCGGTCAATGAATTTACCATCCTTATCTAAAAAATGATTTGGATTGAATTTTCCAGGAGTCTCCCATTGTTCAGGATCAAGGAGAACAGAGCGCAGGTCTGCGACGATAAAGGTCCCCTGTAATTATATATGTATTTTATTTATTTATTTATTTATTCATTCATTCATTCATTCATTCATTCATTCATTCATTTGTCCAATACACAAATACATAGGAAGAAAAATAGACATGTAGTAATATATATAAGGGTAAAGTGAACTTAGAGGAGAGGATATATGAAAGACAGAAAGTATATATGATAAGTGAGAGAAAGGAAAGACAATTGGACAGGGGACGAAAGGCAGACCAGTGCAATTATGTACGCCTCTTACTGGCCTCTTAGGAACCTGGAGAGGTCAATCATGCAGAGTCTAAGGGAGAAATGTTGGGGGTTAGGGGTTGACACAATTGAGTCCGGCAATGAGTTCCACGCTTCGATAACTCGATTGTTGAAATCATATATTTACAGACAAGTTTGGAGCATTTCATATTAAGTTTGAATCGGTTGCGTGCTCTTGTGTTGTTGCAGTTGAAGCTGAAGTAGTCATTGAACGGTAGGATCTTGTGGGCAATACTGAAATCGTGTTTTAGGCGCCGTAGTTCTAGACTTTCTAGGCCCAGGATTGTTAGTCTATTTTTGTAGGATATTCTGTTTCAAGTGGAGGAGTGAAGGGCTCTTCTGGTGAAATATCTTTGGACATTTTCAAGGGTGTTGATGTCTGAGATGTGGTATGGGTTCCAGACAGATGAGCAGTAGTCTAGGATGGGTCTGGCAAAAGTTTTGTAGGCTCTTGTGAGTAGTGTGAGATTGCCTGAGCAGAAGCTGCGTAGGATCAGGTTAACAACTCTAGAAGCTTTTTTGGCGATATTGTTGCAGTGGGCTTTAGCACTTAGGTCATTCGATATTAGTATTCCAAGGTTTTTTACTGAGTGTGGGTTGGCAGTGAGAGATTGTTTATTCAGTTTGTATGTGCGGTTGGGATTCTTTTTCCCGATGTGGAGGGTAGAGCATTTGCTGGTTGATATTTGAAGTTGCCAGGTGTTAGACCAGTCTGAAACAAAGTCCAGGTCTTTTTGGAGAGTGAGTGTGTTGTCAGTGGTGTTGAAAAGTTTCACATCGTCGGCAAAAAGAACACAGTTGCTTTCAATATGGTCACAGAGGTCATTGATGTAGAGAATAAAGAGAGTAGGACCTAGTACGCTTCCCTGGGGAACGCCACTTATGACAGGGACGGGGGTGGAGATTGCGCTACCAATTTTGACAATTTGTTGCCTGTTTGACAGGAATGCAGTAATCCAGTTGTGGAGGAGTCCTGAGATGCCATAGGATTTGAGTTTTAGGAGTAGTTTGTCGTGGACCACTGAGTCGAAGGCTTTGCAGAAGTCTATATAAATTGCATCAATGGATTTTTCTTGGTCGAGGTGGGTAGTCCAAATGTTTTTGCAGTGAAGTAGTTGTAGGTTGCATCATAATTTCTTTCTGAATCCAAATTGTTTGTTTGAGAGTAGGTTATTAGATTCTAAGTAGAGGGTGATTGATCGATTTAGCAACGGAGAGATATTGGTCTGTAGTTGTCCACTAGTGAAGGGTCTCCTTTTTTGAAAATGGGGATGACTCCTGCTTTTGACCACAGCTTGGGGAGCGTGCTGGTTCTGAAGGATTTTTGGAAGATAATGCTTAGGGGTTCAGCAAGAGCAGAAGAAAGTTTCCTTAGGAAGTATGCACAGAGACCGTCTGGTCAGGCAGATAGGGAGGGTTTGAGGTCACGGATTGCTTTTTCTACACGGTCTACAGTGAAGACGATTTGGGTTAGGTTTTTTAGTGGGTTTGAGGTACAATTTGCGAAGATGGGGGAAGAACCATTGCTGTTAACAAAAACAGAGCCAAAGAAAGAGTTGAAGAGGTTGGCTTTGGATGGGTCATCATGGTATTCTTTGTTATTGGGTCCTACGAGTGGTGGAATAGGTCTTGAGTCATTGAGTTTGTTGTTGACGAAGTTATAGAACGCTCGGTTAGACTTGTTACGAAGGAGGCTTTCCTCTTGTTTGCTGTGATAGTTGAGGCATTCTGCTTTTATTTGTTGGCATAAGCTTTTGTAGCGGACTTTAAAGTTGGTTACTGGTCCTTTTTTGTTTCTACGCCAGAGGGATCTTTTTTTGGTTTGTAGTTTCTTTGTCGAGGCAGGTATGTTATTTTTTCGTTTACCTCTGGAAGAAGTGATTGACACATGTAGCTCTATAAGCCTTTTGATTTGGATTAAGAACATATTGTAGAGATCATCAGTGGTGATATAGTTAGAGAACAAGGATTGCCAGTTAAGGATTGAGAGATTGACATCTATGAGATCATGGTTGGCTTTCCTAAAATTGTACTTAGGAGCCACGTTATTCCGGTGAGTGTTTAGATGATGTAGGTTGAGGTTGAAGTTGATCGTACTGTGGTCGCTGTTGGAGAAGGGTTCTTTTGTGTGTAGTCCATAGATAGCACTTTTGCTGTTGCAGAATATGAGGTCGAGTCAGTTGTTGAGTCTGGTGTTGTTTGATACTAATTGTTCCAGTCCTAGGCTGGTGACGGTGTTATAGATGGCGGTATGTATAGGTTCAGTGGAGCATTCATTTAGTGACCAGTTGATGTGTGGTAGGTTGAGGTCACCAAGGAAGATAATGGGATGGGGTTGGAGGTTGCCCAAGTTAGGAGGGAGGTTAGTTTAGTTGCATGGGTAATGTCGTAGTTTGGAGCTCTGTAGCACAGTAGGAAATAGAGTGTAGTGTTGAGGGAAATGTCACAAACTAGACTTTCAGGGAGGATAAGATCATGTGCAACTTGAATGTTTTTTAGATTGAGTGAGCTTTTGTAGAATATGGCTACATCACCCCCTCTGCGGGATTCACGGTCAGACCAGAAGACCAGGTAGTTACTTTGTGTGATCAAGGAGTCAGGATAGGAAGGATTCAGCCATGTTTCACAAACAAAGATTAAGTCAAATATGTTAGTGTCAAGTAGGATGAGGAATTCAGACAACTTGTTGATAATACTTCTTGCATTGATTAGTTTACATTTGAGATTGAGTTTGTGATCAGGGGTGAGATTGGATTGAGTTGAGTTGAAATTGGATTGAAATGAGGTAGTAAGAGGCGCGCTATCCTATTTGTTGCTTGAAGTGCTGGGGGGTCCGTTTGTAGATGAGGGATGGTGAGTGGAGAAGTGTGGGATGGTTGAGGAGGGACAGTTGGTTTGGAGATGAAGGGAGGGTTATGAGTTTTGGTCCTGATGCAATCAGAGCGTTAGTCAATGTAAAGGTTAGTTTCACCTTGGTCACAACGTCTCCGGAGTTTGGCCCATAGTTCCTGAGAGCAGATACGTTGGAGTAGTGTTAGGTCTGGTCTGGATCTGAGTTTGTTGCATTTTGCATTATTTCTGGCGATGGAGTTCATGGTCTTAATGAACTGTTGTTTGGTAGTTTCATTTTTGCAGACTATTCTGCACAACCGGGGAGCCATTGATCCATCACTGTACTTTAGTACAGGGCCACTTCTAGAAACCTCTAAGATATCATCAGGGGCGATTGATTGAGGATGATGGTTGTGGATGATGCTACAAATATTTGATAGATCGGTTTCCCCATTTTCCTCTAGGCTAAAAAGTACGGCGTTATGGCGTTTTTGTTGCCGTTCCACGGCATCTTGCACCAGGGAGGAGATGTCAGTAGTAGGGTTTGGAGATAGAGGTTTTGGAGGCCTGGACTGGGTGTTGAGAGGTGGTGGCGGGGTGGAGCAAGGCACTTGTTTTGGAATTTTAGCGTTTATCAGTTCTTGGATGTTTTTTTCTTTTCTTTTTTTTTGAAAAAAGTTTTATTGAATATTTACATTAAAATTACACAACAAAGAACAAAAGTATAAACACAAAAAGAATGTAGAAGAAAAGATACGAGATAGAGAGAAAGAGAAAGAAAATAGAAAAGTAAAAAAGAGAGAGATAAAGCATTCTGCTTTATATATTACATATTTGATATCATTATTTACAATTAGAACTACTCAAGGAGTAGTGTATTTTACATGCAGCTTATGTCTAATTTGCAAAGGAAAATCTTCCTTTTGATACGTTATTATACATTTATTACATAGGTACATTTTGTGATCTTCATATCATTTTATCAGTCATATATCCTTCTTGTTTCAATGGTATAATAGTGCTATGATTTATTCATATTTGTTGGTAATATTTAAAAATTTAGCCCCTAAAACTCTTATCAACTTCCTAGGATAAATATAAAACATTTAAGGTTCTAATTTTAAAATCAGAGAGGTCTTTGGATTTACACCCATAATTCATCCCTCAAAAATGTTTGATATTCTTGCTTATTTAATTTTACAAGGCTAATTGTCGTTTGCCACCTTCTGTCCAAGGGCCATATTTCCCTTTTTCTTTCATTATGGGCTGCTACAATGCATCCTGGACATATTCTCACCTTTGGAATGTGATATCCCTTCATGGTCACATCCTTTGTACTTTGCCTGGGAACCCCATATAGCAAGATATATTTAAAACGTTGCATTTCATGAATCACAGCATTGGTGTAGGGCAGCTTCTTCCGATCCTGGTAGGAAATTGACCCTGAGGAACCAAACGCATCTTCAATCTCTTTCTGGACTTTCTCTGGAATAATGAGGAGGAGGAGGAGGAGGAGGTAAACAGAAGCTTTATGTTCAATATTGCATTTTTAATTCCTTTGTTCATTTATTTATTCATTTCCCAATTTTAATCCTCAGAGGTATCCATCAATCCATCATTATGATCACAGACCAGAGTTAAAAATGAAGACTTTATAAACAATTGAACAGAATAAGACAGAATTTTACCTTACAGCTTATGCTGAGATCATTGAGAAGTGGACAATTCTGTATAATTTTACCTCTTTAGAGAGGAATGTAGCCACATTCAAAGAAATGTGTCATACTGATCCAATAGTAAAACTTGTTTATAAAGGAGATAAGAATTTCCCCGAATATTTTACCAGATAAGGAGTTCTAACATAAGGGCAGAATCCTTATGTAGAGAATAATATAACAGGACCTGAACTGTGGTTTGAGTAGCCTGACTTTGTAAATTGCTTAGAGAGGATTTAATATCAACTTATCAAATTGTATATCAATATGATATAGATTAGATGGATAGATAGGTGGATGGATGGATGGATGGATGGATGGATGGATGGATGGATGGATGGATGGATAGATTGATAGATAGATAGATAGATAGATAGATAGATAGATAGATAGATATGATATAGAGATAGAGATAGAGATAGAGATAGAGATAGAGATAGAGATAGAGATAGAGATGAGATATAGAGATAGAGATGAGATATAGAGATAGAGATAATATAGATAGAGATAAATATAGATGTAGATGTAGATACTCATTATCATCCTAATTGGTTCTCCTACACATAATTTTGGCTGAGGGGAAGAATCTGAAAACTTTGGTAGATTTCTGCATTTAAAATATACACAATTGTTCCAGTTTTTAGTTCCTCACTGAATACTTGAATGAGGATATCAAAGAAGTCTCCCCGTATGTAACTTCTATCAGCCCTAGAGGCTGACTGAAAATCACATAGTTTGGCAAACAACTTAGTTTATCTGGTTGACAAAATTAGAAAGTTGGCAACATGAAAAATGATGTATACCGAAATCAATAAATATGAATTTTTGTGATCATATGTTTTACTAACATGATACTGCCTTTTATTGTAATGAAAAATAGATGGTACATTGCATTGTGTGATTGTATGTGGAGAGAAAAAAATAAAAAACATATCCCAAAACAACTTAGCTGCCCTTAATTTCTTCAAAACCTCTTGTAGCAATTTAACATGTTGCATCTTAGTTTCAGTATAAATCAATATATCATCAAGATAAACTAAACTATCTTATACAAGTGTTCATGCAGCCCCTCTGTCAGTCCTTGAGGCCATCTTTTTCTTTGGATCTTCAGGACTGCCACACTGTGGGAAAGTGGTAGGGCAGTTGCATGGAGTTGGTAAAGTTATTTAGCCATAACAATATTCTTTCTCTAAGAGTCAAGGACATTTAGCCTGCACCTGAAGAGGTGTGACTGGGAGCATGGGGATGGACATGTGGATGGAGGGGCTGGGTTTTTGACTCTCTTTTGGGTGGGGAAAACCCAGGAACTTTCAGATTTTGGTTTTCCCAGATGTGCCAATATGACATCTCTAATAAAGTGGAACTTTGAGGAACTGCTTGTCACAGAGTCTTCTTTCATTGAGGTGTTACATGGCACCTTGATACCTTTTACGTTTTCATTTAATCATGTTAAGATCATGTTCATAATTCAGGAATCCACTTAGGAAAATTACTATGAAGAATAGATTCAGTTCATCATTCAACCGCCTTTGCTATTTTACATACTTCCAAATAATTCCTCTGTGTTTTAAAACCTGAGACTGACCCTTGTTCCCATAATCCAGATTTCACTCACCTTGAATGTCAAGATGATTTGTCAAGAGCAGCAGAGCCCACATCAGAGTAGCGAAGGTTGTCTCTGTTCCAGCAGCAAAAAAATCAAAAATACACTGAGACAGGTTCTCTTCATTGTAGGCTGAGTTGGTGTCATTCCTGCTCTGATGTTTGAAAGAGAAAATGAAAATTACCATGAATTCTATGTAGCTTTCCTATGGTTGTTTTTGTTTCTGACTTTCTCCTAGACTCACAACTGATATTGACTGGAGAGAAGATTTGATGAAAAGTCAATTTTCAATGTGACACCAGAGTGTTACTTTTTCCCCTTCTTCCCCCCTCTTGCTAAGCTAAGCTGTGCTGGATCATTGGAAGTTTTAAATGAATCACAGTGCCATCTAGTGGAACACGTTGGAATATAAATTTGAAAACAGCTGGGGGTTTCTTGATTGTGTGACAAAGTAACTTTTTAATCTGTTTTGTTCTAAGAAAGAGAGTCTTTTTGATGTTCATATGCTGTCTGGGTTTGGAGTACCGGTTTATACATCTATTTGGAGTAACAGACCCTTTTTTCTCTCCCCCCCCCTGCTTTGAACTTTGTAGCTTGTTGAAAGGATTAAGGCAGGAAGAACCTGAAAAATAACAAATATAATATTTTGAAGTAATGCGTCTCTTTTTCTTTTTTTTAGTCTCTTGGAACAAAACAATCTCCCCCCAATCTCTTTTATTTTTAATTTCTAAGATCTAAGACTGGCAGATAGAGGGAGGGGAGTTTAAAGAAAAGAAGAATAACAGAAATATAAAATAGGTGCAAAATAGGATATTAATTTACGACGGATTGAATAAAAATGTATAATTATGTTTATACTGACTATTTTAAGGTACTGTGGAATCTCTACCCAAGAACGCCTCTATGTAGGAACCGTTTTTAGATAAGAACCAGGTGTTCAAGATTTTTTTGACTCTTCTCAAGAACCATTTTCCACTTACAAACCCGAGCCTCCGAAACTGTAACCGGAAAAAGAAGGGAGAAGCCTCCATGGGGCCTCTCTAGGAATCTACTGGGAGGAAACAGAGCCAAAATCAGCAGGGAGAAGCCTCCATGGGGCCTCTGTAGGAATCTCCTAGGAGGAAACAGGGCCAGAAAAGGCAGGGAGAAGCCTCCATGAGGTCTCTCTAGGAATCTCCTGGGAGGAAACAGGGCCAGAAAAGGCAGGGAGAAGCCTCCATGGGGCCTCTCTAGGAATCTCCTGGGAGGAAACAGAGCCTCCACCCTCCCTGTGGTTTCCCCAATTGTACGCATTATTTGCTCTTACATTGATTCCTGTGGAAAAATTGCTTCTTATTACTTTCTACTTAAAAACCTGGTCATGGAACAAATTAAGTTTGTAAGCAGAGGTACCACTGTACATGCATTGATGTATATATGGAAATTATGCAGAATTTTTTTTAAAAAAATACCACCTTCACATCTAACAAAACCAGACTTACAACATATTTAAAAGCATAGTATCTTCACAATGGGAACTGAATAAGAAGGAAAGAAAAATCCAAGATGAAGTAAAGTAGCTCTGCCTGTTTATTTACAGCAATAATTTATTGCCTGTATATTGAACCACAATAAACTCATACCTTCTCCATCTGAAAAAGATAGTAATCAATGAAATCTTGTGGCTCATGCAGGGAGTTAGATTCCTTGTGTTTCTCCACTTCCTGCTTTGCAAATGCAAGGATAATATCCACAGAAGCCAGGGCTTCCTTGTGAGGACCTGGCAGGTGCTTCATTAATTGTGGGAACAAATCGTACATCTACCAGGGAGAGAAGAGGGAAAGTTATTTATTCCCTACCACAAGTAAAGCAGGGAAGTGTAAAACATATCATTAGCCTTGAGTCACTGCATGCCCACAAGAGAATGCCTTGAATGCTTTTCTTTGCTCTCACAAATATCCCTGGACCGTTAGATTCTTGTAGAGAACTTAAGCTTCCAATAAACCTTCACGCTCATTTGAACTGCCTGAATCTCCTGATTTCCCTGGTGCTTGACAGGAGGGTAGGAATGACTTATGGTTTGAAGCTATGGAAAGCTTGAGAGGGATATTCCAAGCTATTAAATGGACTGAAATAGTCAATAGCGTTGGGCGAACCGAACTCGCAAAATCCGGGTTCGTACCGAACTTTGTGAGGTTTGGTATACTGAACCCAAACCCAAATTTTTGCAAAAGTTTGGCCAAAGTTCGGGTTCGGGAGAGTGCCAGGAAGTGCTGCTGCCCAGCTGTCACCTTCCAGAACAGCTGGGGCGCATCCCGGCGTTTTCCCGAACCCGAACTTTTGCCAAACCTCTGAGTTCGGCTTTCGGGATACCGCCGAGAAGCGCCCTGGCTGTTTCTGAAGGTCACAGCTGGGCGGCGGCACTTCCCAGTGCTCTCCCGAACGCCGAACTTGAAAGTTCGGCAAAAGTTCGGGTTTGGGTTCGGGTTTGGGAGAATACCGGGAAGCACTCCCACCCTGCTGTCACCTTCAGAAACAGCCGGGAAGCTGTCGGCCAGTCAGGAGGCACAAAAGGAGGTGGGGAATCCCATGAGGGGATTCCGGGGGCGGAGCTTTGACATCACTGAGGCATCCTTCCTGGCTGGGGAAAGAAAAGGAGAAGAAGAAGAAGAAGAAGAAGAAGAAGAAGAAGAAGAAGAAGAAGAAGAATAGAAGGAGAAGGAGAAGAAAAGGAGAAGAAGAAGAAGAAGAAGAAGAATAGAAGGAGAAGGAGAAGAAAACGAGAAGAAGAAGAAGGAGAAGAAGGAGGAGAAGAAGAAAAGGAGAAGAAGAAGAAGAAGAGGAGGAGGAGGAGGAGGAGGAGGAGGAGAAGAGATGAGAGGATTTCCAAAACGTCCTGCATGATATCCATTTTAGGATTCTATGAAAATAATGGTGGAAACATAGTTTGCTTAGTGGAGGGAGATTGTTGCTTCCTTAGTAGAAAAAAATGACTCACCGCATGAAAAGAGTCACCAAAGAAATTGGAAATAATTTGAAGGGCTTGAACCAGCTTCTGGAACTCTTCGTCTTCTGCAGAAAACTGATGTCCAAAACTCAAAGCACATATGACGTTAGAAACCGCATTTAGCATTGAAAATGAAGGGTCAAATGGTTGCCCTGCAAAGGAAGGTATTTTATAATAAATCCAGTCTCTCCTATTAACCAAAGCCCCCAAACCTTTCCCTTAAACTATCCACTGTTGACCTCTCCCGATTCCTAAGAGGTCAGTAAGGGGCGTGCATAAGTGCACCAGCATGTCTACTATCCCGGTCCTAATGTTTCCCTCTTATTAGTACCAATCTCATGTACATAAACAACATTATATCTGCTTTGGTCTGGCTGGCTGTTCCAAGAATACGCTCTTTACAGGCTTATAATTTTTAAAATAACACTTCATTTTACTTTCTTCCACATTGGAATTCATCAGTATATCTCCGGCATGCAATATGCATTCCAAACTTTCAGGCAAACTACAAAGTCATAATTCTTTCTAAATTAACAGGCTGGTGACTTCAAACATCTCCTTATCTCTGGGTCAGGTTAACACTACTTAAAAACAGTTTTATTATGCAAAGCAAAGACTCACTTATCTGGAGAAACGGCAAAAGCATCCATCTTGTTTATTTCACTTTGAAGAAAGCATCCGTCTCTTCCGGTCAATTCCGGATGTGGGGTAATTAATTAATTACACACTTGGAATATTATTTCACAACCTCTTTCCTCCCAAGTTCTTCCCTCCTTTTCTTTGACCTTATAAATTTGTCTTTTAACCAAGGACTATCTGCTATACCCCCGTTATCTGAAGAAATATCACTATGCATATTATCGTCTGATGGAATTTCTATTAAATTCTCAATGCCTCTATCCTCTCCTACCTCTCTTAAATCAGCGTAATAGACAACTTTAATGTTTTCGTCTTCTGAATCTGACATTTCCACAGGCTGACTGGGAACATTCACAACAATATCTATGTATACTACCAATACGTACTTGACAACAAACAAACAAACAAACCGATTTGTACAAGAATCAGGATCATCCCAGCCAAATGGTTGTTCAGTCTATTTTTTAAATAATTGTTTTTATTGAGTTTTTTGACAAACCAACACACAGACAACATTTAACATTTAACATTTCCCTATATACATAAAACACAAGTTGACTTTTTTACAATTTCATTTACTGTACATAATAATCTTTTACTGCTAGTTTCTCTTTTTTCTCTTGATCCAGTTGTACAATTTTTCCCATACTTTGTAGTAGTTTTTATTTTGTTGATTTTGTATTTCGTAAGTTAATTTGCTTAATTTGGCGCAGTCTAATATTTTTTTAATTACCATCTCTTCATTTGGCGTCTTTTCTTGCTTCCAGATTTGCGCAAATGCCAATCTTGCTGCAGTTAATATATGAATTATTAGATAATAATTTCCTTTACTGTGTTGTCCTCTAATTATTCCTAGTAAATACATTTCAGGTTTCCACTCTAATTTATAATCTAATATTTCTTCCATCCAGATCTGAATTTGGTTCCAAAATTTCCTTGCTTCTGGACATAGCCACCACATGTGATAATAAGTCCCTACCTCTTTTTTGCATTTCCAGCATTTGTTACTTGTATTGGTATAAATTTTAGCTAATCTTGCCGGGGCGTAGTGCCAACGGAAAAACATTTTGTATAGATTTTCTTTGTAAGGTATAGATAGTGTTATCTTATAATTTATTTTCCATAATTTTTCCCAGTCTTCCAATTGGATAGCATAACCAAAATTGGTCATCCACGCTATCATATTGTGTTTAACTATCTCTTCTATATTTTTGTAATTTAGTAGATAGTTATACATTTTGGTAATAAATTTCTTGTTGGGGCCTGTTAAAATTTTATCTATTTCATTTATTTTTTTACTTATTCCGAATTCTACTAGATCTTTTTTATATCTACTTTGTACAGTAATACCTTGTCTTATGAACTTAATTGGTTCCGGCAATGAATAAAGGCGAAAAGAGCCTCTCTTGAGCTCCATGGGTCTTTCCGTCCTGTTTTTGCCCACCCTGTTCTGCTCATTTTCCCCACACCTTTCTTCTCTTGAGCTCCATGAATCCCTCCCGTTTTTGCCCACCCCGTTCTGCTCATTTTCCCTGCACCTTTCTCCTCTTGAGCTCCATGGGTCCCTCCCGTTTTTACCCACCCCGTTCTGCTCATTTCCCCACACCTTTCTCCTCTTGAGCTCCATGAGTCCCTCCCGTTTTTGCCCACCCCGTTCTGCTCATTTTCCCTGCACCTTTCTCCTCTTGAGCTCCATGGGTCCCTCCCGTTTTTACCCACCCCGTTCTGCTCATTTCCCCACACCTTTCTCCTCTTGAGCTCCATGAGTCCCTCCAGTTTTTGCCCACCCCGTTCTGCTCATTTTCCCTGCACCTTTCTCCTCTTGAGCTCCATGAGTCCCTCCCGTTTTTGCCCACCCTGTTCTGCTCATTTCCCCTGCACCTTTCTCCTTTTGAGCTCCATGGGTCCATGTTTTTGCCCACCCCATTCTGCTCATTTTCCCTGCACCTTTCTCCTCTTGAGCTCCATGAGTCCCTCCCGTTTTTGCCTACCCCGTTCTGCTCATTTTCCCAACACCTTTCTCCTCTTGAGCTCCATGGGTACCTCCTGTTTTTACCCACCCTGTCCTGCTCATTTTCCCACCTTTCTCCTCTCTTGAGCTCCATGAGTCCCTCCAGTTACTGTATTGGGTGAGAAATTGGATTGCGTTTAACCTGTGCCTTGTGTGTAGCAGAAAATCCCTTTGACATTTAAAAAGGGAGCTGTTTCTGTTTTTCTGTTGATAAAGACTTTTGGGTTTTCCTTCTATCGTGTGGTGTGTGTCTTTCTGGACTAATTACCCTGTAATTACGGGCGGTTGAGACACACTGGCAGAACAGGTATAAGGTTTCCTACCTAAGCAGATTTTTAGTCATAGTTTAATTATTGGATTGGTTATACATTGTTTACTGTTGCTGTGAGTCTTCGGAAAGGGGCGGCATACAAATCTAATAAATTACTATTGTTATTGTTGTTGTTGTTGTTCTTCTTCTTCTTCTTACTATTATTACTATTATTACTATTATTACTATTATTACTATTATTACTATTATTACTATTATTACTATTATTATTACTATTATTACTATTATTACTATTATTACTATTATTACTATTATGTCAATACAACACAGCAAATGAGATCACTGTGCTGGATTTCGTATTTCATCACCAGTCAGGCGCTTCCCAAGCACCTAGGACTGCGTGATGTAGCAGTGAATTATATTTGCCGATCCCAGTAAAGGGGCCTTTTGCAATTGACATATCTAGATTTTGTCAATTCCGATGGTTTTCAAATGTCCGCTGAGATCCTTTGGCACTGCGCCCAGCGTGCCAAGTACCACTGGGACCACTTTCACTGGCTTATGCCAGAGTCGTTGCAGCTCGATTTTTAGATCTTCGTATTTCACTAATTTTTCTAGCTGCTTCTCCTCAATTCTGCTGTCCCCTGGGATTGCGATGTTGATGATCCATACATCATCATCATCATCATCATCATTATTATATTTCACTATTTGTTAGAATGTATTTTGTATTGCAACAACTATAGAATTATTTTGCTAGTAGATAGCAGTGTTTTGTGTCCATCTATCAGATAATTTTATCTCTGTTAAAGAATATAAATCAGAAGCTTTCAGTCGATTGTATTTAGCTGATTCAAATAACTTATTTATCATTATATCAAAATATTTACAATACCATACATTCTCCTTTACAGTAAATTGAGAGCATACCTTTTATAGACATCATAGCACAATGAAGACTTTACACATACAGACTGAGACTGGAGACCACACCAAGCTTAGGTCTTTGCACATGCTCAGTAGCACTGGTTTTCTCATTGGTTGACTAAGCTATCACATGACTCTGTCA